>NC_141084.1:2522500-3268333 GCF_041138505.1 Cibotium barometz
AATTAGGCAAGTCAAATGGGTGTAGAGAATAAGATAATTTGTGCCATTATCAAATTTTATAAGGTGGTTATTTAGTAGCGTACACATAATGCAAGGCTTATTTTAACAAATCAGGTAAGTCAAATGTGTAGAGAATAAGGTCGTTTGGGCCTCTATCACATTTTATAAGGTGGTTCTTAGTAGTGTACACATTTTATAAGGTGGTTCTTAGTAGTGTACACGTAATGCAACTAATTCAAAGCACAATCAAAGTGAACACAAATGCCCCCCCTCTTCTCGAGACTTATTTGGACTTTAGGTAAGGGATGTCCTCTTCTAGCAGCTAAGACAATAGACTCTATTCCCCTCTATGCAAAGGATCTAGAAGTACTATCACACACACTATGGGTGTAGCCTATGATGTACTCGCATCCTTTTTTCCCACTCCACATCTAGGAGCCCTCTCATTATTTCACTTGGTGATTCACATAAAGAGGGTCTACAACTTTGAAAACTCAAGAAAGAGGGTCTACAACTTTGGAAACTCAAGAAAGAGTACACAATGGCGAGTGAATTCAAGTTATTGTGAATTCTACAAGACCTTGGGAGCCTATTTATAGTAGTTAGGGTAGCCGATCCTAGCCTTGGACAAGGTCCAATTGTGTCCACACTAGTCCACCACCCTCCACCACTGACCTGCCCATGCCCCCCCCCCCTAAACTAGTTCCTCGCGCACATATACAAGCTTATATCAACATGTCTAAGCACCACCTCATTGCCTACTATCCTTGGTTGCCTCAAAGCCACTTCTCATCTATCGCCATGCCGGCATCATCAATGCCACACCTTCACAACCAATGTAATGCCTTCACAACCTACTTGTAGCCTAAGTACATCTCGCTGCAACCAGCCCAGTAATGCCACTAGGCTTGTGCTGAAGCCTTAGTCTAACAACCAATGTGTTACCCCCCCTCCCTCCTCTTCCCAACTTTTGCATGAAGTCCCAACGTAAAGAAGATTTGTAGAGCTCCAACACCACACAACATGCAAAAACTGCAACTCCCATGTCTCGGCATCCTCTACAATATAAGCTTGCAAGCAGCTCCATACATGCCCATCTTTGTCATGTAAAATGCAAGCTCCAAGTGCCTTACTTCCAACCCACAGAGAAGAGAGAAAGATCCCCAAGATCTGTTTATCGTCGCAACACCGCTGTCAAAAACCCATTCATGTAGATCTACAAGCAACATTCTTGCAATAGAAACAATAAAAGCGTATGCTGTGATACCATGCTAAATTATTAGGAGTCGAGACTTGCTATCTCAAATTAGCTCGATCACCTCCACTCACACCTTGCCAGATGTTGAAGGGTCGGACGAAAATTTGAACCATCGGGTATGTTGCAAAAAGTCTGGCGAGCCATTTTTGATTACTAAAAATGAAAATGAAAATTTTGCTGCTGATTTTATTATGTGTAGCGTGCGCTTTTCGGTCGCATTTCCCTTTTTTATTTCGCGCACGCACAAGGGCGATGAAACGCCGGAAGCCTCTGAATTTGGAGGGTATGTGCAGCATGAGGATCGACGATGAGGAGCCGCCCGATCTGGAGATCGTGAGGCCGGACAGGAACAACTGCACCACCACCTCCTCTTCCTCCCGTGCACTCGCTTGCCTGCCCGACGAGAATGGTCCCCCCGATCTGTCCACCCTCAAGGACTTCCAGCTTGATGAGAAGATCGAAGCTTTCCGCAACCACATCCACAGCATGAGCATGCCAGACGGAAACCTCAAACTCAAACTCTGCCTGCAGGAATTCGAGGAGGAGAAAGAACGCAGGCTATCCCAGAAGCAGGTCGGGTCTCTCTCTCTCCCCCTTATTTAGGGTTAGGGTTAGGGTTTCTATCCTGTCTTCATGCCCATCCCTGACTATTTAGGTTTACAGTGTTGACTTCAAGCTTGCAGGATTTCTTATGCTTTTTTAGGGTTTATTCCATGGCAATTGCCAGCTTTCAGGTTTTCTTTTATCCACAAAGCCCCAATTTGTTAGCTCCAGGACAACAGCAATTTGCAAGAGTGCAGAGTCTGTTTATTTCTTCTTTTATCTAGCGAACTTCCCTAACATTGGCAAGTGTGCTGGCAATTGTGGCTTTTGTGGCCAGACAGGAATTCAGGTGCAACTGATTGAGGATATCGGCTTGGATTCAGAGAGCCCTAGTCAGCAGCAATCCATTCCAGTTCGGAACGAAGACTGTCACATGGTAGCTTCTGAACTTAGGGATGATAAAGTCATACTAAGTTCAAGCCCTCCAGCTCATGCAAATGGGAATGAGGTGAGCCACATCCATGATCTTGAACAAAGTCCATCCGGTGGGAACCGCAAAGTTTGCCCCCTGTGTCAAAAAAGGTTGCTAGCTTCAAAGAGGTCAATCCAGGCTAATGGCGAGGAGGAAATATTTTTTTGTACAAAATGCAGGTAAGCTTTTCTACTTCAATACGATGCCTACTATTTGAAGGAGGTCCAGTTTTTTAATAGGATTTTTCTACCTGGGTATCGAGTTGCTATTTATGAAAGGCTTAGTCAAGAGTGAGCTCAGTTGTTTCGAAACACATTGTCTGAAACATCCTGAGACATGTTTTTTCCAGCTTAGTTTTCAATTCAAAATTTCCTCAATTTACCTTGACTTGATACCCGTTTCCGCCGGTGCACCTCTAGTTTTTCCTTGTATGCATATCGAGAAGTGCCCCATCATCAACCCCCATCACATGCATCAGGCATTAGATGCATGTGATGAGTACAAGGTACTTCAGGAGAGATAGAGACCATTGTCAGCCCTATTGATAAAGTGATATGGTTGTTGATCAACAAAGGTAGAGTACGCAAAGCGCTAGTGTGCACGCTAGTGTATGATGCACACTCGTGAAGAGGCATTTAGTCCCCAAGACCGAACCTTGCTGGTTAAACCTTGCTTCGATACCAATGTCAGAGATGTAGATATTGAGTCGTTTAAGACAGCGATCAAAAACAGAGATCATTCACTGCGAACACTTAACACTGGGTACCCTCCTCCCATCCCCCCTCCTGTCTGTCTGTCTGTCTCTCTCTCTTTCCAACTTTACTGATATAAATACAGGCAAAAGCTGGCTGAAAACTGAAATGACCTCACTGTGTTCTCTGTGGATAGGCAAACTGGCAAAACAGATTGGAACCGATCAACTGTTCTGCCTTCAAGGTCAACGCTTGCATTTTGTTGAAATTTGCAGGCTCTGAGGGACCATCAGCGCCTATAGATCCGACTCTCTTGGAGATCATGCAAATAATGTAGTTGAGGAACCAATGTATGTAAATGACTGAATTTCACCAGTAGGGACACTACAATGATGTATCATTTGGATTGTGAATGATACGAGTTCAGATTGAGAATGTCCCATTTCAATCGTGAATGTTACATTGAGATGCCGGTGATTGGGAATGGGCAACTGAAAGTAGCTGCATGTTCCACTCCTGAGGCTTTTGCTTCTTGGACTTCTTCTTCATCACAAGTTTGCGTGTACCTTTTCTTGCTCTTTGGCCATCTTCTTGAAACATGTCTTTTGTGTGTCCTAGCTTTTAGAAGTTACATCTGATAGTTCTTTTCCCTTTTCCCCTTTGTGAACAGGATTCCATTAGAGGTGGATTACTATCAAGGATGGCGAGGTTTGTGTGCCTAGTGATCTAGACGTCCAAACTTTGATATTGCATTAGTGCCATGATGCACCTAGTGCGGGGCACCAGGCATACATAGAACCAACATTTCCATTGGCCACGCTTGAAATCCTTTGTTGAGGATTATGTGCAGAAGTGTAACCAATGCTAGTTTAATAAGGCTGAAAGACTTAGAGTCGGAGGGTTATTGCATCCTGAGAACAAGTGGCAAAGTGTCTCGATGGATTTTGTAGTTGGATTACCTTGGACGAGTAGGGGCCATGATTCAATCTGGGTCGTTGTTGACCGATTGACAAAGATGGCTAGATTTATCCCTCTAGTCGTCGGTGAAGAGTCACGAGTTGGGTCAGCTCTTCGTAGAGCAATTGTATAAACTCTATGGATTGCCCGAGGAGATTGTCAGTGACCGGGATCCCAAAATCATTGCACAATTCTGGCAATTAGTGTTTTTCAAATTGGAAACACGCTTGAGCATGTCATCTTCAGATCATCCCCAGTCAGATGGTCTAACAGAGAGGATGAACTAGACTATGGAGGATATGCTGAGGGCGTATGTCTCCAAGAGTCAGTCTGAGTGGGAAAGGTATGTTCCACAAATTGAGCTTGCATAAAATAGTAGTAAGCATGTGGCTACTGGTTTTAGCCCACTTATGCTTATGTACGGTTATCAACCCGTTGCTGTAGGACTACGGGGTGTCAAGTTGCAATTAGAAGGAGATTTCTTGCATGATATGCAGGATATGCTGAAAGTTGCGAGGGAAAGTGTAAAGAGTGCTCAGGATCTCGCTCAGTATTACGCCAACTAACGGCGGACCCCAAGAGTCTTACATGAGAGCTTGTGGGTATATCTCAAAGTCCCAAAGGACTCTAAGACGATGAGGACTGGCGAGCGTTACAAGCTATCTTCTGGATGTTGTGGTCCTTATATGATCCCAAAGAAGATTAGTGATGTGGCTTACCAATTAGTACTACCTCCTGGAATCAAGATTTACCTTGTGTTTCACATCAGTCGTTTAAAGGAACGTTTGGGTGAAGGTGATGAGATTGTGCCAGTGGAGGAGATCCCTAATCTCGAGGACATGACTTGGGATATTCAAATAGAATGTGTGATGAGATTGTGCTAGTGGAGGAGATCCCTAATCTCGTTAGGTATATTTCACCCGAGTTGGTTCTGGATCAACGTACTAGACGGTCTCGGCGTACCATCTATTCAAGTACTTGATCAAATGGAAAGGACGGTCTGAGGTCGAGGCTACATGGGAGTCAGTGCGTAGTCTAAAGAGTCGCCTCCTCGGATTTATTGTTGAGGACATCAATGGTTCTTAAGGGGGGAAGTATGTTACGTCCTAAGGCTAGCCAAGGTTAAGACCTTCAGGTTAGGTTAACCATAGCCTATGAGTAAGGCATCTTAAGTGGGGGTAGGTAGCTATTATGAGACCAAGGTCACCGCGAAACGTTTCACTATTGAAACGAAACGATGCTGAAACGATTTATTTTGGAACAAAACGTTTCAACACCAGGTAGGTGGACAATGAAACGTTGGACCGAAACGATCATATACATAAAATGTGAAGGTGTTGGCCAATAGTTATAAGATGATATTAGCATATTTATCATCAATAAACAAAGAACATATAAAAGAGAAGAGAAAAGAACAAATAGGATGAAAGAGGGAAAGAGAGAGAATTATAAAAGCTAAAAAGCGCACAAAATCACCACCTTTTTTCCCACATGAAACGATATGGTTTCAATGTGCACATGAAACGAGTTTCAAAGCCATCGAAACGAGTTTCATGGTGACCATGTATGCGACATGAGCTATATTTGGCTCCTAGTTTATAGGAGGCCTATATAAGTGACTTTATGAGTCAGTTTGAGAGAGCTCCTCATCGAGGCCTTGAGACTACTCCGTGCTTACATTTGATCATAGTAACATGGGACGGGGACGGGGACGGGGACGGGGATTCCTGGTTCCCAGGACGGGGAACAAGGGACGGCATACAAAATATGCAATGCAATTTTAAGTAAGCATCAAGAAACTTAACAATACTAAAACAAAGTCAAAATACACTTCCAAAACATCAATATTAAGTCATACTAGCAAAAAAATGGGTGTTACAAAAAAGGAGATCGGGCACCGAGGTGCCAAAGGCTAAAGCAAATGTTACTAGCGTGGACATTTCCCAGTATGAAAGGGGTCTGGTGGACTCCAGGATGCCTAAATATTTGGAAAGTACAAGCTTTGGGAATGGGGGATTATCCTAGAATACAAAGGAGCACACTCCTAAAATTTAGGAGAGTTGCTATTTTTGGCCCGACTCCGATGGAAATTTTGTTCGCGTCTCTGGAATTGAGCAAATACCAAGAGTTGGCAAAGTGCCTATGACAGAATGTCTACCAGTTGGGATATTTTTAGCGATAAAGTTTATGGAAGGACCTATCGCTTAGATTGGGACATGTGGCAAGAAAGTGGATCAAAGTGAGACAAGTGGCCTGACACTTGTTAGAAAGTGGATCAAAGTGAGACAAGTGGTCTGACACTTGTCACTTCAGCTATTGTGTGGCTCTCCACTTGTCATTGTAGCCTTCTCTTGCCATTTTAGCCCATGGGAGGCCCAAATCTATAAATTGGAGTCCTCTCTCTTCATTAAGAGAGGCTCTCTTGCTGCACACTAGCCTCTACCACCGTTACAGGCTGCCCTAATGATGGCTACTCTCTTTCCCTCTCTCTTGAAGGCTGCCCATGAAGAATACCGGCTGTTGGGGACTGTTTTGGAGGCTTCCATCGCGAAGAAATACTGAAGGCAAGGGTATTTAATCATTTATTATGATTTCTAGCCATTGTACTTGTTGTACCAGCCTTTGTACCTACTGTACCAGCCATTGTATTGGTTGTACCAGTCCTTGTACTTGGACTTGTTGTACCACCCATTGTACCGGTTGTACAGCTTTTGTACTTGATGTACCAGCCACTGTACCTGTTGTACTAGTCATTGTACATATTGTACCAACATTTGTACTTACTGTACTTGTTATACCAACCACCGTACCGGCTGTACCAGCCATTGTACTTGTTGTACCAGCCATTGTACCGACTGTACCAGCCATTGTACTTGCTATACCGGCTGAATGGAGAGTTGTACTTGCTGTACTAGCTCTATTGCATGAAGACCCGTGGTTTTTGGGGAAGAATCAGTACCCACACGGAGGTATATGGATTATGTTGTTGGCTCGGCATTTCTACAGCCTATGTTCCGGCTTGGTAGCCTCGTGTTGGGCTGTGTTATGGCATTTGTATATGGATAATCCGGCATCTCCCGTCGGGAGAGTAAGGCCCTCAAAGCTTGTACATGATATTATTCTCCTTGGGTAATAAAATACTCCAAGGGGGGGGTTGGCCCATGCCGGCCTCTATGCGGTGTCACATGTGCAAGATCCATTTTCAGCATTTGTGGATGTTTTGTCCAGCTTTTATGTTTTATGCAAAGTGATGATGGATATGTGTTAAGGTTGTGGCCATGTTTAAGTGTTTTGATATGCATTGATGGTATCAACAAGTGTGTCAAAGGCCTCTAGTCCCCCGGGCACCGCCCATCGCCAGCGATATGTGTTAAGGTTGTGGCCATGTTTAAGTGTTTTGATATGCATTGATGGTATCAACAAGTGTGTCAAAGGCCCTAGTCCCCCGGGCACCGCCCATCGCCCGCTGGCGATGGGCGGTGCCCGGGGGACTAGGGCCTTTGACACACTTGTTGATACCATCAATGCATATCAAAACACTTAAACATGGCCACAACCTTAACACATATCCATCATCACTTTGCATAAAACATAAAAGCTGGACAAAACATCCACAAATGCTGAAAATGGATCTTGCACATGTGACACCGCATAGAGGCGGTGTCAAAACCCCACCGGATCTCCTTGTGATCGTTCCTGGGACGAGACTCGAATCCTGCAAACAAACGAATAAACAACAAGGGGGTGTAGGCCTGACTCACCTCCCAACCATGACAGCCGTGGGCAAGCCCACAGTCTTGGCTGTTCCCACCGAGCCATGAGCTGAGCTAACTAGGTTCACGTACCGACCAATCTCCTCCTCGTGACGTCCCATACCGCCACAAAGCTGCCCTCACGGGCCTCGAGATTGCTGCCGGCCTCGGCTGCATAAAGCAGGTGCACGTCTGCACTAGATCCAGGCTCCAAGACCATAGAGCTCTCACAAACTCGTGAGACTCTCTATATGACTAATGACTAACCTTGGCTACCCTTTTATAGGCTCTTGGCCGGTCATCGGGCGTCCACACTTGGACGCCCGCCCGTCCATACTTGGAAACAGTATGGGCTGTCATGGTTGAGATTGGTCGGTACGTCAACCCAGTTAGCTCAGCTCGTGGCTCGGTGGGGACAGCCAAGACTGTGGGCTTGCCCACGGTTGTCACGGTTGGGAGGTGAGTCAGGCCTGCATCCCCTTTGTTTGTTTGTTTGTTTGCAGGATTCGAGTCTCGAACCAGGAACGATCACGAGGAGATCCCGTGGGGTTTTGGCAGTGGTATCAGAGCATGCCTCGTGAACAAGCAAGTCAGTAGGTAGAGAAGGTGAGGTCGAAGAAAGGTATGTGTTCAAAAAAGCTTGCTGTTTTTCTGTGCATACTGTTGTTTTCAGATTCAGTATGTGTTTTTTTCATCAAAGTAACCCATGATGATGGAGATGGTGGTCTAAGAAGGGTCGATTTGCTTTGTAAGAAGTAGGCTGAAGATTCGTTTGTGCAGTTGCATGAACCGTTGGGAGAAAACAGAAAAAAGAAAAAGCACGTAGCTTTTTGTTGAGCGCGAGAGAGATTGAGAGAAGAGAGATGCGTTTGTTTTGGAACTGTTGGTCGTGATGTGTTGCAGGCGGGCAGTCAACCGGGCAGAAGGCTGGCAGCCGGTCAGGTGTACGAAGGCGGCCCTGTTGGCGGGTGCCTAGGGCTGTGTAGGCCGGCGCCTAGGCTTGTGTAGCCAGGCAGCTAGACGCCTGGGCCTATGCAACCAAGCGGCCAGGCCTGTGCAGGCGGCCAAGCAGGTCTGCGAGATTGTAGCGAGGTGGCCGATGACAGGCGAGGTGGCCGACAGCAGCAAAAGCAGGCGCCTCTAGCCCGGTGGGTGACGGCAGTAGCGCAAGTGGCGAAAGCAGCATGCTAGCAACGTTAATCCAGGAGGGAAAAGAAAAAAAAAATCAAGGAAAGCACTCGCCGATTTGGGCCTGCTTTCGTTTTTTTAAGTTTAGTTTTTTTTTTAAAAGTTTAAAAACCCTCTCCAAGGGTTAAAGGTGTTTTTTAAGAAAGCAGAATATATATATATATATATATATAAAACACAAAAGCAAAAGCTCAAGTAGCTTTTGGGACAGGCTATATAAACCCCTTAAGTGGGCTTCTTGCCACACATCTCTCAAGTTTTCAAGCTCTCAAGCTCTCAAGTTCCCTTGCACTTTTCTTGTGCAAAGATCGTATTTTCTCTCCACTTGTCCTCTTCACGATGTCGACCCAAGAATCGGAGTTGTAGCCCCTTGTCAAACGCGAAGGCTTGCCGGCTACGGAAGATACTGATGCCGATCTTTTTGACGATTATGTGTCAAAATCAGATTTCCAAGAGTTCAAAGTAGCTCTCAAAGCTTCTTCGTCGGAACTCAGCACAAATCGCAGCCCAGATGCAAGCTTTGCAGAACTCCATCGCTCTTTTGACCACTACCCTCTCTACTCTATTGGGTATGGATACCTTGGCCTCTGCTTTAGGCCCCAACATTACTTCGGAACAGTTCGGGGGCGAGCAAAAGCAGCGTACCAAGGAGATCGTGGACACTTGGCTACGTAAGTGGCAAGTTCACTTTCAGTTTCATCCATATGATGATGGAAAAAAGATCCAGTTAGCAGCAGGTTTCCTCTCCGGCAAAGCTTTGCTTTGGTGGAAGGAACTCAATCCTAAGCCAACAACTTTGGCACAATTCGAAGACGTCTTCAAGAAGGAATTCCTCAAGGTGTTTTATCATTTTTCCTCACTCCCCGTATTTTTTCCTATTTTTTTCCATTTTTTCCAGTGGTGTGGAGGGATGCCAGAGGTTGGCAGGAGCACCTAGTGGCTGGCTGACTGTCCCATCTGCAGTCCTGTGGCTGGCCGACTGCCCAGACATCAGTCATGGAGTATCTACTGCTGGCCGACTGGATGTATGCAGTGGTGGGCTTCATTGATTGCTGGCCGACTGCTCATGCAGTCGTGGAGGGCCACTAGTGTTGGCCGACTGCTCACATGGGGCATATAAATAGGCCCCATGCCCCCACCACTTCCTCATTCAGTCTTTTGCGGGATCTTGTGTATAGAGAAGAGTTTACACACCTCTCTCTCTGTGTTTCTTGTGCTGTCTATTTTCTGCATTCTACTTGCTCTTGTCTACCCAAGTTTGGTTATCATTTCTGCTGCATATTTTGACACAAACAAGAGCAAACTTATCGAGCAACCGTGGTGGAGACAAGGCATTTACAGCCAAGGATAAAGGTAAAGCAAAGAGCTTTAGGCATGGGGGACAACAGTCTAGCAAGGCTGGTCATGGACAACCCTCTTCTGGTGGTGAAAAGTGTGACAAAGGGGATGCAAATAAGCCCAAAAAGAAAGGCAAATGTCACTACTGCCATAAGCCTGGACACTACATCAGTGAATGTAGGAAGCGGATTGCAAAAGAGAAAAGGAAAGAAGCAGGCAATGCAGTAGCAGACTCTTCTGATGACAAAGGACAGCAATTGTAGGCATATGCTCACTTATGGTAGTGCTATGTGTGAACAGGGCTTAACCAAGGGCACTTTTTCCCATGTGGTTTTTCCCCTTGGACATCAAGTGTGAAAGGACACTCTAACATATAATATTTTGTACTTCTATATTATATGGATGTGGCACACATGCAAGAGTTGACTTGCATTTTGTGGATACCACACTTTTGGCTCACTCTCTCTCTCTCTCATTTCTGTGTGTGAGCTTCTTAACTTTGCACCTAACCCTAATGTGCAGGTTTGTGTGTGTGAGTGTGTGAGTCCAGCACCCAACATTTGGTATCAGAGCTGGGAGCTGGGAGCTGGGAGCTGGCCTTGGAGTGGTGGCTGTGCAGAAATTGCAGAAAAAACTGTGAAATTCCGTCGACGCTGTGTTTTTCTCGTCGACTGTGAATTTCCGTCGACGCTGTGTTTTTCCGTCGACGTCCGTCCGTCCGTGGCTTCCGTCCGCCAGTTCCGTCCAACTCCTCCACCGTCCGGCCGCCAAATACGGGCGGCACTAGTGGGGAGCCCTCCGCCCAGCCTCCCGGGCGGCACCTCCTCCGCAGCCGGCGCGCCGACCAGCTCCGTCACCGTTCCGGCCGTCGACGTTCCTCCTCTGGCCGTCGCCCGTCGCTAGTCCAAGGCCGCCGTCTACACCTCCGTCGACGTTCTGCTCCGGCACAGCAGCCGCCGGCCATCGACGATTGTTCTGCTCCCGACTGACGCCCGCCGTCGCCCAGCTTCGACGACGCCCACGTGCCGCCTCCGTCCCGTCAAAGCACCCGCCGGCCCACCGTGTGTTGCCCCGCCGTCTCTGCTACGTCGACGGCATCTTTACTTTGTCACATTCATTGATGACTACTCCAGGTTTGCTTGGGCTTACCCTTTGAAAGCAAAAGAAGATGTGTTTACATGCTTTCGACACTTTGTAGCAATGGCTGAAAATATGTGTGCATGTAAAGTCCAAACACTTCGCTCAGATAGAGGTGGAGAATACATGTCAAATGCATTCAAGGATTATATGCTTCAAAAGGGCATCAAACACCAATGTACTGTGCCTTATACACCGCAGCAGAATGGTGTAGCTGAGAGGAAAAATAGATCTCTCATGGAGATGGCAAGATGCATGGTGAAAGCACAAAAGTTGCCTCACAAATTTTGGATGGAAGCTATAATGTGTGCAACTCATGTGTTGAACAGGTGTCCAACAAAAGCTTTGAAAACCATAACACCATTTGAGGCTTGGTATAGCCGAAAGCCAACAGTGGATTATATGCGTACATTTGGGTGTTTGGCATATGCACATGTGCCAGAACAACTCCGAACAAAGCTTGATGACAAAGCAATTAAATGCATTTTTGTGGGCTACAACAATGAAAGCAAAGGATACCGTCTTTATAATCCAACTACACGAAGGATTTTTGTCAGTAGAGATGTGGTATTTGCTGAAAATTCAGAACAGCCCATGGTCAGCTTGTATAAAAGCAATGATACAGGCATACAGGACATGTTTGATGGACTTTTACCCATTGCAATTAGGGGGGATTCAGATCAGCCAGCCCCTACACAAGAAAATCCACATGTAGAACATGTGGACCAGCCAGCCATTCAGCCCCCTTCTGTGCAAGAAGTGGAAGATCTTGTCAGGGAAGAGCAAACAGCCATAGACACAGCCAAGTCAGTGCCAAGATGGTTGCTGAAAACTTTGCAAGAAAGCAAACTTGCAGCTCCACTCACAGGTAGAACAAGGGCTAGTTCCAGCCATGCTTTGAATGTATATTGTGGGGAGTCTGCATTCGCAATGGGTGGTCTCTTTGATTCAGAAGAGCCTTCTTCTTATGAAGAAGCACATGAGAATGAGCATTGGTTGCAAGCTATGCAAGCTGAAATTTCTTCTATCATGAAGAATAATACATGGGATCTTGTGGAATTGCCTAAAGGCAAGCATGTAATTGGCACAAAGTGGGTGTACAAAGTCAAAAGAAAGTCTGATGGTACTATTGACAGGTACAAAGCAAGACTTGTGGCTAAAGGCTACTCCCAAAAAAAGGGAATAGATTATGAAGAGACTTTTGCTCCTACTTCGAGAATGACCACAATAAGATCTGTGATTGCATTGGTTGCCCATAAAGGATGGAAAGTGCATCAATTGGATATCAAAACTGCATTCTTAAATGGGGATTTACAGGAGGAAGTATATGTAAATCAGCCCATTGGTTTTGTAGTTCCTGGTGAGGAACATAAAGTATGCAGGTTGCACAAAGCATTGTATGGGTTAAAACAAGCTCCAAGAGCTTGGTATGATAAGATACATGCTCATCTAACCAGCCAAGGTTTTGAGAATAGTTCAGCTGAAAGCACATTGTATGTGAAGAAAACCGATGCCGATATTCTCATAGTCATCTTGTATGTAGATGACATGCTCATTACAGGTACTAGCAAAGCACAAATTTCAGATTTCAAAGCTGATTTGAAAGCTGAATTTGATATGTCAGATTTGGGGCCTTTACACTACTATCTCGGCATACAGTTTATGCATACAGATGATGGCATTGTTATGCGGCAAACTAAGTACATAAAAAGTTTGCTAAAAAGGTTTCACATGGATCATGTAAGCCCATTTTTACTCCGGTAGAACCAGGTGTACGGCTTACTATGCATGATATTGGAGAGCCTTTTGAGGCTGGCCTTTATAGCTAGGCAGTGGGATGCCTCATTTACTTGTGTAACACGAGGCCAGACATATCTTTTGGGGTGTCTTTGTTGAGCAAATTCATGCACAGCCCAGGCACAAAGCATTGGCAAGCAGTCAAACGCATTTTTCGTTATCTTAAGGGTACCCTGGATCTTGGTTTGTTCTATCCCAGGCGGGGCAGCTTGCAGCTTTATGCATACAGTGATTCAGATTGGGCTGGTGATTACAATACCAGGCAATCCACCAGTGGGAATTGTTTTTTTCTTGGCAGCTCATGCATATCTTGGTTGAGTAAAAAGCAACCCACTGTTGCTACATCTACTTGTGAGGCTGAGTACAGGGCAGTCTTTACAGCTACAGTGGATTGTGTATGGTTGAGGAGACTATTGGCTGATCTTCGTGAGTGTCAGCAGACACCCACCACCATTCTCACTGATAGCCAGAGTGCTATGGCCGTGGCACGAAATCCAGTATTTCATGCACGTACCAAGCACATAGAGATTCATTATCACTATGTCAGAGAGAGGCTACATGCACGGGAGATCAGTTTATCTTATTGCCCTACACAGGATAATGTGATCTATTCACAAAGGCTTTATCTCGAGAAAAGTTTGAAGCTTTCCGCAAAGCTTTGGGCTTACTCTCATACAGAGAGTGATCTGCTACCTTGTACAGGTTCACACTTCCACTACAGGGGGGATTTGTAGGCATATGCTCACTTATGGTAGTGCTATGTGTGAACAGGGCTTAACCAAGGGCACTTTTTCCCATGTGGTTTTTTCCCTTGGACATCAAGTGTGAAAGGACAGCTCATACATAGTGATGTATGTGGTCCAATGCGGATACCATCCATAGGGGGGCATCTATACTTCGTCACATTCATTGATGACTACTCCAGGTTTGCTTGGGCTTACCTCTTGAAAGCAAAAGCAGATATGTTTACATGCTTTCGACACTTTGTTGGCTGAAAATATGTGTGGATGTAAAGTCCAAACACTCCGCTCAGATAGAGGTGGAGAATACATGTCAAATGCATTCATGGATTATATGCTTCAAAAGGGCATCAAACACCAATGTAGTGTGCCTTATACACCGCAGCAGAATGGTGTAGCTGAAAGGAAAAATAGATCTCTCATGGAGATGGCAAGATGCATGGTGAAAGCACAAAAGTTGCCTCACAAATTTTGGATGGAAGCTATAATGTGTGCAACTCATGTGTTGAACAGGTGTCCAACAAAAGCTTTGAAAACCATAACACCATTTGAGGCTTGGTATAGCCGAGAGCCAACAGTGGATTATATGCGTACATTTGGGTGTTTGGCATATGCACATGTGCCAGAACAACTCCGAACAAAGCTAGATGACAAAGCAATTAAATGCATTTTTGTGGGCTACAGCAATGAAAGCAAAGGATACCGTCTTTATAATCCAACTACACGAAGGATTTTTGTCAGTAGAGATGTGGTATTTACTGAAAATTCAGAACAGCCCATGTACAGCTTGTATAAAAGCAATGATTCAGGCATACAGGACATGTTTGATGGACTTTTACCCATTGCAATTAGGGGGGATTCAGATCAGCCAGTCCCAACACAACAAAATCCTCATGTAGAACATGTGGAACAGCCAGCCATTCAGTCCCCTTCTATGGAAGAAGTGGAAGATCTTGTCAGGGAAGAGCAAACAGCCATAGACACAGCCAAGTCAGTGCCAAGATGGTTGTTGAAAACTTTGCAAGAAAGCAAACTTGCAGCTCCACTCACAGGTAGAACAAGGGCTAGTTCCAGCCATGCTTTGAATGTATATCGTAGGGAGTCTGCATTAACAATGGGTGGTCTCTTTGATTCAGAAGAGCCTTCTTCTTATGAAGAAGCACATAAGAATGAGCATTGGTTGCAAGCTATGCAAGCTGAAATTTCTTCTATCATGAAGAATAATACATGGGATCTTGTGGAATTGCCTAAAGGCAAGCATGTCATTGGAACAAAGTGGGTGTACAAAGCAGGTACAAAGCAAGACTTGTGGCTAAAGGCTACTCCCAAAAAAAGGGAATAGATTATGAAGAGACTTTTGCTCCTACTTAGAGAATGACCACAATAAGATCAGTGATTGCATTGGCTGCACATAAAGGATGGAAAGTGCATCAATTGGACATCAAAACTGCATTCTTAAATGGGGATTTACAGGAGGAAGTATATGGAAATCAGCCCATTGGTTTTGTAGTTCCTAGTGAGGAACATAAAGTATGTAGGTTACACAAAGCATTGTATGGGTTAAAGCAAGCTCCAAGAGCTTGGTATGATAAGATACATGCTCATCTAACCAACCAAGGTTATGAGAATAGTCCAGCTGAAAGCACATTGTATGTGAAGAAAACCGATGCCGATATTCTCATAGTCATCTTGTATGTAGATGACATGCTCATTACAGGTACTAGCAAAGCACAAATTTCAGATTTCAAAGCTGATTTGAAAGCTGAATTTGATATGTCAGATTTGGGGCCTTTACACTACTATCTCGGCATACAGTTTATGCATACAGATGATGGCATTGTTATGCAGAAAACTAAGTACATAAAAAGTTTGCTAAAAAGGTTTCACATGGATGAATGTAAGCCCATTTCTACTCCGGTAGAACCAGGTGTACGGCTTACTATGCATGATATTGGAGAGCCTTTTAAGGCCGGCATTTACAGCCAGGCAGTGGGATGCCTCATTTACTTGTGTAACACAAGGCTAGACATATCTTTTGGGGTGTCTTTGTTGAGCAAATTCATGCACAGCCCAGGCACAAAGCATTGGCAAGCAGTCAAACGCATTTTTCGTTATCTTAAGGGTACCCTGGATCTTGGTTTGTTCTATCCTAGGGGGGGCAGCTTGCAGCTGTATGCATACAGTGATTCAGATTGGGCTGGAGATTATGATACCAGGCAATCCACCAGTGGGAATTGTTTTTTTCTTGGCAGTTCATGCATATCTTGGTTGAGTAAAAAGCAACCCACTGTTGCTACATCTACTTATGAGGCTGAGTACAGGGCAGTCTTTACAGCTATAGTAGATTGTGTATGGTTGAGGAGACTATTGGCTGATCTTCGTGAGTGTCAGCAGACACCCACCACCATTCTCACTGATAGCCAGAGTGCTATGGCCCGTGGCATGAAATCCAGTATTTCATGCACGTACCAAGGACATTGAGATTCATTATCAGTATGTCAGAGAGGCTACATGCAGGGGAGATCAGTTTATCTCACTGCCCTACATAGGATAATGTTGCAGATCTATTCACAAAGGCTTTACCTCGAGAAAAGTTTGAAGCTTTCCGCAAAGCTTTGTTTGGGCTTACTCTCATACAGAGAGTGATCTGCTACCTTGTACAGGTTCACACTTCCACTACAGGGGGGATTTTTAGGCATATGCTCACTTATGGTAGTGCTATGTGTGAACAGGGCTTAACCAAGGGCACTTTTTTCCATGTGGTTTTTCCCCTTGGACATCAAGTGTGAAAGGACACTCTAACATATAATATTTTGTACTTCTATATTGGCACACATGCAAGGGCTGACTTGCATTTTGTGGATACCACACTTTTGGCTCTAATATCGACTGCCCCCTCCCCTCTTCGCATCGTAGCTGGCGGCGCCTTTTCGAAGCGGCGCACCCCCTCTTCCGGTCGGGTACGTGATCCAGGCCACCGTCACCTTTAAGCATCAAGTAAAAAAAAAGAAAAAAGAAAAAAAAAGGGCACGCTACGTGGCATTTGGGCCTCTAATAAAAAAAAGGGGGTGTGCGTGAGTGTGAAGCTCCCCCCTCCTCCCCCCCTTTCTGTTGGCGATTCGACGCGAGTGTGAAGCGCCCCTCCCTTCCGTTGGCGATTCGGCGCCCCCCCTCCCTCCCCCCGGATGTCAGGATGCCGCCAACTGCACATTCGCCTTCATCCTCTCTCCCGGCTCTGCCCACGCCACACTGTGTGCGCGCTCTCGCCATCCACGTGCATGCTTCATGGACAATTTTCCGGAGGAGACCTACATGCACATCTCCTACCTAAGTTACATCGACGAGATCCTCGAGGCTCTCCTTCCCAAACACAGCCCTCTTCGTGTCCCCACTCCGGAACCGGTGCCACTTTCCGCCGATGCTGGGTGGATTCCAAGTCTCTCGGACTCTCCTATCCCAGTAGCCCTGGCCTCACAGGTGTACCACATACATGTCAGTAGCCCGCATGTAACCAAACCCAACACTTGGGCGATCTCGACTATTTTCCTCACCTGCGAGCCATTGCACCTTGCTCATTTCGAGTACTTCCTGTCACGGTACCTTCAGTTGGCACACTTTCTTCCAGAGTGTAGTGTAGATGGCCTCCGCAATATTCTCTCCACACGCCCTCCTGTGACATTCTACTGCGAGATCTCCGTCCCCGATTATACTCCATTATCTCCGGTGCCCAGCCCCTTGGCGGAACCAAACGAGGAAGTGAAAGCAGACAAAGTAACCTCCGAGGACGATCCCAAGGAAGTGGAGGACCCCGACTTCGAGTACGAGGATTCCGTTTTACTGCCTCTCCAGCAGCTGTTCCTTCCATCCTACATTTGGGTGGACCTTTCCTGCTTCACCTCAGTACTCTCTCTGAGTTCTTCGGATGTCGACTTTGCACGACAACGTGTCACCCGCCGATCCGGATCCACAGATGGAGGCCTTGCAGATGACCACTCGTCAACAACAGATGGAGGACTTGCAAAGGGCCCTTTTCGACGGTATGGCATCAATGCGATCACAAACGGAAGACATGCAACAACGGCACCAACACCAGCGCGAGGGATCCAGGAAGTCACAGCGAGCGCGTCGATCGCGTTCACCGACTTCATCATCATCCTCGGTGGGCCAACAAGACGATCTCTCAACTTCTCCCGATCTGACCGCCGAGGTAGACAATGTTGAACTCAAACTTTTGTATAAATTAATGACCATAGCACAGACAAGAAAGATGGATATCAAGTTACCTGAACCCTACAATGGCCGCCGCGATAAGCGGTTAATCGATCACTGGCTCTACAAGATGGAGGTTTATTTCTCAAATACCGAATTGCCCGAAAATAAAAAGGTGGCATTGGCCAGTACCCTCTTGAAAGATACCGCCTTCCTTTGGTGGCAACGCATGATTTCAGATGGCAAGTCTATTCCGACGTGGGATAAATTCCGGCGCGCTCTTCGCAAAGCTTTTGGGCCTGCAAATGCGAACTTTCATGCCAGGTCTTCTCTCCGCCGCCTGAGTCAAACTGGCTCCGTGGCCGCGTACATCTCAGAGTTTCAAAAACTAACTCTCGAGATAGAGACACATAGCCCCTCTGACCAACTTCACAGCTTCATTGACGGGCTTCAACCCACGATCCAAGACGAAGTCCATAAGTACAATCCTGCTACCCTAGATGAAGCAATCTCGTATGTCGAGCGCATTAGTGATTACAAGCGTCCTCCCAAGAACTTTTCCTCCGGCGCTCGTTCTTACCAACGGAATCGACCCAATGGGACTAGCCAAGCCCAACGTCCCAATCCTGGACTGTGGACAACCAAACTCTTGGCGACCATATTCTAGACAACAGTCCTTTCGGTTGCGCTTCTCCGGGCAAGCTCTCGCGTCAAACGCAGGATCCTCTCAGACCGAATCCTCTGGCAGCAGAAATCGAGATCGGTCCCGACAGGACCGTTGCAGCAATGATCGGCGCAACTTCAAGCGAGAAACCTCTTCAGGACAACAAACCTCTTCATCGACTGCCACTTCATCCCAACCTAGTCGTCCGGGTCTCTGTACAATTGTTGCCACCATGCTGATCATGACCCGCCTCCTGTGAAAGACAAAAATAAACAAATACAACCTCCTCCAACCCGAGCTCCATACCGTGTCTCTTACTCTGAATCTCAGGAGATACAAAGGCAATTACAGGAGTTGCGGGACAAAGGTCACATCCGCCCCAGCAAAAGTCCCTTTGGAGCCCCGGTTTTGCTTGTCAAAAAGAAGGATGGATCAATGCAGCTTTGCATTGATTATCGTGCTCTCAACAAGCTGACAATCAAGGACAAATTCCCTTTGCCTCGCATCGATGAGTTGTTCGACCAGCTGCTTGGTGCAAAGGTGTTTTCCAAGATTGATTTGAAGTCCGGCTATCATCAAATTCGTATCCGTAATGGTGATGAATACAAGACAGCCTTTCGGACAAAATATGGCCATTATGAATTCTTGGTCATACCTTTTGGGTTAACCAATGCCCCTGCCACTTTCATGACCCTGATGCATAGTCACAAGGGACGGGGCACGGGGACGGGGACAGGACGGGGGACGGCCATAAGTAGGGAACGGGGACGGGGGAGGGAACGACACTCAAAAAATACTTTTTTTTAAAAAGTTTTTCTACTCCACACTTGTTCTACTTGGAAGTACATCAAAATGAGCACACATTTACACTAAAATGGTAAGCTTTTGAGTCATATTAACAAAATACGCCAATCAAAGAGTGAAGGCATTGACGGTTGAGGAGGATGCTATGGTTGAAGATGGCTTGAGCCTTGAGCAATGAGAGAGAGAAAGAAAGAAAGAAAGAAAGAAAGAAAGAAAGATTTTATTAACGTCTTCCAAAAGACCGAACTCGGCCTATGAGACAAATCGGAGTACCTGTATGGGGTATCCTCTGTCATCCCAACAAAATGAAAAAGTACTGAATAAAAAAGCTGAATCTGGGTGTGCAGGGGATGGAGCTCTACTACTAGGAGAATGCAAAGCTATATGCATGGAGTATACAATCATGATATGCAACCTAGCTAGCTCCATCCTGTACCATACTGGGGGTATAAAATGGTATACATCAGTGAAGGGGGTGTCCACAGCTCCCTGAAGAACATGCCTGGGTGTGCTCTGAAGTGAGCCAGTCGCTCCACACCCTCTCTGTGAAACTGAGCTCTGATCTCTGTCATCTCTCTCTGGTATAGGCGTGGTGTCCGAAAGCCAGGTGTCCTCTGTCTCTTGCGGGCTCTAAGTGTCTCTGCTCTCTGGAGAGTAATTCCCTGCCGTGTAGAGGCTGGGTGAAACCGATCCCGTCAAGTGGGAAAGACTCCGTTGGACACCCACACGCTTAATAGCACAACTTTAAAACCACAAATTTGAAATGGACAACTTAATACAACTTGAAATTTAAATGAAATGAAATGGAAAGATGGACACCAGCACTGGGGCCGGAACAGGCCGACCCCCCCCCTCAATATATGATATATTTATTGGGAGTATTTAATAAATACAATGCTCCATGGGTTCCAAGAACCAGATAATGTCCATGTACATATGAAAAACAGTACCAAACAAATAGGCTCGAATTTCGATGTAGAAGCTCGAAGCAGAATGACCACTAGTGTGGTCCAGTCTCTACGGTCCTGTGCTTTCACTGGACTCCGCGGAGAGCGCCTCACTGGTGTTTCGAGACCACGCACAAACAGGCGCTCTCGTACTAACGCCTGGCTCTCCCGATCTCAGCACCTTTGGACCGAGGTTCGCCAATATAGCTTGGACAACCCGGCACCGAACGGGTGTGGCCGTAGAGGGATGAATCCCTTATCGGATTTAAACATAAAATACTTTACTGAAATCTGAAATTCACTTACTTGAAGATGGCATGTGGAGGACCAATACCCGTGGTATTTGTGTGCAGTTACTTGAGTGACACACCGAGTCACAGTAGCCTGTCAAGGAGATTGAGAAAGAACCTCCTCTGTAGAGGGTGTAGCCACCGTAGGAACACAGCTACCGAACTGTGGACAGTAGCCTACTGAAGCATAGCATGCTGATGATGGACAACAACCTGGCTGCAGAGCTTGGTTTGTAGTGCAGCCACCTGAGAGAAACAAGAAAACAGCCGCCTAAAGCATAGGGGGCGCCTGGCTGCTGTGTACAGGCACCTGTCTTCAACCTGCACAGCCGCCTGTAGGGGGATAATCAGCTGAAGAACAGGCGCAGCCTGCTGATGTTGCAGCGCCTGTTGAAGATAGCTCACATCCGCCTGTAGGGGGATCAAGGCAGCGCAGCCAGTGAAGTATGCAGCCGCCTGGAAGAGAGTCTGCGCAGCAGTACAGTGGGAGATGGCAGCCGCCTGAGCAGGAGAGGTCAAAGCATGCGCCTGGTTATTCAGAAACGCAGCAAGCAGCTTGGTTGCTGTAGGAGCAGAGGCACATAAAAATTCAGCAGCAGCCGCCTGGGAGCATGTTTGGTTGCAGCCAGAAGTTCAGGGGAAACAGTCGCCTGGGAGAGAGAAGGCGCAGGTTGGTGAATACGCTTGAAGGATGGAAGCGATGGGTGTCTACGCTTGATGGAGCCCCCTTTTTTTAATAAAATTAAAGTGAAGTTACAACTAGAGATTTCCACGCATGCATGTGGGGGGGACTAGTGTGGGTAGGTGACCATGCCCACCCCCACACACTTAAAAGTGGGGCTCCCCACCTTTGCCCCTAAGTGGGTGCCCAAAGGGGGTGCCCACTTTTAAATAAATGTGAACACCTAACCTTATAAAATAAGAGGTTAGAGATAAAATAATAAAAACAACATGTGCAACATACTTACCACCTGTTCACATGCACCAAAACTCGTCAGAATACAGAGCAGACTTCACGACTCACTGGCAGGCGTCCCCGCTCAGTAACACGTCAAGCAGGCAAACACACAAATACATGTCATGCGAAAACAGTTTCAAGCATGCAAATCATGTGTGCATGTGCAAATAGTAACATGGACATATCTCCCGTTCATGGAACAAGTACAAAATATCTGTCGGCACAAAACTGGCACGACATAAAAACATAAAAACCTGGTCTTCCTATGGAGTGACAGTCCCATAGGTAAGACACAGTTCCAGGCACGAGTCTCCCTATGGTGTGACAGTCCCATAGGCAAAACACGGCACGAATACTGGCTCTTCCATGGCGTGACAATCCCATGGGTCGAACACAGTCCAGGTCATACACGGGTGGCACGAGTCTGGCTCCCGTCCATACGACACCATCCTGCTAACACACGGGTGTCACATGAGACACCGGCCTGGCCTCAAGTGAACGAGACGCAAAAACTGGAGATGGACCAAATGGTCGGCCAATTGGTGACATCCCCCCGGGCTTCTAAAGAGTTGACCTCAACTGAAAAGCCTCAAGATATGCCTGCAACAATTGTGGATAATCTGCGAAATAATCCTCATTTACCCATTTGGCATCAATAGGCAAATAATTCTTAAACTTCACAAGGTATCTCCTGGAAAGCTTTCCTGCAGGTAGCTTTCTCTCCTTGTGAAAAACAATCTGTTCTGGCTGGAGGATCTCCTCAAGCTCTTCAATCTCTGGCGGATCTTCTGTGTGACAGACTCATCAGGATCTGGCCCCACATATTTCCGAAATAGACTAACATGAAAAGCATTGTGAATCTTCCAATGACTAGGTAGAGCAAGCCTGTAGGACACTTCATTGATCTTTTGAATCACCTTGAAGGGTCCATAATAGCGAGGAGAAAGCTTAGGATACGATCCTTCTCGTCGTGGCCTCTTCCGAAGCCTAGCCTTCTCAAATTTCAGCAATACCCAATCACCCTCTTTGACTTCCATGTCCCTTCTATGCTTGTCCGCAGCCATTTTATGCTTATCCTGAGATCTTGCAATGGCTGTCCGCACCTGACCAAAGGCAACATCCAAGTCACGAACATATTCATCAGCTGCAAAAATCTCATCCTTTGTTCGAAGGATAGGTGGCAAGACCACTCTGCCATAAATAATCTCAAACGGAGCCTTTCCTGTGGAAGCATGGATCATATGATCAGCTTTGATGGTTTTCTTGACGGGCAAGAAATGAGCTTGCTTGCTAAACCTGTCCACAATAGTCCAAATAGCATCATTCCCATGCTGGGATCTAGGCAAGTCCATAATAAAATCCATCGTGATACTTTTCCAAGGTTGCGAGGAAATAGGCAATGGCTGAAGCAAACCTGGAGGCTTTTGCCTGTCAAATTTCACCTTTTGGCAAGTAATACATGCACGCACATAAGCCTCAATGTCTTTACGCATGCTTGGCCAAAAGAAATACCTCTGAATCATGCGAGTAGTAGGCATAATACCTCTATGACCAGCATAAGGTGGAGCGTGACATTCGTCCATAACCTTTGGACGCAAATCCTTCACCACACATAGGCAATTATCCTTCATGAGATAACCCTCGTTGATAACATAAGAGGCATGTGAATGACCAGCCATCAAATCAGTCCATATATGGCAAAAATCAGCATCCAAATGATACAAATCTCTCATAGCAGATAGATCTCCATGAGAGGCCACTGAGACTGCAGCAACATAAGGCCTCCTAGATAGTGCATCGGCCACCACATTTTTCTTTCCTGGAGTATGCACAATTTGAAAATGAAACATGGAAAGAAAGTTTGCCATTCTCATCTGCTTCTCTGAAAGCTTGGTTTGAGATAGAAAGTATCTCAAGCTTTGATGATCTGTTTTGACTACAAATTCAGCCCCAAGAAGATAATGTTTCCAAATCTTTAAGGCGTGAATTACAGCCAAGAGCTCTTTCTCATAGATATCCATATGAAGCTCACCATCATGCAAACGACGGCTCTCGTATGCAACTGCATGCCCTTCTTGATTTAGGACAGCTCCTATGCAATCACCACAAGCATCACATTCAATCACGAATGACTTGTGCAAGTCAGGAACAATCAGTACTGGACCACATATGATCGCATGCTTGAGCTGCAAAAAAGCATCCTGTTCCTTTGAAGTCCATTTGAAAGCAGTTTTCTTCTTCGTGAGATCATGTAGAGGAGTGGCAATCATAGCAAAATGCCTTATGAAACGCCTATAGTACGAACATAATCCCAGAAAACTACGTACTTGATGTACGTTTTGCAATTCGGGCCAATTCCGAATGGTCTCTATCTTTGCAGGATCCATTGTAACTCCATCCTTGGATACAATATGTCCCAGATAATGAATCTCTGAAAGGAAAAACTCACTTTTCTTGGCATTGACGAAAAGTTTATGCTTCCGCAACTCTTCGAACACTGTGACCAAATGAGTTATGTGTTCCTGCTCATTCTTGGAGAAAACCAAGATATCATCAAAGAAGACTCCTGTAAACTTACGATGGGGTCGGAATATCCTATCCATCATACGATTAAAAGTAGCAGGAGCATTGGTGAGACCAAAAGGCATTACCAAGAATTCATATAATCCGAAGGCTGTCTTGAATGCAATTTTATGGACATCTTGTGGCACCACGCGTATCTGGTGATAACCACTCTTCAAGTCAAGTCTGCGAAAGCAAGCCGAACCATCAAGCTTATCCAAGATATCATCAATACGTGGAATAGGAAATCTGTTCTTGATGGTAAGCTTGTCCAAAGCTCTATAGTCTAGACACATACGGAATGATCCGTCCTTCTTTTGAACAAGAAGCACAGGAGAGCAGTAAGGTGAGGAACTGGGCTGAACCAAACCTTTCTCTAAAAGCTCGTTTACCTGCTTCATGATTTCTTCTTGTTGTGCAGCACTCACTCGGTATGCGGGTTTGTTAGGTGGAGAACTACCCGGCACAAGATCTATGCGGTGATCTTCGGGCCTTTGGGGAGGTAATTCACCTGGCAATGAGTCAGCAAAACAGTCTTTGAATGCATTAAGAAAATTCAGCCTATCATTAGACATAGCATCCACATTTTGATGATTTGGCACAAGACTATCACGCACAAAAACCAAGTACGCTGAAAGACTCTTTTTCATTGCTTTATTAATTTGGATGTGTGATACAACTGGGATAGAATCCCCTTCTTTGCCAGCATCAATAAAATGCATGCGGCCTTTATGCATAAAAGAAATCATATTAGACTTGTAGTCTTTGCAGGGCTCAAGCCTATGGTGCCACGGCTTGCCCAACAATACATCACATCCATTCAATGGAGCAACTAAGAAATGCTCATTATCAAGGTAGCCCTGGATATGGATACGCAACTTCCCTATCAAAGGGGTAACCTGCACCTCTTTACCAATAAATGCAGCTTCGGCTTCAATCTGAGGTCCCATATGCTCGACCTCAATACCCAATGCAGCTGCCATTTGCATAGAGATGAAATTGTCAGTTGCACAGTCATCAAACATGAAGAGTGCGGGCTGATCCTTGATTTGCCCCCAAGCTTTGCAAACCATTCGCTCTTTTGCATCAAGACCTGTATTACCTTGCACATCAGGAACTGCATGTACATTAGCTTTGGTGTGCTTGTCCTCGTGCTTTGATTTGCGATCTGGGCATTGCCGAAACATGTGGTCTTTGCTACCACAAGAAAAGCATTTTCCATCCTTGGCATATTGCTCTCTTTGCTCCGGAGTTAAGCCGAATTTGTTCTTCCTTGGGTCCTGTTCTTTAGATGTGTTATTTTCAGCTTTACCACCCTTGTAGGGCTCCCGGAAGTTCTTTTTAGGTGGCTGTCCACCCTTTTGCTGATTTGGGACAGCCTTGTCCTTTCCCTTGGAACCTCCTTGATCCTGTTTAATCTTGAGCACCAATTGCTCCGTGGCCAGAGCAGAAGCCGTGAGCTGTTGCAACGTATGTTTCAGGTGCAATTCAATTCCCGATCGATATGCTGGTTGCAGTCCAGAACGAAACTTCCTCTTTCTTTCATCCTCAGTGATTAGCATGAAGGGAGTCACTTCCAGCAACACTTTCCAGAATTTGTTAACATACTGTTGCACACTTTCATTGTCTCTTTGTTCCAGCCTGTTCCACTTTTGAGTGAGAGTTTGCTCTGCATTGGGTGGCAAGAACTGAGCATAAAATCTATCTTTGAATTCCTTCCAAGTGGAGATGGGATCCTTGGTGATCTTTTCAGTGATCCACCAATGAGCAGCAGTCCCTTTCAAAAACATGCTAGCATGGCGCACCTTTGACTTTTCTGTGAAATCCTCATCGCTAAAAGCAATGTCGAACTGTGCCACAAATGCTAACACCTTAGAGGCAGCATGTTCACCATGAAAGACATCAAATTTGACAGATTTATCACTTGCTTTGAATTCCTTGAGCTTCCTGGCATGAGGCTCATGGTCTTCTCTTTTTCTTTTCCCCTTATCCAACGGGGTAGCCCTGTCTGCATGGGCTCCATGGGCCGTCATAGAAGCTTCATGGGGCACGATGGCATGTGCTCCACGAACTCGAAACTCAGATGCATGTGACTTACCTGCATATGGCATGGTCTCTCCATGAGACAACTCAGAAGGCAAAATTTTTCTGGAAGTAGACCTGTCACCATGAGATACATGTCTTGCATGCATGTGACTTTCATGCCCTCCGTGAGCACTGGCATACATATATCTATCAGGCTTAGTGCCTTGGAGAGAAGATGCATGTCGAGAGGTGACAGTCACCTCTTCCTTTTGCATAAAAGATTTCAGCCTTTGGGATGCGGGATCTCCATGCTTCAAACGAGGTGGATTTCTGAATTTCAGCTCTCCGTCATCCCCCTCTTTGATATCACCTTTGCGAAGGAGGTAGGCAAGTGCCAACTGCCCACTTCACGAGCCATTGATTCAAAAGTTACATCAACCATAGCATCAGCCTTCCTGGCTTCAATAGCACTTTGCAGATGTGGATCTTCATGTAAAAACTTTAACTCTTGCTGTTGAGCCTGCAAAAGTTTTCTCATATGTTCCATTTCATCCCTCATAGCATCAGGCTCTTGTTCAAGCATAACTGTCTTTCCTGGAGACAGTTGACCCTTGGATTCACTATCAATAACCCTTTCAAGGGGCTTGTGTCTTCCTCGCAGGGCATCAGACCCACGAGAGGCACTAGATGGACCCCTCGAATTTGGTACTTCCAAAGGGTTGCTTTGGCTGTCCATTGTGTTTTAAGTTTGCTAAAAGCGGGATGTCCAGTACACAGGTTCGTTTCCCCACTAGGAAGAGGGAAACAACCGTGCTCTGATACCAATGAAACCGACCCCGTCAAGTGGGAAAGACTCCGTTGGACACCCACACGCTTAATAGCACAACTTTAAAACCACAAATTTGAAATGGACAACTTAATACAACTTGAAATTTAAATGAAATGAAATGGAAAGATGGACACCAGCACTGGGGCCGGAACGGGCCGACCCCCCCCTCAATATATAATATATTTATTGGGAGTATTTAATAAATACAATGCTCCATGGGTTCCAAGAACCAGATAATGTCCATGTACATATGAAAAACAGTACCAAACAAATAGGCTCGAATTTCGATGTAGAAGCTCGAAGCAGAATGACCACTAGTGTGGTCCAGTCTCTACGGTCCTGTGCTTTCACTGGACTCCGCGGAGAGCGCCTCACTGGTGTTCCGAGACCACGCACAAACAGGCGCTCTCGTACTAACGCCTGGCTCTCCCGATCTCAGCACCTTTGGACCGAGGTTCGCCAATATAGCTTGGACAACCCGGCACCGAACGGGTGTGGCCGTAGAGGGATGAATCCCTTATCAGATTTAAACATAAAATACTTTACTGAAATCTGAAATTCACTTACTTGAAGATGGCATGTGGAGGACCAATACCCGTGGTATTTGTGTGCAGTTACTTGAGTGACACACCGAGTCACAGTAGCCTGTCAAGGAGATTGAGAAAGAACTTCCTCTGTAGAGGGTGTAGCCACCGTAGGAACACAGCTACCGAACTGTGGACAGTAGCCTACTGAAGCATAGCATGCTGATGATGGACAACAACCTGGCTGCAGAGCTTGGTTTGTAGTGCAGCCACCTGAGAGAAACAAGAAAACAGCCGCCTAAAGCATAGGGGGCGCCTGGCTGCTGTGTACAGGCACCTGTCTTCAACCTGCACAGCCGCCTGTAGGGGGATAATCAGCTGAAGAACAGGCGCAGCCTGCTGATGTTGCAGCGCCTGTTGAAGATAGCTCACATCCGCCTGTAGGGGGATCAAGGCAGCGTAGCCAGTGAAGTATGCAGCTGCCTGGAAGAGAGTCTGCGCAGCAGTACAGTGGGAGATGGCAGCCGCGTGAGCAGGAGAGGTAAAAGCATGCGCCTGGTTATTCAGAAACGCAGCGAGCAGCTTGGTTGCTGTAGGAGCAGAGGCACATAAAAATTCAGCAGCAGCCGCCTGGGAGCATGTTTGGTTGCAGCCAGAAGTTCAGGGGAAACAGTCGCCTGGGAGAGAGAAGGCGCAGGTTGGTGAATACGCTTGAAGGATGGAAGCGATGGGTGTCTACGCTTGATGGAGCCCCCTTTTTTTAATAAAATTAAAGTGAAGTTACAACTAGAGATTTCCACGCATGCATGTGGGGGGGACTAGTGTGGGTAGGTGACCATGCCCACCCCCACACACTTAAAAGTGGGGCTCCCCACCTTGGCCCCTAAGTGGGTGCCCAAAGGGGGTGCCCACTTTTAAATAAATGTGAACACCTAACCTTATAAAATAAGAGGTTAGAGATAAAATAATAAAAACAACATGTGCAACATACTTACCACCTGTTCACATGCACCAAAACTCGTCAGAATACAGAGCAGACTTCACGACTCACTGGCAGGCGTCCCCGCTCAGTAACACGTCAAGCAGGCAAACACACAAATACATGTCATGCGAAAACAGTTTCAAGCATGCAAATCATGTGTGCATGTGCAAATAGTAACATGGACATATCTCCCGTTCATGGAACAAGTACAAAATATCTGTCGGCACAAAACTGGCACGACATAAAAACATAAAAACCTGGTCTTCCTATGGAGTGACAGTCCCATAGGTAAGACACAGTTCCAGGCACGAGTCTCCCTATGGTGTGACAGTCCCATAGGCAAAACACGGCACGAATACTGGCTCTTCCATGGCGTGACAATCCCATGGGTCGAACACAGTCCAGGTCATACACGGGTGGCACGAGTCTGGCTCTCGTCCATACGACACCATCCTGGTAACACACGGGTGGCACCAGTCTGGCTCCCGTCCATGTCAGCAAAATACTGGCCTCTTCACATGAGACACCGGCCTGGCCTCAAGTGAACGAGACGCAAAAACTGGAGATGGACCAAATGGTCGGCCAATTGGTGACATCGGGAGGGGTATGGATCTCTGAAAAAATGTAGTAATCTGTGTCTGTCGCCCTCCCGCTGGAGCTGTCTGAGCCTGTAATAATGTCTCTCTGTGGCGCTGTATGTCTAGAATGTATCTCCCTAGTATGCGCTGGTCTGCTGCCTCAAAGATCTGGCGTAGGGAATGTGGCTCTCTGAATAAAATGGGATATCTCTCTCTGATGGCTGTATATGCTCTGCATCTGCATACATAATGCTCCTCACTCTCCACCTCCTCTCTGCACAATCTGCATACCCTCTCCTCTTGGGGCACCCGTGCTGCTCTGCCAGTCTCAATCTCCAATCGGTGTGATGAAACTCTGAGCTTACCAATAGCCACTCGGGAGCCGTGTGGTAAAAAGCCCTCCATGTATCTAGGCCTCTCTATAAATCCATCATCAGTGATACTCATGAAGTGATCTCTGTAGTATAGCATCTTCGGTGGAAGAGGCTGTGAGGCGATATCCATGTCTCTCGTGTATAGAGCTACCATAGATCTTGTCTCAATACTCTGTTCCTCTCACTATGAGAGAGACGGATATGTGGTGCATCCCTGTCATACTGGAATGGTGGTGGATGATCCATGTCTAGGCCATGCTGTGAGAACCAATGTGTGACCTGTGCATACCATGATCCTCTGTCTCCTGCCTCAGCCAACTGTCTAGATGCGTGAAAAGCTCTGTATGATAATTTGTCGTGTGGCATCTCTCTGAATCTGTCTAGCAGGCATATAGTCTGAAATATGGCCTCTACCATCATAGGAGGCGCAGCAAACTCTACTCGGATAATGTCATGAGGTACTGACGGTTTGTTGCGTATCATGCGTGCCATCATGAGGGCCTGTGGTCTCTCTATCTGTGTCCACCAATGGGTAGCAAGGCCTGGCGCCCATACTGCTGCTCCATACATCAATGCCGGTGTGACTAATGTGTCAAATAGTCACCCCTTCGTCCGGGGCTCCTGAAAATGCACCTGGTGGCACTGTCTCTCTAGCATAGCCAATGCTGCATAGCCCCGTGTCAATCTAGCTCTGGCTGCTGAACCCATGGTAAAGCGTGTGGCTGCTGCAGAGAAGGTAACCCCTAGGTACACGTATGATGTCACCACCTCCACCTGGCATCCTGCGAGAGTGAATGTCAGCTGACTCCTGCCCTGTCTCGATGTATGAAAGACCATAACCTTGGTTTTCCCAAGGTTCACAGTAAGACCCCTTTGTGTGCAGAAATCATCGAGTGCATGTAGGTGCTGCTGTAGACCACCTGGGGACTCAAACACTAATACAATATCATCAGCATAGAGCATAATATGTACTGAGGTACCTGCTAAATCAACTCCATCTCCGCCTCCCCGTGTAATGAAGTCAGCCACCTCATCAATGTATAACCCAAATAGCGTGGGGGAAAGTGGGCATCCTTGCTTCACACCAATGGTGCTAGCAATAGTCTCGGACAATCCTCCTGGACATCTGACTCGCCCAAAAACCTGCTCATATAATGCATAGATGCCCCATGTCATATCTGCTGGTATGCCAAGAGACTGCAGGCGCTGAAAGAGCCTCTCTCGTGGTACTGTGTCAAATGCCTTGCGAAAATCCACAAAGCAGCAATAGAGCTTTCTCTTCCTCACTCTGGCCTGATCAATCATACATCTCAAAGTGAATACATGGTCAGTGGTAGAGAAAGCTCTCCTGAAGCCTGCCTGCCCTGATGAGTGTAAACCTGCTCGCTCAGCATATAAGCTAAGCTCTTGCTCCAGCACTGCACCATAGAGTTTGGCCAGCACGTGGCCAACCATAACCGTCGTGTAGTTGCTCGGATCGAGCGTATCCCCTGTTTTGTGAATCGGCACAATGGTGTGCATCGTCCACTCCGCAGGCAAACCCTCTGCTAGTGCCCTGTTAAACAGGTGTGCAAGAAAAGGAGCTAAGAATCTACTGCATATATGAGATGCTCACCCTGCAGGCCCATATGGTCGGCGGCCCGTCCATGCTGCAGGCGGCGGATAGCTTCCTGTACCATCGAGTGGGTAAAGAAGCTAGCTGTGGTAGGTCGAGGCTCCTGTGGCTGAGGTATAGGTGGCTGCTGTGGGGCATGGTATAGATCCTCTGCATATGTGTGCCATGTCTGTGGGTCTGCAATAGGTGTCGGGGTCCGGGGCTCTCTGAAGTGCCGCCATGAGACAGGGCTATCTCTACTCATGAAGAAATGAAAGATCTCTACCTCCTATATCTCTGCGAAGGCCCGCCTTTTGCGGCGAGTAAGTCTCCTCATCTCTCTCCTCGACTCCTGCTCTGTGATGGCTCCCAAGGCTCTCTGTATGCGGAGCCGTGAGTATAGGGCTCTGCATTCGTCATCATACCATCTGTTCTGGGGCATTCCCAGGTCTCGCAGGCTCTCCTGAGTGTACACGATGTGGGAAGCTCTGTAATGCAGCCGTGTGTAGGAGTGATGCGAGCTGGGCTGTAATGGTATCCATAGATGCCAGGGGATCCATGAGTAGGAGCCCATCCTCTACTCTGCCAGTGTATATGTCTGCCATGTCATGTGTGAAGTAGATGGTAGTGTGTGGCGTCGGTATGTGGGGGGCTGGTGATACTGGTGATCCGGCTAGTGAAAATGCCAAGTAATGATGATCTGCCCCAATAGGACGAGGTGGAATGGAGAATGAGGTGACAAGCTGTGATGCCTCCAAAGACCCCATAATGTAGTCTACCACCGTGCCTCCGGTCCGTGTATGACCCCCATGTGGGAAGCATGTCAGCCCTCCTGATCCCGGCCACTGTAGCATCCCGTTATAAATAACGAGACGATGCCTGGCTCCCAACTCTAGTAAGTGGTCCCCATAATGTCCTCTGTCTGGTCCAGTGTCCTCTGATGCCCGACTAGCCCCTATCTCCTCTGGATCCACAGGGTGGAGGATCTCCATGTCATCATAGTCATACACCTCACACTGTCTGCTCTGTGTGTGGGCATTGAAATCGCCCGTAAGAAATACTTCCCCTAGTGTAGAATAATGCATAATCTCCTCTGACAGACAAGTGTATGGCGAGGCTCCTGTCTCCTCCTCCTGTGGCATGTCCTCTGTAATGACATAGGAGGATCCTGATGGAGAAAAGTAACATAGAGCTATGTATATAACCCTGTCCTGTGAGAGCTGTAAGCTGATCCACATGTATCTGGCCTCTGGATCCTGTGCTACCACTCTCAGTCTCCCCTGTAGCTCCCGTCTGAATAGGACTGCTACTCCCCCCGACCCTCTCGAGGTACCCTGGCGTGTGGTCCTCCTGTATGCTGACTCCCACTGGAATCCCTCTACTCGAGGTAGCCCTCTCTCTAGGCTCTGATGTGTCTCTGTCAGAAGTATGATGTCTCTCCCCACCATAACATGCTCCAGTCGTCCAGGCTGCACCCATAGTGAACCATTACAGTTCCATACTGCTATGTGTATCTCTGTGAGAGAGAGAGAGAGAGAGAGAGAGAGAGAGAGAGAGAGAGAGAGAGAGAGAGAGATGTTGGGTGTTGGACTCACACACTCACACACACAAACCTGCACATTAGGGTTAGGTGCAGGGTAGAATAGCTCACACACAGAAATGAGAGAGAGAGAGAGAGAGAGAGAGAGAGAGAGAGAGAGAGACAGAGAGAGAGAGAGAGAGAGAGACAAAAGTGTGGTATCCACAAAATGCAAGTCAACTCTTGCATGTGTGCCACATCCATATAATATAGAAGTCCTTTCACACTTGATGTCCAAGGGGAAAAACCACATGGGAAAAAGTGCCCTTGGTTAAGCCCTGTTCACACATAGCACTACCATAAGTGAGCATATGCCTACAAATCCCCCCTGTAGTGGAAGTGTGAACCTGTACAAGGTAGCAGATCACTCTTTGGATGAGAGTAAGCCCAAAGCTTTGCGGAAAGCTTCAAACTTTTCTCGAGGTAAAGCCTTTGTGAATAGATGTGCAACATTATCCTGTGTAGGGCAATAAGATAAACTGATCTCCCCTGCATGTAGCCTCTCTCTGACATAGTGATAATGAACCTCAATGTGCTTGGTACGTGCATGAAATATTGGATTTCGTGCCACGGCCATAGCACTCTGGCTATCAGTGAGAATGGTGGTGGGTGTCTGCTCTGACACTCACGAAGATCGGCCAATAGTCTCCTCAACCATACCTAATCTACTGTAGCTGTAAAGACTGCCCTGTACTCAGCCTCACAAGTAGATGTAGCAATAGTGGGTTGCTTTTTACTCAACCAAGATATGCATGAACTGCCAAGAAAAAAACAATTCCCACTGGTGGATTGCCTGGTATCATAATCTCCAGCCCAATCTGAATCACTGTATGCATAAAGCTGCATGCTGCCCCCCCTAGGATAGAACAAACCAAGATCCAGGGTACCCTTAAGATATCGAAAAATGCGTTTGACTGCTTGCCAATGCTTTGTGCCTAGGTTGTGCATGAATTTGCTTAACAAAGACACCCCAAAAGATATGTCTGGCCTCGTGTTACACAAGTAAATGAGGCATCCCACTGCCTGGCTGTAAATGCCGGCCTCAAAAGGTTCTCCAATATCATGCATAGTAAGCCGTACACCTGGTTCTACCGGAGTAGAAATGGGCTTACATTCATCCATGTGAAACCTTTTTAGCAAACTTTTTATGTACTTAGTTTGCTGCATAACAATGCCATCATCTGTATGCATAAACTGTATGCCGAGATAGTAGTGTAAAGGCCCCAAATCTGACATATCAAATTCAGCTTTCAAATCAGCTTTGAAATCTGAAATTTGTGCTTTGCTAGTACCTGTAGTGAGCATGTCATCTACATACAAGATGACTATGAGAATATTGGCATCGGTTTTCTTCACATACAATGTGCTTTCAGCTGGACTATTCTCATAACCTTGGCTGGTTAGATGAGCATGTATCTTATCATACCAAGCTCTTGGAGCTTGTTTTAACCCATACAATGCTTTGTGTAACCTGCATACTTTATGTTCCTCTCTAGGAACTACAAAACCAATGGGCTGATTTACATATACTTCCTCCTGTAAATCCCCATTTAAGAATGCAGATTTGATGTCCAATTGATGAGCATGTATCTTATCATACCAAGCTCTTGGAGCTTCTTTTAACCCATACAATGCTTTGTGTAACCTGCATACTTTATGTTCCTCACTAGGAACTACAAAACCAATGGGCTGATTTACATATACTTTCTCTTGTAAATCCCCATTTAAGAATGCAGTTTTGATGTCCAATTGATGCACTTTCCATCGTTTATGGACAGCCAATGCAATCACTGATCTTATTAAATCATGAAAATATCAATTCTTAATCTCTAGCTCATCAAGCCTAGAGTTTAGTTTTGAAATAAGAGATTATCATTGAGAAACATTCTTTTGCTAAAGATTTAGCCATAAAGATGACTACTTTTCTTAAGAGAGAGATTTACTTAAGGAAAGCATTACAATTAAACATAAAGATCAACTTAATTCTAATTAGACATTAAGAATTATAGCGAAAGCTATCTTTTTGAAAGTTTCTTAAGCTTGAGAGGGGTTGAGAAGAAGAAAGTCATTGAGATAATTGAAAAAACCATAAAAATTAGTCTTACCTCTAAGTTTGGCTTGATTCTTTAATTATAGCAGTGAAGCCCCCGACCAATCAATTGGCCACTAAGAGGAGAAGAGCAGACTTCAAGAGTTGTTGGAGAGAGTCTCTTCATAATCTATTCCCTTTTTCTGGGAGTAGCCTTTAGCCACAAGTCTTGCTTTGTACCTGTCAATAGTACCATCAGACTTTCTTTTGACTTTGTACACCCACTTTGTTCCAATGACATGCTTGCCTTTAGGCAATTCCACAAGATCCCATGTATTGTTCTTCATGATAGAAGAAATTTCAGCTTGCATAGCTTGCAACCAATGCTCATTCTCATGTGCTTCTTCATAAGAAGAAGGCTCTTCTGAATCAAAGAGACCATCCATTGCTAATGCAGACTCCCCACGATGTATATTCAAAGCATGGTTGGAACTAGTCCTTGTTCTACCTGTGAGTGGAGCTGCAAGTTTGCTTTCTTGCAAAGTTTTCAGCAACCATCTTGGCACTGACTTGGCTGTGTCTATGGCTGTTTGCTCTTCCCTTACAAGATCATCCACTTCTTCCATAGAAGGGAGCTGAATGGCTGGCTGTTCCACATGTTCTACATGAGTTTCTTGTGTAGGGACTGGCTGATCTGAATCCCCCCTAATTGCAAGGGTAAAAGTCCATCAAACATGTCCTGTATGCTTGTATCATTGCTTTTATACAAGCTGTACATGGGCTGTTCTGAATTTTCAGCAAATACCACATCTCTACTGACAAAAATCCTTCGTGTAGTTGGATTATAAAGACGGTATCCTTTGCTTTCATTGCTGTAGCCCACAAAAATGCATTTAATTGCTTTGTCATCTAGCTTTGTTCGGAGTTGTTCTGGCACATGTGCATATGCCAAACACCCAAATGTACGCATATAATCCACTGTTGGCTCTCGGCTATACCAAGCCTCAAATGGTGTTATGGTTTTCAAAGCTTTTGTTGGACACCTGTTCAACACATGAGTTGCACACATTATAGCTTCCATCCAAAATTTGTGAGGCAACTTTTGTGCTTTCACCATGCATCTTGCCATCTCCATGAGAGATCTATTTTTCCTTTCAGCTACACCATTCTGCTGCGGTGTATAAGGCACAGTACATTGGTGTTTGATGCCCTTTTGAAGCATATAATCCTTGAATGCATTTGACATGTATTCTCCACCTCTATCTGAGTGGAGTGTTTGGACTTTACATCCATACATATTTTCAGCCATTGCTACAAAGTGTCGAAAGCATGTAAACACATCTGCTTTCGCTTTCAAAGGGTAAGCCCAAGCAAACCTGGAGTAGTCATCAATGAATGTGACGAAGTAAAGATGCCCCCCTATGGATGGTGTCCGCATTGGACCACATACATCACTATGTATGAGCTGTAATTTACTTTCAGCTCTAACAGTTCCATCTTTGGGGAATGATTTTCGTTGCATCTTTCCCAAAATACACCCCTCACATACATGTCTTGGTGGAGACTCAACAGGCGGCATATTATCAACCATATGATGCTTCTGCAAAAGCATCAAACTCTGAAAATTTACATGCCCAAAATGAGCATGCCATAGCTCTGCATCATGCATAGCAGGAGTGTGGGCAGCCACTGTATTTGCATCATAAGTGCGCTTGTCATAGCTGTCCAGCTTATACAAGCCTTTGTATTGTGTTCCAGAAGTGACTATTTCATAACTCTTTGATGGGTCTTTTACCAAACACTTCCCGTCTTCAAATTCAACCTTTAAACCTTGATCGTTTATGGCTGAGACGGAGAGCAGATTTTTCTTTATCCCTGGAACATACAATACATTTTACATACATATATTGGCACCATTGGCTGCAATAAGTATGACATTACCAATTCCCTTTAGTGGATATGTGGTATGATTTGCACATGATACAGTGCGGCCATTTGAAGCATAAACCAAGTGCTGAAATACATCTTTGCATGAAGTGATGTGGCTCGAAGCACCACTATCAAAATACCATGATGCATTCTGTCTATTAGATGCAATGCAAGACATATCAGGGTCTGAAGCACTTGGTGTGTCACTAGTGCATGTGACCAAAAAAGTGTACTCTTCGTGGATTACATTAGCTGATTGTTGTGCTTTGTCATCAGAAGAGTCTGCTACTGCATTGCCTGCTTCTTTTCTTTTCTCTTTTGCAATCTGCTTCCTACATTCACTGATGTAGTGTCCAGGCTTATGGCAGTAGTGACATTTGCCCTTCTTTTTGGGCTTGTTTGCATCTCCTTTGTCAGACTTTTCACCACCAGAAGAGGGTTGTCCATGACTAGCCTTGCTAGACTGTTGTCCCCCATGCCTAAAGCTCTTTGCTTTACCCTTATCCTTGGTTGTAAATGCCTTGTCTCCACTACGGTTGCTCGATAAGTTTGCTCTTGTTTGCTCTTCCTGCAAGGGTAAACCCACGAGCTCTTCAAAAGTGACGGGATCAGCACCGCCTCTCCTGTCATTGAGAGGTTGAGAGAGGTGTGAAAGCCCAAGTAGGAAGGTGGTAAAGAATGAAGAGTGTTGGTGACCATCTGTCTGTCTGGGATAACCTCATCAATGTTGAGCAATTGTTCCTGCAAATCTTTCACTTTGTTGAGATGATCTGCCATGGAGTCACCCTCATCCATAGAAAGAAGATCCAATTGCCTCTTCAAGTAGGCAACTCTTGCCTCGTTGCGTACGTGATACATTGCTTCCAATGTGTCCCATTCAAGCTTCGATGTCTTGCAAGAACGAATGTGCGGAATAATAGTCCTTTTCACTGAAAGGGCTATCAATGACATGGTGTGTGCATCTCTAGAGTCCCATCTCTTTTGCTCTTGTGTAGGAGCAGGTTCTACATCAAGAGCTCTTTGAGCACCTCCCCTTTGAGGCGTGGCTGGGGGTGTGTCATCACCACACACGATGCCCCAAAGCCCTTTGGCTACCAGCAAATTACGGATCATGAAACTCCAGAGGGAGTAGTTAGATCCATCCAGCTTGTCCTCCTGGGTGAGTACACCAAATACATCTGTAGCATTCTGTGCCATATCAACAAAATATACCTGCAAGCAAACCTAGCACCAATGTGCACTGCCAGGCAACCAAACGTCCTGTGCAAATGTATGCCTGCAAACCAAAGCAAGTGTAAACTTGCACCAAATTGTCCAATTACACACAATGTGTATACATACGCGACAAATCGCAGCTGTAATGCCCAATTACATGCTCCAATCAGAAAATCCCCAATTTTTATGCACTCCAATTGCTTCAATGTGCATCTTTTGGCCAATTTTTACAAAAGCCCCAATTTTTTGCAACTAAAAGAGGCTCAATTTGCTGATTTTGACCTCAATTTTGAAAACCCCCAAATGTACCACCTGCAAGCTTTTAAATTTTCCAGGCAAACCCCCAAAATTTGTCGAATCTGGAGCGGAGTGCCTGTAAAGCTTATTTTGTTTACTTTGTTTAATTTATCTGTTTGCTGAAACAAAGGTACCTGCATGTGTGGGCAGTACTGGCAGCCAGATGGAGGCGTGCAGAGTGTCGAGGAGCTGCAGGTGTCGAGGTGGGCAGGCTGAGGTGCGCCGACGAGCTGCCCGAGGCGGAGAGCAAGCGCTAGTAGCTGCAGCAGGACTCGGCGGACTAGAGTTGTGCACGGCGCTGGATAGTGTCGGCAGGTGTCGGGCGCTCAGGTAAGCGAAGGCAAAGGCAGGCGCTGGGCGCTGATGTCGGGCCAGTCAGACGAGCACAATCATGCGTAGCTGCAGTCGTGAGTCGACGGCGACCCGAACAGGCGACGACAGTCGTGAGTCGACGGCGACCCGAACAGGATGGCAGTCTGGTCGGACGGAACGGATTGGGTGCAACGGGTTGGAGCAGCTACAGCGGATGTCAGGCGGAACGGAACAGAATACCGACTTGGCTCTGGACGGCCGGATGGGAGCGCTGACGAGTGGAGGTGCTCCGGGAGGGATGTCGCCGCTGGCTGTAGAGGGCGGTGCCGCCCGCAAGCTGGGCGGTGGCGGTGGGCTCCCCACTAGTGCCGCCCGTTTCTGGTGGCCGGACGGTGGAGCAGCGACGGAAACGTCGGACGGAATCCACGGAGGGACGGCGACGGAAAAACACAGCGTCGACGGAATTTCGCAGGCTTTCTTCCAACAGCAGAATTTCAGGGCCAGCTCTCAGCTCTGATACCAATTGTTGGGTGTTGGACTCACACACTCACACACACAAACCTGCACGTTAGGGTTAGGTGCAGGGTAGAATAGCTCACACACAGAAGAGAGAGAGAGAGAGAGAGAGAGAGAGAGAGAGAGAGAGAGAGAGAGAGAGAGAGAGCCAAAAGTGTGGTATCCACAAAATGCAAGTCAACTCTTGCATGTGTGCCACATCCATATAATATAGAAGTACAAAATATATTATGTTAGAGTGTCCTTTCACACTTGATGTTCAAGGGGAAAAACCACATGGGAAAAAGTGCCCTTGGTTAAGCCCTGTTCACACATAGCACTACCATAAGTGAGCATATGCCTACAAGAGAACCTAGAGGCCTAGAGGCTTGGAAGTTGGAAGACTAAGCCTCAAGGGCCAAGGCCCAACGCCCCAAGGCTCAAGCCTCAAGGCAAGAGAGAGCCAAGGGCCAAGGGCCAAGGCCCAAGCCTCAAAGGCTCAAGGCCTCGCCAAATGGCTAGAAACGGCCAAGGCAAACAGCTAGAAACGGCCAAAAAAAACCAGTCTGACTGTGCGCAACGACTCCCAGCCGTCCCCGTCTGTAACGCGCGGAAGCTCTGGGTAGTCTTCTTTCAGCCCTAAACACTCTTGAAGACCTTCTGATGCGAAAACGCACCATCTGATGCAAAAACGCAGGTAGAGAGAGAGTAGAGAGAGAGAGAGAGTAAGAAGTGCTGGAATTTCAGTATATATCATGGTACAAAAAGGTACATATCTGTACAGCCATGGGCTGCCTTCATAAAAAGGTTCCTAACCCTAAATTCTGTCCCCTATGGGACCTCCTATTGACTCACACCCCTAGTGGGTGGAATCAATACAACATAGAGCAAAGGTGCCCTTTTATAGGCCTTGGAGCTTGTGGGGAACTGGCCGACTGCTGGTCGGCTAGTTATTAAGTCATAAAATCAATTTAAATGCTGCCGACTGTGTCTTCTGGATGCGCCTGCTGCCAGCACCTTCAGTCCTGCAGCCGACAGCCCCTTGGTCATGCTGATGTCAGCCTCCTTGCAGCCGACAGCCTTCTGATCCATGCTATGGTCCAAACCCTGCTCCATGTCCATCTTCTATGGGTTCTTAGTCTTTATCTGCTTGCCTCTTCTGGATCTAGCCCTGGAAATGTCCATGGCATCTGTGATGCACATGACATCCCCCTCTGCTAAACTTGATGACGGGAATCCAACCTGCTCTTGGATGACTGTCATCATCCCAATCCTGTCCCGAAGTCCCTCTGTCATCTTCCATCCCTGGCAAACCTTTTTCTCTGAAAATCCGGTCTGTTCTCCAAACCACTCTGTCTCTGATGAAGATCTATGCATCTGGTCTTCCTCTAGTCCACAATCCATTCCTGCCCTGGCTCTGAACACCGTCTTGGTCTTCGTTCCTGGAACTGAGTCTGGCACTCTCACATCACCCTTGGAGGATCAACCTCCCTTGGGACCGTTCCCTTAGAACCTATCTGGCTCAGGGAACTGCCATCCCCATCTGGCACTGTGGAACACCACCAACAAACCTCCTGGGAGTTCTTCCCGATCTGTGTTCCCGCCTTGGGCTTCGAATCCGTGTACTTTCCTATACCTTGGAATTGTACACCATCATATGGGACTGAATCAATGTTTAGCTTTGCTGAGCCTGATGCTCTGATACCAATGTAACGCGCGGAAGCTCTGGGTAGTCTTCTTTCACCCCTAAACACTCTTGAAGACCTTCTGATGCGAAAATGCACCATCTGATGCAAAAACGCAGGTAGAGAGAGAGTAGAGAGAGAGAGAGTAAGAAGTGCTGGAATTTCAGTATATATCATGGTACAAAAAGGTACATATCTGTACAGCCATGGGCTGCCTTCATAAAAAGGTTCCTAACCCTAAATTCTGTCCCCTATGGGACCTCCTATTGACTCACACCCCTAGTGGGTGGAATCAATACAACATAGAGCAAAGGTGCCCTTTTATAGGCCTTGGAGCTTGTGGGGAACTGGCCGACTGCTGGTCGGCCAGTTATTAAGTCATAAAATCAATTTAAATGCTGCCGACTGTGTCTTCTGGATGCGCCTGCTGCCAGCACCTTCAGTCCTGCAGCCGACAGCCCCTTGGTCATGCTGATGTCAGCCTCCTTGCAGCCGACAGCCTTCTGATCCATGCTATGGTCCAAACCCTGCTCCATGTCCATCTTCTATGGGTTCTTAGTCTTTATCTGCTTGCCTCTTCTGGATCTAGCCCTGGAAATGTCCATGGCATCTGTGATGCACATGACACCGTCCCCCACAGCCGTCCCCGTTCCTACTGCCGTCCCCTTCACCGTCCCTTGTGAGGGACGCCTCCAGGGGGACGTCCGACCGTCCCCTGTCGTCCCCGTTGCTGAACCGTCCCGACCCGGCGTCCCTCCGTTCCAACAGTCTGTCCCTTCCGTCCCCTGTGACTATGCCCTGATGAATGAAAATTTTGAGCCGTACTTGGACAAGTTTGTGATCGTTTATCTCGATGATATTTTGGTTTTTAGCCGATCTATGGTCGATCACAAAGAGCATTTACAGATTGTCTTTGAAGTACTCCGCAACAATGTGCTGTACATCAACAAGAAGAAGAGCGAATTTTTCAAGAACCATGTGGAATATCTTGGTCACATCATTTCTGCTAATGGGATTGCAGTAGATCCTAAGAAGATTCAGGCGGCAGTAGATCCTAAGAAGATTCAGGGGATTGTGGATTGGCCTTTGCCTCTCACCATTTCAGACGTTCGATCTTTCTTGGGACTTGCTAACTTTTATCACAGCAAGGTGCATAGGTTTTCAGAGATTGCTGCCCCTTTGACAGAATTGACAAAGCTGGACAAACTTCAGTGGTCTTCTGAAGCTGAGCAATCCTTCAATTATCTCAAGCATGCCTTGACGACAACCCCGGTCTTGGCCATTGCAGATCCCACCCAGCCCTTTGATGTAATGACAGATGCCTCAGATCGTGGTTCTGGTGGAGTTTTGATGCAGAATGATTGTGTCATTGCTTTTGACAGCAGGAAGTTTTCAGCCATTCAAAGCAAGTATCTTGTGTATGATAAGGAGTTTTTGACAATCGTGCATGCTTATCGGACTTGGAGACATCTTCTTCTTGGAGCAGATTCAGTTGTACGTACATATCATCAATCTTTGACGTACATTTTCACTCAGCGTGTTATGAACTCTCGACAAGGCCGATGGGTTGAATTCTTGGCTAATTTCCACATGACTATCCAGTATGTTCCTGGTCTTCAAAATGTGGTTGCAGATGCTTTGAGCCGCATGTCTCGAGCCACTAATTTTGCCATCACAGATGTGCAAATGGAAATCCCTGCTTGTTTCAAAAATGAGTATTTGACTGATAGAGATTTTGGAGATGCGTTCCGTGCTCTCAAATCTTCTAATCCCAGTCCTGTAGAAATGAACATGTTTGCAGCCTACACCATCATAGATGAGTTGCTGTTCTTTTCTGATCGCATTTGATTGCCTCACAATACTTCATTGCGGAAGATTCTCATTCAAGAGCATCATGAAGTTCCTTATGCTGCTCGGCTTTTGTCTGCTATATACTTCTGGCCTCAGATGCAGCAAGATGTTATCAAATTTGTCAAAGCTTGTCATTCGTGTCAGATAATGAAAGTCTCTTGACAACTTCCTCAAGGGTTACTTCAACCATTGCTAGTTTCCAATGAGAGATGGGAAAGTATCAGTATGGATTTTATTACCACTTTGTCTCGTTCATCCAAAGGCAATGCTCAAATTCTTGTGGTGGTTGATCGATTTTCCAAAATGACGCATTTCATTCCTTGCAAGAAAGTTGCTTCAGCCCCAGATGTGGCGTCATTGTTCGTACAACATGTCTTCAAATTGCATGGTTTGCCGAAGACCATGATCTCTGACAGAGATCCAAAGTTCACTGGACATTTTTGGACGTCTTTGTTCAAATCTCTTGGAACGAATTTGTTGTTCAGTTCAGCCTATCATCCTCAAACAGATGGACAGACTGAAAGAGTCAATCAGATTTTGGAAGAAATGATTCGACATTACATTCAATCCCGTTTGGCATCATGGGAAGATTATTTGCCACTCGTGGAATTTGCTTATAATAATTCCCATTATTCCCTCTATTTATATGGCCCCATCATGTAGTCGGCCAGCACTAGTGGCCCTCACGACTGGGCACATCCAGTCGGCCAGCAGAGAAAAATACCACGACCCCTCCCGATGAAGTCGGCCAGCTCTTGGTACACATGAGTGCAGTCGGCCAGCATCAGAGGCTCCTGCCAGCCTGTGGGGGCAGCCACCCACATCATGGAAAAAATGGGAAAAATGGGGAAAAAATACAGGGAGTGAGGAAAAATGATAAAACACCTATACAGGGCGGGCACACCCACAACAGAGGCCCTGGTGTCTGATAAAGACAGGAGATGACTTCTAACAGGCTGTCCCGGGCTGATATGGGGGTGCTATGGGCTGTCCATGGTTGTCCTACATGTGCCTTATGCTGGGAATGCTCTCTTGTGCTGAGGATTGAATCAAATTCAGCATATGTTTTGTTTTGTTTTCATATTATATTGGAAGAAACAGGTGCTAGCCAGTGGAGAATCCGTGGCACCCGCAAAGTTGTATTTGAAGCATACACCTTTTTGGTAATCTAATCATAAAGAGAGAGGGGTCGTGGGGGGCGCGGGGGTCAGCTCATCTTCTGGCCCCTAGTGTGGTGTATTGTGCAGAACCGTTATCTTTTCCTTTCTGGTATGCTTGTGTTTATTCAGTTTTCATGTGGGTTCCTATGGGTTCTTGCCTAGAGCACGATAAACTATCCATGAGAAAAAAATTCAGCACTGCCTTTGATGAAAGCCGAAGCATTGGTACCAATGTTATATGAAAGCGCTTAATGGCGATTAAGGTGTGCATGATTACTGGTTTGGAAGAGGTTAGAGAAAGGGGGATAGAAGGAATAGAGAGCTTGTGCAGTTCATGGTATTGGGTCCCAACTACCCACTTAAGGGCCTCCATTGAGATTGGTGATTTTACTTTATGGCTGCAAGAGAATATACAAATAATAGGGGAAATCTGCCCTAAACAACTGACCTGATTTGTGCATTAATCCTCAAGGAGAGATTTCCACTTTTGACTTGACTAATGCTGTCCCAGGAAGGTTGTTCCATGCTGCCCATTGGGCTGATTTGATGTTTGTGTTAGACTTTGTGGAAGGGGACTGATCTGTGAGTTTTTCTGTGCTGCAGCAGATCGCTCTCTGTTTTACCTCCTTGTGCCTTACCGTTGACCTTCCTGGCTGCCCTGACCCAAAACTGGCAGCTACCTTGGCTCAAGACCTGCGTTTGTCCAGCCGAGGGCCCATGATTGCAGTCCACCGCTCATGTGTGACATCTTGTTGCTTCCTGGCCAAGTCAGGTTACTGGGCTCTATCTGGTGCCAGATTTGGTGCTCAGTCAATAGCATCGCCTGCAGTGTGGCCATCCAATCTCTGTAAAGTTTGCTTTTCTGCATCCATACTGGCTCACATCGGGCACCCTCATAAATTGAGGTCTCACTGGACAAATGCATGAGGAGGAGAATTCAACCATTACACATGAGTTTTTGCCAGTATTTACATATCAGCTGTTTCTGTGTCCAATGCACTACCTCTGTAGGTGGACCATGGAAAGGTGGAGGGTGCAAGCTTTAAAATGGTTTTTTTTTTCGCAGTTTTCAGTAGTTCTTGTGGTAAAATCAGTGACAGATACATAATAGTAAGGTCAAAGTATGCATTGACAAAACGTTATGCTTTGCAGGGGAAAACCCTTTTCATCTCCTCTCAGAGATGCTACTCCAGTCAATTGCAAGGTTTGTGCACTGAACCTCATCATTACTGTTTTGCATATCCTGATACGCTAATGTGCATTCTGCTGCTGTTGGTTTTTCTTTACACAGTATTGTGCAACTCCTTTATGTATTTGCAGTTACAGAGAGAACAACATTGTGACTCTCCTAGGTTAACCTCTAGTAAGAGGTCAGGTGTTATGAAACGATCTCACGGAGCTATTGGTGATACACCTGTACGTAGGCCAAATAACACAAACTTTGTACTCATGTATATTTGCATGAGTTTTTTGGCACCAGGATTTATGTAGCAATTCATGCATCCAGGACACAGCCTTGGAACTCTCTGATGATGAAGATTATATGAAGGGAGTTGTTGCTCCTTATGCTGGGCAACCTTCTGGTACTGGTAATCTGCCAAAACGGAAAAGTTTGCGTAGCGCTTTGAAAAGGTATGTTGCGGGATGATTTACATAGCTTTTGCTATTGTGTGCTTGGTTTACTTTTTCTACTAATAATTTCTGACTGGGTGGTTTTTGTGGCTTGCATTAATCCAGGAGGGCAGGTGCAAAAGTTCTCTATCCTTCAAGGTAGTTCTCTTACTCACACAAATACACATTTTTACACCTGTTTGAAACATCTGTTTCTGTTCAGGCTTATTTGAGAAGTTAAATTGATAAGCTTTGGTTTGGGGGTCCACTTGGAGGGCCTGTGAATTCACGACCACAGAGAGAGAGAGAGAGACAGAAATGAAATGATATATTAACGTCTTCAGAAGGCCAAAATGACCTATGAGACCAAAAAGGTTACAACAATTGGTGGATCTGATACAATGTCTGTGTAAGAAAAGCTAAAAACAACTAACAACTAACTGAAACTGAAACAACTATGAGGAAAAGTACGGTACTAGGAGCTCCTAATGGATAACATCTGGGAGGAAAACTCCAGCAACAAAGGTAAGCATCATACACATCACTATAAAAAGATGTCTGAGAGAGAGAGAGAGTTTATATATGTTTGGATGCCTGCAGGTGTGATCCTGAAGCGGTCGAGGTTCGATATGCAGATCTTGAACATCTTGCTCCATCAGAATTCCTCAATGACACAGTTATTGACTTTTACATTAAGTATGATATAGTGTATTACTTGATGATGGGTCAATCTTTGATATGATCTTATTTGATGCATCTGTTGTCTTACTAGTGATGTAGCCTATTTCTTCTTGTAGGCACATTCAGATACAATTTTTTTCAGAGCAAAAAGAGAAATTGCAACATTTTCATTTTTTCAGTTGCTTCTTTTATAAAAAGCTCACATCAGGAAAGGTATGATGCCTTACCTCCTCAAGGATTAGAGGCGTGTTCTGTCATTAATGCCATTAACTAGAACTGGTTTTTATGAAAATTTAGTAGGTTGAGTCATGTAGTATGTTTATTTGAGACGCTATTAGGGAAGTGGTATTGCATTGAGGTAGCAAGGCTAATGTGATGAGAGGGTGAAATTACTCCATTCTTTTATGGACATGGGGATGATGACAATATGGACATGGCCAAAGCTGGGAAATGCCATATTAGCAGGGTGATGCAAGCAAGAGCAAGGGATGAGAGACCAATAAGTGCGATCCTCTTGCCGCTTATCTATTGTCGGTCCATGCTTTGTCCAGGTTTTCTCTCGTTGGGCCTTGCCCAATGGTGACATGTGGCCTTTCAATCATTATTAAAAAACTACGTCTTGGACATTCTTTTACCTAGGCTGGTGCTTCATTTATTGGGCATAGCCCACTCATCCAGGCTGAACATTTCATTGGTGTTACGTACCTAGCACTAACCCTTGGGGTTAGGGACTAACCCAACAGAGTTAGGGTAGCATATCCTCCAAAATCTGATCATCCTTAGTCTGATGGGCAAACAGAGAGGGCGAATCAGAGGAACTCATACTCAGCATAGTTACCAATCTCTGGAAAACTAGCTGCTAGAAATGTCCAGAAAACTTGGAGTCTCCATCACTAACTATATCAAAAGGCAGTCCGTACAACATGAAAAGGTGCTCAACAAACTTTTGCACTAATTCGGTTGTCTTCACTGTCACTTTTGTGCCATCTTCGTCACTCTGTCTACCACCACCCAGATAGCATCATGCCCTTTGTTGATCCATAGCAAACCTACAATGAAGTCCATGGTAATACTCTCCCATTTACCTCCTGGAATCTCTAGAGGATGTAACATACCTCGAGTCCTAAGATGTTCAGCCTTATTCACTTGACATTGACGACACTTTACCACATAGTCATGAACATACGCCTTCATCTTAGGCAGTAAAATGTCCGTTTTACTAAATCATAGGTTTGTTGTACCCGTGGATGATCCGTTGTAAGAGCATCATGGCATTCATATAGGATCCTTTTCCTAATCTCAACGTTATCCGGTACACAAACCTTCTCATTCCGGAACAGCAATCCATTCCGGATAAGGAACGGACCACGTGCCACAATCATGGATAGCATGATTCCTGAGTCTTGGTCTAAATGCTATGGAGCTCTCTGCCTGTTCTGCTTCCACTACCGACTAAAATGATCGTCGGTCTCACATAGCCCTCTTAGGGAGTCATAAAGCCAGCCCTGATCTCGATGAAGCTCAAAGAGTTCACCTCCCCAATTCTACTCAAGGCATCCGCCACACGATTCAGGCTACCCTTGCGATACTTTATTTCCATTGTTGCAAGATGCCCCTCACTCACATTATACACCCCCCAGACAGAGGATTGACACTAGTCGGGAGATTGTCGCCAGTTTTACAACATGGCATATTTGGAAAGCTAGATGCACGGAGGCTATTGAGGGTGTCTATGTTTTTGAGTCTCAATGCATTATATGGAGTGATATCATCCATACTCTCATGGCTACTTGGGTTCGTATTCAGGGGTCCTCTCGTTCCGTGCAAGCAAAGCGCGTTGTATTTATGCGGGAGTGGGAGTCCGGACCATGGCATTTTCTTTTCCTCTAGTCCCACAGGTCTTTCATGGCACCATGAAGGTCCTGAGTGGTTGAGATCACCTTACATATTGGGGTGATTCTATCTATTCCGGCTTATAGCCGTGATTGTTGTATGCCTTTTTTCATACTTAACAGAAGTCTCTTTTCCTAAAAAAAAAACCCATAAACTTGTCCTTCATTCAATATGGCTATCCAACATGTCCTTCCATAGGTGCACAAACATGTATAACAGGCCACATGGCTCTTCCACGCGCATAAACTTGTATGACAGCCCATATGGCTCTTCCACAAGCACATAAACCTGTAAACTAATCCATGTGGCTCATTCACGAGCTCATAAACCTATAGACCAGCACATGTGGCTCATTCATGAGCTCATAAACTTGTAGACCAGCACATGTGGCTCATCCATGAGCGAATAAACCAGTATAACAGCCTGTATGTCGCATAAAACCAGAAATTTAAGTAAGCTTTAGGATTGTTTTGCTGAAAAACAGCCATCCGGGGTGTGCAAGATGGTGTAGAGTAGTGAAAATCATCTTCCCCAAACTGGATATGGCTATGGTGGGCTTAGAAAAGAAGAGAAATGGTGAAAAATCAGAGTTTTCAGCCTTCAAAAACCTACTTGAAGCTCAAACTCACTCAAGAGATGACTGCCATGTTGAAATAAGCAAGAAAATGCTACAATGCCATGTGTAGAGCTGAATTGACAAGTGTGAGGACGCTTATCCTTTTATCAGCCACATGTCCCAAATCCAAAGGCAAAAAATGCCACAATCTTCCGCTCTAAAAATATCCCAAATGATAGCTAATTTCACAATGGCTCTTTGGCAATCCTCAATCTCTGCCGAATTTTGGAGGTTATGACGTGAATGAAAATTCCATAGGAGGTTGCCAAAAATAGCAACTTTTCCTAAAATTTAGGAGATGATCTCTTTGTGTTTCACCACATGAGAAATACATGTAATCACCATGTAGGATTTCATTGCCCAAATCCTCAAGAGTTCACCATACATACTTTGCACTTGACACTTGAGCTCCAAAGCCTGTTTTATGTGACCAAGCCTGGACCATGCTACGAACACTTGGCCCTCTATACTGGATAATCTCCCATTCCCAAAGCTTGTACATTCTTGATCTTTTGGGCATCCAAAGCCCATCCACACATGAATTTTGGAGATGCCCAAAATGGTGACAATCGTTGACTTTGCCCTTCACCTCTGGAGAAGTAATAGAAACTCAGATGGTTTATCTATGAAGATTTGTCTGCTAGTGTGTCATATCCTTTATGCATGAACTTGCATGTACTCTTAGGCACTGATGACGTGAGTTGTAATGTCATAGCACTTACTCTATGCCATGGATGATGGATCTGATGATTTGAAACTTGCTTGGGCATAAGGACCTCTTGAAATTTGCTTGGACGTAAGGACCTCTTGAAACAGGTTAGTAGAATCTCTGTTTTGAGGCGTTTGCTAGAGTGGATCCAAGGTGAGTCTAGAGGGACCCAATAGGATGGCAAGGCATGCCTCCAGACCTTTCTCGAACTCTCGTCCATTCTTTTGCTTTTTATGGTGCTTTTAGTAAAGTGTTGTCCTCATTTCACCTTACGTTTTACATTAGAAACCAACAAGTGCGATCCTCTTGCCACTTATCTTTTCTCTGCCCATGCTTTGTCCTGGTCTCCTCATTGGGCCTTGCCCAATGGCGACATGGGGCCTTTCAATCAATCTTAAAAGTATCCATAGTGCGATCCTCTTGCCTCTTATCTATTCTCGGCCCATGCTTTCTCCTCATTGGGCATTGCCCAATTGTGACATGTGGCCTCTCAGTCAATTTCAAAAGTATCCATCTTGGACATTCTTTTGCCTAGGGTCCATAGATAATGTTAGCATTGACTACCTCTAGGCTATATATTTCCTCCCATCCTGGCTGAACTTTTTGTCGGTATACCTTTTTGTTGTACTAGCAGACATGCAGATTTCTTTTGATGACGTTAGTGGGGATGTCGTAGTATCTAGTCCATACTATGCATAATGGAGTTGATAGTTATATAGTCTTGTGGGTTGACTAGCATGAGTATATAACATGCACGTTCCTAAATGGTGAATTTGGGACATGCTCCTAGATTCATCTAGGTATATATATATATACATACATACAATATATATATATATATACATCTCTCTCTCTCTCTCTCTCTCTCTCTCTCTCCCACACACACACACACACACACACACACACACACACACACATTTATGTGTGTGTGTCTGTGCTTGGTGAATATTCAGGAGTTTCCTTGTTTGGTTTTAGTGCATAATGATCCGGGTGGTCGTTGGTTGGTGGTTCAATGTCTGATTAATGCGGAGATGTAGCTCTTTATGCGCTAATTGCTTCAGCCAAGAGAGCAACGTTATGGGCGGAGATTGGTCACTACCCTTGGCTTCATAATGCTTTCTTGTTTGGGAATTTTAACAATGCCCCTCAGTAAGGGGATAACTTGTCTTCTGGACATTTGCATACGCTAGCTTATGAGAGGTTCGGTTGGAATGCAATGATAAATACTTTACAGGTTGTTGAGTTGTGGACTCAAATATGCCCTAGGGTGTTTGGATTCACTTTCCACCATAGGGCTTTTTCTCAATATCGAGCTCGCCTGGATAGATGGTATTTATTACATGCGGATCAATATGATGATTTGATATGTAAAATTTGGGTGGATCACTCACAAGTGTTATCTGATCATGTACCACTGTGGATGAGGCTATACTTCGGATTGCAATTAGATGATTGTCCTTTGTACCACCGTCGTCCGCTTCTCATCAATAACCATTACCTCTCGCATGACATTTTTCGTAATTTGGTCAAAGAGGTCATTACACCGCTTAAGTTGCAAATACTGGAAAGTACGGATGTGGCTTGGTATTGTTTTGTTCAGAGGATCCAACTCATCATTAGAGACTATGGTCATTGGTATATGCATGAAGAAAAACAAAGTCCATAATGCAAAAGGAACTTGTCAAGCTCTGGTGGAGCTTGCTTACATGAGGAATTTTTCGGTGTGTGAAGAGGAGGATTTATACAGTGCAAAACATGTTCTTGTTGAAAATAACAGACGGAAGCTACAAAAATGGCAAGTCAAAGCTAGACAATGGCCATTTAAGGATAAGGGATGCTCTTCAAAGGATTCCTTTAAAAGCTTACATTTTGAATGCCAAAAAGACACCATTAAACGCGTCAAGATCTCGACGCAAACTTGGACATGTTCCAAACAACAATTGGCTGATGAGTGTGTGTCCACTATGCGCATGTCTTTGCTACTGCAGGTCCTGCTAATGCGCAAGTTCAGGCAGTGTCTCTCTCATGTTTCATGCATAGTATCCCAGGAAGAGGCACTCTCTATGGAACAATGCTTCACTGAGGAAGAATTGCAAGAGGCAATAAAACATTTGGGCACTTTGAAATCTCCAGGTTGGGATGGTTTAATTGTGGAATTCTTCTTGCACTGCTGGGATGATCTCAAACATGTGTTGTTTTTTATGATAAATGATGCTTGGTGTACTTGGAAAATGTCCCAATCATGGAAAGAAGGGCTTGTAAAACTTCTCCCAAAAAAAAAAGCTTGTGTGAGACCTTTGCTGATTGGCGGCCAATAACTCTAATGCTTGTAGTTTACAAGTTGGTCGCCAAAATGTTGGTCAACAGGGTAAAAGGGGTACTTTCTGCAGGCTTACACGAGGCGCGATATGGTTTTGTCCTGCGTTGACATATAACGGAGAACATTGCAAATGCCTACATTGGGGTTGAATATGCAAAATATACAAAACAAGACGTGCTTATTTTGTAAGTGGACATATGTCAAATCCCCAAGGATCTTCCCTCGTGATCGATCTTGGTTCGAAACTCGAATCCTGCAAACAAACGAACAACAAACAAGCAAAGGGGGGGTGCAGGCCTGACTCACCTCCCAACCATGACAGCCGTGGGCGAGCCCACAGTCTTGGCTGTCCCCACCGAGCCACGAGCTGAGCTAACTAGGATGATGTACCGACCAATCTCCTCCTCGCGACGTCCCATACCGCCACGAAGCTGCCCTCGCGGGCCTCGAGGTTGCTGCCGGCCTCGGCTGCATAAAGCAGGTGCACGTTTGCACTAGATCCAGGCTCCAAGACCATAGAGCTCTCACAAACTCGCGAGACTCTCTATGTTACAATAACTAACCTTGGCCACCCTTTTATAGGCTCTTGGCCGGTCATCGGGCGTCCACACTTGGCCGCCCGCCCGTCCATACTTGGGTGCCCGCCCGTTAGTATATCCCTAACTCAGCTCGTCAATCAGCCTGCCTAGTTCCAAGCTTCCCCAAGCCTCGAAACTAGTCTTGCATGCGTATAGCACACGGTAGATACCCACTGTGCACATGACATACTCCCCTTCCTCTAAGAGCTCACTCCTGAGCTCACTAAAAAGCTAGGGCAATCTCTCTGAAGAGAAGTCAATGTCTCCCATGTAGCGTCCTCCTCAACACGATCCTTCCACTTGATCTTGTATTCCGTGATAAGCGTATGACGCAATTCGTTCACGAAAGCCAAGAATCTTTTCAGGTTCGTGCGGAACAAATGTCATGTCCTGGACATCTATAATTTCTTGAGGAGTAACTAACTGATCTGCTCCACCCAGTACTTCCTTAAGTCTACTGACATGAAATACAGGATGAACTTTCACATGAGAAGGCAAATCCAATTCATATGCAACTGAACCAATCCGTCGTGTAACACGAAATGGTCCACAGTATCTAAGGGATAATTTCGAAGATCTACCTGTCCGTAAAGTCTCGGAATCTTTCGGAACTCGCAAATACACCATCGTTCCTTCAGAGAACTCTCTAGGTGAACGATGTCTATTAGAATAAAACCTGTCTCGGTCTTGAGCACTTCTAATAGATTCCTTTGCAACTTGTAACATTTCCTGTATATCTTGCAAAAAATTACGTGCTGCATCATGCTGAAGTCCTGAGAATCCTACTGTAACAGGTGATCTTGGTTGAAAACCATACATAAGCATGAAAGGACTAAACCCTGTACTCGTATGCTTAGTATATGCAAATTCTAACATAGGAAGATAATCCTCCCATGAACTCTGTCTTTTGGATACATATGCTCGAAGCATATCCTCCAAAATCTGATTCACTCTTTCAGTCTGGCCATCAGATTGAGGATGATCTGAGGAACTCAAATTCAAAGTTGTTTCCAACTTCTCGAAAACAAGTTTCCAAAAGTCACTCGTAAACTTAGAGTCCCTATCACTGACTATGTCCTGCGGTAACCCGTACAGTCTAAACAATTGCTCGATAAACTGCCGAGCTAATTGCGTAGCTGTAATATTCTTCCGGGTCGGTAAAAATCTAGCTATCTTTGTCAAGCGATCTACCACAACCCAAATAGAATCGTGGCCTTGATGTGTTCTTGGCAATCCGGTAATAAAATCCATGGAAATACTTTCCCATTTATTACCTGGGATTTGCAAAGGATGCAACAACCCAGCCTGTCTAAAGCGTTCAGCTTTATTTGCCTGACAAATCTGACACTTGAGAACATAATCTTCTACATACCCTTTCATCTTCGGCCAATAAAAAGTGTGTTTCACTAATGATAGTGTCCTGTGTACCCCAGGGTGTCCAGCAGAAGGGGCGTCGTGACACTCCCTCGGAATCTTGGACCTAATGTCCGGGATCTGTGGTACACAAATTTTGTCATTACGGAATAGTAAACCATTCCGAATCATCCACTGACCTCCTGCAGCCTGAATAGTAGACTGCTGAGTCACCGAGTCTTGGTCAATCAATGAGCTCCTGTCCTGGATCTTCTGCCAAAATGGACCAAAATAACTATCAGTCCTGCAAAGCCCTCTCAATGACTGAAATAAGTCAGTAGAAATCTCGGTGAACGACAAAGTATTCACCTCTCTAATCCGACTAAGCGCATCTGCAATATTATTCATGGACCCCTTCCGATAACGGATCTCAAAATCAAAATCTTGCATTAACTCTGTCCAACGAGCTTTCCTTCCTCTCAAATCATCCGCATCACACACATACTTGATTGACTGATGATCAGTCAATACCACAAACTTGGAGCCATATAAATAATGTCTCCAAACCTTGAGAGCATGAATCACAGCATAAAGCTCCTTCTCAAGGGTTGGCCAACGAGATTGAGTGTCGTCTAGCTTTTTACTTTCAAAAGCAACCGGTCTACCATCTTGAAATAAAGCAGCCCCGATAGCATAGTCACTGGCATCAGTTTCAAGAACATAAGGCCGACTAGGATCAGGTAGTGCTAAGATAGGTGCTTCCTTGACTTTATCTTTCAAAAGTCTGAAGGCCATATCCAAATCGTTATTCCAAGTGATAGGCTGATTGGACTTACGTCCACGACCTTTCAATAAGTCGGTCATCGGTAGTGTGAGCTGAGAGTAATCCCGTACAGATTTCCTAAGAAAAACTACAAAACCGAGAAAAGAACGAAGTTGTTTCACTGTTCGCGGTATAGGCCAGTCCAAAACCTTCTGAACTCGGTCATAGTCAATGCTCAATCCATCTCTAGTGATCTTGTGTCCCAAGTAAATGATGTCGGTCATAAAGAACTCACATTTACTCAATTTAGCATATAGTCGATTCTGTCTTAAAATAGATAAGACAGTCGTGAGGTGTCTGACATGATCCTCAAGAGTACGACTATAAATCAAAATATCATCCAGGAACACCACCACAAATTTCCCCAAATGTTCCCGAAAAAGATCGTTCATCATTTGCTGGAAAGTGGCTGGAGCATTGGTTAACCCAAAAGGTAATACGAGAAACTCGTAATGGCCATACCTAGTCCGAAAGGCGGTTCTTTCGACATGCCTTTCATGAATACGTATCTGGTGATAGCCAGTACGCAAATCTATCTTCGTGAAATATTTCGCTTTTGCTAACCGGTCAATTAGGTCATCTGATCTAGGGAGAGGATAACGGTTCTTAATTGTCAACTTGTTCAATCTCTTGTAATCTATACACATTCTCCAAGTATTGTCCTTCTTTCTCCTAAGCAACACAGGTGCACCCCAAGGTGATTTACTTGGACGGATCTGGCCCATCCTTAAATAATCTTCGAGTTGTTTAGCCAACTCATCTTCCTCAGCTTGGCTCATCCTATAAGGTGGAATACTCACAGGATGAGCACCAGGGATCAAGTCAATACGATGATCTACTGCCCGTTCAGGTGGTAAACCCGATGGCAATTCCTTAGGAAATACATCTTGAAACGAATCAAGTATCTTCTGTAATTCTTTGCTTTCAAACACACTTAATTCATTCACATCCAATGAAGGGATGAGAAAAGAAGAAAGTGGAATCAATACACAATGGAAAGCGGTATACAAAGAAGAATCCATTATATTTCCAAAATCAATTGTATTTACAAGAGGTCCCTGAGAGGGATGGATACAATCACCTAAAATACTATACTTGGTGTCCCTATGCTGAAAAGAAAAAATATGACTAGACCAATCTATCTGGACATCAAGAGTCTTAAACCACTCAATCTCTAATAACAAGTCTACATTTTCTAGATGCATGACATAGCATTCCAGAGTATCTTTGTAGTCCTGAATCTGGATTGGAAGCATCTCCACCTTGCGATCCCAAACTTGTCTGCCCGCAGGTAGACGTACCTCATAGGTATGGTCGTTGAGTGTCGTATCAAGACTCAATTTCTGCACAAGTTTGTAGTTAACAAAGTTATGCGAACTGCCAGGGTCTAAAAGAATGTGAATTTTATGGCCATTTACTTCTCCATAAACTCGGAGAAGATCATGCATGCCAAATACCTTAGAATTGAACAGACAATTAGAACAAGTACTAGGGCGAGAAAGTACAGTAATTGACGTACCTGTCAAAGACAACTGGTTAGCTATCTTTGGCTTGGGTCCTGCGTTTGACTTGGTACCCTTTTGCTTCGGGCACTCATTACGCATGTGTCCTTTTTCTTCGCAGATAAAACAACGTCCGTCCTTCTTGAGCTTCAAAGCCCTAAGGAGTCGTTTCTTCTTCGCTGGTGTCGAACTGGAATTCTTCGAAGGTTGGTCCGAAGACTTGCCTTCATTCGTGTTAGCCATAGGTGCGGAGAACTTTCTTTTATGCTTGTTCCCCTGCTCGGTAACGAGACCATCGTATCATCATAGATACGAGCTGAATGAATGGCCTCGTCCAAAGTTTTACATTTATTATTTTTAACCTGTAAACGGTACGAGTCGGGTAAACCAGCTACGAAAAACCCCAAAAGAGTAGTGGGATCCATCTTTGTAGCCTTCATCTGCAAGTCACGAAACTTCTGGAGGTAGACCTCATAAGTGAGGTGCTGCGAGGTCATGGTCAAAGCTGAAAACCGGGCAACAACATCGTAGTCATCCTCTTTCTTGAGGAATTCTTTCTTGAAAATATCTTCAAATTGCGCCCAAGTCATTGGCTTTGGGTTCAGTTCCTTCCACCAAAGCAAAGCTTTGCCAGGCAGGAAACCTGCTGCTAACTGTATCTTCTTTCCATCATCATATGGATGAAACTGAAAGTGAACTTGCCACTTGTGTAGCCAAGTGTCCACGATCTCCTTGGTTCGCTGCTTTTGCTCGCCCCCGAACGGTTCCGGAGTAATATTGGGGCCTAAAGCAGAAGCCAAGGTATCCATTCCCGAAAAAGTAGAGAGGGTAGTGGTCAATAGAGCGATGGAGTTCTGCAAAGCCTGCATCTGGGCTGCGATTTGTGCCTGACGTTCCGTCGAAGAAGCTTCGAGAGCTACTTTGAACTCTTGGAAATCTGATTTTGACACAAACTCGTCAAAAAGATCGGCATCAGTGCCTTCCGTAGCCGGCAAGCCTTCGCGTTCCACGAGGGGCTCCAACTCTGATTCTTGGGTCGACATCGTGAAGAGGGTACGTGGAGAGAAAATTCGATCTTTGCACAATGAAAGTGCGAGCGAACTTGAGAGTTTGAGAGCTTGAAAACTTGAGAACTTGAGAACTCGAGAGATGTGTGGCAAGAAGCCCACGTGAGGGGAATTATAAAGGTTTCCCAAAAGCCAAAAATCTGCAAAAGCTAGGCTTAGCTTTTGCTTTAGCTTTTGTGTTTTTTTTTCTCTTTTTTTTTCTTGAATAAATAAATAAATATATATATATTTTTTAATATATATATATATATATATGGATATATATATTCTAAAGTCTTAAAAAAAATAAAAACCTTGGAAACCTTAGAGAGGGGAGGACTTTCAAAAAAAAATTAAACTCCCCTAAAAAAAACAAAAGCGAAAGCACTAAAAACGTATGCTTCCTTGCGTTTTTGTTTTTTTCCTTTTTCCTCCTCCTGGATTAACCCGTTGGTGAACTGCCGGTGCTTGCTTTTGACGTCACCGATGGCTGCGTGCGCGAATCTTCCTGCCGGCACCACCCTGCCCGCCGTCGGCTGCTGCCAGCAGCTGCGTTTCAGCCGGCTCCGCCTGTGCGCACGGGTGGCCTTTGCCAAACTTGCCTACCCGCCTGGCCTAAGCGCCGACGTAGGCCTGGCCTGGGCACCAGCCCGCCTGGCCTAGGCGCTGCGTAAACTGGCTGGCCGCCTGGGTATGAATGGCCGCCTGGCTACGTGGCTGGTTGCCCTCGCACACTGAGCCGCCTGCCAACTTTATCGCCTGCACAGACTCGACCAAACGACTCGACCAAACGCCTGCTCACCAGCGTTCGACCAACATGCTTCAACCGCTTCTCTCTCTCTCTCTCTCTCTCTCTCTCTCTCTCGTTCGTTCAACGAAAAGAAACGAAAAGCATCATGCTTTTTTTTTCTGTTTTTCTGTTTTCTCTCATGCGACTGCACAACAAGGCCTCTTCTTTGCAAAGCAATCAACCCTATTAAAACTACCATCTCCCATCATCAACATGGGTTTCTTTGATGAAGAAAAAACACATACCAAACTGAAAACTGCAGTATGCACAGAAAAAACAGCAAGCTTTTTTAACACATACCGATCTTCGACCTCTCCTTCTCTACCTACCAACTTGCTCGTTCACGAGGTATGCTCTGATACCATTGTCAAATCCCCAAGGATCTTCCCTCGTGATCGATCTTGGTTCGAAACTCGAATCTTGCAAACAAACGAACAACAAACAAGCAAAGGGGGGGTGCAGGCTTGACTCACCTCCCAACCATGACAGCCGTGGGCGAGCCCACAGTCTTGGCTGTCCCCACCGAGCCACGAGCTGAGCTAACTAGGATGACGTACCGACCAATCTCCTCCTCGCGACGTCCCATACCGCCACGAAGCTGCCCTCGCGGGCCTCGAGGTTGCTGCCGGCCTCGGCTGCATAAAGCAGGTGCACGTCTGCACTAGATCCAGGCTCCAAGACCATAGAGCTCTCACAAACTCGCGAGACTCTCTATGTTACAATAACTAACCTTGGCCACCCTTTTATAGGCTCTTGGCCGGTCATCGGGCGTCCACACTTGGGTGCCCGCCCGTCCATACTTGGGTGCCCGCCCGTTAGTATATCCCTAACTCAGCTCGTCAATCAGCCTGCCTAGTTCCAAGCTTTCCCAAGCCTCGAAACTAGTCTTGCATGCGTATAGCACACGGTAGATACCCACTCTGCACATGACAACATAGAGAAGGCCTTTGACACAGTGCAATGGGATTTTATTGTGGCGACCATGTCCAAGATGGGCTTTGGAATTAAGATGTCCGATCTTGTGTATTGGTTGTGTATCAAGGCAGTGAGGCATCATGCATTCTTGATGGTGAACTCTGGTCTTTAGGTAAGTCCGTGCGTCAAGGATGCCCTTTGAGTGCCTTATTATATGCCATAGCAACTCATCCTCTACTTCTATATGTGGATCATCTTACTCGGCAAGGTGCACTTCGTGGTCTTCAATTGCCATCTGGCAAGTATTTTGTGGCACGGGCTTATGGAGATGATTCCTTCTTCATGTGACGAGATGATCCTCGTGATCTCTGCATTGTCATGGATGCCTTGGATCTGGTTGGTACACTTGCAGGTCTTCGAATTAATTTCCGAAAATCCAAGATTATCCCTCTCAAGACACAAGCTTGGTACAATGTCTTGTGGCCAGGGGCTCTTGTTCCCTCCAATCACCTGGTTAGACATTTGGTTTATCCACTTGCATGGCACACGTCGTTCAAACACAAGGCTGATTGGGTTTTGCAAAAAATAAACGGGTTTTGCAAAAAATAAATGCTAAATTGCAGTACTAGAAGTAGGCCACATGGCTCTTACATGTTAGATTCCGTATAGTGTAGTCCATTCTCATTGCATATATACAGTTCTTCTTGCCTATGCGTGCTTGGCCAAAGAAGCACTTAGATGAGTACATGCCTGCTATACTAGAGATACTTTGGAAAACCAAGCACAATACTAAAGGCCTCAGACTGTTGCGAAAGGACAAGCTATGTACGTCAATAAATCATGGGGATGTCAACATTCTCGACCTTCATACTCATGTCTTTGCTAGGAAAGCCACTTTGCTCGCTGATTTTGCAGCTCAAAAACAGCCTTGGGCACATATGTTAGCAGCTGTGTGCAACACTTTGAAGTCCGCCACATTTGGTGCATGGACCCCCGACTACTGGGAGGTGGTTTATGGGCACTTTACACAGGGCAAATCCCAGGCTGCCTCTTCAGCTCTAGGTTAATCATGGATTGCAAAGAAACCAGAATGGCATGGAAGATCACCCGAGGTTGGAAACACCATGCGCCTGGAAAGCATACATTGGAGTAGGCTGTTTCGTGCTCTGTTAGGCCTTCTTGAACCACGGAAAGCTTTTTTCCTGTCCCAAAAGAGTGTACGTTTTGTGGCGGTGTGGTTAATGATGAAGGCTATGCTATCTCCTTCCCGAAGCAAGCCGGAGGTATGGGTTAGGCATGCACCACATGCCTCTAAGGGATCTCATATGCACCTTCTTACAACCTCTTAAGCCAATGCCTTCGCTGAATCATGAGGAGCGTTTGAAGGATTGGCGGGTTGCTCCACCTCAGGCTACAAGGTTACATGAACTAACAGCTAAAATGCTTGCTCCTCCTTGGATTGCAGATCATGCTAATGCGCTTTGGACAATGCATAAAAGAGAGAGATGGTGGGGTGGTTGTTTGAGGAGCATATGGAAAAATGGTTTGCCACTGAAAGAAAGACTGTTCCTTTGGAGATGCTTTGTGGGAGTTCTGCATGTTGGTGTATTTTTGGAAAAGAGGCACATTGCTATGGCAAGATGTCACCGTTGTATGCTGCGCAATGAGACAGTGCCTCATTTGTTATGGTATTGTGATTTCTCTCGTGCTCTCCTGGATAGACTCTCAGGTATCTTCGCACGCGATTCCCGGGAGCTCATTTTGGGAAGACATTCAGGCTTTTTGCTCGGATTCCACAACGATATACGAACTTTGGGGTATTCTTTGCGTGGACTACTTTTTGGGCGTTGTGAACAATATGGCAAAATAGAAATCAGATGCATTTTGGACACATTCCTCTGGATCAATACACCTACTTCCGACGCTTGTTGAGACAATCTCTACATGATTGCCGAAACTTGCACCAAATAGACGATCAGCAATACATGAGCTTCTTTGTTTGCTTCTAGGCAGTCAATTCCATGGGCCCTATATAGGGACCTCATTTGTATCATGATGTTTTGTTTGTGATCGTTGTGATGAGGTTTCCCACGGGTAATATAAGAATTACTAAAAAAAAAGTGTGTGTGTGTGTGTGTATGTACATGTACATGTACATATATATGTATATGTATCTATATGTTTATACATGTGTACACATACATACATACATACATACATATTATGTATGTATGTATATATTGGGGTGTGTTGTAACTTTTCACATGCGAGTACAAGATGCTGGAATCCTGAATGGGTGGATACAAGGGGTGTGTTGTAACTTTTCACATGCGAGTACAAGATGCTGGAATCCTGAATGGGTGGATACAAGGGGAGACTACAAGAACTTTTCATGTGTGAATATAAGAGGCAGGAAGCCCAAATGGGTGCATTATTATGTGTGTGTGTGTGTGTGTGTGTGCGTGGGTGTGTGTATATGTATATGTACATCTACATGTATGTTTATGTATATGTACATATACATATACATATACATATATATACATAGCAGCATATGCATATGTACATATACATATACATATACATATGTATGTATATGCAAATGCATATACATATACATATACATATACATATACCCATTCAATCTTGTGTATGCTTTACAATACCTAAATCATTACTCGCACATAGTGTCTCATAGATGATTACTTTGCACACCAGTGTCTCACACAGAATTCTATTTTTAAATGGTTTATATATGCATTGCACTTTTGGTCATCCATTTGTGGAGCCTCACATTAAATCGTCAAATGTTAGGCCTGCAAAAGCGACTGTTAGTTCACATCCACAGCGCCGCGCCCCTGCTGCTGTTTGGTGCATGTTGATAAGTCCAGTCATTCTTATATGTGCAGAAACTCATGGTGATTTAGTAACCAGATTTGCCTTAAGAATGTTTCTCTTGGAGTCTTGCACGCTCTTCCTTTCTCTCCTTGCATGTTTTACCTGTCTGTAGAATCTTCTCTCTTTTACGGACCTTTTCATCATGCTATTCCCTCATTCTATTGTTCTCTTTTGAAAGTATTGTGGCAACCTTTGCATGGAAGGAAGGTTGTGTAGCTAGGACTAACATTTATATCATCAAACTTATTAGGGTTCTTTTTGCTTTCCTGTTTGTGGAAGAAAGCAAAAGGCAATGACTGTTTTGAGAAGTTACACAAGTGGACAAAGGGAATAAACATCTTTGAGAAATCGTACTTGCTCATGCCAATACATGACAGGTAATGGGATTTTTGTGTCACGCATTGTTTTGCTGTCTTATTACCAAAATTTTGTTCAACAAATAGTTCCAAAGTGCAAAGTTGGTACTCAAAACGTTAAGTAATCACACTCTATTTCTATCCCTTGTTCTCTTTATGCAGTTCTCATTGGAGTCTGGCAATTATATGCTTTCCTAGAGGGCAAAAAGTACCTTACATTTTGCATTTGGATTCTATGTCTCAAACAGCTGGACATTCAAGTGAAGACATCTATAAGATGCTGAAAAGGTGGGCAGGGCTTAGTTCTTTGTTTTCATCTGAACGTAACCCAAGTCAAGAATTTTCAAAGGTGATTCTAAGAACATGTAGATTCTATTTTCTGTTTTCGCTGGGGCTGGGACGGGGCTGTCAAGGGAGGAAGAGAAGGGGAGGGGGTTCAAAAAACAAAAAGGAGATGTGAGTGAGTGATGGCTATATACATAGGACATTAAAGCTATCAGCCCGATTTTTTTAAAAGGCAGATTCTTTGGAAGGGGAAAGGTGAGGATCAAAGAGAGGTAAAGAGAGAGCAGATAAAAAAAGAAGTCCTTCAGATCGAGTGTTGAGGTGTATGACACGTCGCACGATATAACATGGCATCATATGTTGAGTGATTTTGGGCGAGATTCAAGAAGCGTATTGTTTTGTTGAATTGGAGTAGGTGACGATTAGTTCTGTCTAGGGTACAAGGAGCATAGATGTGTGGTCTTCCATCCACGTGAAATAATACAGAGACTTCAGACAAAACGAAACACTTTGTCGAAAACATTTTTGAAGAATATGAGATAAGAGTTTGTTTGTGTGTGTGTGTGTGTGTGCATGCCACTCTCACGGTTCAGAGCTGGACACTTCCGACTTGCTTCGTTTAAAGCATTGGTAGAGACTAGTGATCTAGGTGAGGAGACCAAATCTTACCAGGGTTCAACCTCAGATGAGATTCTTAGCAGCCATGCCTTCATCAGGAGTGAGCTTGTATAGAAGCACCTGGCCTGTTCATTGGTGCTTAATTGTTGAGGTCTGTGTTTTTCTTCTAGGCTTAAATCTGTCGTCATAGTTTCGTTGACCCGATGTGCTGTTTTGTGTGTATGTGGGTGTGCTGTAGTCTTTTCGACTGTGATTCGGGATCAGCCTCTTTTATCAGCCAAGGTCACCTGTTGCACACATTTTATTGTCGTGATCAACATCTTCAACAACATTGCATCAATGCCCCCACGGATATGACACTTCTGATCCACACCACAAGGTGCCTTGAATTAGAGGTACTCCTGCAGAAGTCTCTGTACGTAGTCAAGTGTTAGATGCAGACTGCAGTGAGTCGTTTACGCAGGAATTTGACTAACACTCAGTAGAGGTTCATCCACATACCACAGTTCTGGGTCTGGATGCAGAGGAGAGTAAGGAAAATGCCCAACATACTATGAGATTAGAGGAAGAGCTCCATGAGCAAGACAACAAGGAATGCTTAACTACAGACCAATAAGATTTAGCCAGGCTGGAGTGGAAATACCATGTGGGGTGGAAAAGGCACATTTTCATCTTTATGGTTTTGCTGATATAGAGTTCTTCTGAAATGTTGTGCAAGGGCATGTTTATAAGTTCGAACCTTGGTAAATCTATGACAAAAAATACTCTGCTGATGTCTTGGCTTTATGTGCGGGTCTATTTTGTCGGCCCTTGCTTTATGCAGTTATTTGGAGGCAGAGCGAAGATGTTTGTTGCAAGAAAATTTTGATGCTGAGGACATAACACAAGTGGAACCATTAAAGGCCATCTGTAAAAGGGTTCCGGTAGTTTTCTTTATGTCAACATGCTGTTTGGACATTTAAGTCTCTTAATCTACTTTTAGATAACTTGGCCTTTTCTTTTGCAAGTCAGGTTCCATTGCAAGACAATGAATGGGATTGCGGCCTATTTGTGCTCTATTATATAGAGCGTTTTGTACAACAGGTGCCTCCACATTGTGATTCTAGTAGTCTTGATGACATGGTAAGGTCACTTTAAGGACTTGTGCAGCATTTAGTCTTCACAATGATATAAGAGAGACCCTCACTGAAATTTCCTTTTCTTTTCTGATTTTTGAAAATTCAGTTTGGTCGGAACTGGTTCCAGCCCAGCGACGCTTCACAGCTGAGAGATGTTATCTTCCAGCTTCTTGAAAGTATTTTTGATCAGGTTTGTCCATAGTGTGAAGCATAAAGAGTACCTGGGTGAACCTGGCTTTTTGTGCCATGTAATCTATGCTTCACCATAGATTTGTTGCTGACTAATGGCTAGCTGCCTTCATTTTTAGCGTCAGCGTTGTCGTGTCCAAGCGTTTTAATGCTACCACTTCAGTTATGGAGGAGGCGCTGGATGCAAGTTTTGGAAAGTGTTTCTGGCTTGAACATGACTGTATGTGGGTTGATGTGGTCGTAAATAGACAGTATGCCACACCATATAAAATAGGGCAGCTCAAGTCGAGTCTTCCTCTCCACAAATCAAAACAAGTAGACTCTCATGCAGCTCCTGGTGTTGCAATTGATTGGAGAGAAATGTTTTGTTGTTGTAAAGTCGCAGGATACTGGGAACCAGTAAAGGACTCTTTGGGTTTGGTGTAGTACTCTAAAGAGGCTATTCAAGTGGTGTGACTGAAGATGCTTTGAAGGTCTTCCCTGTCCAGGACAAGCATGTTGACTCTTTCACATCCAATATGATCCCCTCGTGTAACATTAAGCATGTCGCTTATATTCAATTGACAAAGATATATGGCTACTGTATAGAAGTATGCTTGTGTGAATTGAATTGGCTCGACTTGGAAGTTCCAATACGCTCCTTGTTTTCAAAACTTTAAGCAGGTCGCTTCTATTTGATTTACAATTCTATATGACTAGCAAATAGAAGTATGGTTGTGTAAATTGAATCAGCTCAATTTGGTAGTTATCTTGCCTTTGAGACCAAAAGTTACTAAGTTCATAATTTCAAGTGACATAATGTAAGCATTAATGAAAAGTTAAGTCAGTGTTCATACCGTGTAATGCCCATTTAAAACACAGCAAGGCCAAGACAGCTTGTGAGGTCATTAATAGACGTATAACATGGAAAAAGCACTCTGCTGATGAAAGAGGTGGAAAAGCATGTGGTGGCACAGTTTTTTTTTTTTTTGGGAGATGAATTCTTGAATTATATCATCTTCCAAAGGTCTCAACATACATGAGATGGGTGGGTAGCTCCGACTTCGTGGGTCGCAGGACATAAACCAAATTAGTACATTGTAGTGTGCCATATGTGAAGAGGAAATGTGCATTTTGTGAGATTCACAATCACCAACAAAGTGCAGTGTGAGTATGAGTAGTGATTTATGTATTCTTTTTCTTCTTGTTTTTAATTTAGGATCCTCTTTTAGTTGAAGTACAAGGCCTTGGCTTCCCTTCATCTTCATCTTGAATTCCTTTTTACGTAATGAGTTGTCTACAATGGTTGCTTAGAGTTATCTACGAAGTATTTGCGATGGGATACTTGGTTTAGTTGGGGATGCCTAGTCAAAGTTTACCATGCGAGTTAGTAGGTATCATGGGTGACGTCACTCTGAATATTTGCAATCTAGTGTTATCGGTATTTATTCGTGTTGCACTATTTTAGAATAGTATTGTGGGTGATGTCAGTGTTAATACTATTGATGTGACGGTGACTCTCGTGTTATTGGTGTATTTGCGATTGCTCATCGTCAAGCATTTGTACTGTGATTTGACTTCGATAGAATGTTATAACTAATATATATTGGAGCATAGATGCTTGAATTGTGATTGTGACTTCGATCGACTCTGTTATAACTAATATATTGGAATCTCTTTATGAGCATAGAGCAATGTGAGGTTATCGTTTGGTTGAGAATTGGTGAAATGGTGGGTGAAGCCTCGTGATCGCGGTGTTTTTGTTTATTGTTTACGTCCCATTTCATTAGTCGGGCGAGGGCATGTAATTCGCATGTGTATGGATACATTTATTATTTTGTTCAAAGTATCAATGTGACTGCTAAGATTAAAGTCAAAAATATTGTATTAAGACCCAGAAACACAATATTGAAGGCCTATCAAGAAGCGAAGAAATGATGGCAAAAAATTGACGTTGTTGCATTTTTCGATGACCGCCAAGCTTGCATCAAATCAACTGCTATACTATCACCAGCCCATGGAGCTAAACAATGAAGAGGCATAAGTACAAGACTTCGGGTGGTGGGCGGATTTTGATGGAGATTGTCCTGCAAGGATAAGCCTTAAACATTAAGATCTCAAGAGACCTTTTAGTGTCCAATATAGACTATATTTGTAGTAACTTTTGGAAAACTCTGTTTGAGAACTTGGGAAGACAAGCATTGGGAACAAAAGTTTGACTTCCGTGGTACTAAGTTAGACTTCTCATCAGCTTTCCATCCAAAGTCCAATGGACAAACTGAGGTGACTAATGTATTATATTGGATTTACTGAGAGCCTTTTTTTGTTCTCAACCTAATACTAAGGGCAAGTACATACGTCCCTTACAAATTTTCTACAATAATACGTCACATTCAGCCACACGTCGTGTACTAGTTAAGATAATCTAAGGCTTTACCAATTTCTACTACAAGACGCTTTCCCATAGAGTGCAAGCGACTGGTGATTTTACTGTAACAAAATATTATAGACTTGCACAAGATAAATATCCTAAGTAAGCTAATAAGAAAGAAAAGAAATGACATTCAAAGAGGGCAGTATGTTTTTTAATGCATTGAGAAAAGAAGGCTAAGGAGTAAAGAAATTCATAGCTATTACACGTTGAGATTTTATGGATCACTCAAGGTTATCAAGAAAATAAATGAATTGGAATATTTATAATTCTTTTCATGTAAGTTTATTGAAACCTTTTCGTGAGGACCTTTGCCTTCACATCCTACCTACGAGAAATTAAACCTTCTCTTATCATCGATGAAGAAGAAATATTTGAACTAAATGCTATTATTATCGACCATCAACACGACATAGTAATGTGTATATTTAGTATTTGTTTACTTTCAAAACCATCTAAGAGAAGATGCTTGAGCGATTCTTTCCTCACCTCATCAGTTCATATTAGCAAACATGCAACTGAGGTTAGTTATTATAACCCAAGCAAGAGGGGTGTAATAATAAGTTGTCTTCGATGGATGCTCATGAGTTATCTGTGATGGACACTCATGAGTTATCTATATGATGGATACTCATTTAGTAACTACGATGGATGGATACTTGGTTTAGTTGAGGGCACGTAGTTAATTTGTTTACCATGCTAGCTAGTAGGTATCATGGGTGACACCACTATAAATATTTACGGCTTATTGTTATTAGGATTTATCCATACTGCACCATGTTAGATTAGTATTGTGGGTGATGTATGTGTTAATACTATTAATGCTAGTGTGACTAGTGTTATTAATGTTTGGTCCCCGTCAAGTATCTCTATTGGGATTTATTGACGTAACTTCAATATTTTGTCACAACAACAAATACATTGGAATGCCCTGTAGAGTATAATTAAAGATGATGGAATAGTGCGAGGTTAGAGGACTAATGAAATTGACTCGTTGAGGTGTCTCATGGAGTTTAGATCTATTTTGGTTTATTAGTTACGTCCCATTTTAGCTTGTACATGTTACCCGCATGTGAATACATATTTTTATTTTATGCAAAGTAGTAATGTGATAGTAAAAAATATTATATTAAGACCTAATTTTGGAGGAGAAGCTAAATATGGCTTCAAGGGGCTATTTATTTTAATTGATTTAAATATCCACATGAGGGATTTCGAGCCACTCAAAAAAAAAAATTGAGCATAAGGGGGACGATTATACCCAATGCTTGTATTGTGTTAATTTCAAGCTTGATCTATGGTGATTTTCAATGCTTTATTGGTTTTCACATATTTCCTACGTGTGTCTTGATTTTTCCTACCTACATTGAAAGAGTTGTGATGGGATTAGTCTTATGAAGATGACAAATCCTTGTCCAAATATTCTAATCATATGCTAAAAGGAAGTTCCTTGCCTTGTAAATGATCCTTATCTCTGTCTACCGGATTTCGTAACATGAGCAAGGATGATAAAAAACCCCAATAGGTTTGTCTGTGATTTACTTGAAAGAGAGAGAGAGAGAGAGAGAGAGAGAGAGAGAGAGAGAGAGAGAGCGACTCAAAAAAGAATATTTTTGTGTTATGTTTGATTCTAGACTTCAAGAAAATTACTCTTTAAAAGAAATTTATTCTATGTTAGAAAAGGTATGTGTGATGTAGTTTTTACATTGAGCTTCTAATCAAGAAACCGTAGGTTAAGTTTCATTCCTTGTGCTTCTTTGTCATCGTATGGTTCATATATGGTTTGTTGTCTTAGCCATGATGAATAAAGGCTTACTTGCCTCCTTGTTTTGAATCATTACATGTTTTGATTAATTGAGTGTTTTAATGTCTGTTTAAAAGTTCTTTCCATGTTCTTTATTCCTAGGAAAGAAGCTTTATATGTGATTCCAATTTTTGTAGTTAGCATGAAGATCAGCTTCTCCTACTTGCCTCTTAAAAGAATTGTGATAAAGACTTCTTTCTCTTGAGGGAGAACAAGAGAAAAATGTATTGTTGGTACATTTAAGAAATTGATATTAAAAAATCAAGTTGTAAATTTTGTTAAAATTGCCTAGTGTGTAAGTTTCATTTAAAAAAGCCTTATGGTCCAAACTATGATTGATACATTTTTTTGGATATAAATAAAGTAATTTTATTCAAAATAAGTTGCTAAGAATAAAATTATCAAAAAAGTACATGATTAAAGTTGAAGTCGTTTTCATAGGATCGTAGATAAACATTCTTTCGATGATTGATTTGAGTTCCTGGATGACGTTATTTTGTGGTGGTGAGATGTAGAAGTTATGAGGAAAATAAATTGTTATTGCAATCATGATAGATAACTTTTTGGTGTGAAGGAGTGTACTGAAGTAATAACTTTAGATTAGGTTTAAGACCTTGGTGATGGGGCTCAAGTATAAAAGGGGGGGGGGGGCTCATGGACTAATATGGTACCTTTTGACACCTTTTGATATCTTTTGACCTCTTGACTCTTGGAGCCTCATGGCTTTCAAACATTGGCTTATGGAAGGCTATTTCCATCCTTTGGTGAAAGGCTAAATCACTCAGGCATTATGCATGATTTCTTGCTAATTGTATGTTAATCAGCATAATGATTGTCCCTAATCTCAGCTTTATGATCACTTGGTATTAGAGCTCTTGGCTTAGATCTTTGCCTTAAGGAATTATTAGATGATAATCATTTTCGGATTATTCTTAATCTAATTTTTAGAATGCATTTTCTTGATCATGATTAGTGATAATCATTTTTGGATAACTGTTAATCTATTTTTTAGAATACATTTTCTTGATCATGATTAGTGTTAATCATTCTCGGATTAAAAATTTCCACAATTTTTAAAATGCATTTGTTGATGTTCTTGCAAATCTTCTTGAATTTTGGAGAAAATCTTCTTGATTTTCTTGAATTTTGGAGAATTTTTACATGAATTAGAGTCTATTTTCATCAAATCTTCACACAAACCCTAGTTTCCTACTATCATTTGCAAGATCCTTTGAGTTCTTTGCATTTTTAGGAAGATTCTTTGTTGCTGTGCAATATTTTATGAAAGATTCATCAAGAACAGTGCTGATTCTTATAGAAATTGGAGATAGATTGTAAATATTGCAGATATTGGTGCAGTTTTCAACAATAATGAGCAAATTGAAGATCTATTACAGAGTTACTACAGTTTTCTTGGTGCAAAGATTCACAATTGTGAGTGATATTTGTCAAAGTCTACACATTATTTGCATCTCTTTGCTATTTGTTAGAGTTCTTGTTAAATTCTTGCAAGACACAATTCAAATACCAAGAAATAGTTGAAAATGCTAAGAAATGTTTGCAAAGAAAGATTAAACTAAAGTGGTATATAAAGATTATCCTCATATTAGGTTGTGATTAGTGTTAATCTTATGATAGTTTAAGCAAACCAGATCACAAAAGTGATAAAATAAGTGCAGTTTTGGTAAAGATTCAGTACATATTGCAGCTTCATGTAAAAAACAGTGTAATTTTCTGTATATTTGATGCAAATACAGGCCCTGTTTGGGAATTGAATCCAGTCCATTGATGTGAGCCAATGTGCCTCATACACCACAGGGTCTCCTAACTTGCATACAAGGTTTCTTGAGTGTAAAGATCTCTTGCACATTATTACAAATCTTCAATCTAGAAAACTTGATATGCAAGTAACAGTGTAGAGATTGGTTGAGAAGGCAAACAATTAGCAACTTGGATCTTGGCATCAATTAGAGAGCCTTGAGTTTCCAGCTTTGCAGAATATCATCATGCACAAGACGAGTGAGCAGTCTACTTAGCACCAGTACAAGCAAAAGATGTAGTAAAGGAATCACTACATTCATAGGCAACTTGAAGCCACTGCTTATGTGCATTTGCTCTCACAAACAGTAAAGAACCTTTTGTACTCCTCACAAAACAATGTAAAAGCATCACAAACACTTGGACACTCTCCCACTAAACCCATGCTCATCAAGTGGTTGCAGGATTGGGTATTTGGAGTGAGATAAGTTTAAGGAATGAGAGGTTTCATGGTGAAATGCATGGGATGGAAGGAGTATGAAGACCTTTTGAGGGGAGCAAAGCTGACACCTTGAGCAATGGAGACTTAAAAGGCTTGGTTGTTGTGAGTGACAATACATGCAACTCAAATTCTTGAGAGCATTTTTCCTTGAGCAAAATTTGGACGATAGCACATTCAGCCATTTGTGAAGCGCATCCTCGCCTTGAAATCCATCAATGCTAGCTTATCATCATTAAACAAGAGCGCGACGCACACTTGTCTCAGATCATTGCTTTGCCTTGCAAGCGTGCATAGCAAAGGAGGTTCTGTCAAGCTCATTGCCACAAGCATTCAAGCATCATTGCCTTGAGACCGACCTCACAATTCATCTGCAGAAGATCATTACGCCTCAGCAAACTCCTCGTCCAGATCATTACAGACGAGCACCACCTCATCAAACGTGACGCGCGTCACAGAACCGGCTATAGTCTTGAGGGCAGAGCACCTCATCAAACGTGGAGCGTTTCATCGCCCTCTGAGGCTCAGCATCACATCACAGAACCGGCTACAGTGCGACTCGCTTGCCCTCAAGCTGCTGCAAGTGTTTTTTCCACAAGCTTAATGAGCACACCTGATGAGGAGGAGGAAGAAGCCTAGCCATTAACGACGAAAGCTTGCAGTAGCATATTCTACAAGCAAAACGAGAGAGAGAGAGAGAGAGAGAGAGAGAGAGAGAGAGAGCTGCTGTAGCAACTCTGCCTGTCGCTTCAACCGCCTACGTTAGCAAAAGAATCATCGGTGCAGTACGTCGCATCACTCATGCAGGCGAAAGCCTATTGCAGTGAAAAGCCAACTGCAGCATTCAGCAATTTCTCAGCGGCTTAAGCACTCGAGGCCATGGACTTGGATCCACTGAATGATAGGGAGGATGGATGCTCTTGGGAGACACTCGTGTTATTTATTGGTTCTTTGGGTACTGCAACATCTGATTCATTGAATATTCCCGTGCGGTATACCCTACCTTTTCTCTATAAACGGATAATATCTGTCTGGTTATGCAGGCCCTTCGGGGCAAGCCCGGGAGGGACTCATCTGCCAACATACATACAGGCAAGCCAATTTAAATGGTTGGAGCTAGCTAGTCAATCTGTAGCATTGCCACGCCCTTTCGGAGCCGAAGCGATCGGACACGGATTGGGCATTCAGCACGTTAAAAAATAAGAATCAAAACATATTGTAGGGATCATCGCAAAAAGAAATTGGAGGGCAGGAGAGAAGTCGAGAAGTGGCCAAACAGCCAACCTGAGGAACGCCTAAAACCCTATGACCTTACTGTTTTCAAACCTTTTCACACTTTATGTCCACATCTTTGCCCTTCACACCTCCACAAACAATTCATTCATCTCTACACTCACAAACTTTTGGGATCTCTCTCCACTTGAGTTAAGCCTACATCTTTGTGGACTGTGTTCACACACACATTGTGTATTCATACACATTGTATGTTACACGCAGTATGCATCGTATCATGTTTTTAGGCGTGCTTTATATTTTGTGCGGATCATTCGCACATGACCATTTCTTGGTAAACACTTTTGGGTATTGTTGGGAGTTTGTACATGCGCCTTATTGTGCGAGGATCCACACATTTGGTGTTTGTGAGACTTGACTATGATCATGTATTTTGATGCATCATGGAGATGTTTCGGGTTATGGGTGAGATCGCCTTATGAGTTCACCAGAGGCATGACTTATGATGAGTTTCGACATGGATGGATGATGTGTAGAGATGTTGATGATGTACATGTTGATATGAATGGCTACATGGAAAATGACGATCGTGATTGTTATTCATCGGGAGCATCCTATGAGTCATGGTGTGACAGGATGGAGTCTTTCTAGGACATGTGTAGTGCATGTTTACACATATGTCACCATCACAGTGGTGTTCACATGGGCCTCAACAGCTTCTACGACTCACCCCCGACATCGACTATAGCCATCATCTCATTGATTCTCATTTATTTAGGTCGACTCATTCAGTGTATTATGATGGGGATGATGTTGTATTGTACACACACACACACATATGATGCTATTGATGTATTACACACACATGCACATGATCATAGTGATATATGTGCACATGATGCTACTAACACATATGTACATGATGATGATGTATGTGATAGTGATGTATGTGAGTCAGATCATATGGGCATGATCTCGAGGGGTAGAGATGGAAGCAAGCATACCGAGCATCGACATTTCTGTGCGTATCGTCTTTCCTATGGATCATGTGGACACTCTAGTTGATCATGATAACATTCTAGAGGATAGTGTGCATTTGATTAGTGATGTATCCATTAGCACACTTGAGGTTCATGGTACTCCGCACATGGGTCATAGAGACACCTATGAGCATAGACCTGAGTTCCTAGTGTTAGATGAGACACCTATGAGCATAGACCTGAGTTCCTAGTGTTAGATGCATTTGGCTATTCTTCTAGGATTTCTATTTGTGGAGATATCACTGATACGAACACTACTCCTAGTATTCATAGCATTCTTGGCAGTGTTTGTGTGGATAGCGTTCATGTATTTGAGCAATCAGGGATAGTGCATGAGAGTAGTGATGATTTCATTGATGTGAGACATCGTAGTAGGAAATCTTATGCATATTGATCATATCCATAGTAGATCATATGGCATATATGTTGAGAGATTTGCATTTTACCTAGACATCTCCTTAGATCCTATATTGTTGGAAATAGATTTATCATGAGATGTAGGACACATAGGGGGATCATTGATGAAGATAGACTATGTTTATGAGGATGAAGTCGGAGGTCTTAGGGATGCCATAGATGATGATTTATAAGATGATATCATTTATCTTTCATGTGAGGATACCTCTTTATTTTTCAGTGAGATGACTATGATGATACTGATGATTATATTGATATCCTGGATCATCATACACACATAGAGGGTTTTGCACATGAGGAGGTAGTGCATGGTTTGGCTCATGCCCATATATCTATTGATGTAGTGTATCATGTCTTTGACTTTTTGAGTGATGCTACATGGGATGATGGCATTGGTTCACTCTTACCCTTGCATGATGCCGACCTTGAGATATGTTCTTTTGGCTTCTCGACTTGATCCTATTTTCTTTGGAGCCAGCACATTTACTTTTGGATGAAGTATATGTCATTTGGGACATATGGTATATGATTATGTGGCGCATTATGTGGATTTACATGTAGCACATCCACAAGATATATATGATTTTTTAATGAATCTTTCTTAGACTTAAGTGATGGTGATTTGATGTTTAGTTTATGATTGCTTTTATATTGAGGGCATCAATGTATTCCTTATTTTAACTTCTAGTGATAATTCATTGGAATAATTTTGTGTAATTGTTTTTATGATTTAAATTTGTGAACTATGAAACTCTTTTTAAAGGGTAGAGAATTTTTACTATGATGCAGATTGACTGCAACATCACAATTCCATTATCATGCTGCATAAACTGTATGCCTAGATAATAATGCAACGAGTCTAAATCTATATGTAATTCAGCCCATGAAGGCTAAAATATTCTCCTTGTTAGGGCCTGTGAGAGAAGCATGTCATCAATGTATAAAATGATGACCAAAAAACAATCTTTACTCCTCTTTACATAGAGGATACTTTCAGTTGGATTGTTGCAAAAACCATTTGCAACCAAATATGCGTTTATCTTCTTATACCATGCTCTATGAGCCTGCTTAAGGCCATGTAAAGCTTTTCTTAACCTGCATCCTTTAGAGTCATGTTCCTTCTCAATAAAACCATGAGGCTGAGGGGTGGAAGCATGAAAGGGTGTATATACTTTTGGCCAAACTTGTACTATACTTTTTTCCCTGGTTAATAATTGAGTTTAGGTAAGTTAAGTAGAGTCAATTTTTATTTTTAGGGAAGGTATGGTGGCCCAAAATTTATTTTTAGATTTAGGAATCTCGCAAAGCAACAACACCTCACCTAACCATAATTTGAAATGCATGCTACTTTCCTATCTATCGTGCGCTCCTCACCCCTACATTTCAAGCAAGCTCATATGCCCTAACCTCTGCATGCACAAATACAAAGCTCTCTAAAAGGTAAGGTTTATGGTTTCCCTCTTGTATTCTAATGTTTGGCTCTCTCTCTCTCTCTCTCTCTCTCTCTCTCTCTCTCTCTCTCTCTCTCTCTCTCTCTCTCTCTCTCTCTCTCACCCGCATACACACCAATGCAACATAATAGTAGGTGATGTGTTGTTGCTGTTCACATTTTTTTGTGTGTGCTGGATTTGCATGTAGCCATTTGCTAGCTGGTAGCCATGCCAAAAGGAGGTCAATGAAGCAGCGAAGAAGTTCCCAGCATGGTTTTACTTTTATCGAATGAAGCCAGAGCAAGACAAGTCCATGAGAAAATGGATGGACGAGACATGGGGGATGGTAGCCCCTCCTACTTGGCAGGGGTTTAGATTGGGCTCAATCAATAAGGATTGGTTGCCCGAGCTCATGGTGTTTTACAAGTCCATATATGAGAGCGAGATAGTTCTAAACAATGAGGTTGGCACTGTATTTGCATGCGCATTTGCTGCACACAAGCATGGTGTGCTAGTGGACTGCTGGCCCGACTTCAAGAGACATAGAGATGCAACCAAAAAAATCCAAAGAAATCGTTGTCTACACCAATAGCAACAGTAGCAAAGGAGTAGGAGAATGTAAAACCAACCCCTCTAGCCGGGACCTCTTCAAGGCTTGCTTCATCAGTACCTATGTATGAAAGTCAAATTATGAAGAATCTCCTGCATGAGATGCATATTAGAAAAGAGTCTGTGGTAGGCAAGATCGCCCAAGCAGTGCAAGATGTGTTTGCGGCGGCACAGAAGGTAGTTGATGAGTACATCACCACCAAAATGTTCCTTCAGAGAAAGCTCAATGGCCTACATGTAGTTGCCAGCAACTAGTCAATGGGGATCCCACATTCCATATCTATGCGAATAACCTTGTGGATGTTGAGGATGGCTTGAAGAAAGCAAAAGCAGACTTGGAAAAAATCAAGACCGTTTGAGACTTTGGTTTTGGAGGATGTAAGGGTACTTATGCTAAAAATGTACAAAGCATGGTAGAAAAGCTCACGCGTCATGGGCCCATAGTGCTTACACCCTCCATAACCAAGCATCCATCGAATTTCTTTACAAATATACAACTATCCATTGTCAGGTGCATAATCAACTACACATGAATAGTTAAAGTTTGTGTGATTTTTCCTTTGTTGGTTCAGGTTTTTTTTTTTTTTTTTTTTTTGCATATGCTTTAGAGGACCTATTTGCATCCTCCTTTCTACTTTCAGGTGTGCCTTTTGTGGGTGTGGATTTGACTTGTCAAATTTGTACGTTTGCATCACTCCATGCCTTCATGGGTACCACTTTTTGTGTGCTGCATTCTCATTCCTCTTACTTGTTCTTAATACAATATTATACATTGATGTACTTGTATTGTTGGCACGTTACAAAAGTACTTCTTTGAACTGTGATTTAGTACAACATGGTACTTTAGTATAAAGTACTTTTCTATGTTCAATGTTGCACTGTAACTTTTTGGCACATGGCTGAATACAACATGGTACTTTCATCAGTTGTTTTGGCAGTACAACTGAACAATTAGAATTACTATGTGCTTTCCTAAATCTAAGTCTAAACATAATATTCTATTTTGGAGCTTCTATGAATTGTGATTGAATGGTACTTACAGTACTTGCATCCATACTTTGTGTATGGCTATAGTACTTATGTCAAGTACTATGAGTTAAATACTATGAGCGTAGTAGAATTGTGATTCAAATGGTACTTATAGTACTTGACATCAGTGCTTTATCCAATGAGAAGTACCATCTTACCTGCACCAAATCCTTCCACCCCACTTGAGACCCATCCCAACAATCTCCAATCTATCTCATTCCCTTCTTGGTTTTAATGTACATGGGAGGGAATTTCCTTCCTGGCTCTCTAACATAGTATAAACACCGCCCTTAGAATAAGAAGAAAAAAAGGAACTTTTACATTGATAAAACCTTAGGCTTAAATTTATAAAACCATGGGTTTATATTTGCATGGTGTCTTTGAACATAAGAATTTTAATTATTTTTCACTAGCAATATATTTAAGATCCGGGCATGGTACTAGGTCCATCTTGTTTTTTCGTGTGACTAGTGAATATTTCTTAGAGTTTGTGTGTATGCACGGCTTATTTTCACCCTACGATTATGTTACCATCATCCACGTTCTCTTAGTCAACGACCAAGTTGCCACCATGCAATCAAATTTGGTGAGTGTTGTAACTAAACTTGTAAGAATGGCTATTAAAGCACTATTGGTAGAGTTCGGTGATCCTACATAATTCCTTTAAAAATTATTTAATAAAAAGTGGGAATATGGTGTTGACAAGTGATGCCCATTGGTCGTGTAGTATTTTGAGATAAACACAAATATTTGAGTAAGTTGAAAAACTTCTTATGTAGCATATATGAGGAACATGGAAGTATCTACAAATGTTTTGACCCAAAGGAAACAAGTTCATAATGCTAGAAACCCTAGCAAGTATATGTAGAGGCTTTGTCGCCTATGGTAGTGCCACCAAAGAGGTTGAGGGAGTAATTTCCATAACCATTTGGCTTTCTATCATAATGGATGTGTCCCAATTGAGAAAATAACCATGTGTTGGTTTGAGGTTAACTACATAAGAATCCACTAATTAATTATCATTGGTTTGAGGTTAACTACATAAGAATCCACTAATTAATTATCATTGTGTAATATTATATACATCAAAGGTTTATTGTTTTATAGCTCATGCTGCGGGGTTCCCATTAATGGACATTTGTGTATCTATGTGTCCCAAAATAGGAGGCACAAGGACTCCCCATTTTGGATGGGTCCCTTATTGCAAGAGAGGGGTGACTCTCATGGCATGGAGTAAGCATATGTGTAGGTCACCATCCTTGAGTAAAGGGAGGCCAAGAAAGCCATGGAATCTTGAAAAGTTGGGCTTGAATGCTATAATTGACACATGCACCTTGTAGCCATACATAGCCTCAAAAGGTGACATTCCAATCACATGATATGTGCTATTGTAGGAAACTTCTACCAAATGCAGCCATTCATCCCATACATGTTGCATCTCATAGCAATAATACCTCAAGTAAGTTTCAAGCCACTTGTTCACCCTCTCGATTTCACCCTGGGTGATAGGCCATGCGTAGAGTCAATCTAGTGCCCATGCTTTCAAATAATGTACGCCAAAATGTTCCCATGAACTTCACATCTTGATCATTCACTATTTGTTTTGGCATACAATGCATTTTGAACATATATTACATGAATTGATGTGCAGGGTGAAAGCATGATAAGATGGACTAAAAACCTGTGTCCTGGACCCTGCAAACCATGGATACTGAGTATCTCACTTTTGTTGGCATAAAATGGAAATCTTTTGTCAAACATTGTCAACCACAACATAGATGTTATCCCACCCTCTCTAGTAGGCACGAGACAAGACAGGAATAAAATGGACAACTCTTGTCAAATGGTCAACATAAATGCTATCCCACCCTCTCTTGGTACGAGGCACAAGCAGTAATAAAATCCATTGCAATGTGTGTCCACTTACCATCCAGGATAGGTAAGGGCTGAAGCAAACCACCAGGCTCTTTTGTAGGATCCTTGTTGAGTTGGCATGGCATACATTTTATTCTTTCACATCTCTCCATTGGCAATTCCAATGAAAGCTCTTCCTTATGGCATCATAGGTTTTTAACAAACCCAAATGTCTTGCCATGGGAGAAGAATGCATCTCATCCATAACTTTTTTCTTAAAAGTAGAATGAGGCATAAGATACACCCTCTCCTTATGGTATAAATGACCATTATGTAATAAAAAATGAGGTAAATCATCTCACAAGTACCATGTTATAATTTTTGTACGATTTGTGATACCTCTTGGATGTTATCAATCCAATCCTTGTGCACTTTTGTGAATGCCAAATATGAGCATGCCCACATTCTAGAAAGTGGACCTGCCACCACATTATCCTTCCCCTTTGTATAAGTGATCTCAAAGTCATTGTTTTGAAGGGTAGCCAACCACCTTCTCTACTTAGGTGAGAGATTAGGTTGAACCAATAAGAAGTACTTGAGTACTCTATGATCACTTCTCATAAAGAACTTTCTTCTTAAGAACTTTCTTCCATAGAGATAGTGATGCCATTTCTTGATTGCATGCAAGATTACAATCATATCTTGGTCATAAACATGTAACTCCATCTCCTTGTTATCAAGCTTGTGGCTCTCAAATGTAATCACCCCATTATCTTGGTACAACATGTCACCAATGCCTCTTCCACATGCATTCACTCTTATAGTGAAAGGCTTAGAGAAGTCCAAACATACCAAAATAGGAGCCAAAGTAAGCATCTTTTTCAGCTCCTCAAAGCTCTTATGGGTTATAGAATCCCAAAATAATTCATCTTTCTTTAACTTGTCCAACTCAATGGAGCCGCAATGTGAGCATATTTCTCAATGAACCTCTATATAATAGAAAGACGAAAGACCCAAGAATCCCCTAAGTTGAGTGATATTGGTGGGAGTAGGCCAATTCCTTACACATTCCACCTTGGGATCCACTCTTATGCCATCTTTTCCCACAATGTGACCAAGGTACTCCAATTCATTTACCATGCATGTAAACTTGCTCTCTTTGTCATACAAATGGTTGGCTCTCTCAATGCATCCACGGCTTTACACACATAAACCAAGTGCTCCTCTTCACTCTTGCTATACACCAATATGTCATCAAAGAATACCAATACAAACTTGAAGAGGAATGGTTGAATCGCTTTTTTCATCAAGGCTTGAAAAGTGATGGGTGCATTGCATAATCCAAACAGCATCACCATGAAGTGATAGAGACCCCTCTCGGTCCTAAATGCTATCTTGTATTTATCACAACTCTTAATCTTAATTTGGTGGTAGTCGGATCTCAAGTCAATCTTGGTAAAGAAATTTTTCCCTTTTAAGTCATCCAAAAGATCATCTATCCTTGGGATTGGATACCTATTCTTGATAGTGATCTTGTTCACATCACGATAGTCGATGCACATGCAAAAGGCACAATCCTTCTTCTTTACTAAAACACAGTGATACAAATAGTGGATTGACCTGGCTCCACCCAACCCATCAACTTATCTGAAAGATTATCTATCCTTAAATTTGATACCTATTCTTGGATAGTGATCTTGTTCACATCACGATAGTTGATGCAAATGCAAAAGGTACTATCTTTCTTTTTTATTAGAAGCATGGATGACGTAAACAGTAATGGGCTTGGCTCCACCCAACCCATTTTCATCAATTCTTTGACTTTCTTTGCCACCTCATCTTTCTCAACTTTTGACAATCTATATGGAGGCTTGTTAAGGAGCCTAACATTAGGCTTCTTCTTTACTATAGAAGCATGGGTGATGCAAACAATGATTGACTTGGCTCCACCCAACCCATTTTCATCAATTGTTTGACTGCTTTGCCACCTTATCTTTCTCAACTTTTGACAAAATCTATATGGAGTCTTGTTAACAAGCCTAGAATTAGGCTCAAGCTCTATCCCATGATCTATATCATGCTCAGGTGGCAAGAACTTAGGCTTTTGAAAAACATCTTCATAGTACTTTAACAGCTTTTTCATTCCCTTATGTGTATTCTTGCTCTCCTCCACATGGTCTTCATCTTTGCAAAGCTATAATTCATATATTTGTTCCTTTTTTTGAGCTTTATCTTGAGTTGAGTGCCATTAATAAAAGTCAACTTTGAGCTACAAAATCCATGCAAAGGACACTCATTTCGCCATGCATAAAGCTCATAAAGCCATGGACAGAAGGTCCCAAGAGTGAACATGCAATCGTAATCCAAAACCATGTCAATCGGTCCCATGTCTAATCCTCGTAAATTTGATTTGCAAGCATCATATTTTAAGAGAAATACATCCACATCCTTACAAACCATTGTACAATCCATAGCGTCTCCATTTTCCACTTGAACTTTGTGCATTATTGCTAAGGCATTTGGGTATAACAATAAAAGATTGCACAATGATTGTCAATTCACAAAACTATGTGTACTACCACTATCCACCAACATGAATGCCACTCTTGCACATTGGCCATATCCTTAAGCCTCAAAGTATTTTCACTGGCATAGGCTTCATAGGTAATTGAGCATAGATTAGCATCATGTGCACATGCGTTTGTAACACATAAAGTAGTGGATAAACCATCGTCTTCATCACAAGGTTTCCATAAAGAACCACCGAGATCAAATGGAAACTCACCATCCAGATCTATATCATTGTTGACATCCACATATTCAAGTAATCATCAAATAGTTCCACATCCTTGTCATTTCCCCTCATCCATCACTTTTGAGAACACCATGGTAATATATAGTGACATTATGTGCCTTGCATGATTTGACATGGTCTTTGTGCCACTTCCACTGCATTTGTAACATAGGCCTTTGTTCCTCCTCAATTCATTGATGTGGTACTTCACAAATTTTCTCTTGTTAGCCCCATTATTGTAAGACTTCCCATCCCCTTGTGAAGGCTTATGAGAAGTGTTGCCAAACCTGAAATTTTGTTTACCACCATACATGGGCAAAAACTTAGGCACTCTCAGAGTTATGTGAGTATCGCTTACTTGCCTTATGGTGGAATATGGCCATCCACTGGTTCATCTTTGGCCACCAATGCATACATAGAAATCGCTTAGCATTCCTCATCGGCATCATCATCTTCACTTGAAGAGTCTTCATGGAAGTAATGGTCTCCAATGAGAGACTTAGATTGAAGTGAACTTCTTGTAGATTGTCCACTAAGAGATGAGGTAGGCATGCAAAATAATCCCACCAATAACAAGATTGCATTGAGAGAAATGTCTTCATCACCTTCCATAATAGTGCGTTGGACCACTTGCACGAATTATTTGTCTAGCTTTTGCACAAATCCATTTATGCTTTCCTTTTTCTTGATATCTAGATTGAAGAAGGAATGGTAAACATACTACTTGCATACCTAGGCAAGGACTCCTCATGTAGAGATGCCATGAATTTATGTCTAAAACTCATTTGCTCTAAAGTAGTCACAAAGTTTTTCAGAGCTTCATAGGCCAAACTCTGCCAATCCCACTTATAGTTATAAATTTCCTTCACCCACCAAGATCTAGCATTCCCATGAAATGTGAAGTCACTTTCTTCACTTTGTTAAATTTTCCACAAGAAGGAAGGGCATGAAACTAATTAAGCATTGCACAAGGAAAGGCATGGAATTAAGCATTCCACAAGGAAAAGAATGGAATTAAGCATTCCACAAGGAAAGGCATGGAATTAAGCATTCCAATTATGAATACAATCCTTGAGTCATGTGAAAGTGATTCCTTCACCATCAAATGCAAACAAATCTTGTGAAAATATCTCTCTGCTTTTGAACCATAAGCCATCCACTTAAGTAGAGACCATGTGCTCAAGGAAAGCTTCCAATTTCATTGGCCTTAGCAAGCTTGAATGCACAAGTTCATACATTATGATAAATATTTCTTGAGTCTTCTCATTTACATCCATATTTTTACCCTTATCCAAACTCCTTCCTTGTATTGAAGAGACACCAAGCATAGGACCATGCATAGGCATACCCCGTACATTTGTTCCACCTCAATGTATCAATGAGGGAGGAAAGTTCTCCCTTCTGAGCATAGTTCCATGACTTTGATCCACCATGATGCATACTGGCTTAAGGAGTATGCGATGCATTTAGATGTGTTAAACCCACAAAAGGCTTACAAACTTGTGGTCCATTGGCTTGAAATGTGTTTGATACATATGTTTATGTTGCCTTTGCCAAGTTCTTGTTCTAAGATAGATAATCCATAATGATTTTTCTTGACCAAGTCATTAGACTTGTCCACCATGCATTGGAAATTTTGGTCCATTCTATCAAGCATGTTTTATATGAATAACATCATGGTATTCATGTTCATGTACCCACCATCCTTAGGCATTTTCAAAGCATTAGGTATATGTGGTACATTAGCCTCTTGATGCATTCTCCCATCGACATTGATGTTGATCTCTTCTTGTATAGCTCCTTGGGTATCTTGTCGTGCATCCGATGTGCCTAGCTCGTGCTCAAGGGCTTCTTTGTAGTTTCCTTTAGGTTTGAGCTTCAACATCATCTAAAAAATGTCGATTCACCTTTGGATAATCCCTTGAACTCTGATTTGAGTGATCTTTAGCTCTATGGAGAGGTTATAGAGTGTATAATCCACATATCATATTTAACCTGGTTAAAGTTATAGTACTCTATGTTTTGGCTTTTCTATAGAAAGTCAATAGTAAACTGGCCTTTTGACCCCTGAAACAATGTCTGATTTGGGAGTTCTTCAGCTCTATAGGATGGTGTAAGAGTTTACTATCCAACTCTATGAAGTCAATTTTGGTTCAATATAAGTGGATCAAAACTGTAAAAAATAGGGCTCACTGGTACAAAATGCGACCTAGCCAATTATCCAGGTGCCCGAATAGAGAGGTTAAAAAATAAGGTAGCTGGTACAAAATGTAACCTAGCTAGTTACTCGGGTGTCTGAGTGGAGAGGTTAAAATTAGGGCAGCCGTACAAAATGCAACCTAGCTAGTTACCTGGGTGTTCAAAGTCCGAATGGAGCGGTTAAGGGCTAGAATGAGAGCTTAAGGGATGAGGAATCCAACTCTATATCAAATTTTACTTTAGTCCAAAACCTCTTCTAATGAATTAGGGTTTTGTCTTGTACTATAAAAAACTATCAAGATTGCCAAGACCCTTAAACCATGCATTCAAAGCATCCCTTTGTCCATGGCAACAATCCATTTCTCAACAATGCATCAATTAATGTCCTTCAAGTGTTCCCAAAGCAATTTTGGAAAAATTTTGGCATGATCTCTAGGCATCAATTACAAAATCTCAATGAGAAACCATGAACATTTCCATTTCATTGCCTTGCATAATCATTATCAAATCGATACCAATGCCAATACCAATGTGCATCAATGAAGCGCTACTTTGCCAATCTCCTGACGACCAAGCCTTCCCACCTACTTACCAAAGTTTAGAATCTAATGGCAAGGGTTGAGGCCATGTCTTCAAACTATGTACTTAATCCCCTTTCGTTACTCACGGTAGAAAAGGTTCAAGACACACTCCCATTTGGCCACTCCACCTAGTGCCAAAGGTACCTTCTCATCATACTAGATTTTACAAGTATTTTGGAATTGAAATTTGAATGTAAAGCTTGCAATCCAAGTATGTGAAAGAGTTCACTTACAAAGGTAGCATGTGCTCATGCTCATGTATTCCCCATCACCACCATTGCATCAAAAATCTTCAATTTAGCTCCAAATCTCTACACACAAGGTGTTCCTCTTGCAAGAGGTAACCATGAAGGCAAAAGTATGAACAAAAAGTATGGATTATAAGGGAAAGTGAAGGTGATTTAAATGATACAATGGTGGAGCTATTTGAAAAATTCTTTTTGTTGCTTCTTACCCTTGGTTCATGTGCTCAATGGGAAAGTTTAGATCTTTGAAATTATCCTTTAAGCCATGAGACATCTTGTAATGTCCTCAATCAAAGATGGAAGAGAAATCCATGGAGTGCCATGGCCACATTACATCCATGGATATCTTGCCACTCCCATTGCAAGTTGGGCCTAGCCCACTAAGCTCATGAATGCTTCCTGCTATGCAAGAGGATTTTAGGGTGTAGAGTATGTCTCACTCCATGTCTGCAAAAGTGAAACAGAGTAATCTTTCACCTTTACACCGAGACCCTAGAGGAGGGTAGAAGATCCAAAATGTGGAGGCCAAGTACTATGTAGACGGGGAGGGTGCATATGACATGCAAAAACTTATCAAGTCAAAGCCAAAAAAGGGCGTCACTGTGGCCACACCATTACCCACCATGACACCATTGCTGACTACTGATGTTGCCTCAATAATGGTGCTTGTAGTACTATATGAAGAGATTTTCTTCTCCACTAACTTTTGACCTTTGTGGGGCAAGTCGTGTCAAAGAAAGCACAAAACAATCCTCTTCCCTATGATACCCTTGGCCATGAGTATTGAAAAATAAATATGTTATTGTTTGTGCTACACCTCCTATTCCTTTAGCCTCCCTTTTGGCATTGTAGGAGCTTAATTAAATCGTCATAGCCAAGAGAAGGGCAAGATGAAAGAGAAACGTCAAAACTTGGTGTAGGAACCCAAATCAGGTGATTCTGGCTCAAATGGAAGCTTGAAAGAGAGATTGAAGCCAATGTTGATGATCTTCCAAGAAAACTCCACATGCAATGAGATTTTATCCTTATTCTTGCTAATTTTTACATCAAAAACAAGAAAGCCCTAAGTAAGATCAAGAACCCTGAAGAAATTTCAAGAAATTGCCAAAATCAGACTCAAATAAAGGGAATCTTCACTCGAGAAGACTCCCAAACATAGCTAGAGTAGTGATCTTGAAGAAACTTGAGGGAGAGATTCACAAAATTAGGGTTTGTAGGTTTTGAGAGAGAATTAGGGTTTCCCTACAATAAACCAAGTAAGAAAGATCAACGCATAGCTCTTGTACCACTGAAAGAAAGCTACTATATGCATGTTCATCAACACATGTATGGACAATATTGTCATGAGACAATTCTCCCTTGTATGCATCATGAACCACATCTTCTAAGCCTTCATAATCAAACAAGAGACAATCATTTGTCTTCCAAAATAAACTTGAAAATGGATCATACAATGCATTTTCATGAATCTTCCACGAACCACTCAATGTTTCACCTGATGTATGATCACCCAAAGCATGGTCATCACATGTATCACCAACAAATGAGTCATCATCTCATTCATCTCATCAACAAATGAGTACTCATCCAAAATGTCATCAATGGCCATGTCCTCACAATCTTGTGGTGTTATATCATGAGCTGAAAATTTCTCAATCAAAGCACTTATGAAAGCTATCCAATAATACCCATTTTTAGTTTGTGTATCCCCTTTAACCACCACAGATACATTGGTGACTTGTCGCTCGAGAATGATTCGACAACAAAGTATCTTTATCTTCTTGCTATCCCTAAATTATAGCAAGTGTCTCATCCACTTCAACACCCATAATGTGTGCATAAAGACCCACATAGTCATACTTCGAAGATTGATTTCCCTTGGATTGTTCCAAGGTTTGGTTCCACATGTGTAGACCAAGATGTATGCTTCTTTCCATGTAGTTGAGAGGGACTAGCTTGGAAATATACAGGCTTCATTTCCCTCATGAGAGGTCTTCTAGCCTCCGCCATGAATCCACTTGAGGCATTCTTTATAGGATCCTCATAGGTAGCCTTTGTAAATGCCTCTTGCATAGTTTGCTTGCCTTCCTTTATGACCACCATGACAAGCCTCTTTCATAGCTGTCTTGACTTCCTTATGACCACCATGAGAAGCCTCATGCATAGGCTGCTTGCTCCCATGCATACCACCCATTCTACCATCCATAGCATCTTCATGGTGTTGCTCCAATTGGTCTTCAATAGTCCCAATCTTGGTAGTCATAAATTCAAACCTTGCATTCAAGGTATGGTTGATGACATCCAACCTCTCCATAAGTGGCTTGAAATTGAGTCTTTCCACAAGTAAGTGCAAGAGGCTATCGTTTGAAATGGCTTATGCACCTTGAGATGTATGCTTATGAATGAGTGCCTCCCATAGTTGCCTCCTCTTCAATTTGCTTTGAGCTTCCCCCATTGATGGAGAAGTGATTGTCACAATCAATTGCTCTTCCAAATCCTCCATTACATCTATGTTTCCATGCTCCAGTAACTCCTCCCCTTCCATGTCTTCTGTGACCAATGATAGCTTTCGAGGATGACCTTTTGGCTTGCTGGCCATAATGCACTGGTTTGAGAAAATTACCAAAAAGTGGAGCTAGGGTTATCCAATTTGAACAAACCAAGGCTCTATGTAAAGGTAATAAGGTGAGGAATAAGCCTATGTGATAGTTTAAGTTCAATCCGGGCCGCCCTAATACTCTCTGTACTGGGTTTTTTTTATGAAACAGGCTTTTACCAAAAATGGGCCATAACTCCCTACTCAAGAGTTCGATTTGGGCGATCTTTAGCTTGTTAGGATCCTTTTGAGGAGTACTACACACCCATAAATTTCAGTCTCCATAAGATTACTTTTGGTTTACAAACTGCCAAAACAAGGCTGTCCCATGAAAACGTGTATAACCGCTCACCAATAGCTCCAGATGGTATGCCATTTGGCTTGTTTGGAAGGTATTAGGGTGGGAAATGAAGTGTAGGTGTCCAATTTGGGTCAGCCCAAAACCCCCCCAGCCCAAAACCCCTCAGACATTGAACATAAGCATGAGCCAAATCGATCATAATGCATCCATTACTCAATGCAATTCCATTTTCCAATATGCATTCAATCAAGCCAATCCAATGAAGCTATCCAATCCTTGCTAGAGTAAGCTTACATGGGAAAAATTGAGCACTCAATGGAAATTTGTGAAGCTCAATGTCTTAATGCATAGAATATAAGAGCTAATGATGGCAATCCTTGGAAACATAAGAGTAGTATGGCTAGCATTCAACTAAAATAGCATGTGACTTTGGCTAATAGGCAAGTCAATGATGCAACCCTAGGGCTTCCCATGCATTAAGGAAAAGATAAAAATGACTACTCTTGGAAGTATCCAAACATATGATGATGATTAATGACTTGATTAGAGCATGTAATGTGCATTAATGGTTTGATAGAGAAATAATTGCATCAAAGTGAATAGAATGTAACTCTATCCCAACATATGATGAAGAAGGAAACTCTAATTTTCCCAAGATATTTCAGATTTTCAAGAAAATAAAAGTTCCCATGGAATCCCCTACTCATGCAAAAATTGATCACATATTTGGATGTAGCCAAGCATGATAAAGATATTGATGAAGGAATTTTCCAAAATTTTGGTAAAGAATTTTTGAAAATTCCTTGGAAACCCTAATCATGAGATTTTGCCCAAATATGATGAGAAGAATTGTTAACAATCAACTAGAAGCAATATTAAACAGTTTGCTCACTTATATGGCATGATTAAGGCTTGATATGACCTCCATGGCTATAGGCGCAACTTGAACAGCTCCACGCAGCCTCCACGTAGCCCATTTGCTCCACGCACCCCTCCTTGGCTATTATAATGACACTTGCTAGATGTAGGAGTAAATTAGAAGCATAGCAATGGCATCAATGCATCCTCTATGGGGGCGATGCTGCGCACAGGAGCCCGTGGACTACAGATCGTTGTTTTGTGGTTGTTTCACCCCATTAGGCTATCAAAGCTATGCCAAATGTCTCCCACACCCCATAACAAGGTTCAATGGTGAATATTGAGTACCAATGGTAGGGATTAGGGAAAACACATGCAGTTGTCCCTCCTCCTCACACGGGCAGAAATTGGCCATCAAAAACCTCATTCAATAGCTCTATGTGAAGCTATTTACCAGCTAAAAGGAAGCCCTAAGCTATGGCTAGGGTTTAGCAAGAGATTGAAGCACCATACACCCTCAAAATCAAGCAAAAAGAGGGAAAACATTTGGATTGAGATCACTAATCAAGATTAGTGAGTTTCCCCTAATTTTGGTCCAAAACTCTTGACCCTTAAGAGAAGTTTTTTTAGTCTAAATTAAGAGTATGTGTCCTTTAGAAACCTGATATTATTGGTCTAACTAAAGGATAGGCTTAGAAATTGAGAAATGAGAGGATCAAATAAGTTGACCCTTAGAGACCCCATGATTTAAGGAAAGGATGGATTCAACTGTTTCCTCAAAAAGGATTGTGAAGATTTGGAACAAGATTATTGGATCGAGAAAATGTGTTTGGAGATTTCAATGGAGGATAGAGACTATCTCATTAGAACTTGTGTTGGTTTATCTTGATTTGTGATGCATGCATAATGCATGGTTGCTTGATCATGTTTGAAAATTATTTGGATATTGTTTATAATATGCTTAGTGGAATTATTAAAATACTTAGTGGAACATGTGAAGGTACCTCACAAGTTGATATGATGCTGGGAAAATGTCATCTGAGTGGTGAGTCCTATTTGTGAATATGGTTGTCCGAGACCTTGACCCATCTCGACATATGTGGGTGTGCTCCTAGCACATTTGGTGTGAGGACAAAGGTAGCTCCAGTGTGTACTATGCTAAGTAGGTCTGGGCTGGGTATGCATAGCATGACTCATGTGAATGTAACTTGAAGTGATCATGCCTTGGGAAGGATATTGAAGGTGAGAGCCTACTAGGGTTAGGCTTTGTGTGTAGGCCTATAGAGGCTCAAAGATGAAGGCCATTGTTAAAGGGAAGCAATCAACATTGAGAATGAGAGAGAGAGAGATGTGATAATGCTCAAGATCCACGAATCAATGATGATTTGATTTTTTTGTAAAAATATGAAGTACAAGCCTTTCTCTATATAGGCCTTTCCACATACCAAACCCTTTGAGCCTTATTAAATGCACACTTATCCACCCATAAGACACGGCTCACACACACACACATAAACACACAGCCATATAAATGAGTGTGTACACCCCTTTTTATGGATGTTCACACACAAACATATGGATACACAAACACACAATTTCACATATTCCAACACCCCCCTCAATTGTGAGTTGGAGCACACATACATGCACATAGGCAATACCTTGATTCCAATAGATATGGCCATATGAATCCACTCCTATCGATTTGGGATGTCAATCTAGGATGCAAGACTTATGGAATCCTCGCTGGACAGTAGCACAAGTTGGAGTGCTTAGGGCTCAATGGTGTATATACTCCTAGTTCGAGGAGTATAGACATGGTGCCCTCATGTCTCTCTCCATCATGTGCCAGCTCGCAATTTGAGCCATCCACCTTTGTGCAGCAGCACTAAGTTACTTCCCTACTACGACACTTCCATGGGTAACTCTAGCTAGAAGTAGCCGGATCCATCTATTATACTATCGAGATCCACTAGCACATAGGTAAGGATGAGAGAGAGAGAGAGAGAGAGAGAGAGAGAGAGAGAGAGAGAGAGAGAGAGAGAGAGAGAGAAGAAGAAGAAGAAGAAGAAGAAGAAGAAGAAGAAGAAGAAGAAGAAGAAGAAGAAGAAGCGAGGATTTCCACACACACACACACACACACACACACACACACACACACACACACACACACACATATAGGGAGAGAGAGAGAGAGAGAGAGAGAGAGAGAGAGAGAGAGAGAGAGAGAGAGAGAGAGAGAGAGAGAGAGAGAGAGAGAGAGAGAGAGAGAAGGAGAAAACCAAGCCGGACTATAATATTATTTTTTATTTATTGGATGGTATCCCAGAGTTTATAGTATGATTTTCAATATGTATGTTTTTCAGTACTTTTTTAATATATAAGAGCTTTAAGTTTAAATGTCAAAATAAATATTTACCATAGAGTCTGTGTGAATTATCTTTTAATTGCTTCAGCTGGGTGAGCGAGTAATGAATCTGGAATAACAATTATGGGTGTCTGACTCCATAGGCTCAGTGATAGGTGGCAGGCTAGACCCAGGGGATTGGATGGGGTCTAGGCTATGCCTATGGATCTAGTTTGAAGTAGAACATGGATATACCATTGGGAAGAAATTGGTAGGGTGGACTCAAATAAATGGATGCTTTTTAAACAAAACCCAAATTCTACTTAAAAAATGGGGAAAGCTAAGAAATTAGACTCTAGGAAGCGATTGAGTTAGTCTAGAAGAGTAGAGTTTGTATGCTTCATGATCGAGGAGTAAGATGTTGGAGAGTGTTGTATGCATTGTAGGATTCCACCAATCGTCTCTTACTTGTGAGAATCATGAAGAGACTATGTAGGAGGAATCATACGCATTTCTTGGTGTAAGCTCTTTCTAGTAGATATGGGATCTAGGTTGGTGTGTGTGCTCTTTCTGGTAAATATGGGATCTAGGTCGGTGTGTGTGATGCCCCCAAGTGGGACTCTCTACCTGATACGTTTGTATGTAATTACCATGCATTGGGAAGGTGTATTGAAGAGTATATAGGAAGTGGCCTCACATTAAGAGTGCTTCATGTGTTGTGTATTAGAACTTTGGTACTTCCATATAGCACCATTGAATTGCTATATATAGTAGTTCAACAATCCTATATAGTAGTTCCACGATTCTATATAACACTTGCTATCTTTTGATGCTACTTCTTTAAATATTGATAGTGCCAATGTTCAAAAGGAAATATAAGTGAAGTTGGGTTGCAACATGTTGATAGTACATATAAGGCTGATAAATCAGGTATTGTAGATTTATATGTGTTGTGTTAGAGGTTCAATTTTAATTGAATAATTCTCATCATAACCATGGAAAAATTAATTTTTATGTTTATACATAAATAGTTAATTAGGAAAAAGGGAAATTTCTAGTAATTCATTTTTATGATAAAAGAGAAATTCCCATGACAATAGAATCCATGTATTCCAATGAGGAAAGAGAAAAATTTGGAATACCAAAATAATGGATATTTTATTTAAAAATTAAAGAAGAAATTTAGTTAAATTTATCTTTTTGCATAGATAAATTTAAATAATTCTCACCATAGTTGGAATTCAACCGTTTGAATGAGAAAAGTAAAATTTCTAATTTAATGAAATTAATAGATATTTTATGTAATTTTTAAGAAGAATTTCAGATAGATTTAATTTAGGGTAAAAGAGGAATTCCCATGATAATTGGATTGCACTCATTAAATGAGAAAAAGAGGAATTTGAAGTTTATTTTAAAAAAAAAGATATTGGTATTTAGTTAAAAGAAGAATTTGTATGATATTTAAGAAAAGATGGATTTGAATTAAATCTTAGTGTCAAAAGATGAATTTTCACCATAATTCTACCTAATGAATTAAGGTCAAGAAATTATGTGGCATAAGGAATATCTTTGGATATTTTAATTAGAAAAATCACTAAATTGATATTTACCCAAAACTAGATGTTTATCTGAAGGGAATCCTTGTTAGCGAATGAATTTGGTTAGACTACGAGAGGGATGGATAGTAACCTTACTTGTCCATCTCTCGATCCTTGTTAGAACTAAACCGAATGAATTTAGACTACGAGAGGGATGGATAGTAACCCTACTTGTCCATCTCTCGATCTGAATCAAGCAAAAACTTCATACCAATTCCAGTTCCTAAACATAAAGAATAGACTACCGGAACTAAACTAGTTTTCCTTTGACCGAACTCACCAAGAATCTAGTTGGACAAACATACAAAATGATGGGTAGATTACCCTCATGAGAGATCAAGGATCCTCATTATGAAACCGGGAATTATGAAGAAAAGGGTTTTGTGGAACCGATTTCAAACTGGGAATTTTACTTGCATTGGAACCTCTGTTTTTCATTCAAAGGACTGTTTTATGCCAGAATGCTGAAGGAAGCATTTGGCATATGTTTTACTAAGAGGAGGTTCGTTTTGGAACAGCAAACGGGGAGTCATCAAAGGGACGTCACTCGCAGCAAAGCAGCCTGCCGAGGTCTTGACCAGCCTCAGTACAGTTAAAATGGTACGCTTTCGGTATGATGGGCGAGGACCGACGAAGCGTTCCCTGAGTGAAGTGCTAGGACACCTAAGGAGAATCCTAGAGGGTTCTGACCAGGCGATGCACGGGCTCGCGGTTGCTAGGACACCCATGCGTACGTCGAGGAAGATTTCAGATGGACTAAAAGGAAAGATTTTTGGGAACTAAATTTTGATACTAGATCTTGTTTTGTGGTTGGCCAGCTGGCCTTCAACAGAGAGTCCAGAGGACACATTTTATAATACAATGAACTCGAAATTTTGGAAAATGATGATCGAAAATATTATGAATTCTATTGAAGGATTATTTTAAAGCTAGTTGAATCTGTTATAAATGGCAATTTCATATTGGGTGTGTGCGTGGTATGCCTACCTTAATTTTTGCATGAATCGCTAGGGGGCCTGGGAACTCTTTTCCTCACGGTATGCGGGCAAAAATACAACCAAATCTTTATAAAGGAATCCCACCAATACAGTGGTGGTTGGTGGGTGGTTGGCTAACCCATGGGGGCCATATGGGGTTAGGCTGGATCGGAGGATTCTTGTGAAACAACTAGATACGATTAGTTACATTAATTAAATTAAATCCTAAGAAGAACTTGTTCTGTGGGAGGGGATCATCGGCTGTGCCTTGTAAATGAGGAAAAAAGCGATGATTCCATGGACCAAGTGCAGTCTCTTCTTGATCTGACCATGTGACTTCAGGTTCGGTCAGATCAGTTTAACTACTTTTAAGACTTTGACTCGTTAGAGTAATTCCCCCGTTAGAATATTTTTCTATGGCGGAATCGCCCGTGCCTTCTGGGCGAGGGGAGTCTTTCCGGGCCCGGTTTCGGAGGAGTTGCTCGGGCTAGCCTCTCGTTCGGACATGCGTGGGCGAGGCCCCGAGTGTGGATCCCCACCCTGCGTGGGTGTGGGAGGCCGACGCCGCTTCTGCCGCACCGTTGGCCGGCGGTAGCAGCCCCGGAGGGGGCAGGGATCTCAAAGCTAGTATCAAAGCTTTGTTGAAAGCTAATAAGGATAAGCGAATTCTTATTAGAAATTGATAATAAAAACTCAGAAAAAGCATTTTCATATTATATTTTCATTCCATAAGCTTCATTAATGAAGAATTTTTAATCAAAGAAATTGTTTTTATAGATGGAAGTTCCATACTTATCTAGTGTTCTCGACCTCACCCAGTCACAAGACATGACTGCGTTCGCCTTCGAGCATCTCATCTCTTCTGCTACAACTCGAACGAGCCAAGCAAGCGTGCGATGCTGAGGTAGAACCTCTCATTGGCCATGATTCTGATGAAGTTGAAAGTGATACATGGTGTCATTTTATATCACTCCAGGCCTCGAAATTTCAGACTTTCCTGCCAAATCTATAGACTCCTTAGTCGCTTTATTTCTAAGAAGAAAATAGTAGCTCCCTTTGGCAGTAAGGGAACGTTTATATCAGGGCATGGCTATGGCCTAATACCGTCGTCTTATGCGTCTCCCGAGAGATTTTGACTTCTGGAGCCGAGCTCCTCTATGTACATATTGCAACTTTTATGAAAATAAAGAAATGTTTTTTGGAAAAAAATTCCCTGTTGTATAAATGATTGTTTATGGACGAACTGATAAGGCAAAATCTGTTACCGGACATATGTCATAGATCTCCAATAAGATCATTTATCTTGTTTAAGAAATTATTTTCCGAACCTCTTAAGTCTTAGGATCTCGTGGACGAAAATAATAATTTAATAATATATCATTTTTAGCAAAACCATGAGAGACGAGGAAATCGTGGCCGTCAACCAGACCCTCTCTCTGATGATGGGATGAAGAGCTTGACCCTGACGTCCGTAAGGCTCTTCACCAAAACTCAGCCACAAGACCCTTCAAAGGAGAAGGGGAGAACCTGGGGCAAGGCTGTGGAGAAATGGGTGAAAGCTATGAAAGAATATTTTGACGTCACAGGCTATAATGAGAGAAGCAAAATGGCTCTTGCCAGGCTGAAAATTGTGGAAACAGCCACGGTGGCATGGAGGAACCATTGTGACACCAACCATTTAGACATAAATACTCACTCCTGGAACGACCTCAAAACCTATTTGAGGAAGAGATTTTGTCCCCCCGGGTTTTTAGAAACCAAAATGAATGAATTATTAGAGCTGAATCAGTGGAGCAAAACTATCGAAGAATATTACCAAGCATTCGCTCTTCTACTCAAGTACTCACCACCCCTAGATGATGAGCAACTCATGGGACAAGTTCATTTGGGGGGGAATGAACAAACCCTTAGACACACTGGTCAAGAATGCCAAGCCAGTATCCATGGCAGAAGCTCTCAGAATGGCGAAGGACTTTGCCAAAGCCTTCATTGTGAGAAAGTCCCGCCGAAGCCAGCTCCCTCATCCTTCAAAAGATTTCAGACACTAGGAAGTTCTTTCAACCTTCCGCCTCCAAAGAGACACCAAGGTGTCAACCAGATTTTGGAGACAGGAAGCTTCAGGAATGAAGGAAGACCTTTCCCTCGAAGTACACTCTCAGGAACTCCGGCTCTCTCAAGAATGCAAAGGAAAGAACTTCGAAGCGAGAACAGAAGCTTCGGATATCAGGGATTTGGGCACTAGCTCAAGGATTGCCCATCTCCTTTTGTGGGCCAAGGAAGCCAAGGTCCCAGAATTCAAATACAGACTCCTTCGTATCAGTCGACGAATCAGGGTTCCCCCGCCAGAATCAAGGCAACCCTAGAAGAGTGCCAGCTGAGCCTGCAGCCCCCATCCAAAGCAGTCTCCAAACTCCCTCCCAGAATTGGAATAACCAAAGAGAGAGAGTTTCGCCTCAGACTACAGCAGCAGCCAGAGCTCACTGTTTGCTGAAGAAGTGGAGGAAGAGAAAGGACAAATCTATGCAGCAATAGAGCATCAGGGGAATAACCAATCAATTCTTAGTCCTCCAGATTCCAACAGAGTGTACCAGGGTAAGAAATTCAAGCTTTTGATTGATTCAGGTAGTACTCATTCATTTATTTTCCCAGGATGTGTGCGTAAATTAGTCCTAAATCAAAAAGCAGGGAAACCTATGCAAGTAGAATTGGCTAGTGGACAGATTCTTTTCACACACTTTGAGACTGACCTTATTCAGTTTAGCCTAGATGGGAACGTAACAAAATGCCAGTTCAGAGTCCTACCCTTGGGAATCTATGATGGAATCCTTGGAATGGATTGGCTCCAAAAGAATCAGGCTGACATTCATTGTCACAAAGGAACCGTCTCTTTCCTTGACCTTCACGGGAATAAAGTTCAAGGGATTGGAATTTTCGGATCCCCAATGCTACAATTAGTCAAGGCTTCCAAATTATTAAAAGGGCTTAGAAAGAGGCAAGCTGTGTATGTCGTTAAAATAAATCCAGTAGACATAAAATGCAAGGCTAAAGAACCAGAGTGGTTAAGTGAGTATGCTGATGTGTTTCCTGAAGAGCTGACTGAGATGCCTTCATCTCGTGAAGTAGATCATGAGATCGAATTAACCCCCGAAGCTTAGCCCACTGGCTCAACGTGCATACAAAATGCCAGTCCCTGAAGCCATAGAACTTAAGGAACAGTTAAGACAACTGTTAGAGTAGGGATTCGTGAGACCGAGTGTCTCACCTTGGGGTGCGCCCATTCTCTTTCAAAAGAAGAAAGATGGAACGTTAAAACTCTGTATTGACTATAGAGGATTGAATCAATTAACAATTAAAAATAAGTATCCGATTCCTAGGACTGATGAACTTCTGGATCGGTTAAGTGGGACCCAAATGTTCACAAAGATGGATCTCAAATCTGGTACTACCAGATCAGAATCAAGGAGCAGGACATCCCAAAGATAGCATTCAATACTCGCTACTATGGGCATTATGAGTTCATAGTCATGCCATTTGGATTGACTAATGCCCCGATGACATTCAATCGTCTTATGCAAGATATTCTCAGAGAATACTTAGATGATTTTGTTCTTGTCTTCTTTGATGATATCTTAGTATACTCAAAGAATGCTGCAGACCATGAAGATCATGTGCGCAAGGTCCTGGAAATCCTAAGCAAACACGAACACTTTGCAAAAGAAGAGAAAGTGTTCTTTCTCTATTGACCAGGTGGAATACTTGGGATTCATAGTGTCAAAGGATGGGATTTCTCTTGACCCTGTAAAGATCCAAGTAGTCATAGAATGGCCGGAACCCAAGACAGTAAAGGAAGTCAGAGGATTCCTAGGACTAACCGGATGGTATAGGATCTTTATACCTAGGTATGCTCAGATAGCATCCCCTTTATCTAATCTTCTAAAGAAGAGTACACTTTTTCAGTGGACTGCAATGTGTCAGAGTGCCTTTGACAAGTTGAAGACAGCCTTAGTAACCAACCCTGTCCTTAAGTTAAGTTGAAGACAGCCTTAGTAACCAACCCTATCCTTAAGTTACCAGATTTTACCAAACCCTTTGAGGTAGTTATTACTGATGCCAGTGGGTTTGCCTTAGACGGTACTCTTATGTAGGAAGGTCATGCAGTGGCCTACGCATCCAGAAAACTCAGAACACATGAGAGAAATTATGCCATCCATGACTTGGAGTTACTCTCAGTATGCTCTGAAGTTGTGGAGACATTATCTTTTGGGACAAAGGTTCACCTTGATGACAGATCATCAAAGTCTGAAGTGGATCTTCACCCAAAGGGATCTCAACATGCATCAAAGGAGATGGATGCAAACCCTACAGGAATTTGATTTTGAAATTAAGTATCGGCTGGGGAAAAAAATTGTGGTTGCAAATGCGCTCAGCAGAAAAGTCTCCTTGCTACAGTGGTATCAAATCCATCGATCAGCGAAGCAAAGGAGAAAATCATGCAGGACAAATTCTTTGCCCCTATTGCTACCCTTCTGATGCAGGAAAGCAAGACTCCTCAGGAAATGAGTCGAGTTCTTGGGTACAAACTGGATGAAGGATGCATGTATTATAATAATTGGCTATGCATTCTCAATGATGAGAGAATAAAGGGAAGAATTCTGAGAGAAGCCCATGATAGCCTGATAGCTGGACATCTAGGGTTTATTAAAACCTATATGTCTGTGAAGAAAAGCTTCTTCTATGGCCAGGACTCAAAAAGGATGTACTTGATCATGTGTGGAAATGCTTAATGTGCCAAAGAGTAAAGGCAGAGAGAGTCAAGATGCCAGGGAAATTGCAGCCTCTAGACATTCCACAGATGAAGTGGGAATGTATTAGTATGGACTTTGTCACTGGATTACCTTTAGTGCAATCAGGTTACAACTCTATTTTTGTGGTAGTTGACAGGCTAACCAAAGTTGTCCATCTGATTCCAGTGAAAGAAACATACTCTGCAGTGGATGTTGCCAGAGATCTTCAAATTACATGGTTTATCCAGGAGGATAGTAACAGAGATCCCAAATTCACATCAAAATTTTGGACTGCGTTCTTTGAAGCAGTAGGAACTTTCTTGGATCTCAGCACAGCCTATCACCTCGAAACAGATGGGGCCAGACTGAAAGAGTGAACCAGGTAATAGAAGATATTCTTCGGTCATGCTGCGGTAGGGAACCCAAGAAGTGGTTAATTCATTTGCATCTAGTCGAATTTGCTTACAATGCTTCTTATCATCAAAGCATTGGGATGAGTCCTTTCAAAGCCTTGTATGGACAAGATTGCCTTACACCGTTGACTTGGTCTGATCCATTAATCAGAGTCAACATATCCAGACAAATGCTTGATGACATGGACCAGCAAATGTAATCAATCCGTAAAGATATAAAGGTAGCCCAAGACAGAGAAAAGCAGTATGCAAATAAAAAGAGATCAGAGAGAGAGAGAGAGTTTGAAGAATCAGATATGGTCTTCATTCGAGTATGACCAAAAAGAAGTTCCTTATCCTTAGGGAAGTACAAGAAGCTCTCTCCTAGATACTGTGGGCCACTTATGCTGTTATAAAGAAAGTGCTGTTATAAAGAAAGTGGACAATTCTTCTACACATCATTTGAGCCTTTGGCCCTCCCGGCCAGGATGTCGTCTCTCTGAGTAGAAGCTAGGGGCAATAACTCCAATAGAGCTTCCCTGTATGTATGAGTTACACTTAAGTCTTCCATCAATACCTCCCAAACATTTGACTTTTGAGTTCAATGGGGTTCGTCTAATGGCCCACATTGTGCGTCCAACGGCCTCTTCCTTTACATGCATTTGTCCTCCGCTCATTGTGCCATAATGTTGTTTAGGCTCTTCATGTCCGACATCTTTGTTTCCTCCAATCATTGGACTTTTTGGTCCTCCCCTTGAAGCGGGACTTGCTGCACTGTTTGTTCTAGATCTATCTCCAAAACTTACTCTTCTTGTTGTTCCCCGATTTTGACGATGTCTGCTCTGCATGACATAACCTGGACGACGTGAGCGTTGGTCTACTTCCATTGTCCTCACCCTCTTCCGTTGAATAGTCTCCTTATCTCCATGTAGAGGATTCCTCATACAGAGGAGTATTAGCTACTGTTTCATGGACCATGCGAGCCACTTGTGGTGGTGTCGGTCTTGACCTTGTTGCCACCTTGTCCAGCAACTTGCTCAAGCTTGGTCCCTCACCTTTGTGCTTCCCCATCTGATATGCATATTGCTTTGCACTTTGTAGTAAAGCGTTTACCATACCTAAAATGCACGCATCATACAAGCTAACCTTTTCCTTGTATCCTTCACCAGCAAGCCAACTCCCATGTACACTTTCAGATAAGTTTGTTCGAGGGGTTTGTGCTAAATCCACCGAGCTTAAGACCACCTACACACAAGAGGTTTCATACATGAATTCACAAAATTGACTCCAATGCAAATACATCCATACAACATATCATTTCTCTATAAAATTTTTCACCCTTGACATGAGGTTGCCCCAATGTGCTATTCGTACTTCCCACCAACTCATCCATGTATCCCCATCACTAATAGTTTTCCCTCATGAACATGTCCATTTCTCCACCACTCATCACGAATCTCTTTACTTTTTAAGAAAGCTGACTCCTTATTGGTTGCCAATCTCCATTCTTCACACAAGTCAATATGGTGTTGTCGACTTTCTGCCTTCACGCATTGTTTAGCATGCTTCATCAAACTTTGTTTCCAATGGAATAAGCACGTTCGCTCCCTGTCCTCCATAATGTTGTGCGGACCCCCATTGAAAATGGTCCTAACTGCACACCAATTGGACCCTACTTCATCTCAGCCATAAACCCATAGAAGTGTGCGGGTGCATAATCGCATTGCTCCATTGTGCTATTCAGCATTTCCCAAAATAGTACTTGGCTTTTTGTATCCTCCTCCTTCATTTCGCATGTGGCAATCGTCAACAGCTCTTGAACACTATAAGATTTTGGAGAGAATTTTTTTCAATCAGCTAAGGTAAATGAAAGAAAGGAAAAAATTGAAGTACGTAGTCTCACCTTGGGTCGTAAACATGAGAAGCCATTGTTGACCAACCAAAAACTCGATGAGTGTGATCAAACAAAACCCAAGACTTTGACAAGTCACCTCCACTATCACACCACATGCGATTCACCAAGTCCACGCCTGATGTTGGTCCTCGCAAAGACATCTTAAAGACATAACATTTGTCATCAAGGCCACCTTGTCCTGGGAAACGGCTACCTTGTATAAATGAATAGCAAGATCTTCTCTGTATAAGAAGGATGCTATCAAAGCCCTCTCCTGCTGGCATCAATTTTCTTTTCTCCTGGGATACAATGCATCTAAACCTAAAAAACATAATTTCACAATAAAGAGAGGACCGAATGTAGAAAAATACTTCCAAATATAATTAAGTTACAGAATGAATACTCACCTCTGGTTTTCCACAAGAGGACTCGACTCCTCCAAAAAATTGCAGAGCTCATGATCCCCAATACTTGTAGGTAGCTCAACATTTTGATTCATCATGGAGGAAAATAGCATATCCTTCACAATATCCATCTGTATTTTTCGAGGACCTGCACTTCTCTGGGGTTTCAACACTTGAGAAACAAACATTTTCACGCGCTCCAACATTGACCTTGAAGTTCCTGGCTGAACTGGATGTTCATGCAGCCCAGTGTGGAGCATCATTCTTGTAATAGTTGTGTCACGAGGCATTACATAATACACAATACATCTACACACTTGCACACAGTGTGCAGTTTTGCGACAAAAGTAACAAACTATTTTAGTTTTCTCATCCTTTGTCAGAAGTCCAATTGCAATCTTTTTTGTCAGATGTCCATGAAAGAAGGTGTTGTTATACCTTTTATTGTTCAAGTAAAAAGGACAGCTGAGCCTATGGCACTCCAAAGTACCAACACAATAGCTAATATGCACGGTACAACTTACAGACATGTTTGATGTTATTGGATGTGTCCATAGGTGACCATCATATTTTTGGTCCATTCCATCCATATTTCCTATTTTGCCATATGTTGGTGGAAACTCTAAGATGGAATCACCATCATAATGTCTTGGCACCTCCTGGACTTGGATGACTCGAGTAACTTTTTCCAACAATGAACGTAGAAGAGAAGGTTGCTCCTTCTTACGAAGAACTGAAAGTATACTCTCTGAAGTAATACATTCATCTTCAGAGATCTTGTGCTTTGAACCTTTTGTATTGCTTGTGCCTTCACCTGGTTGCAAAACAGTTGTTGTTGACCCATTCAAGTCACTCTCAGAGGAGGAGCTCGAGATATGAACAAATAAACCCGTGAAAGTTAGTTTTCGTGAGTAGGAATTCCATGAGTTCGTTTTGTGAGTTTTAGTTATGTGAAATGGTAGTTTTGTGAGATGGGATAAACCCAAGAAATTGCAAGTTTTAGGCTCTGAGATTGCAGGTTTTTGGCAATAGCCGCCGTGAACTTGTAGGTTTTTTGACTCTGGCCATGAACTTATAGGTTTTTGGCTCTGGCCGTGAATGTGCATGTTTTGTTTTTGATAAATTTGATGAATGCTTGATTTTAGTGAACACTACAGAGCAGGGTTTGTGCAAGGATGAGGCAATCAATGATTAAATTTTTTGTAATTTAAACAAATGACATTGTTTGACAATCAAGGACTTTGTTCGACAATGGCAATCAATGATTTGAACATATGAAAGGAAAGAAAACTCAAAAGAAAGGCCCAAGCTCCCACTCAAACCCGTACGTGTTGATTGTGTACTCAAAGAAGTGAGGAGGAAGACTATGCAAGGAAGGGCTCGATTCTTGCATTGTGCGCACACGACGAACGATGAATGAAAAATGACGAAAAAAGGAAGGAATTTTGATTTTATGGTGCAGCAGCACGAGGACTGCGCGGCTGCCTTAATGAAGAATTCCATGGGTCTTCCTATGATTGGTCTCGAAAAAGTAACTGTTTGACAGCATGAAGCATTTTGGACCAGTGCTGGAGTTTGGGCACCCATACTATTTTATTGCCTTGGTAATAACCTTGTGCCATTAGAAAGTCCTTTCGAACCCATTGCTTACAAATTCTTTGTGGAGTGTTGTTTTGTTTGGAGTATCCCCAACTTACTGTGAAGACCATTTATGTCCCTTGTCTCCATTTTGAACCTTTCTTGTTGATTCCTTATTGTCGCCCTTCTCATCCTTGTAGAGTTGGTTTCCAAGTTGACCCTTAGGAACCCACTATTGTGTACCTTGTGACTTGGGTTGCTTTTTGCATAGGGATTGTAGACTTGATACCTTTTTTTGCTTCATGAGCTGATGTCATCGTGCTTGGTGTTTCTATATCCTCAATCATGGCTTGCTTCCCTATGTTTATCAAGCTCCATAAGGGCATGGAAATGACATTGTTTCCCTCGTTTAGCAATGATGTCATGTTCTCCCATTGGATATTATAGTTGTTGGCACAAATCCAAGATTGTCCTAGGATCATTTCCTCCTCCATAGAACCTGCAGATGCATGACAAACACCTTTCCAACCAAGGAATTATTTTTTATGGAAACATTAACACTTAAAAATCTCTCAGCTTTTGTGGTTAAGTGCACACTGTGTACTTGTGCATTAGTGGTTTCAAGGTACGGTTTATCTAAGGCTACCCATGTCTCATATGAGATCAAGTTATGACTTGGTCCCGTATCTATCAATGCAATGCTTGTTGCATGACATTTAGCCATAGAGAGTTCCACCCTGAGTCGCGCTGTCTCAATGTTTAGTTCATCTTCATCGTAGAGAGTTAGTGAAGCCATATGGGTTCATGTGCAACATTCTCTTCTAGAGTATCTGTTTGGCTTTGGCTTCCCTTGCCTTAGCCTCTTCTTGAGCATGCTAGATTTTTTCTTTTGTGAGCTCCCTCCGTTGTTTTAAAAGATGTTCTTGCAAGAGAATCTCTTGGATCAGTGGTCCAAAATAATTTTAAGTTTGCTCCCATTGACATAACCCTCCATTTGTATGCCCTCAATTGTCTCAATTCTAACTGACCCCTGACATGTGATCTCGGACACTCGGAAGGGTCCTAGACCTCTATACTTGAGTTTCTTTTTTCTGGTGCTCCCTACATCAACCACCATGAGGACAAGGTGGGGCCCTCATTTACAGTTCTTTTTGTTTTAAGTTATTGTCAAACCAATGTTTTCTTCGTAGTTTTTAGACCATAAGTCCATGCAATGCAATTAGTCTGGTTTCATCGAGCTTCTCTAAATTGATTAGCCTTTCTAATAAATTTTTTGTCAAACATTCTTGCACTGCAATTCTTAATCTTGGAACTAAGTATTCCATAGGCATTACTGCCTCAACACCATAAGCTAGACGGAAAGGAGTGTATCCCATCGCCACTTATACGATGTTTGGTATGCCCATAAGGCTGCTGTCAGCTTATGCTCCCAATCCGTTTGACTTGCTTCCAATGTTTTTGTCAAGATAGTACATAAAATCTTGTTTGTACTCTCTGCTTGACCATTAGCATGTGGATAATAAGGTGATGACTTCTGGTTGACTGCTAGGAATCCAACAAGTGATCAATCACCTCATTAATGAAATGTGAACCATGATCGCCGCTGACTAACTCTAATGGGCAGCCGAATCTCGAAATAATTTGCTCATATAAGAACTTTGTTGTTGTGCTCTGGCTTCTGCCCATTTTATGAAATAGTTTATGGCCACGATTACATATCGGGCTTGTGAGATGGATGCGCCGCTAGACTAATAGGTCCAACAAAATCAATCCCCCATTTCTCGAAAGGTTGTCTTACAATAACAGGGGTGAGTGGCATCCTGTCCCTTTGTTACAAGATAGAAAATCGCTGACATTCTTCGCACCTTTTGACACACTATATGGCATCCCCAAACAACGTAGGCCACCATAGCCCTGCTTGAAGCACCTTGCGAGCGGTAATCTCTCCAGCAAAATGTCCTTCGACTATCCCTAAATGTGCTTCATCCAATATCATGAGACGAACTCATCTTCGCTCACACATTGTACAATTCTCCCGCAATTAGTTGATAAGGTGGAGCAAGCTTGCCGCATTTTATCTTTGTTCAAGAATCATTCTTGTAGAAAACCATAAGCTAGATAATCGAATATTTCCTCGCTCCATTTGGGCACCATGTCTAGTTTGAATAAACAAGCATCATGGAGGTCGTCCAACACCAGTTGTGTCGGTTCCCCATTTGGAATCCTCGACATATGATCGGCCAATACATGATGTGTCCCCTTTCTCACCGCAGCCAAATGTGAAGTCAAGTTCCAATAGTAATTGCAACCATCATGTGATTCTTCCCGTGGTGCAAGGATTTATCACCAAATATAATAAGGCCTGATGGTCCACGAAGGACACGAATTTGTTGGCCAATAGGTAATGTCGATACTTCTTGAATGCATAAACCATGGCCAACCCTTCTCGCTATGTGGTAGTGTAATTCACCTCTAGATCATTCAATTGGCTAGGATAAGCGAAGCAGACTGGGTAGTCCAATTTGAACTCACCAGGTTGTGCCAATACGCATCTAATAGTAAAGTTTGATGCATCGATATGCACATGAAATATAAGGTCTCAATTAGGTGGTCTTAGAATTGGCGTGCTAGCCAATGCCTACTTCAATCTATCATTAGCGTCCTGGCATTCCTCAGTCCATTCAAAGACAATGAGTAGCTTAGATAATGGCCTAACGATTTCAGCATAGAAGATTATGAAGTGGCGGTAATACCCAACGTGGCCCATAAATCTTTGCACACCTTTGTAATTAGTGGATGGGGGTAGCTCCAAGATCAACTTGACCTTGCTTTCATCTGTGGAATTACCGTTCTTAGACACAATGTGTCCCAATATCACATTGTGTTTTACCCAAAATTGGCACTTTAAAGGGTTTAGGGATATACGATACAATTGACATCGCTCAAACACCTTCCTTAAGAAAGCCAGACGGTCTATCCATCGAGTGTGCACACAGATCATCAATGAATACCTCCAACCACTTTTGCAAGTAGTCTTTGAAGGTTGTGCACATTAATCATTAGAATGTTTGCTGGGGCATTGGTGAGACCGAAAGGCATGACTTTGTAAGCAAAAGTCCCCCACATTGTATTGAAGGTTGTCTTATGCTAGTCTTCTGGTGCTCTAGACACCTGATTGTAGCCAGAAAATTCATCCAAGAAGCTGTAAGCTTCTTCACCAGCTACCCTCTCCAAAATGTGTTCCATATAGGGCAATGGATAATGGTCCTTCCTAGTAGCTGCGTTGACCTTTTTACGATCCATATATACCCTAAGTTTTCCATTCTTCTTTGGCACTATTACGATTGGTGACAACCAATCCGTATGTTCTATCTCATAGATGAAATCCACGCAGTAATGAGTTTATCAATTTCCTCTTTTATAATTGCCACATATTTTGGATTCATCTGATTTGTCTTTTGATTGGATGGCCTTTATCCTTCCATGATTGGGATCGTATGTTGCACCATCTCAAGTGGTACACCCTTCATCTCTTTGTAGTTCCAGAGGCGAAACAATCCTTAAACTCCTTAAGGAGAGTAACAAGCTCATTTTCTTCAACCAAAGTCAAGTCCTTAGTGATGTTAATAGGTTTGGCTTTGTCCCCTCGTCCCGCAATATCAACTTCCTTGACTTCAGCTGGGCCATCATATGATGTGGACATCCCATCTTCCTTAACTCTTTTTGCCGTCAGGCAGTCGGACCACCTTTCGTTGGACAACTGTGTAGGTTTTGAAATGGTCTAGTATTGAAAGCAACTCTGGTTTATCCTCATCCTCACTTTTTGTTTTAGCCATAAATTTCATGCCCTCTCGCTCAACTTCTACCAAAGCTTTGTTTCGTTTTCGGTGCCTAGCTTTCGTAAGGTTAGGTGTTTTTGGTTCTTGAAGGATGAAGTAGATCTGGAGGAGGAAGTGATTTATACACTTTCATTCCTCTTCCTCTTTGGAGTTTTTCACAGTGGGCTGGCATATTTGTACGGATGTGGTCTGCTTGGTTGGTCTGCTCGGTTGTAACCGAATCATTACCAAACAATTACGCTTCCATGGGGTGTGCTCTCCACGTTCTCAGATCTATCTTTAGAATTTGTGAATCCCTACACACGTACACATGATCTAATGCCCAATCGTGCACCTATTTAGATTCCCTCATGAAGAGTCTCCCCAATATTACGTCATATGAGTCTAGTTGGCATAGAAATTCCATTACTACAAATGTATGATGGTAGCGAAACGTAAAGAGTTTGAGTATCACATTCTCTAAAAGCCTAATGGGCTTTGAAGATGTTATGTCTGCCATTTGATAAGATCTCCTCTTTTTAGATCGAGTTTTTCCCAGTTTTCCCAACATCATTTTGTAACGATAATAATCCCCGCCCCACCATCCAAGATAGATAGCTAGTGCCTGGTACCTGTTATCTTATGATGAATTGGGATTGTAGCATTAGTGTCTTCACTTTTGTAATAACGCCCCAATTGATTAACCGGTATCTTGAGGACTCTGGTTGTTCTTTCCCTTGTGTGTTTTAAGGTTCTTTCTGCAAGGGGTGACAGAACATCCTCTGTAGTGTCGGCTAGTCTTAGTCCACCTTCTACCCATTCCTTTATGTCTACCCATAATAATGCTGAACTGCATAGCAATTGTCACAATGGCATTTACACAGAGGTGGACAGTACGGCCGTGAGGCTGCCTGTCTTTGGGTTCTCTAGAAATTGAGGGCTCTTCCCATGTGTGTGTCTTGTATCCATCCCTAGAGAATGAATGGATGGACTCATCCTACACATATTCCTCAAACATTCTTGACATCGTGTTTCCTTGAGATCCCTCTTCCGTCTCTTCTGGATTGGAGTAGGTACATCCAATTCCCTTTCCCTTGTTAGTCTGTTTCTTTGATACATTGTATCCCTGACCCGTCTAGCCCTTAACTTGGCTTCATGAAGTCATTGACACTCTTCTACTAGGGCTCTGGCTTCTTCGAGCTTCCTTATTTCCTCTTTGGCATTTGGGTATTCACCAACTCCTTTAGGGGTTGATGGTATTTCCCCTTGCATCTCTAGGTCAGGTTCTTTTTGTTTGAACACTTCATCCCCCTATTCTCTTGATTGGGTGGATCTGGTGTCAATCGTATCTTCTTAGGATTTATCTTAGATTATGACCCTAGTGTCACCCTTACCCACTGTTTTCACCCTCCTTCTCCAGCGAGTTCTGGAAGTGGTTGCATTTGCTGGGTTCTTCCCTTTGTCCCCCAATTGGGCCTGAGTTCATGTTAGGACATTGAGTGGGGTAATATTTCCAGGCTGCACACTAATGGTCCGGACGATGGCCTGGTTATAAGTGGAAGTCGAACCACTTGTGCGGTATAGACAATCTTTGATCAAATGATAAATCCCACATTTAGTACAAGGAAGTACTGGCATGTCATTGGGTGGAGTAGTCAATTGTTGGGGTTGGTGCGTATGAACCACGTTCTTGTTTTTGGACACAGTGATTCAATGCGGTCCACCGCAACCAAAACATTGTAGCAAACCTCTCCTCATGTTTGAGTTTATGTCCTTAACCTTCCATTGTACCGTGGTTTGAAACACATGTACAGGTGTGTTATTCTATAGGACATAGAAGTCTGGTGCAATCTCTACAGCTTCCTCATAGCACTCTCCACTGAGTTCTACTTCATGCACCATATCCATATCTTCTAATGGCTCTTCAATCAATACTTGGTTGATTTTAGCCTGTGGTGGTTGTGGTGGTAGAACAGGTGGTGGTAGAGGTGAAGTGTCTTGTACCTGAAACATCCCCCTAGGTAAATAGGAAGAGTTTGGTTATCCTACAGCTCTACAGTGATTTGCACAAGTGGTGTTGGTAAGGCCAATGGAGCTCAAGGTGCCGATAGCTGTGCTACTGTTGGGGACCTTGGATATCTACACATGGAGGTGTCATGATTCCCTAACACAGTGTGCACAATAGAGTAGTGGCCTTTCTCTTAACTGTGGGCATTCAGTGGTAGTGTGATTCAATCTGCACATAGAGCACCACACCAATTCTCTACGGGGGTAAAGATGGGTATACCCATGCCCAGATGTTTCTCTTCCATCCTTTATCTTCAATTTTTCCAGTATTGCATTATTGAGTTTATCAGGTATTGCATTACTGAGTTTATCCACAGTCATGTTTCTGACTTGCTTGCTTCGAGTTCCAATCTCTTGGTGACTCGAAACACCTAAAGTCATTTTTGCTAGCCGAAGATATTTTGACATCTTTCGGTTGTAGCAATTCTAGCATATTGTCTTTATATTCAATTGCCAATTTACAACATGCATCCAGAATATCATGCATCTTCCCCACTATCTTCACACAGTCGTTTGTGTGCTTCTATGAAGCATGCATTGAGGGTGATGTGTCATGTCTAGATGGGCGGATCCTTGGATTGAGCGTGTGATTACACCTGAGCATCCTATACATGTACCTACGGCACTTGATGCTGGCACCATGTTTGTAGTTGACTATGATGAGCTTATAGATTTATTGACCACAAATGATGTCTTTGCTGCCATTGCCCCCGATGGCAATGAGGAGAAGGTGCACTACTATTTGTACTATTTGTTGAGATGATCTATGCCAAAGAGAACTCTCAACAAGGATGCCATCAATGGTCATGAGGTTCAGTTTAATGCACATAGTATGGTCATGGCAGGTTACTATTTTCAATAGGTATGAAGGCATGGGAGATACATTCAGTTCCAGGAGTACCAAGTCGACCGTGAGGCCTACATCTTCTCTCATTTAGAGATTGTGATCAAGCTTCATCTTGATTGAGTTCAAAGCCGCAAAAGCAGTGCTCGACCGCTTTGGCGACTTCCTGTACATGAGCACAAGCATATTAGATGTTCTGAGAGCTAGAGAGGGTGCTGATGATTAGTTTGATAGTATGGAGAGTTGTACTTTGCATTTTTTATTATTATGTTATTAGTGTCTCACTTTTTCTCATTGTAATTTTTATCTTTTGGTTGTTGCATCTTTTGACCTCTATTTGTTTGGTTTTCAAATTGGGCTTTTGGCATGCACATTGTACACAAATGTAGTCCGATGGTGACCAAACTTTGCAAGAGTAAGGGTGTGGAGCCCATATACACTCTTGCAAATTTTAGTCAACATCGGACCACATTTGTGTGCAATGTGCATGCCAAAGGCCCAATTTTCTAAGGGCTCTCTAAGGTCACAACACATACAAATATAGGCCTTTGGCATGCACATTGCACACAAACGTGGTCTGATGGTGACCAAACTCTACAAGAGTGAGGGTGTAAACCCTGCATACACTCTTACAAAGTTTGGTCATCATCGGACCACATTTGTGTACTATGTGTATGCCAAAGGCCCAATTTTGTATTGTGGCCTTAGAGAGACCATGGAAAATTGGGGGCCTTTGGCATGCACATTACACACAAATGTGGTTAGATGTTGTGACCAAACTTTGCAAGAGTGAAAATGGGGTCCACACCCTCACTTTTGCAAAGTTTAGTCACAATAGACAACATTTGTGGACAATGTACACTCTTACAAAGTTTGGTCACTATCGGACCACATTTGTGTATTACGTGGGTGCCAAAGGCTCAACTTTTAATGTGTTGTGGCCTTAGAGAGACCATAGAAAATTAGGCCTTTGGCACACCCATTGCACACAAATGTGGTCTGATGGGGTGACCAAACTTTGCAAGAGTGAGAGTGTGGACCTCGTATACACTCTTGCAAAGTTTGGTCACCATCGGACCACATTTGTGTGCCATGTGTGCACGTGACAAGCCCCGATTTCCATTGGGCTCTCTAAGGCCACAATACATAGAAAATTTGTAATGAAGTAGCTTTTGTTGCATATGCACATGGGGGATGGGACCTAGGCACTTGGGCTTAGGGTCATTTACCATGTGCACTTTTGGGGGGGCCTTGGGCTATATTAGGCAAAGGTCTCATATGCATTGTACCTTTTGATAACCAACATAATACAAGTTAATTACTCTCTCTTCTCTCTAAACCTAGGCTAAACATCCTAATATAGGCTAATCAAATGATAATTAGGTTAATTCAATGCTGATTTAGATGTTCCTTTCTCCGTATTCAGGGCTCAGCGCACAAACAGGCATTCTTAGGGAGCATTAATTATAATATATTTAAATATATATATTTTTAAAGAGAAGCATGGCCTACGCACAAGCTCAACATAATCACTCCAAAACTGACCCCCGTCAGAACCTCATCATAATAAATCCAAAACTACCCCGTCAGTCGTGGTGCAGTTGTTGTTGCAGTGAAGTATCATGCCACCGTCAGTCCTGGCCGCCCATCGCCCACGAGATCTCCCTAGAGTTCGCTTACGTCTCCCCGTGCATTTCACTATAATATAAGCAGCAGCAGTATAGTGTCTGCTTACCTCTCCCCACGCAGTAGTACAGTGTTCGCTTACGACTCCCCACGTGTTTCATTGCATCGCTGTTCCAGCACGCGCGAGCTCGTGAGCCACACAGTGCACTTGAAGAGCCTGAGAATTATGCACCATGGAGAAGGCATGTGTTACCCTTCACGACCAAGTGTCCCCACAAGGCGTGAGCTCGTGGGTCATTTATCTACACTGCTATGCACAGGCTATCCATTTTTTTTATTTTTATTTTTTTAAAGCTACGCCACATGATACAGCCAAAAGTTACGCATAGTTTAGATTTAAGTGTTAGTTCAGACTTCAGCAACAACAACAGATTGCAACTGCAACGTACACTCCAGGCACACAACCATACAGCACCGAGCTTAAGTGCTCTCAGCTTGCTGGGGTTACAGAGAGGGAGTGAGAGAGAGAGCTCTTTTAGTTGTGGCTGCGTGTGAAGGAAGAAGTTGGAGAGAAAGAACGTGTGGTCTTTTATTCTTTCTATCATCTTTTGCTCTAACCCCATTCTTTCTATCATCTTTTGCTCTAACCCTATTCTCACTTACATCTCCACCCTTCATCTACTTCACATCTTATCCCTTCATTTTTTGGGTTTTTATACTAGCCCATCTTTCCTATTTTGCAGTTTGTTCCCACTAAGCTTTTGTCATGCTCTTGTGCCAAAGTATTTTCATGGGTTCCTTCTTTAGATTTGGATTTTTTTTTGAGCTTGCCGATCATTCACACGCACATTTTGGCCCTTGTTCATGCGTACACTTTCGGTCATTTAGTGTATTTTGGGTGTTTACACATACATCTTGGCCCTTGTTTAGTGTATTTTGGAGATTCACACGCGCATCTTGTTCTTTGTTCATGCACGGGTGGTCATTCTCAGCATTTTAGTTATTGTTTTAGCTTTTGCTCATATGCGGATAGCCATTTGAGCATATTGGTATTTTTTTCCATACTTAGTGTAGGATTCTTGAGCACATTTAGAGGTGTTTTTACACTTTCAGGCTTTGGCAGGATGACATGGGTATCCATTACTACCTCTACCCCGCCTACGATCGCCATGCTACCCATCATCATTGTCGTCGACATCACTATGTCTCTATCCCGACATTTTTGTATGGATGGTCTCGATCCTTCCATGATCAGAATAGTGTGTTGAACCACCTCGGGTGGCACACCCTTCATTTTCATATATTTCCAAGCAAAACAATCCTTAAACTCTTTTAGGAGAGCAATGAGTTCATCGTCTTCAGCATCTGTTAAGTCACTAGCAATGTAGACAGGTTTTGGATCCTCCCCTGGCTCTGCAATGTCTACCTCCTTAACTTTTGTTGGCCCATCATAAGACGTGGATTGGCCATTTTCTTTACTCTTTTGGCCGTCAATTGGACCACCTTTTGTTCGTCATTGGTGTAGGTTTTGAAATGGTCCAGCATTGAGAGCAAGTCTGGCTTGTCATCCTCATCATCCTCTTTTCGAGCCATCACCTTCCTTGCCTCTCGCTCGGCTTCAGCTAGAGCTTTGTTTCGTTTTCTTTTGCTTGCCTTAGTGAGTTTAGATGTCAGTCTCTTACAACATAGTTTTCTCTTCCTGTTTTCCTTCCAAGGTTATCTTGCTCAACTCTTCACCCCGGTTCTTAGAGAACTCATCGTGCACCTCAGTGACCTCGAGATATCTTAGCCAGTGGGGTGGGCATCCATGGGTTTACTTCATAACAACAGAAAGTTGCGTTAAAACGAGTAATGTACCTCCTAAGACATTTAGTATTGTTTGCAATCATGCGGTTCAAGTACCTTTGTTCTTGAGGCTTCATCCTCTCTTTCCTCTTCCATGAGTTGCACATCCACCATGCGCATTGAGGTTGTGGAAACCGTTCCTGATTCAACATACTTTGTTCTTCTAGCGGTAACATATATATGGTGGCAAGTACATGCATCCAGTTTTCACTAAAGTATGGAGGTGAAATTGATGCATACATCTCATTCTCTTCCTCTTCCCATGAGTGTTCTTAACTAGTTGGCAGACTTGTAAGGATGTGGTTCATTCAGTTGTGACCGAATCATTCCCAACAAACAATTGCCCTTCCATGGGATGTGCCTTCCATGTATGGAGATCGATCTTTAGAATTTGTAAATCCTTTCGGATGTACACTTGGTCTAATGCCCAATCATGCACCACCTTGGCTTCCCTCATGAAGGGTCTACCCAAGATAATATCATATGAATCTTGTTGGCACAGAAAGTCCATTACAACAAATGTGTGATGGTAACACTACGAAAAGACCTTAATCCTAACGTTTTTCAATAACCCCATTGGTCTTGAGGATGTTCCATCTGCCATTTTAAAACAAGTAGGTCCGCTCTTTACAACTCTAGTTTTCCTTGGTTTTTCCAGCATCGCTTGGTGATAATGCTCACACACGCATCACTGTCTAGGGTAGCAAGTGCTTGGTACCCATAATGGTGGATTGGAATTATAGTGTTTGTATCATCATTCTCATAATACCTTCCCAATTGGTTGATAGGTATCTGGATGAATCTAGGTGCTCTCCTTTCCTTATGTTCTTGGTTTTTCCCTACCAGAGGTGTCTGGCTCTCCCCCATTATGGTCATTGGGTTCATTCTCCCTTCTATCCAATCCTTGACATCTGTCCATAGTGCAGGCATATTCGTAACAATGGTCTAAGAGGAATTTTGATAGTTGTAGACATTATTGCTGAGAGACTACCTATGTCCCTAGGTTCTATGGCAAGTGAGGGCTCCTTCCACGTATTTGTCTCATATTCAATCTTAGGGAATGAATGGTTTGGCAATTCTTGATCTACCTTTGCAAACATTCTTGCCATCATATCACTATGAGTCCCTTCCTCGGACTCTTCTTAAATTGGAGTAGGCACATCTAATTTTCTTTCTTTTTATAGCTCATTCCGTGGATACACTGTAACGCCAGCCCTGTTAGCTCTCAATTTGGCTTCATGGTTGCACTGACACTCCTCTACAAGGGCCTTAGCTTCCTCAAGATTTTATATTTCCTCCTCAGCATTTGGATATTCTCCAACACCTATGGGGGTTGTTAGTCTCTCTTTTGCCTACTCATCTGGCCTCAGTGGCACTTGATTACCTCCTTCCTTTTATTGGGAGGAACCGATGTCAATGGTATCTTCCTTGGATCCATCCTAAATTACAACCAAGGTGTCACCCTTGCCCACCTTGGATCCATCCTAAATTACGACCAAGGTTGTAATACCACCTGTGTTTTTCCCTTTGTTTACCTCTTTCGTTTGTGCGCATGTTAGGACATTTACTGGTGTGATATTCCCAAGCTGCACACTTATAATCTTGATGGTGGCATGGATAGATGTAAAGGCATTGGCATTTGCGTGATATGGGTAGTCCTTGATTAGATGATCAACACCACACTTAACACATGACAGAGTGGACATGGCATTGGTCTGCACTACTATCGGTGAGTTTTTGACCAGCATTAGCCACATTTTTAAGAGGACACTGTGCTAATCGATGAGGTCCATTACAATGATAACACTGCATGGATCTCCTTCTCATAGTCGAGTTTATGTCTTTTCCCTTCCACTATACCGTGGTTTGGAACACTGGTACTGGCGTGCTATTTTGTAAGACATAATACTCCGATTTAATCTCATTTAGTTCCTCGTAGTAGTTGTTATTCACTTCTACTTCACGCAGCACTTCCTTTTCCAAGGGTTCTTCAATCAACACATGGTTGATCTTGGCTTGTGGTGTCTGCGGACATCCCTCTTGGTAAGTAGGACGTATTCGGTTGCCCTGCAACCATGTTGGATTACAATGGTGGTGCTGGTAAGGCTAGAGGCAATCTGGGTGTGGTGGTGGCAATTGTGCTATAGGTTGGATCCTCATGTACCTACACATGGCAATATCGTGGTTTTCTAGTCTTTGACAGTGAGCACAATAAGGTTACTACCTCAGTCTTAGGCGAGGACATTCAGTGCTCGTATAATTTTGTCTCTATAGATTGAGCACCAAATCAAGTTGCTTCGGGGGTAGAGGTGAGCTGACTTTTAACTTTTCCAAAATGGTAGTGTTGAGGTCTTCAACTGTCATGTTGCCAACTTGCTTGTTCTTGGATCTCACGTTTGGATGACTAGAGACTCGTAATGTTGCTACCACCGAAGCTGCCTTGGCATCTTTCGGTTGCCAGTAACTCAAGCATGTTATCTTCATATTCAATGGCCAACTTACAGCACGTATCCAGAGTAGTCGATCGGGCTAATACCAAATAATCATCAACTTATGATATCGGACTCCTCTGCGGAAGCAAGACAATAACTAATCACATCAGCTCGCCTCTCCCTCGTTTTTGCATCTTGAGTTTAAGTGCTTGAGCTGAGAAACATAATCTTGAATTGGATTCATTTTCTTTTTGCTTTATGTTATGGAGTTAAGCCACATGACTCCACCTATCAGCACTTCGAGCAAAGCTCAGTATGAACACATTCTTAAGTTGTGTGAAATTGACTTTATCTTCAGGCTTTAAGGTTCGATACCATTGGTGAGTTTTTCGTTCTAAATTTAGAGAGAAGGCATGTATCATAGTCACGTCGCTCATCGGCCTACATGTTTCACATGTTGACTAAAAGATCTCTATGTGTTGGATAGGGTCCCCATCTCCTGAGAATCTTTGCATGAATTTTGAAATAATGTGTGATGGTCTGGATTCAAGGGTCGTTCCTAGTTCCCCTACCATGCCTCTACCCATTTTTTGTAGCCATATTCAATAAATCCACCCTTGTGGCTGGATTTAGATCTGTGTGGGGATCTAATATTGGCCTCCGAGGAGCCACCCCCCCTTCCTAGATCCCGTCCCCTACCTACGTAGTTCCATCTATCCAATCCAGTTCTATGGCTGGGTCCGGGTAATGCCTCATCACCTAGCTCATTATTATGAGTGGCCTTAGTCCCGTCTTTGTTGAATTAAGAGTTCCATGCTCTATAAGAAAGTGGGATTATTGATTATTTTGTCTATCTCCTCTCTTGTGTAGAGCCGATTCTCTCCTCCGGTAGATGCCCTAGGTAGATTTTTCACTTCTTCGGGCAATTTGAGATCTTCCTCAACCTTGGACTCCTTATTTATGGGTTCTAGGGCTAGTATTCTTCCTTCTTCTATTCCCATCCCTATGTTATCTGCGGCTTCTCTAGATGTTTCTATTTCCTTGCCACTAACAGAAATTACCAATCTTGGGCTCCTCATTTATGGTTTTAGGGCTAGTATTCTTCCTTCTTCCATTCTCATCCCCATGTTATTTGTGGCTTCTCTAGATGTTTCTATTTCCTTGTCACGTGGCCGTAACAAATTCAAATTACCAATCTCCCTCTGTTCCACCATCAATCTTTGTGTATCGAGATCTTGCCTTTGTAAGCTCAAAATTTGCATTTGATGCTCTGCTTCCACCATCTTTATGTCAACTTCTAATTCCTCAGATGTGGGGAAGAAGATTTGACCCATCTGGGCAGCATTTTCCTTGTCCCCTCTGACCCTAGGAGTCAATGCACTCGGTCTCAAGGGGTTAGTGTTTCTGGGTCTAGATGTTAGGGATGTAGGTGTTGTGGACCATGTCGTCCCACACTTGTTGACGGGCCCATGCGTGCTTCATCTTCTGTGTTGTGTTGGAGACCAAAAACCCTAGCCATGTCAAAGATTCCACTAGACCTTGCCGGAGAAGCTAGGTTCCCTTCCTCTCCAAATCCAGAGAATCTTAAACCTTCCTCCGTAGATTCTTCACTACTAGTTTCTATAGTGCTCAAATTTCTCCAAGCTGCAACACTTAATGGAGTGCTCGCCGAGCAACCTGAACCAACACTTCTCTGGTAGGAGGAACCTAGGTGATTAGATGCACTATTTTTGGTATTAAGTTCGTCTCCAATAAGTTTCCATGACCTTAAGTGCATGAGAATATAATTCAACAGGCTAACTCACTACTCGAATCGTTAAGCTCAGATTTCTATCGGATCGATGTTTCACTTCGTGAAATAGCAGACCGCATGTGTTTCATGCCATGAAATAGCATATTGTGTTTCATGTCATGAAACGTGTTTCACTCTGTGAACAACTAGTTAAACTGATCTGACCAAACCTGAAGTCACAATGGTTAGATCAAGAAGAGACTTGCACTTGGTCCATGGAATCACTGCTTTTTTTCTCATTTACGAGGCACAGCCACTGATCCCCTCCCACACAGAACAAGGTCTTCTCACGATTTAATTTAATTAACATAACTAATCATATCTAGTTGTTTCACATGAATCCTTCGATCCAGCCTAACCCCATTTGGCCCATGGGTTAGCCAACCACCCGACCACTATATTGGTGGGATTCCTTTATAAAGATTTGGTTGTGTTTTTACCCGGGTACCGAGGAAAAGAGTTCCCAGGTCCCTAGCTAGCGATTCATGCAAAAATTAAGGTAGGCATACCATGTACACACCCAATATGAAATTGCCATTTAAAACAGATTTGACTAGCTTTAAAATAATCCTTCAATAGAATTCATAATATTTCTGGTCATTTTGCAAAATTTAGAGTTCATTGTATTACAAAATGTGTCCTCTGGACTCTCCGTTGAAGGCCAGCTGGCCAACCAACGAGATCCAGTATCAAAATTTGGTTCCCAAAAATCTTTCCTTTTAGTCCATCCGAAATCTTCCTCGACATACGCATGGGTGTCCTAGCAACCGCGAGCCCATGCATCGCCTGGTCAGAACTCTCTAGGGTCCTCCTTAGGTGTCCTAGCACTTCACTCATGGAACGCTTCGTCGGTCCATCATACCGGAAGCGCACCATTTTAACCGTACTGAGGCTGGTCAAGACCTCGGCAGGCTTTGCCGCGAGCGACGTCCCTTGATGACTCCCCGCCAGAGCTGTTCCAAAACGAACCTCCTCTTAGTAAAACATATGCCAAATGCTTCCTTCAGCATTTTGGCATAAAACGGTCCTTTGAATGAAAAACAGAGGTTCCAATGCAAGTAAAATTCCCAGTTTGAAATCGGTTCCACAAAACGCTTTTCTCCATAATTTTCGGTTTCATAATGAGGATCCTTGATCTCTCATGAGGGTAATCTACCCATCATTTTGTATGTTTGTCCAACTAGATTCTTGGTGAGTTCGGTCAAAGGAAAACTAGTTTAGTTCCAGTAGTCTATTCTTTATGTTTAGGAACTGGAATTGGTCACGAAGTTTTTACTTGATTCAGATCGAGAGATGGACAAGTAGGGTTACTATCCATCCCTCTCGTAGTCTAACCAAATTCATTCGGTTTAGTTCTAACAAGGATTCCCTTCACATAAACATCTAGTTTTGGGTAAATATCAATTTAGTGATTTTTCCAATTAAAATATCCAAAGATATTCCTTATGCCACATAATTTCTCGACCTTAATTCATTAGAATTATGGTGGAAATTCATCTTTTGACACTAAGATTTAATTCAAATCCATCTTTTCTTAAATATCATAAAAATTCTTCTTTTAACTAAATACCAATACCTATTTTTTTGAATGAACTTAAAATCCCTCTTTTTCTCATTTAATGAGTGCGATCGAATTATCATGGGAATTCCTCTTTTACCCTAAATTAAATCTATCTAAAATTCTTCTTAAAAATTACATAAAATATAAATTAATTTCATTAAACTAGAGATTCCACTTTTCTCATTCAAATGGTTGAATTCCAAATATGGTGGGAATTCCTCTTTCATCATTTAAATTTATCTATGCAAAAAGATAAATTTAACTAAATTTTCTCTTAAAAATTAAATAAAAATCTCCATTAACTCCTTTACACTAGAAATTCCATTTTTCTCATTTAAATGGTTGAATTCCAATTATGGTGGGAATTCCTCTTTCATCATTTAAATTTATCTATACAAAAAGATAAATTTAACTAAATTTTCTCTTAAAAATTAAATAAAAATCTCCACTAATTCATTTACACTAGAAATTCCACTTTTCTCATTTAAATGGTTGAATTCCAATTATGGTGGTAAATCCTCTTTCATCATTTAAATTTATCTATGCAAAAAGATAAATTTTACTAAATTTCTTCTTTAATTTTTAAATAAAATATCCATTAATTTGGTATTCTAAATTTTTATCTTTCCTCATTGGAATACATGGATTTCTATTTTCATGGAAATTTCTCTTTTATCATAAAAATGAATTACTAGAAATTCTCCTTTTTCCTAATAATTAATTATTTATGTATATAAACATAAAATTTAATTTTTCCATGGTTATGATGAGAATTATTTAATTAACCTAGGATGATTAATCCTAGAATATGGTAGGAAGTCCTCTTTTCATATTATGTATGAAAATGATTTATGTGTTAATTTTTTTAGAAATTTTGCCATAGCTCCGCTGCTATTACTAATAATTTTTAATAATTTTGAAAACATAAAGTTTTAGTAATACGATATGATAGAACTACTGTTAGGATCAATATCCAATTATGGACTTGACTCCTAAGGTTTTCATAATTTAAATAGCATAAAAGCATTAAAAAGCCACTTCTTTGGCCTCTAATTTGACAAGCATAGAAATTACTTTTAGATTTGAGAATTGCTTCATGAGAAGCATCATTTGAATATAGAATAGGTCATAGGAATGACCATTCTTTGGGGAGAGAGAGAGAGAGAGAGAGAGAGAGAGAGAGAGAGAGAGAGAGAGAGAGAAATTCTTAAAAAATATTTTAATTTAGGCATAAATGAAAACTTTATAAGATTTATCACTAAAATTCATTAGAGAGTTCCAATTGCATTAAAGAGCCATTCAATTGAATGCTTCTCAAGCTTGAGAGGGGTTGAGAAGTGAGAAACATTTTGGAATTAAGAAAAAAGACCATAAACCACACTTTACCTCTTGATTTGCTTGATTCTTTAGTCAATGGAGAGGCCCCCAACCAATCAATTGGTTTAGTATGTTGATGAAGACTCCAAGGACGATTGAAGAGAGAGAAAAGCTCCAATCTCTTCAATTTATAGAGGATAATAAAAAATAAGCTTAGCTTAGAGTAATACCGGAATAATTTAGTTCACATATGAGAATACAAAAGAATGAGGGTCTATTTATAGGTGAGGGAGGCCACTAACTGAGTCCAACTAAGTTCTAGAATTTTCGAGCTTCAATTTGGCTGAATTTGAACAAGATTTGGACCAGTTTGGCTCCCTTTTTGATTTGGTTTGATCCAGGAGAGAGGAGAGATAAAAATATCCTATTATTTTTTAGTTTAAAACTCCTCCACACATGTGAAATAGGTGCCTCCTTGAAGGTCCCCCTTTTCCTTACAAAGGTGTCAAAAATGAATGATTATTCCAAAATATCTCATTTTTTAAGTAATATTTCATAATTTTTAACTAATAAATCTTGTACTCATTCAACTCTTCATCTTATGTGGGCATTTACTCATTTTTGAGTATTTTTTTAATTCATTGGATTTATTTTATCCCAACACTTAGATTAATCTTATTGGTCCATAGGAACCTTAATTGGACCATAATCCAAAATTTTTAAAAAATCTTGACCCTTAGGCTAAGGTCTTCTAAATCATTTTTAAATAATTCCAATTGCACCTTGGAAAATTTATTTTGATTTTTTGTTTCAGGAAAATATATTTTTTATATTTGTAGAATTTATATATCCAAAAATATCTCAATATTGATTTACCACTCTCTAGAAATTTGTATCTCACTAGGCAAAATAAGAAAAAATAATATTTTCTTGTATTCAGAAACAGGGAATGCTTACAAGGTATTGAAGTAGAGCCTATTCATTATATTCAAGCTACTGAGGAGGAATCTTACATCCTCTCCCACTTGAAAAATGCGAGATGTCCTTATCTTGCAAAGTGGGGGTAATCCTTCGCTAACTCTTCTTCTTTCTCCTAGGTGGCGTCTTCTAGAGGAAAGAACTTCCACTTTACTAAGAATTCTCTGAGGACTCTACTCCTGAGAATCTTCTCCCAAACGTCAAGGATCTCCTCAGGTTGGAGTACCAACTAGCCTTGAGTCGGAGAGATCAATTGTTCATCATCAAGCACGTGACTCAGGCTGGGTACATACTTCTTAAGCAAACTGACATGGAATACATTGTGTACCTTGAGATGAGGAGTCACACACATGGCATGTAGATCCAAACATAATATACAAGCCATCATACCCAAATATGTGGAAAGTGGATGTTGGGACCAACATAACCAGCCAAGAGGTAGAGAAATTAGTAAAGGCAGGGTTCAAGTTAAATGTTACTTATGAAGAACCTTTTGTGTCGCGGGGGTGGGAGAAACGTCCACATAAGTAGCGGGCAACAAAGAAAGTGACAAGAGGCCACATGATGCTACACAGAATACAAAGAGATCAACCAAGTGGAGGCATTGGATTTCCAAAGAAGCAGAAAAGAGGATTGGTAGTGCCGAGGCCATGACAGCGACAGTCCTTAATGAGAGTGGAATGCAGCCGTCCCCCTACTCTATTTTTCATTTGGCATGTGAGAGTGGAGAGGACTATTTTATACACATCAAGGTACAACCTTGGTGTACATGTCCTGATTACATGCAAAGAGAATCTAGAGGAAAGTCTTACGTTGCATGTAAGCATATCTATTTTGTCTTCTTGCGAGTTTTGGGATTACATAAGAATGAGGATATGGTAATGCATCAACTGACACTATCACCAGAGGAAGTGGACAATATACTATCATGTCCTCGAAGCAAGGATGTTTGTGCCTATACTTAAGCTTTAATCAAGCCTATTTGTGCCTATACTTAAGCTTTAATCAAGCCTCTCATGTTTGTGCCTACTTAAGCTTGTAAGGAAACGTGAAGTCAATCTTTTTGTAAGAAAATTTGAACCAATATTATTTTTGTCTTGCTTTGGGATGGAGTATACTGTCATGTACTCTAAAGTCTTATTGTAGGTAGCTTGCGACGCTATGGTAAAGGAGTTGTACCAACCATATATCTTCTTGTAAGGAAATGTGACCCCAATCTTTTTGTAAGAAAATATGAGCCCGGTATACTTGTTTTTACTTGTGTTGAAATAAACATTTGAAGAAAGGTACATAGATAGGTATTTTTGTGCCTATATTTAAGTTTCTTGGACATAAAATGTGTGTTTATATGTAGGAAGGTAGGTATGTAGGTATGTATGTATGCATGCATGTATATGTTTGGGAGTATGCATGCATGTATGTATTGTACAAATGTGTGTATGTATATATGTAGGAAGGTAGGTAGGTAGGCAGGCAGGTAGGTAGGTAGGTGTGTTTGAGAATATACATGTATATATGTATGTATATATGTGAATGTATTTATTTCTCTTTCATAAATACTTACTATATAAAAGCTCACCAAAATGTATCATTTTTCTTACAAGCTCACATAAAACTATCTTATCTCCAAAAAGCTCACCAAATAAAGCTCGCAAAAAAATCAAACCCGTCCTTGTCTAGTGTGCAGAGTACGAAGGATTCATAAGAGCTGGGAATCCACTGCTAAAACCAAGAATTATGTTCAAGGTGTTAATGCAAATAACACCCTTTGAACCAACTTGGTAGATTTTACTATGTACCATACCGTCTCCAAGCACCTCGAACGGAAATAGAAGAGCTCTTGCCTTTGGTTGGAGAGGGAACTTTATGGTTTAACATGGCACGGCAGACCAAGTTATCAAATCCACAATTGGCCGATGTGTTGGAAATAAGAATTGTGACATTTATGATCAGTTACTACTTCTGCAGATGGAGGAAGACTCATCTAGTCCACACAAGAGGGGGTATACAACAATTATCATAGATGATGCAAACCCCAAGATGGAGGATTTTGGCATACAACAGATTAGAGAAAAGAGCACCTCACAATCCCAAAGTATAGCCATTAATATATGTGTGTGCCACCAACTCAAAGAGTAGATTCCTTGTACATGCCACTGAAGAGAAGATGGACACCTTTGGAGTATCAAGAGGCCAAGCAACGAGATTCACATGTATGTTATAACTTCCCCATCTTCATGCTAGCCACATTTACAAATATAGGAGAGTAAAGAAAGTAGCTCTGCTGAATTGGATACAGGCATGGCGCCGTATCTCAGACCTAGCAATAGTGGCCAGCGTTCGATTCCTAAAATTGCTAATGGTCCTGATAGATCAACCCAAGGAAAGGTATGATGGATATGATGTTGAGTAGCTGAAATTCGACATGAATCAAGGACCCTGTGTGATAGAGGCATGATGTTGTATTATTATCGCCTAAGGGGTCTACCAGCCTATATGCATGTCACATTCAAAGACATGGTCGACACTGAGTTCTGGAGATCACACTCGGCATTTCAGAAGAATCCTAAAAAGCTTCAGTCATGCCGTAACTTCTATCGTCTTGATTTCGGCGACCAGGTCTTTCAACCTCAGTAATAGGTTCTAATAAGGACAGAACCTACATCAAGTAAGGGGGATGTTAATCCCATTTTGGATTAACAAATATGCTCCTCCATTTGAGGACATTAATAACTGTCATGCAAAGGCACTATAAAAGTTGTACATTATGAGATATTGGCCACCCAAGGCCTTAGTTAAGTAAGTTTTGGACGCCCAAGTGTGAATAAGGGCCAATTGTATATAAGACATTTTATCATAATGAATGGACACAATCCCCCTTTGTGCTATTGAGAGCTCTTGCTTTTGTCTTGAGAGAGAGATTAAGAGAGAGCATTGTAGCACTTGTGCCTTTGCAAAACTTGTATGTTGCATGCTTGTGTTGAGGAGTGAGAGAGAGTGATTGCCTTATGTGTGGTGGTGAGAGTGACTCCACACTGATAACATGGAGGTGGAGCTTAAAGGATTAGAGCTCCTCAACAAGTGAGTTTGGAGACCTCAAGGGACACAAGTTAGAAGCATTGGTAAGTGCCCTACGGCAGCTGTGTTCTATTGCTATTCCCTAAGGTGAATGCATTGAGTTCCCTCTTGGAGGTGTGGTAGCCCAAAACATTTTTGGTGCCACTGCCAGGGAAACACCTTTGTTTCTTCCATCCTCTTTAAGTTTTAGCTCCCATTACATAAGATTCATCATTGCCTTTGCATTTTGGTAGTGCATTATATAAGAAATGAATGGATAAGATTTGAGTGAAAGTAAAAAATTGTGACAAATTGGTTATATTTGTTGTGTATTTGTGTGGTGGAGTGTCTTCAAAGAGGGCTCCACCATTTTTTCTAGTCAATTTTGATGATTACACATCGGAATCGTCAACGTGATGAGCAAGGTGGTGTTCTATTTTTCTTTCTTTTTAAAAATTTACAAAAATAAGGAGCAATTGATTGTGCCTTGAACTCATATTACATTCCTTAGGCATGGCACAATCATCATGGAAGCAATTGGATAAGGATTTTGAACCCAAATTCACCTCAGTTCGACGCAAGAATTTCCCACATGAAACTGCAAGAAAATCGTTCACGACGTGAAACGGTTTCTGTAACTTCAAGCCATGAAACTCTCTTGGTATCAATGCCGCGATTAGCTCTGCAATTCACAAGATTACCTTGCCAAAAATAGGTAGCCTTATCTTAACACCTCTGACACCACAGATCTGACAAAATTAAGAATTGTGAATTAGCAAAAAACGTTCACAAGGTGTGTACTATTTTAGAGCAATTCATGACATGAACTGATTGCATTCCACGCGAGAATTTACCACATGAAGCTGCAAGAAAATTATTCATGACGTGAAACGGTTTCTGTAACTTCACGCCATGAAACACTCCTAGTATCAATGCCGCGATTAGCTCCACAATTCACGAGATTACCTTGCCAAAAATAGGTAGCCTTATCTTGACACCTCTGACACCACAGATTTGACAAAATTAAGAATCGTGAATTAGCAAAAAATGTTCACGACGTGTACTATTTTAGAGCAATTCATGACGTGAACCTTCAGTGCAATCAGGTTACAAGTCCATTTTCGTGGTAGTTGACAGACTAACCAAAGTTGCCCATCTGATCCCAGTAAAAGAAACCTACACTGCAGTGGATGTGGCCAGAGTGTTCCTCAAAGAAATCTTCAGATTTCATGGCCTACCCAGGAGAATAGTAAGTGATCGAGATCCCAAGTTTACTTCAAGGTTCTGGACTACATTTTTCGAAGTAGTGGAAACTTTCTTGGATCTCAGCACAGCTATCACCCTGAGACCGATGGTCAAACTGAAAGGGTAAACCAAGTAATCGAAGATATACTTCGGTCATGCTGTGGTGGCAGGGAACCCAAGAAGTGGCTAAGCTATCTGCACCTAGTCGAGTTCGCTTACAATGCTTCTTATCACCGAAGTATCGGGATGAGCCCTTTTAAAGCTCTGTATGGACAAGATTTCTTAACTCCATTAACTTGGTCCGACCCATTGATTAGGGTCGAGATGTAGAGACAGATGCTTGACGACATGGAGCAGCAGATGCAGTCAATTCATAAAGTTATTAAAGCTGTCCAGGATTGACAGAAGTAGTATGCAAATAAGAAGAGGACAGGCAGAAAGTTTGAAGAAGCAGATATGGTCTTCAGTAGAGTATGGCCCAAAAGAAGTTCTCTATCTCTTGGGAAGTACAAGAAGTTACCCCCCAGATATTGTGGGCCATATTTGATTACTAAGAAAGTAGGTGACTTAGCCTACGAGCTTCTTCTGCCTCCTCATCTCAAAGTTCATAATGTATTTCATGTAAGCCTTCTAAAGAAATATGTGCCAAGCCCAAATCATGTGCTTGATGATGAAATCCTAACCTCTTCAACCCAAGGACAGATGGAACTCCAACCTGAAGAAATTCTTGATGTTCGAGAAAAGATTCTCAGGAACAGAATTCTCAGAGAATTATTGGTAAAATGGAAGTTCTATCCTTTTGAAGATGCTACCTGGGAGAATGAAGCCGATCTGTTTTGCGCGGGATTACCCCCCAGTTTGCGAGATGAGGGCATCTCGTGTTTTTCAAGTGGGAGAGAATGTAAGATTCCTCCCCAGCCTCTTAAGATGTCCAACATCTTCCCCTGTAATCAAATCCCTCTTCATAAATATAAAGGATCTTGTTTATAACAGTTTTGGCCTAGAGAGAGAAAATATTTTAGAGAGAGAGTATTCAGATTTTAAATATTTTTAGATGGAAAAATTTCTCATCTTTTTAAAATAAGTTTCCCTGAAACAGAAGTTCAAAAATACTTTCAGAAGGTGCATTAGAAATTAAGTATAATCTATTCAAGAGGCATTATCCTGAGGGTCAAGATTTTTTTGAAATTTTAAATTAAGGATTCCTATGGACCAATAAGATTCATCCAAATGTAGGGAGGAGATAAATAGAAGAATAAAAGGAAAATCTCCCAAAAATGAGTAAATACTCACATAAGATGAAGAGTTGAGTAAGGACAAGGTTAATAGTTAAAAAAGAGAGATATTTAGAAGTAATGATGCATTTTGACACCTCAGTATATGGGGGAATTCCCCTCATGAAGGAGGCACCTATTTCACATGCTTGAATGAGTTTTAAACTCCCAAATAATGAGATATTTTTATCTCTCCTCTCTCCTGTTTCAACTAGATCCAAAAAGTGAGCAAAACTGACCCAAAAATGGTCAAAATTTGACCAAACTGATCTAGAAAATTCTAGAATCAGTTGGCTTGGTTAGAAGCTCACTTTTTCCTATAAATAGAAGCCTTCCCCTTTGTTTAAACTCAATAGTATTTTGCACTGTTACCGTGCCTCTCCCAAGTGCCAAAAACTGTGAATTTTACTCAATTCATTAGTTTTTGACCTTCCCTCTTCCAAAAGATTGGTGGCCACTCTTGTTTCAAACAAGAGTAGAACCCTCAAACCATCAAGCCAAAGGAAAGCTCTCAAATTATCAATGTAAGTTGGAGATTCTTCTCTTTTCTATTTCTTTTATGGTTTTTTTTAATGATTTTTGTCTTCTCTAAAATGAAATGATGCTATGCCTCATTGAAAAAAGACATTCCCCTCTCTTCTTTAGTAAATCCAACCATTCTTTATCCTAGATGATTGATTATTGGATAAAATCAAGTTTTTTATAATGTTCTCTTAAATAAGTAGAAAATGTTTACACTAGGATGATTTAAATACTCTTGGTGAACTTATAATTAATTTTAGTGAGTTAAAAATTAAAAAATGGTCAGCCATACAAAGGAGGTTATGGCAAATTTTTTTGAAAATTTTTGAAATAAATTTCATCTTTTATTAATCAAAAAGAGTAATCCCCATCGTTAGAGTATTCTAAAAGTGTCATTTTCATTCATGCATAGAAAGATGCATATTGATTAATTTTTATAAAAGAATGATTTTCAATAGAATTAAATTCTATGAAAGATACTTATTGATAATTTTTTTATTATGAAAGTGTTACTTTCTTCATTATGGATTTTTATGCATAAAAGTATATTTTTTTATTACAAAAGAGTTACTTTCATCATATTGATTTTTATGCGTAAAAGTATGCATAAAAGAATTTTTTTTAATTATAAAAGTGTTACTTTTATCTTTATTGATTTCTATGCATAAAAGAATATTTTTTTATTATAAAAGTGTTACTTTTATCATAAATGATTTTTATGCATAAAAGATATTTTTTAAATATTAAAAGCGTGATTTTTATCATAAATGATTTTTATGCATAAAAGAAATTCTTTTATATTAAAAGAGTGATAAATGACTTGTATACATAAACATATGCATAAAAGATATATTTTTTATATTAAAAGTGTGATTTTCATCATAAATGATTTTTATGCATAAATGGATGCATAAAAGAAATTCTTTTATATTAAAAGAGTGATTTTTATCATAAATGATTTGTATGCATAAACATATGCATAAAATATTTTTTTATATTAAAAGTGTGATTTTTATCATAAATGATTTTTATGCATAAATGGATGCATACAAGAAATTCTTTTATATTAAAAGAGTGATTTTTATCATAAATGATTTGTATGCATAAACATATGCATAAAAGATATTTTTTAATATTAAAAGTGTGATTTTCATCATAAATGATTTTTATGCATAAATGGATGCATAAAAGAAATTCTTTTATATTAAAAGAGTGATTTTTATCATAAATGATTTGTATGCATAAACATATGCATAAAAGATATATTTTTTTATATTAAAAGTGTGATTTTCATCATAAATGATTTTTATGCATAAAAGAAATTCTTTTATATTAAAAGAGTGATTTTATTATAAATGATTTGTATGCATAAAAGATATTTTTATATTAAAAGTGTGATTTTCATCATAAATTATTTTTATGCATAAATGGATGCATAAAAGAAATTCTTTCATATTAAAAGAGCGATTTTCATCATAAATGATTTTTATGATGATAAAAGGGTGACTTTCATCAGAATTGGATTTTATGCATAATTAGATGCATATATAGAATCTTTATAATTAAATAAGGGTTCTCCTTAACTCTATTTAATTTTCACAAAAATTAGAAAAATGAATAAGTAAATAATCTGTGAGAAGAAATGCTACCGTTTCATATTCACTAAGATGGTAATGAGAAAATTCAATTAAACTATCGAAGTCGGAGATCAAGATAAATGATTATTTTATTCCTCATAAGAAATTCATGTTTTAGAAATCTGTAAGCAAATATTCGTCGAACGAAATTTAGAAAAAGAGAAATTGAAATAGCACCTTTCGAGAAAGATAGTTTTGGAAGAACCTTTCCAAACCCAAACTCTGATTCAGACTATTGACCAAGACCTAATTCCTTCGTCAATTTCAATCAATGACGATGTGCCCAGTTCAGGAAAAATGTACTCAAATTCCCCACCGAATCTGAAACCAAGTTAAGACTTTTGATTTTGATCTGAGGATCAAGTTAACAGAATTCGAGAAATTCTGTTTGGAATTCAGACCTAGATCTAGAAGTATTGGGATACGAATTTAAGATTTATTCATGGTATTCAATCAAAATCAAAACTGAAAACTTGCATAGAAACCCTGTTTTCTTAAAGGGCTGTCTTATGCCAGAATGTTGGAGGGAGCATTTGGCATATATGTTTATCTAAGGGAAGTTCGGTTGCAACAGCTAGCAGGGAGTGTTCGAGGGATAGCTCACGCGACAAAAACCTGCCCAGGTCTTGACCAACCTGGGTATGGTGAAAAATGGTGTGCTTCCAGTACAATGGGCGAGGGTCGACGAAGCGGTCCCTGAGTGAAGTACCAGGACACCTAAGGAGGATCCTGGAGGGTTTTGACCAAGCGATGCACGGGCTCGCAGTGCTTAGGACACCCATACGTATGTCGAGGAAGATACATATATATGTATGTTGACGAAGTGATTATTGTAATCTGTTACTGGATCTTGTTGCTGACTAGCTGGTCCCAATGGAGAGTCTAGAGTGGTACTGCTTTTGTGAAACAAGGGATTGAATGAAAATTTTGAGTTATGAAATCTGTGATCATATCTGTTTTGTCAATGGATTATTTTTATATTAAAGTTTTAAAGAGGAAAAGCTAAAGATAAGAAAGGCATTTCAATTATGGGTGGGTGAGTACTTGTTTGGTTCTACCGATTCCAGTGGTAGGGTGGTGGCTAACCCATGGGCCGGATGGGGTTAGGCTGGAATCAGTGGAGTTTTAATAATCAAACTAAAAAATCTTAGGATTACGCTAGGATTCGAGTAGCTAGTTATTTCCCTGATAAATTTCTCAATTGAGTGGATCAACGACGGCTGTGCCTAATCTTGATTAGGAAAAAAGCGTTGAAATTACTCAGATGATCAAATTATATCACTGATAGTTTCCTTCTATCTGGTTTATTCAGGTGAAGGATAGTTTAGAATTGATCTCGTTTAGAAAAATTTGTTAAATTTTTTTTTTCAAAAAGGTGGAATTGTCCCCGCTTTCCAGGCATGGGAAATTTTCCCGGTTTCGGTTTTTGGAGTGACCACCAGCCTAGTCTCGTGCCCGGACATTCGTGGGCGAGGCCCCGAGTGAGAAACCCTGCCCCGCGCATGAGGGGGCTGCTTCTGCTGTCAGCTACCGGGAGTCCCCGCCGGTGCGCGGAGGGTGCAGAGGGATCTCAGAGCCTATATGCATATCACATTCAAAGACATGGTCGACACTGAGTTCTGGAGATCACACTCGGCATTCAGAAGAATTCTAAAAAAAAGCTTCAGTCATGCCGTAACTTCTATCGTCATGATTTCGGCGACCAGGTCTTTCAACCTCGGTAATAGCTTCTAAGGACATAACCTACATCAAGTAGGGGGGATGTTAATCGCATTTTGGATTAACAAATATGCTCCTCCATTTGAGGACATTAATAACTATCATACAAAGGCACTATAAAAGTTGTACACTATGAGATATTGGCCACCCAAGGCCTTAGTTAAGTAAGTTTTGGGCGCCCAAGTGTGAATAAGGGCCAATTGTATTTAAGGCATTTTCTCATAATGAATGGACACAATCCCCCTTTGTGCTATTGAGAGCTCTTGCTTTTTCTTGAGAGAGAGATTAAGAGAGAGCATTGTAGCACTTGTGCTTCTGCAAAACTTGTATGTTGCATGCAGAGAGTGATTGCCTTATGTGTGGTGGTGAGAGTGACTCTACACTTGATAACGTGGATGTGGAGCTTGAAGGATTAGAGCTCCTCAACAAGTGAGCTTGGAGACCTCAAGGGACACAAGTTCGAAGCATTGGTAAGTGCCCTACGGCAGCTGTGTTCTATTGCTATTCCCTAAGGTGAATGCATTGAGTTCCTTCTTGGAGGTGTGGTAGCCCAAAACATTTTTGGTGCCACTGCCAAGGAAACACCTTTGTTTTTTCCATCCTCTTTGAGTTTTAGCTCCCATTACATAAGATTCATCATTGTCTTTGCATTCTGGTAGTGCATTATATAAGAAATGAATGGATAAGATTTGAGTGGAAGTGAAAAATTGTGACAAATTGGTTGTGTTTGTTGTGTATTTGTGTGGTGGAGTGGTCTTCAAAGAGGGCTCCACCATTTTTTCTAGTCAATTTTGATGATTACATCATCGAAATCGTCAACGTGATGAGCAAGGTGGTGTTCTATTTTTCTTTCTTTTCAAAAATTTACAAAAATAAGGAGCCATTGATTGTGCCTTGAACTCATATTACATTCCTTAGGCATGGCACAATCATCTTAGAAGCAATTGGATAAGGATTTTGAACCCAAATTCACCTCAGTCGCGACGCGAGAATTTCCCACATGAAACTGCAAGAAAATCGTTCACGACGTGAAACGGTTTCTGTAACTTCAAGCCATGAAACACTCCTAGTATCAATGCCGTGATTAGCTCTGCAATTCACGAGATTACCTTGCCAAAAATAGGTAGCCTTATCTTGACACCTTTGACACCACGGATCTGACAAAATTAAGAATCGTGAATTAGCAAAAAACGTTCATGAGGTGTACTATTTTAGAGCAATTCATGACGTGAACTGATTGCATTCCATGCGAGAATTTCCCACATGAAACTACAAGAAAATCGTTCACGAATTTGAAACGGTTTCTGTAACTTCACGCCATGAAACACTCCTGGTATCAATGTCGTGATTAGCTCCGCAATTCACGAGATTACCTTGCCAAAAATAGGTAGCCTTATCTTGACACCTCTGACACCACGGATCTGACAAAATTAAGAATCGTGAATTAGCAAAAAATGTTCACGACGTGTACTATTTTAGAGCAATTCATGATGTGAACTGATTGCATTCCATGGCATGAAACATTTTCATTTCACAATGCGAACCATTTTAGAACCTTTCATGGCGTGAACCATTTTCAATTCATGACGTGAGCCATTTGTTTTTCATGACATGAAACCTTTTCCCTTCACGACGTGAATTGCTTTTGTAATTTCACACCTTAATCAAATCTAACTCACGAACCTGGTATCGGATTAAGACTAAGGAAGTTCTTGAGACCATTGAAAATCATAACAAGGTAACGTGGAATTCTATGTCCAAAAGTAAGAATTTTAAACACGTGAGTGCAGAAAATCATTCACAAAACGTGAACAATTTTTAGACATTCCACGCCGTGAACTGTTCTTTGTTGCAATCTCATGGCCTCAGAAACGAGTAGACAATATCTGACCAAATTTTAATTAGGATAGAAAAATAGTTTATCAAATCATATTCACATGCACTTGAGGTCTAAAAATCATATTCATATGCACTTGAGGTCTAAAAAGCTCATCGGAGATCACTTCACTCGATGATAGTGCATCAAATCACCTAGGATGCTCCTATCAAAAGAGTGTGGGTTCAGGGCACTCAATAAGCACCCAGTTGAGTGTCTTAAGGAATCTGACCACCCACCATCAAAACTAGTAGTGAAGAATCCATGGAAGAAGGGCCGTGATACTCTGGGTTTGGGGAAGAGGAGAAACCACCCTCCCCTACTAGATCCAACGGTATCATTGATATAGCCCAAGGTTTTTTTAGTCTCCAAACTGGCAATGATGAAGAGGTGCAATATACAAGCATGGGTCCATCAACCAACGCTAGACTTGGTCAAAGGCAAGAAGTACCTATCCAACCTTCAAATTTGAGGTTGTCAAACACTAGCACTCCCCCTAGGAGAAAAGACATGTAAAGCATAGCCAGGACTGGTCAAGTATTCTTCCCAACCTCAGAGGAAATAGAATCAGATCTAAAAAGGATTGAGGTAGAACAGTAGCTACAAGAATTGAGCTTAAGGAAATAAGAGCTAGAGCCAAAAAAGAGGAGATGGGAAGTGTAAACTTACTTCAATCACAAGGTAAGGAGCCGAAAATAGTCATGGACAAGAGTGAGGGAGAAATCCCAAACTTAGAACCCATTAATGAAGAGCCCAGAGCAGAGGAAGGGTTTGTAACCCTAGATGAAGGGGATAGTCTACAAAGAAAAGTGGGTGAAGTGGAAGACCTTCTGTACACCAAAAAGGACATTGAGCAGATGATCAATCATCCCACATTCCTACAGGACATGGAACTCTTAATTTTACAAAGGTGTACAGAGGTGACTTACGATGAGCCATTCTAGAATGAAGTGGCCGGCGGACCATCCCATAGACCGGAAATACCTAGAAGAGCTAACATAGGAAGAGGACAAGGTATAGGTAGGGGAGGAGCAGTTCTTCAAAGACCAAGGGCGGATCCAACCATAGATCTTAATGCGGCCACAAGGACGGATTTGTTGAATATGGTTGCGAAAATGGGCCGAGGAATGGTCAGGGAACTAGGCACTGCTCTAGAATCCCGACCCTCCCAAATGAAGCCACACATCATTTCAAAGCTCGTTAAAATATTCTATGGGGATGGGGATCCTATTTAACATTTAGAGATCTTTGAGTCCACATGTGAAACCTGCGGGCCAGTCAGTGATGTAATAATGATTCATGCTTTCTTACTGACCCTAGAAGGAAAAGCGCATCAATGGTTCTGAACCATCAAACCCAAAGATAAGGTAAATTTCATGTCACTCAAGAATGTGTTTGTGACCAGCTTTGCTAGAAGTGGCAACAGATGGAGTCCTATGGCACAACTCCACAACATCAAACAAAAGGAAATGGAGTCGATGCGAAACTATGTGTCTCGGCTAAAGCATTTAAATTCAAGGTGCAAACTACAGGAAAGAATAACTCATCAGTTATTGTGCCTTGCTTTCAGAGAGGAGTTTGAGACCACAAGATGCATGATTATCTAGTATTAGCCCAATCGGCTAATCTTGATGAATGTTGTAAACTAGCAATTGAATATGAAGACAATATGCTAGAATTGCCACAACCAAAAGATGTCAGAATATCTTTGGCCAACAAAAATGACTTTGGGTGTTTTGAGTCACCAAGAGATTGGAACTTGGAGCAAGCAATTCAGAAACATGACTGTGGATGAACTCAATAATGCAATACTAGAAAAATTGAAGATAAAGGATGGAAGAGAAACATCTGGGCATGGGCATACCCAGCTTTACCCCCATAGAGAATTGGTGTGGTGCTCTATTTGCAGATTGTATCACACTACCACTGAATGCCCATAGTTAAGAGCAAGGCCACTACTCTATTGTGCACACTATGTTAGGGAATCATGACACCTCCATGTGCAGATATCCAAGGTTCCAAATAGTAGCACAACTATCGGCACCTAGAGCTCCATTGGCCTTACCACAGTACCACCTATGCAAATCACTGTAGCTGCAGGATAGCCAAACTCTTCCTATTTACCTAGGGGGATGTTTCGGGTATATAGGGAGAGGAGAGGACCACTACAATGTTTAGGATATAAACTCAAACATGAGGAGAGGACCACTACAATGTTTTGGTTGTTGCAGTGGACCGCAATGATACGCCGGAGAACCTAGAGACATAGGCAGCCTCGCGGCCGTACTGTCCATCTCTATGTAAATGCCATTGGGACAACTGCTATGCAGTTCACCAACACTATGGGTAGACATAAAGGAATGGGTAGAATGCGAACTAAGGCTAGCCGACAGTATAGAGGATGTTCTATCACCTCTTATAGAAAGAACCTTAAAACACACAAGGGAAAGAACAACCAGAGTCGTCACAATACCGGTTAATCAATTGGGGCATTATTATGAAAGTGAAGACACTAATGCTACGCCACAACTAGACTCATATGATGTAATATTGGGGAGTGTCTTCATGAGGGAATGGTAATTGGTGCACGATTGGACATTAGATCATGTGTATGTGCGTAGGGATTCACAAATTCTAAAGATAGATCTGAGAACGTTGAGAGAACACCCCATGGAAGGGCAATTATTTGGTAATGATTCGGTTACACAACCGAGTGGACCACATACGTACAAATATGCCAGCCCATTTTGGAAAATTCCAAAGAGGAAGAGGAAACAAAAATGTATGCATAACTTACTCATCTAGATTTCATTGAAAACTAGATGCATGTGCTAGCTACCATAGATGTGATGCAACCCCGAGGAACCCAATATGTGGAATTTGGAACTGTTCCCACTACCTCTATCTGTATTATCAATTGGCAAACCGTTGATGAGGAATCAGAAGAGGGGGTCTCTAGCATAGAAGGGAATGGATCACAGGGCCATACCAGCGCCTAGCGCCTTAGAAGATGGCGAAAGTAGAAACGATATATTGCTCGACAAAATGCCCTACTACAAAGAAAACCCACGGATGCCTAGTGGCTAAGATACCTCAAAGCCACTAAGGTATAAGACAAGTTTTCTAAGGATTGGGGTGAGGAATTGAGTAAGATATCACTTGAAGGGAAACATAAGGGAGGAAGTCATCCTTCAAGAACCAGAAATGCCTAAGCTTATGAAAGCTGGGCACTAGAAACAAAACAAAGCTTTAGTAGAAGCTGAACGAGAAGGCATGAAAGTTATGGCTAAAACAAAATGTGAGAATGAGGATACACCAGAGTTGTTTTTAATACCATACCATTTCAAAACCTACATAGTTGTCGAACAAAAGGTGGTCCAACTGATGGCAAAAAGTATTAAGGAAGATGGGATGTCCACATCATATGATGTCCCAGCTGAAGTCAAGGGAGTTGATATTGCGGGACTAGGGTAGGAAGCCGATTCTATTTATATTGCTAAGGACTTGACTTTGGTTGAAGAAAATAAGCTTGTTACTCTCCTTAAGGAGTTTAAGGATTGTTTCGCTTGGAACTACAAAGAGATGAAGGGTGTACCACCTGAGGTGATGCAACATAGGATCCCAATCATGGAAGGATCAAGGCCATCCAAGCAAAAACCATACCAGATGAATCCAAAATATGCAGCAATTGTAAAAGAGAAAATCGATAAACTCATTCTATGGATTTCATCTATGAGATAGAACATACGGATTGGTTGTCACCAATCGTAATAGTGCCAAAGAAGAATGGGAAACTTAGGGTATATGTTGATCGTAAAAAGGTCAATGTAGCTACTAGGAAGGACCATTATCCATTGCCCTATATGGAACACATTTACAGATATAGGAAAGTAAAGGAAGCAACTGCTAAATTGGTGGATACAGGCATGGTGCCATACTCGGACCCGGCAATAGTGACCAGTGTTCAATTTCTAAAATTGCTAGTGGTCCTGATAGATTAGCCCAAGGAAAGGTATGATGGATATGATGATGAGTAGCTTCAATTCGACATGAATCAAGGACCCTGTGATAGAGGCATGATGGATATGATGCTGAATAGCTTCAATTCGACATGAATCAAGGACCCTGTGATAGAGGCATGATGTTGTATTATCATCGCCTAAGGTGTCTACCAACCTATATGCATGTCACATTCGAAGACATGGTCGACACCTAGTTCTGGAGATCACACTCGGCATTCAAAAGAATCCTAAAAAAGCTTAAGTCTCGCCATAACTTCTATCGTCATGAGTTTGGTGACCAGGTTTTTTTAACCTTGGTAACAGGTTCTGAGGACAGAGCCTACATCAAGTAGGGGGGATGTTAATCCCAAGTATTGAGAGCTCTTGCTTTTGTCTTGAGAGAGAGCATTATAGCACTTGTGTCTCTTCTATGTTGCATGCTTTTGTTGAGGAGTGAGAGAGAGTGATTGCCTTATGTGGTGGGGTGAGAGTGACTGTACAGTGATAGCATTGTGGAGGTGGAGCTTGGAGGATTGGAGCTTCTCAAGTGAGCTTGGAGACCGCAAGGGACACAAGTTCAAAACATTGGTAAGTGCCCTACAGTAGTTGTGTTCTATTGCACTTTCTAAGGTGAATGCTTTGAGTTCCCTCATGGAGCTGTGGTAGCCCATAACATTTTTGGTGCCACTGCTAGGGAAACACCTTTGTTTCTTCCATCTTCTTTGAGTTTTAGCTCCCATTACATAAGATTCATCATTGCCTTTGGATTCTGGTAGTGCATTGTATAAGAAATGAATGGATAAGATTTGAGTGGAAGTGAAAAATTGTGACAAATTGGTTGTTTGTTGTGTATTTGTGTGGTGGAGTGGTCTTTAAAGAGGGATCCACTATTTTTTCTAGTCAATTTTGGTGATTACATCATCGAAATCGTCAACGTGATGAGCAGGGTGGTGTTCTGTTTTTCTTTCTTTTCAAAAATTTATAAAAATAAGGAGCCATTGATTGTGCCTTGAACTCATATTACATTCCTTAGGCATGGCACAATCATCTTGAAAGCAATTGGATAAGGATTTTGAACCCAAATTCACATCAGTTGACACAAGAATTTCCCATGTGAAACTACAAGAAAATCATTCATGACGTGAAACGGTTTCTGTAACTTAATGCCGTGAAACGCTCCCAGCATCAATGCCGCGATTAGCTTCGCAATTCATGGGATTACCTTGCTAGAAGTAGGTAGCCTTATCTTGACACCTCTGACACCATGGATCTGACAAAATTAAGAATCGTGAATTAGCAAAAAACGTACGACGTGAACTGATTGCATTTCATAGCATGAAACATTTTTATTTCATGACACGAACCATTTTAGAACCTTTTACAACGTGAACCATTTTCAATTCATGACGTGCACCATTTGCTTTTTTCATGTCGTGAAACCTTTTTCCTTCACGGCGTGAACTGCTTCTGTAATTTCACACCTTAATCAAATCCAACTCACGAACCTGGTATTGTCAGATTAAGGCTAAGGAAGTTCTTGAGAGACCATTGAAAATAATAACAAGGTAACGTGGAATTCTAAGTCCAAAGTAGGAGTTTTAAACACGTGAAAGTGTAGAAAATCGTTCACGACGTGAACAATTTCTGACATTTCATGTCTTGAACTGTTCTTTGCTGCAATCTCACGGCCTCAAAAATGAGTAGACAGTATCTGACCAAATTTTAATTGGGGTAGCAAAATAGCTTATCAAATCATATTCACATGCACAAGAGGACTGGAAAGCTCATCAAAGATGACCTGACTCTTGACGATGGTGCATTAAATCACCCAGGATCTTCCTATCAAAAGAGTGTGGGTTCAGGCCACTCACTAAGCACTCAGTTGAGTGTCTTAAGGAATCTGACCACCATCCAAAACTAGTAGTGAAGAATCCATGGAAGAAGGGGCCGCGATACTCTGGGTTTGGGGAAGAGGAGAAACCACCCTCCCCTACTAGATCCAACGGTATCATTGATATAGCTCGGGGATTTTTTGGTCTCCAAACCAACAATGGTGAAGAGGCACAATCTACGGGCATGGGTCCGTCAACCAGCAGTGGACTCGGTCCAAGGCAAGAAGTAGCTATCCAACCTTCAAATTTGGGGCTGTGAAGCACTAGCGCCCCCCGAATGAGAGCATAGCCAGAACTGGTCAAGTATTCTTCCCAACCTCAGAGGAAGTAGAATTAGATCTAAAAAGGATTGAGGTAGAATAGTAGCTCTACGAGAATTGAGCTTAAGCAAATAAGAGCTCGATACTCGAAGGGCTAGAGCCAAACAAAAGGAGATGGGAAGTGTAAACTTACTTCAATCACAAGGTAAGGAGCCGGAAATAGTCATGGACAAGAGTGAGGGAGAAATTCCAAACTTAGAACCCAGCAATGGAGAGCCCAAAGCGGAGGAAGGATTTGTAACCGTAGATGAAGGGGATAATCTACAAAGAGAAGCGAGTGAAGTGGAAGACCTTATGTACACCAAAAAGGACATTGAGCAGATGATCAATCATCCCACGTTCCTACAGGACCTAGAACTCTTTATTTTGCAAAGGTGTACAGAGGCGACTTATGATGAGTCATTCCAAAATGAAGTGGCCAGACCATCCCATAGACCGCCGAAAATACCTAGAAGAGCCAACATAGGAAGAGGACGAGGTATAGGTAGGGGAGGAGCAGTTCCTCAAAGACCAAGGCCGGACCATAGATCTTAATGCGGCCACAAGGACGGATTTGTTGAATATGGCTATGGAAATGGGCCGAGGAATGGTCAGGGAACTAGGCACTGCTCTAGAATCCCGACCCTCCCAAATGAAGCCACACATCATTTCAAAGCTCGTTCAAAAATTCTATGGGGATGGGGATCCTATTCAACATGTAGAGATGTTTGAGTCCACATGCAAAATCTGCAGGCCAGTCAGTGATCCCTACCCGCTCCGCACAACAAATTTGGGGTGCTAGCAACGGAAGCAGCACTTCTTGTGTAGGCAGAGCCTCTCACTCAGGGCCTCGCCCACCCACAGATATCCGGACAAGAGACTAATCCCTCGGTTCTTCCAAAGCCGAGAACCCGAAAAAACTTTCCTCGCTCAGAAAGCACGGGCGATTCCTCCAGGATATTTTTATTCTAACGTAGTCAAGAGCCTTAACTAACCAAACTGATCCGACCGAACCAGTAAGTCACATGGTCAGATCAAGGAAAATACTTACACTTGGATCATAGAGACCAACGCTTTTTTCCTCATCGAGAGGCACAAGTTACAACCATTGATTCTTTTCCATAGAACAAAGACTATCGGGGATTTAATTCATCTATTGTACCATAACAGAATTGAGTCTCATTTTAGGGATCCATCAGTCCAGTGTAAGTCCCATGGGTTAGCCAACCACCCAAACCACTGTAGTGATGGGATCCATTTAGGAATTTGGTTAGGTTTTGTTCCCGAGTACCAGGGAAAGAGTTCCCAAGCCTCCTAGCCGGATCTTCATGAAAACTTCAAGATAGTCACACCACTTATACACCCAATATGAAATTGCCTTTTTCATAGATTTAGTTGTCTTTAAAACAATCTTTTAATTAAACCATAGTATCACTGATCATAATCCTCCAAAATATCCGGTTGAATCTAATTTCCAATCATTCCTTCATCGGTGTACCTATGGCATCATTGGCAACCAAAACGCTCACCACCTGTCCACTCAGGGTCCTTTTCAATAGTTCTTAGCTCATAGTACCCGAAAATATATTCACTTATAAAAATTCTAGATGGACTCTCTATTGAAGATCAGCAAGATCAACCCCAATAGATTCATATAAAAGATCCATGGACTCATCCGTCAACCCCAATAGATTCATATAAAAGATCCATGGACTCTCTATTGAGGACCAAGGTCAATCAACCAGATCCATGACCGAGTTCAGAAAACAACTCTAACTCCTTGTTCCATTATCTTCCTCGACGCACGCATGGGTATCTTTGGTGACCCAGAGCCCGAGCATCGTATGGTCAGCACCGTCTAGGATCCTTCGCAAGTCACCTAGTGCTTCACTCATAGGTCGCTTCCTTGGTCCCTCATCCACCATACTGGAAGCTCACCATTTAAATCAAACCGAGGCTGGTTAAGACCTCGACCGACCTTGCTACGCAAGACGTCCTCCATTGACTCTTCGTCAGCTCTGTTGCAACTTTATCACTTAGGTATCCACCACGACCTCATTCACAAGATGGTCAAAATGCTTCCCCAGCATTCTTGACATAAAACAGTCATTTAAAAAACAGGTCATAAATACAGTTTTTATAACGGACTCTCGAACACCATATTAGTGAATTTGGGAATTTCCCAATTCCCATTTTTGAATACTTAAAAAGGGGACATGGATAACATGTTTGTAAGTTTCTCAAAACCCTATCATATGACCTATCGTTGGAAAGCGCTTGAAAAATGGAATCTAAAGAACTATAAAGCGCTCATTTTGGATTAGTGGTGTTCAAGTTATGGTTAATCCAAACTTTTGACCACGTGTCCCAAACTTGTGGAAAATTCCCATATTCCCCAATATGGTGTTCTCGTCTTTCCACATTGCTTCACATCAATATATATTTCTTAATCCACGTCCAATCATAAAACAGTCATTTAAAAAACATGTCATAAATACAATTTCTATAATGAACTCTCGTCTTTCCACATTGTTTCACATCAATCTACATTTCTTAATCCACATCCAATCATATGTATTCCCATAGTCCTTCATCCATTCTCATCCAATCACATCATATTCCATCTCATCACATCTATCCACATTTATCCTCCTTATCACATCTCATCCATTCGCATCTACCTATGTCCACATCTCATCACATTACATTCATTCACATCTCATCCATTCATATCTACCCTGATCCACATCACATCTCATCCATTCACATCTACCCCAATTCACATCACATCACATCACATCCATTTCACATCACATCTCATCCATTCACATCTATCCCGATTCACATCACATCACATCACATCACATCCATTCACATCTATCCCAATTCACATCACATCACATCACATCCATTTCACATCACATCTCATCCATTCACATCTATCCCGATTCACATCACATCCATTTCACATCACATCTCATCCATTCACATCTATCCCCATTCACATTCATCACATCACATCCATTCATATCCATCATATTCATTCTCATCACCATCCGATCACATACATTCTATCTACATTTACATTACATCACATCCACATCACATCCACATCATATCTCATTCGTACACATCCCATCTCATTCATCCACATCCATCTAGTCATTCACATGCATGACTATTCACATCCATCCATTCATTCACATTCACATCTATCACTTCACATCTCATCACATTCACATCCACATCCCTTTACATCACATTACACCCACATCCTTTACATCACATCTCATCACATCCACATCCCTTTGCATCACATTACACCCACTTTCCTTTACATCACATCATGTTAGGTAAAACATTCATTACAAAATAGTTCTTAAATGGCAAATCCTAGGAGCTAAGATCGGCTCTGATACCAATTTTAAGGTTCCCCCCTTCGGGGGGAACCTTATGTAAACTCTCTATATCACGTGCATTCAAGGCCTAATTTAAAAACCCCTTATTTGTAAAATTTTCATGAATAAAACACACCCTTTTTCTATTCAATTTGTAAATACCCTATTTAAATGGTACCCTTATGTATGTAAAAAATGTGTAAAAAAAGGATTTTAAAAACCCCTTATGTTGAACCCACGTGTGCTCTGGTTACATATTTATAAGTGACCCCTACATATTTATAAGTGACCCCTACATCACATCTTATTCCACATCCACATCCATTTACATTACATCACATCTTATCGCATCCACATCCACATCCATTTATATCACATCACATCTTATAACATAACCTCACATCTCATTCTCATCTCATCGTTCACATCCACATTCATTTACATCACATTCTTTCACATACACATCCACATCCATTTACTTTACATCTCATCCTTTCACATAACCTCACATCTCATTCTCATCTCATCATTCACATCCACATCCATTTATTTCACATCTCATCCACATTCATTTTCATCACACCACATCCTATCACATCCCATTCACATCTTATCACATCCATTCACATCCTATCACATCCCATTCCCATTTAGTAGCTTTGTCTATTTCGATACCGCGATGATGGGACTTTTTCTAAATTTTTGCCAATTACTTGGCCTAGGCAAAGGTTCTTTTTCTTGAGACGGCTATATCATATTCTTTCTCAAATTCTCAAGTGAAATATGTTCAATATTCATCTTTGGAATAAAAGAATTCATGGGATTTACGAAAATCAATTCTACCCATATTTCTCAATAATGCTCAAAATTCCACTTTTGATATAAATTGAATTATACTAAAAATTCATCTTTTTCCATTTAATTTCGTGGATCTCAAATATCATGGGAATTCCTTTTTTGACATTTAATTATTTGCATTCCAATTGTCATGGGAATAAATTTATCTAAAATTTCTCTTTTCTTTAGTAAAAATATCCATTAATTCAATATGCCAAGAATTCCACTTTTACTATTTAAATGATTGAATTTCAAATGTCATGGGAATTCCTCTTTTATCATTTAAATTTATTTCATGGCATAAAATAAATTTATTTAAAATTCCTCTTTGAATTTTAATAAAAATATCCATTAATTCAATATGCTAATAATCCCACTTTTTCCATTTAAATGATTGAATTCCAAGTGTCATGGGAATTCCTCTTTTATCATTTAAATAAAATTACCACAATTCTCTCTTTTCTTAATTATTTAATTATGCATAAACCTTAAAAATTAGTTTTTCATTGAATGTGATGAAAATCATTCTTTTAGCATAGGATGACCAATCCTAGAATATGGTAGAAAGTCTTCTTTTCACGTTATGCATAAGAATGAATTATGTGTCAATTTCTTAAAAATTTTACCATAGCTCCACTGCTATTACTGATAATTTTTAATATTTTTGAAAAGAACAAACTTAGTAATACAATTATGATAGTATAACTATCTTCTAAACTTAAATCCAATTTATGGATTTAAATCATAAGATTATCATAATTTTAGAAGCATAAAAGTATAAAAGCCACTTTGTTAACCTCTAGCTTCACAAGCCTAGAGTTTGATTTGTGAATTGAGAATTTATTAATGAGAAGCATCATTTGAATAGAGAATTGGTCATAGGAATGACCATTCTTTTGGGGAGAGAGAGATATACATAAAAAACATCCTAAATTAAGCATAAAGATAAACTTTTCTTAATTATTCATTATAACTCTTAAGAAAAGCTTGATTTGTATTATAAACACTTAATTAGAAACTTCTTACCTCTTGTTTTTGCTTTCTTCTCAATCTTAGAAGAAGCCCCCAACCAATCAATTGATTAGTGTGTTGAGAGAAAAGCTCCAAGGAAGGTTCAAGAGAGAGAGAGAAGCTCCAATCTCTCCAAAATGTAGAGGATTTTTAAAGGATAATAGAAAATATCATTATTTTAATATAATACTGGCTTGGTATAGTTCATAAATTTTTTTTACAAAAGACTAAGGATCTATTTTTATAGGTGAGGGAGGCCTCTAACCAAGTCCAACTGGGTTCTAGAATTTTTCGGGTTCAGTTTGGCTGGAATTTGGACAAGATTTGGACCTAGTTTGGCTCCCTTTTGATTTGATTTGATCTAGGAGAGAGGAGAGATAAAAATATCACAATTTTATTGAATTAAAAAATCCATCACATGTGTGAAATAGGTGCTTCCTTGAAGTCTCCCCCCCTCCTTATACCAAGGTGTCAAAAATGTATCATTATACTAAAATATCTCATTTTTTTTAGTAATATCTCATAGTTTTTAACTAATAAACCTTGTACGCAGTCATCTTATGTGGGTATTTACTCATTTTTGGATATTTTCTTTTATTCATTGGATTTATCTCCTTCCCACACTTGGATTAATCCTATTGGCCCCATAGGAACCTTAATTGATTTTTTTAAAAATCTTGACCCTTAGGCTAAGGTCCTTTATACATATTTTCAATTAATTCCAATACACATTGGAAAGTTCTTTTTGAATTTCTATTTCAGGGGAAACCATTTTAAACACTAGGAGGATTTTTATGTCTAAAAATATCTCAAATTTGGATTACCTCTCTCTAGACATTTTCTATCTCCAAGCCAAAACAGGGTAAAACAAGATCTTTCTTCTATTTCAGAGAGGGAAAATAATTACAAGAACAGAAGGGGAGGTTCTTACACCTTTATACCTCAAAAGCTAGAGGGAGGAATATTACACAGATGGAGTCATGTGGCACAACTACACAACATCAAACAAAAGGAAATGGGGTCGATATGCGAGACTGTGTGTCTCGGCTAAAGCATTTAAATTCAAGGTGCAAACTAAATGAAAGGATAACTGATGATCAGTTATTGCCTTGCTTTCGGAGAGGAGATAGAGACCACAAGATAAATGATTATCTGGTATTAGCCCGACTGGCTACTCTGGAAGCATGTTGTAAACTGGCAATTCAATATGAAGACAATATGCCAAAATTGCCACAACCAGAAGATGTCAAAATATCTTCGGCAACAATGACTTTGGGTGTATTAAGTCACCAAGAGATTGGAACTCAGAACAAGAAAGTAGGAAACATGACTGTGGATGAACTTAGTAATGCAATACTATAAAAATTGAAGATAAAGGATGGAAGAGAAACATCTGGGCATGGGGCATAACCATCTTTACCCTCGTAGAGAATTGGTGTGGTGCTCTATGTGTAGATTGAATCACACTACCACCGAAGAATGCCCACAGTTAAGAGCAATGCCACTACTTTATTGTGCAAATTGTGTTAGGGAATTATGACACCTCTATGTGCAGATATCCAAGGTTCCAAACCGTAGCAAAGTTGTCGGCACCTAGAGCTCCATTGGCCTTACCAGCACCACCTGTGCAAATCACTATAGCTGCAAGACAACCAAACTCTTCCTATTTACCTAGGGGGATGTTTCGAGTACGTGACACTTCACCTCTAGCACCACCTATTCTACCATCACAAGCTGAAATCAACCAAATATTGATTGAAGAGCCATCGGAAGATATGGATATGGTGCATGAAGTAGAACTTAGTGGAGAGTGCTATGATGAGGAAGCTGCGGAGATTGCACCAGATTCTATGTTCTAAAGGAGTTGGTGAATACCCAAATGCTGAAGAGGAGATAAGGAAGCTTGAAGAAGCCAAAGCCCTAGTAGAAGAGTGTCAACGACTTCACAAAGCCAAGTTAAGGACTAATCGGGTCAGGGATATAATGTATCCAAGAAACAATCTAACAAGGGAAAGGAAATTGGATGTACCTACTTCAATTCCAGAAGAGATAAAAGAGGCATATCAAGGAAACACGATGTCAAGAATGTTTGAGTAAGATGCGTAGGATGAGTCCATCCATTCATTCCCTAGGGATGGATAAAGACACACACATGGAAGGAACCCTCGATTGCCAGAGAACCCAAAGACATAGGCAACCTTGCGGGCCGTACAATCCACCTCTGTGCAAATTCCATTGGAACAACTGCTATATGCAGTTCACCAACATTATGGGTAGAAATAAAGGAATGGGTAGAAGGTGGACTAAGGCCACCTGACACTACATAGAGGATGTTCTGTCACCTCTTGCAAAAAGAATCTTAAAACACACAAGGAAAAGAACAACCAAAGTCGTCAAGATACCGGTTAATCAATTGGCCTGGCATTATTATGAAAGTGAAGACACTAATGCTACAATCCCAATTCATCATAAGATAACAGGTACTAGGCACCGGCTATCCTGGATGTGGGGCGGGGGTTAGCATCATCACAAAATTGTGTTGGTGTGCTCTCCACGTTCTCAGATCTATCTTTAGAATTTGTGAATCACTATGCACATACACATGATCTAATGCCCAATCGTGCACCAATTTAGATTTTCTTATGAAGAGTCTCCTCAATATTACGTCATATGAGTCTGGTTGGCAGAGAAAGTCCATAACTTACAAACGTACAATGGTAACAAAACATAAAGAGTTTGAGTCTCACATTCTCTAAAAGCTTAATGGGCTTTGAAGATGTTCTATCTGCCATTTTAATGATAAGATCTGCTCTTTTTAGATCGGGTTTTTTCTAGTTTCCCCCCCCATGGAGAAGGGTAATTGTTCGGTAATGATTCGGTTACAGCCGACAAACCACATCCATACAAATATGCCAGCCGATTGTTGAAAATTCCAAAGAGGAAGAGGAAACAAAAATGTATGCATCACTTCCTCCTCCAAATTTTACTGAAAATTGGATGCATGTGCTAGTAACCATATATGTGATGCAACCCCCGAGGAACCCAATATGTGGAATTTGAAACTATTCCCACTACCTCTTTCTATATGGTCAGTTGATGAGGAATCAGAAGAGGAGGTCTCTAGCATAGAAGGGAATGGATTAGAGGGCCGTACCAGTTCCCATCGCCTTAAAAGATGGCAAAAGCAGAAACAATATATTGCTTGACAAAATTCCCTACTACAAAGAAAACCCACGGATTCCCAGTGGCTAACATACCTCAAAGCCACTAAGGTACACGATGAGTTTTCTAAGGATTGGGGTGAGGAATTGAGTAAGATATCACTTGAAGAGAAACATAAGGAGGAAGTCATTCTTCAAGAGCCAGAAACGCCTAAGCTTACGAAAGTTGGGCACCAAAAACGAAACAAAGCTTTCGTAGAAGTTGAGCGAGAGGGCATGAAAGTTGAGCGAGAGGGCATGAAAGTTATGGCTAAAATAAAAAGTGAGAATGAGGATAAACTAGAGTTGCTTTCAATACAGACCATTTCAAAACCTACACAGTTATCGAACTGAAAGAAGGTGGTCTGACTGAACGGGAAAAAGAGTTAAGGAATATGGGATGTCCACATCATATGATGGCCCCCAGTTGAAGTCAAGGAAGTTGATATTGCGGGACCAGGGGAGGAAGCCAAACCTATTTATATCGCTAATTCTATCCCATTATATCACATCACATCTATCCACATCATATTTCCTTCATCCCATCCACATTACATTACATCCACATCATATCTCATTCATACACATCTCATCTCATTCGTCCACATCCATCCAATCATTCACATGTACGACTATCCACATCTATCCATACATTCACATCTATCACTTCACATCCACATATATTTCACATCACATCACATCTCTTTATATCACACCACATCTTATCCACATCTACATCACATTCACATTCACATCCACGTCCCCTTACATCCCATCGCATCTCATTCTCATCCACATCCATTCTTTCACAAACACATCCACATCCATTCTTTCACAACACATCCACATCCATTCTTCACATACACATCCACATCCATTCTTTTACAAACACATCCACATATATTTCACATCACATCACGTCTCATTCATTCACATCCCGATTCAAATCACATTACATCTCATCCATTCACTTACATCTATTTGATTCACATGATATCTCATTCATTCACGTCCCGATTCACATCACATTACATCTCATCCATTCATTCACATCTATCTGATTCACATGTCATCACATCTCATTCATTCACATCCCGATTCACATCACATTACATCTCATCCATCTATTCACTCAGGGACCGCTTCGTCAGCCCTCGCCCATCGTACGGGAAGCTCACCATTTTTCAACCATACCGAGGCTGGTCAGGACACCTGGGCAGGCTTTGCCGCATGAGCCATCCTTTGAACAGTCCCCGCCAGCTGATTGCAACCAAACTTCCCTTAGAAAAACATATACCAAATGCTCCCTCTAGCATTCTGGCGTAGGAAAGTCCTTTAAGAAAATAGGGTTTTTATGTAAGTTTTCAGTTTGATTTTTTTTAATACAAGGAATATTTCTTGAATCAGTATCCCCAAAACTTCTTGATCGAAATTCTGCATTTCATACCAGAATTCCTAGAATTTTGTAACCTTGATCCACAGATCAATTCAAAGGGTCTCAAACTTAGTTTCAGATTTGGCGGGAGTTTTGAGTGTATTTTTCTAAACTGGTCACACCTTCTTTTCTCGAAACTGGACGAAAGAGTTTGGTCTTGGAGTCTGCATGATTCAAGGTTCGAGTCGGATAAGATTTTTCCTGAACTATCTTTCTCGAAAAGGTTTGATAATTCAGTTACTATTTTACTGAATTTCTTTCTTTGAATATTCACTTAACTGGTTCTAAATTAGTTACAAATTCCAATGAGGAATAAATTAATCATTTATCTAAATATTTCAATCTCGATAGATTTCTTGAACTTTCTTTTTACAATCCGTGTGAATATAAAACGATAGAAAATTCTCTCTTAGAGTATTTAATTATTCATTTATCAAATACTCATAGAATTTAAACATCGAATTTAAGAGAATTCTGATTTTGATATAAAAATTCTTTATGCATCTATTTATGCATAAAAATCAACTTCAATGGGAATAACACTAAAAAAAAGATCCTTTTATGCATCTATTTATGTATAAAATCAAATTTAATAGGAATAACACTTTTAAAATAAAAAGAATTTCTTTATGCATCTATTTATGCATAAAAATCAAATTTAATAAGAATAACACTTTTGTAATAAAAAAATTCCTTTATGCATCTTTCTATGCATAAAAACCAAATTTAATAAGAATAACACTTTTATAATTAAAAAAACTCCTTTATGCATTCTTTCTATGCATAGAAATCAAATTTAATAAGATTGTAATAAAAAAATTTTCTTTATGCATCTTTCTTTGCATAAAAATCAAATTTAATAAGAATAACACTTTTGTAATAAAAAAATTTCCTTTATGCATCTTTCTATGCATAAAAATCAAATTTAATAAGAATAACACTTCTATATTTAAAATAATTCCTTTATGCATTCTTTCTATGCATAGAAATCAAATTTAATAAGAATAACACTTTTGTAATAAAAAATTTCCATTATGCATATTTCTATGCATAGAAATCAAATTTAATAATTAATATCAGTGATACCCATGCATATTCATAGGTGAATATGTACATGGAGTAATTAGAATATTTCTTTTAGAGATGAATTAAATTCTAATGTCAAAAGATGAATTTTCAACATAATTCTACCTAATAAATCAAGGTTGGATGTGGGGGCGGGGATTAACATCATCACAAAATTGTGTTGGGAAAACTGGAAAAAACTCGATCTAAAAAGAGCAGATCTTATCGTTAAAATGGCAGACAGAACATCTTCAAAGCCATTGGGCTTTTAGAGAATGTGAGACTCAAACTCTTTACATTTTGTTACCATCATACATTTGTAGTAATGGACTTTCTCTGCCAACCAGACTCATATGACGTAATATTGGGGAGACTCTTCATGAGGGAATCTAAATTGGTGCACGGTTGGGCATTAGATCATGTGTATGTGTGTAGGGATTCACAAATTCTAAAGATAAATCTGAGAACGTGGAGAGCACAACCCATGGAAGGATAATTGTTCGGTAATGATTTTGTTACAACCAAGCGAACCACATCCGTACAAATATGCCAGCCGACTGTTGAAAATTCCAAAGAGGAAGAGGAAACGAAAATGTATGCATCACTTCCTCCCCTACAAATTTCACTGAAAACTGGATGCATGTGCTAGCTACCATAGATGTGATGCAACCCCGAGGAACCCAATATGTGGAATTTGGAACTGTTCCCACTACCTCTGTCTGTATGGTCAATTGGCAAACCATTGATGAGGAATCAAAAGAGGAGGTCTCTAGCATAGAAGGGAATGGATCAAAGGGCCATACCAGTTTCGCCTTAGAAGATGGCGAAAGCAGAAACAATATATTACTCGACGAAATGGCCTACTACAAAGAAAACCCACGGATTCCTAGTGGCTAACACACCTTGAAGCCACTAAGGTACACGATGAGTTTTCTAAGGATTGGGGTGAGGAATTGAGTAAGATATCGAAGGGAAACATAAGGAGGAAGTCATTCTTCAAGAACCAAAAACGCCTAAGCTTACGAAAGAAGCTGGGCGCACTGAAAACGAAACAAAAAGTTATGGCTAAAACAAAAAGTGAGAATGAGGATAAACTAGAGTTGCTTTCAATACCAGACCATTTCAAAACCTACATAGTTGTCAAACTGAAAGGTGGTTCAACTGAATGGGAAAAAGAGTTAAGGAAGATGGGATGTCCACATCATATGATGGCCCCCAGCTGACATCAAGGAAGTTGATATTGTGGGACCAGGGGTGGAAGCCAAACCTATTTATATCACCAAGAACTTGACTTTGGTTGAAGAAAATAATCTTGTTGATCTCCTTAAGGAGTTTAAGGATTATTTTACCTGGAACTACAAAGAGATGAAGGGTGTACCACCTGAGGTGGTGCAACATACGATCCCAATCATGGAAGGATCAAGGCCATCCAAGCAAAGACCATACCAAATGAATCCAAAATATGCGACAATTATAAAAGAGGAAATGAATAAACTTATTCATTGTGCTATGGATTTCATCTATGAGATAGAACATACGGATTGGTTGTCATCACCAATCATAATAGTGCCAAAGAAGAATGGAAAACTTAGGGTATATGTCGATCGTAAAAAGGTCAATGCAGCTACTAGGAAGGACCATTATCCGTTGCCCTATACGGAACACATTTTGGAGAGAGTAGCTAGTGAATAAGCTTACAGCTTCTTGGATAGATTTTTCGGCTACAATCAGGTGTCTAGAGCACCAGAAGACTAGCATAAGACAACCTTCCATACAATATGGGGGACATTTGCTTACAAAGTCATGCCTTTCGGTCTCACCAATGCCCCAGCAACATTCCAACGATTAATGTGCATAGTGATGAAAAACAGGTAGAGGGAGAGGAGACACACACACAGCATCAAGCCCTAATATATTAAGCAAACCCTAACCATAGAGAAGCCATCTCCCTTCTCACACAATGCATAAAGCCATAATCCTTAATCTACAACACACTACTTGTGTTGTGTCCACACAGCTAACCCTAGCTAATGTCCACACACTATGACCAGCTGGACGCGGTCATTTATGTCACACATGTTACTGTCTAACATGCCAGCACATAGTGCAACTAGAACAAGCTAATATCGAGCCTGAATCTCAAAAGCCCCTCTCAAGTTCATGATGTACTGCCATAGATGACGATGTAGATGAGCTTGGGCTATATCAAAGCTGTCAACACTCCCCCTCAGGCTCATCCCATGTACTTCCAACATAGTATGGAAGTACTCAAACTTCTCCCTGCTAAGTGGCTTTGTAAAGATGTCAGCCACCTGCTCTTTAGTCTCTTCACATATTGTAAATCCACTGTACCATCCAACACTTTCTCTTTGACAAAATGATAGTGGAACTCTATATGTTTGGTCCGCGCATGAAAAACTTGATTCTTGGCCAACTGTATGCTGCTCATGTTGTCACAATGAATGAAAACCTTGCCACCTTTTTCCCTTTATCCACAGCACTACTCCTAGTGCTCACACTCTCATGTCTCAAGCGTCCTGGACCATGGACATATAGTGCTACTCTCATATGACTCTCCTGGCAGCCCAGACATAGAAATAGAACTTGCTTGTGGCAAGTTCACATGCACATCAGCATCAACGAAATCACTGACACCCTCATCCTGTTTGCCTTGTACCAGCTAGCAAGTTTATCAAACACCACATCTCGTGAGATAACCACTTGCCTAGTTTTGGATTGTAACATTTATATGCCTTGCGATCCTATGCATACCCAACAAAAATGCACTTTTCTGCCTTAGGATCCAACTTCTTCCTTCTCTCGTCTGGCACATGCACATAAGCTATGCTACCAAACACTTTGAGGTGTCCAATGTCTGGCCTAAAACCTGTAAGATGCATCTCTGGTGTACTTCCACGTATGGCTGCTGTGGGTGTCTTTTTAAGTACATACACTGCTATGGCACACGCTTCTGCTTCCCAATAATAGTCTGGCATGCTCTTTTCATTGAGCATTGCCCTGGCCACATCACAAATGACTATTTTTTCTCTCAGCAACACCATTTTGCTGAGGTGTGTACCTGCAAGTTAACTACCTTCTTATGCCATGCTTTCTCATCAAGAAATTCTCAAAAGCATGTGAGGTGTATTCACCACCTCCATCTGTCCTCAAACATTTTATCCAAGAGCCATATTGCTTCTCTGCAGAGCAAAAGCTTTGAAGCCCATAAACTTTCCCAATACTTCACTTTTCTCTCTGAGAAAGTAAATCCAAGTCATTCTGCTGAAATCATCAATGAATGTCACATAATACAAGCTGCCTTTAATAGATGGGTTTTGTGCAGGAGGACCCCATACATCACTATGAACTATCTCAAGTGGCCTGCTACTCATCTTGTCTTCTTTAGGAAGAAATGGCAACCTTGCTTGCTTTCCAAACTGGCAAGCATTACAGACATGCATATTCCCATCATACTTGAATCTAGGCAGCCCACTAACAATGCGGAGCACTAATTTTTAAGGTTGATGCATAATTAAATAATAAAGAAAATAGGAAATTGTTGTCTTTGAATGGACTGAGGAATGCCAGGAAGCTAATGATAGATTGAAGTAGGCATTGGCTAGCTCGCCAATTCTAAGACCACCTAATTGGGACCTTATATTCATGTGCATATCGATGCATCATACTTTGCTATTAGATGCGTATTGGCACAACCTAGTGAGTTTGGACTACCCAGTCTGCTTTGCTAATCGCCAATTGAATGATCCAAAGGTGAATTACACTACCACAAAGCGAGAAGGGTTGGCCATGGTTTATGCAGTCAAGAAGTATCGACATTACCTATTGGTCAACAAATTCGTGTTCTTCGTGGACCATCAGGCCTTATTATATTTGGTGAACAATCCCTGCACCACGGGAAGAATCACATGCTGGTTACTATTACTATTGGAATTTGACTTCACAGTTATTTGGTGAGAAAGGGGACACAGCATGTGTTGGCTAATCATATGTCAAGGATTCCAAATGGGGAACCGGCAAAAACTGGTGTTGATGTGATGACCTCCACGATGCTTGTTTATTCAAACTAGACATGGTGCCCAAATGGAGCAAGGAAATATCCGATTATCTAGCTTATGATTTCCTACAAGAATGACTCTTGAACAAAGATAAAATGCGGCAGCTTATAAAGCTTGCTCCACCCTATCAACTAACTGCAGGAGAATTGTACAAGCTAGGTAAGGACAATGTCTTATAAGAAGATGTGTGAGAGAAGATGAGTTCGTCTCACGATATTGGATGAAGCACATTTAGGGATAGTCAAAGGACATTTTGCTGGAGAGATTACGGCTTGCAAGGTGCTTCAAGCAGGACTATGGTGGCCTACGTTGTTTGGGGATGCCATATAGTGTGTCAAAAGGTGGTGCGAAGAATGTCAGCGATTTTCTATCCTGTAACAAAGGGATAGGATGCCACTCACTCACCCCTGTTATTGTAACCTTTCGAGAAACGGGGGATTGATTTTGTTGGACCTATTAGTCTAGCGGTGCAGCCCGATATGTAATCGTGGCCATAGACTATTTCATAAAATGGGCAGAAGCCAAAGCACAACAACAAAGTTCTTATATGAGCAAATTATTTTGAGATTCAGCTGCCCATTAGAGTTAGTCAGCGATCACGGTCACATTTCATTAATGAGGTGATTGATCACTTGTTTGGTTGGATTCGTAGTAGTCAACCAGAAGTCATCACCTTATTATCTAAATGCTAATGGTCAAGCAGAGAGTACAAACAAGATTTTATGTACTATCTTGACAAAAACATTGGAAGCAAGTCAAACGGATTGGGAGCATAAGCTAATAGCAGCCTTATGCGCATACCAAACATCGTATAAGGTGGCGATGGGATACACTCCTTTCTGTCTAGCTTATGGTGTTGAGGTAGTAATGCTTATGGAATACTTAGTTCCAAGCTTAAGAATTGTAGTGCAAGAATGTTTTACGAAAAATGTATTAGCTGAAAGGCTAATCGATTTAGAGAAGCTTGATGAAACCAAACTAATTGCATCGCATGGACTTATGGTCTAAAAACTACAAAGAGAACATTGGTTTGACAATAACTTAAAACAAAAAGAACTGTAAATGGGGGCCCCACCTTGTCCTCATGGTTGGTGTAGGGAGCACCAAAAAAAAGAAACTCAAGTATATAGGTCTAGGACCCTTCCGAGTGTCCGAGATCACATGTCAGGGGTCGGTTAGAATGGAGACAATTGAGGGCGTACAAATGGAGGGTTACGTCAATGGGAGCAAACTTAAAAATATTTTGAACCACTGATCCAAGAGATTCTCTTGTAAGAACATCTTTTAAAACAACAGAGGGAGCTCGCAGAAAAGAAAAAATCCAGCATGCTCAAGAAGAGGCTAAGGCAAGGGAAGCCAAAGCCAAACAAATACTCTAGAAGAGAATGTTGCACGTGAACCCATATGGCTTCACTAACTCTCCTAGACGAAGATGAACTAAACATTGAGCCAGCGTGACTCTCAGGGTGGAACTCTCTATGGCTAAATGTCATGCACAGCAGTAAGCATTGCATTAATAGATACGGGATCAGAATTTGGTTAGGTTTTGTCCCGGGTACCAAGGAAAAGAGTTCCAAGGCCCCCTAGCTGGAAGTTCATGCAAACATAAAACTAGCCACACCACTTACACACCCAATATGAAATGGCCTTTTTCTTAGCATCAGCTAACTTTAAAACAATCCTTTAATGAAACCATAGTACCACTGATCACAATCTTCCAATTTATCCGGTTGATTCATAATTTCCCATCATTCCTTCATCAGAGTATCTATGGCATCATTGGCAACTAGAACGCTCACCACCTGTCCACACAGGGGCCTTTTCAATAGTTCCTAGCCCATAATACTCGGCAATATAATCACTTATAAAAATCAAGATGGACTCTCATTGAAGATCAGCAAGATCAACCAACAGATCCATATAAAGAGCCATGGACTCATCCATTGAAGACCAGCAAGGTCAATCAACCAGATCCATGTCCGGTTTCACAAAACAACTCTTACTCCTTGTTCCAATATCTTCCTCGACGCACGTGTGGGTATCCTAGGCCCAGAGCCCGAGCACCGTATGGTCAGCACCCTCTAGGATCCTTCGCAGGTGACCTAGCGCTTCACTCATACGCCGCTTCATTGGTCCCTCATCCACCGTACCGGAAGCTCACCATTTTTAATCGAACCGAGGCTGGTCAAGACCTCGGTCGACCTTGCTATGCGAGACGTCCTCCATTGACTCTCCGTCTCAACAGTTGCAACTTTAACAGTTAGGTCTCCACGACCTTAATCACAAGACGGTCAAAATGCTTCCCCAGCATTCTTGACATAAAACAGCCATTTACAAACAGCATTTACAATAGTTTACAAATACAGTTTCTATATTAACTCTCATTTTTCCACATTATCCCTCATTAATCCACATTACTTATTCCACATTCCATTTATATATGTACTCATCCAATCACATCATTTTCCATCTCTTCACTTCAGATTCCTTCACATCACATATCATATATTCACATCCATATCCACATCCATACATCCACATCCACATCCACATTCACATCCATACATCCATATCTACATGCTTACCTCCATTTTCACATCCTCATTTATACATCCACATCCCATATCCACATTCATACATACACATCCATATCCACATCCATACATCTAGTCCCACATGCATACATCCACTATCACGTCCTCATTCATACATCCACATCCACATACATACATACATCCACATCCACATTCCCATTCACATCTATACATCCACATCTACATCCACATACATACATCCATCCACATCCACATTCCACATTCACATCTATACATTCACATCTACATCCACATTCACATACATCCACATCCACATTCCCATTCACATCAATACATCCACATCTACATCCACATACATACATACATCCACATCCACATTCCACATTCACATCTATACATCCACATTCACATACATCCACATCCACATTTCACATTCACATCTATACATCCACATCTACATCCACATTCACATACATCCACATCCACATCCACATCCACATCCACATTCCCATTCACATCTACATTCCCATTCCCATTCACATCCACCTTCACATACATCCACATCCACATTCCCATTCACATCTATACATCCACATCTACATCCACATTCACATCTACATCCACATTCACATCTATGCATATACATCTTCATGCATACATCCACTTTCACATTCATACATCCACATCTACATCCACATTCACATCTATGCATATACATCTTCATGCATACATCCACTTTCACATTCATACATCCACATCTACATTCATCTATTTCTACATTTCCATTCATATGGCCTCATACGCCTTCACATCTATTCTTTTACATCACATCCATTCTCGCCCTATCACAACCCATATACATCTTATCTCATCTCATACACTTCTTATCTCATCCCATACACATCTTAACTCATCTTATCACATCCTAACTCATCCCATAGGTCTCTTATCATATCTTAACTTATCTTATCACATCCTAACTCATCCCATAGGTCTCTTATCACATCTTAACTCATCTTATCACATCCTAACTCATCTTATCACATCATAACTCTTCTCATATACGTTTTATCACATCCTATCCCTTCCCATATCTATTTATAGAATAAAAAAAATGCTTATATTTGATATAAAATTTCTTTACGCATCTAATTATGCATAAATTCCATTTAAGGATACTAACACTTTCGAAATAAAAATCAATCTTTTATGCATCTTCCTATGCATAAATTCATTTTAAATGAGAATGACACTTTGAATTAAAATTCAATCTTTTATGCATCTTTCTATGCATAAATTCATTTTAAATGAGAATGACACTTTGAATTAAAATTCAATCTTTTATGCATCTTCCTATGCATAAATTCATTTTAGATGAGAATGACACTTTGAATTAAAATCAATCTTTTATGCATCTTCTTATGCATAAATTCAATTTAGATGAGAAAGACACTTTTGAATTAAAATCAATCTTTTATACATCTTCTTATGCATAAATTCAATTTAGTAGGAATTACACTTTTAGAATAAAAGAATTTCTCTTATGCATCTAATTTATGCATAAAATCTATTTATGATGAAAATCACACTTTTAGTATAAAAATATCTTTTATGCATAACCCTATGCATCAAAACTAATTATGACAAAAGTAACATTTTTACAATATAATAATCATCTTTTATGCATACCTCTATGCAAGAATTTCAAATGTGATAAAAGCAACACTTTTACTATATAAAAAAATATCCTTTATGCATACTTCTATGCATGAAAATTAAAAATGATAAAAGTAACACTTTTGATATAAAAAATTATCCTTTATGCATACTTCTATACATGAAAATTAAAAATGATAAAAGTAACACTTTTGATATAAAAAAATTATCCTTTATGCATACTTCTATACATGAAAATTAAAAATGATAAAAGTAACACTTTTGATATAAAAAAATTATCCTTTATGCATACTTCTATGCATGAAAATGAAAAATGATAAAAGTAACACTTTTAATATTAAAAAAAATATCCTTTATGCATACTTCTATGCATGAAAATGAAAATTGATAAAAGTAACACTTTTATGTTAAAATAATAATCTTTTATGCATACCTCTATGCATGAAAATCAATTATGCATAATATCAATTTCTCTATGATTACAATGAATATCTTTCAATTAAACTAGGATGATAATTCCTAGAATATGGTAGGAAGTCCTCTTTTCATGCTTTGAATAAAATTATATTATGCATAATTTTTATAAAAATTTTGCCATAGCTCCGCTGCTATGACTGATAAATCTCAATTTTTCTAAGAGATAAAGCTTATCATTAAGGAAATAATTAGAATGGTCTCTAATTGGATCATCAATCCATAATGGATTGAATCATCAATATACATAAACTAAAAGCATAGAAAAAAAACCATTAATTTGGCCTCAAGCATAGCTTAATCTTGGATTAAGGAAAAGCTTTATGAAAAGCTTCATTTGGATTGAGAATGGGTCATGAGTATGACCATTTCTTGAGTGAGAGAGAGAAATTACATAAAAACCATTAGAATTAAACATAAATGGAAATTTATGTAATTCTTAACTATCATTAATCAATTAACTTCAATAGCATTCATCAAATTATGTAACTCTTCACTAACATTCATCAATTAACTTGAATAGCATTCAAAAACCATTCCAATTAAGCTTCTCAAGCTTGAGAGGGGTTGAGAAGAGAGAAACATTGAGAAATTATAGAAAATGATCAAAATTCACTAATTACCTTATAATTTGCTTGATTCTTTGTTCACGGTAGAGGCCCCCAACCAATCAATTGGTTAAGTATGTTGATGGAGCCACTAATGGGGATTGAAGAAAGAGGGAATCTCCAAAAACTAGTGAATTATTAAATGAAATCACAGTTCTTGGCTTAGGTGGAGTAGAGTAACGATGCATAAACACTATCTATTTTTCAACAAGGGGGAGGCTTCTATTTATAGGAAAAATTGAGCTCCTAACAAAAACAAACTGATTCTAAAATTTTTCAAAACAGTTTGGTCAATTTTTGACCATTTTTAGGTCAGTTAAGCTAACTTTTTGGAACTAGACTTGAATTAGGAGAGAGGAGATGAAATATCTCAATTTTTATGAGTTTAAAACTCATTCAAGCATGTGAAATATGCACCTCCTTTAAAGAACTCCCCTTCCTTACATATGTCATATTTTTAATATTGCTCATAGTTTTTTACTAATAAACCTTGTACATTTTCAACTCTTCATCTTATGTGAAATATGCACCTCCTTTAAAGAACTCCCCTTCCTTACATATGTCATATTTTTAATATTGCTCATAGTTTTTTACTAATAAACCTTGTACATTTTCAACTCTTCATCTTATGTGAAATATGCACCTCCTTTAAAGAACTCCCCTTCCTTACATATCTCATATTTTTAATATTGCTCATAGTTTTTTACTAATAAACATTGTACATTTTCAACTCTTCATCTTATGTGAGCATTTACTCATTTTTTTGGGTATCTTCTTTACAAATTGGATTTATCTCCTTCCTACACATGGATTGATGCTATTGGCCTATAGGAACCTTAATTGGACCATAATCCAAAAATTTTTGAAAATCTAGACCCTTAGGCTAAGGTCCTTTATACCCATTTCTAATTAATTCCAATTGCACATTGGAAAGTTCTTTTTGAATTTCTGTTTCAGGGGAACTTATTTTAATAAGATGAGATAATTTTCTATCCAAAAATATTAAAATTCTGAATATTCTCTCTCTAGAATATTTTCTCTCTCTAGGTTAAAACAGTTAGAAACAAGTCTTTTATATTTCTGAAGAGGGATTGATTACAGGAGAAGATGCTGGACATTTTGAGAGGCTGGGGAGGAATCTTACATTCTCTCCCACTTGAAAAACGCGAGATGCTCTCATCTCGCAAGCTGGGAGTAATTTCGCAAGATGCACAAGTATGAGACTGAGAGAAATTTTTTTTAATTAAGATTAACCACCAATTAAAAAAAAAGGTCTCAAGAGAGCAAGATTCAAGATAAGAACAAGATTTAAACTTTATTCATTCTCGGAACTTATACAGTAAAGATAGAAGAACTCTTTACACTTCCATAAGCCCGTCCATCATATGATCACAAAAGCAGCACTCACAAGCTGCGCACGTATAAGGTAACTCATCTATGGGAATAATTCTGTTGGTTATTGCCGCACCTATCTCAGTGGTATGAGGTGTTCTAACAAAAGGACCTCTGAGAGGCAAGCCAAAAACGGGGTAAAGACATATCTTCTCATGAGGAAGAAAACACGCCAGTAAGAAGACCCGCTCAAAAAACCCAAGATGTCTTGATCTCATGACGCAACTTAGTATCGGGGACCCAAACCCAAAGCTTCAATAACCATGGCCAAGCGGACATTGTTACAAAAGTGCTGCTGACCCCAGGGTGTTACCCTAGTTATGTCTTGATAGGTCCGCCATTTTGTCTGCGCTACAGAAGTTCCCAAGTGAGGGAAAAGTGAGCGCTCATACTGTTCTATAAAATCTTTCTTCACAGACTCTCTTGCGTCTTGAAGGTGAGAAATCATCATGGATAAAACTAATTCCTATTGCCAAGCCATGAAGGAGATTAAGAAGAAGGAGATCGATGGAAGTAAGATTACTGTGAGCGATAAGTAAAAGTTACGACTTATATAAAGGAAGGAGTTAGCGTAACCTAGAAGCCAACGGTATCTTGCCACTGAAGTTTTACCGTCTTTCCATGATTTGGGTTTGGCACATATTTCTATAGAAGGCGTTAAGAACTTTGAGATGAGGAGATAAAAGAAGTTCGTAGGTTAAGTCACTTACTTCCTTTGGTCCACAATATATGGGGGATAACTACTTATACTCCCCTAGAGATAAAGAAATTCTTTTCGTCCGTATTCAATTGAAGACTATAACTGCTTCTTTAATTTCTCTGATTGTCCTCTTCTTATCCGTATATTGTCTCTGTCAATCCTAGGCAGCGTTTATATCTTTATGAATTGCTTGCATCTGATGCTCTAAGTCGCCAAGCATTTGACTGGTCATCTCGACCCTAATCAATGGGTCGGACCTAGTTAATAGAGTTAAGCAATCTTGTCCGAGAGACGGACCCTGATTAGATTGGTATGAAGGAATATGTCTCTGAATTTGGGTTCTAGACTTCCTTGTGTTCTTTCCATGGTAGGAGTCGGGCAGTCTTTTAACTGATGACTAAAACCTTGGCATCCAAAATACCGGTTCTCACTTCTGAACTCATCGTTCTGAATCCTTAAAACAAGTGGGCTCCTGAGAAGGTATTCTGGGAAAAGTGTCTTCCCTTTTTAAACAGAATCTTTCTTTTATTTTAGAGAGAGAATAATTATAAGATCATAAAGGGAGATTCTTACTCCTGTATACCTCTAAGGCTGGGAGAGGAATCTTACATTCTACCCCACTTAAAAAAGTGCGAGATGTCCTCATCTCGCAAGGTAGAGGACAACTCTTTTTCTTAAGATCCAATTTTATTCTGGGGTTCCTTATATTCTGGTCAACCCAACAGAATACTGGAATAAATATCCCTTAGAACTCATCATTAAATAACAATTCATTCAGATCATATCATTCATATCTTTAACATGATAAAGGTCCATTAGACCGAAAAATTTCCTTCTGAACATTCCTCCACGGGAATTTCAGTCAAGTAAGTTCTCAATTTGTCATCCCTTAACTTGATCTAACGGCGATCAAGTGTTAACAGTAGCAATTTGACAGCACAATCCACTAATCTCATAGTGATTTGCTGAAATCATTATCATCATTTATCATCACAGGGACTCGTCCCATTCATCCTCATTGTAGTTTTGCTCAGGTTATTATATTTTAACTAAATTTCAGAAATTATCATTTTTCAATTAGAATCCAAATCAATTCATCAGTTCTCAAACAAAATTAAAATCATATCAACCACATTCGAAATCATCATCTGGATAGCATTAACGCTTATAATTTCAAGTCTTGGATTTACTCGTATATACTGCCGGTAAAGAGCTGCAGTTATACCCTCGCGGTATATACGGGTCGTCATAATACTTGGAACTATAAGGTAAATACCATCATGTCTAGGCCTCAAGCAAGTCAGGGTTCCATATAATTGCGGTACTTCCATTTGAAGACCTTCCAATTACTAATTTATGAATTTTCAGATTGAATATCAATTTGTATGAATTATATCACACAATTACAACCTTTTTGATTCTTGATAAATTTTTGATATATTTGGCTTCTCGGTTGATCCTTATTAACCAAAAAGCTCTGATACCAACTGTGAGATCCCTGTCCCCACCATGCGACGGATTCGGGGTACTAGTAGCGGAAGTAGCACTTCATGCGCGGGGCAGGGACCCACACTCGGGGCCTCGTCCACGGATATCCAGACAAGAGACTAATCCGTCGGTTTTTCCAAAACCGAACCCGGAAAAACTTCCCTTACCCGGAAAGCACGGGCGATTCCACCAAGATAACTTTGTACTCTAACGTAGTCAAGATCATTACTGATCACGCTGATCCGACTGCACCTATAAAGATACTCGGTCGCGGATCAAGGAAGAAACTTGCACTTGGATCATTGGGATCAACGCTTTTTTCCCCATCAAGAGGCACAGCCGTTGGTTCCTATCCATAGAACAATTACTATCCGGGATTTACTTTATTTATCGTAATAACAGAAATTGAGTCTCGCTTTACGGATCCATCAGTCCAGCCTAACCCCATCCGATCCCATGGGTTAGCCAACCGCCCAACCACTGTAGTGATGGGATCCAATTTGGAATTTGGTTAGGTTTTGTCCCGGGTACCAAGGAAAAGAGTTCCAAGGCCCCCTAGCTGGAAGTTCATGCAAACATAAAACTAGCCACACCACTTACACACCCAATATGAAATGGCCTTTTTCTTAGCATCAGCTAACTTTAAAACAATCCTTTAATGAAACCATAGTACCATTGATCACAATCTTCCAATTTATCCGGTTGATTCATAATTTCCCATCATTCCTTCATCAGAGTATCTATGGCATCATTGGCAACTAGAACGCTCACCACCTGTCCACACAGGGGCCTTTTCAATAGTTCCTAGCCCATAATACTCGGCAATATAATCACTTATAAAAATCAAGATGGACTCTCGTTGAAGATCAGCAAGATCAACCAACAGATCCATATAAAGAGCCATGGACTCATCCATTGAAGACTAGCAAGGTCAATCAACCAGATCCATACCCGGTTTCACAAAACAACTCTTACTCCTTGTTCCAATATCTTCCTCGACGCACGTGTGGGTATCCTAGGCGACCCAGAGCCCGAGCACCGTATGGTCAGCACCCCTCTAGGATCCTTCGCAGGTGACCTAGCGCTTCACTCATAGGCCGCTTCATCCACCGTACCGGAAGCTCACCATTTTTAATCGAACCGAGGCTGGTCAAGACCTCGGTCGACCTTGCTACGCGAGACGTCCTCCATTGACTCTCCGTCAGCAGTTGCAACTTTAACAGTTAGGTCTCCACGACCTTAATCACAAGACGGTCAAAATGCTTCCCTAGCATTCTTGACATAAAACAGCCATTTACAAACAGCATTTACAATAGTTTACAAATACAGTTTCTATATTAACTCTCATTTTTCCACATTATCCCTCATTAATCCACATTACTTATTCCACATTCCATTTATATATGTACTCATCCAATCACATCATTTTCCATCTCTTCACTTCAGATTCCTTCACATCACATATCATATATTCACATCCATATCCACATCCATACATCCACATCCACATCCACATTCACATCCATACATCCATATCTACATGCTTACCTCCATTTTCACATCCTCATTTATACATCCACATCCCGTATCCACATTCATACATACACATCCATACATCCACTCCCACATGCATACATCCACTATCACGTCCTCATTCATACATCCACATCCACATACATACATACATCCACATCCACATTCCCATTCACATCTATACATCCACATCTACATCCACATACATACATCCATCCACATCCACATTCCACATTCACATCTATACATTCACATCTACATCCACATTCACATACATCCACATCCACATTCCCATTCACATCAATACATCCACATCTACATCCACATACATACATACATCCACATCCACATTCCACATTCACATCTATACATCCACATCTACATCCGCATTCACATACATCCACATCCACATTCCACATTCACATCTATACATCCACATCTACATCCACATTCACATACATCCACATCCACATCCACATCCACATTCCCATTCACATCTACATTCCCATTCCCATTCACATCCACCTTCACATACATCCACATCCACATTCCCATTCACATCTATACATCCACATCTACATCCACATTCACATCCATGCATATACATCTTCATGCATACATCCACTTTCACATTCATACATCCACATCTACATCCACATTCACATCTATGCATATACATCTTCATGCATACATCCACTTTCACATTCTATGCATATACATCTACATCCACATTCACATCTATGCATATATATATACATCTACATCATACATCCACATCTACATCCACATTCACATCTATGCATATACATCTTCATGCATACATCCACTTTCACATTCATACATCCACATCTACATTCATCTATTTCTACATTTCCATTCATATGGCCTCATACGCCTTCACATCTATTCTTTTACATCACATCCATTCTCGCCCTATCACAACCCATATACATCTTATCTCATCTCATACACTTCTTATCTCATCCCATACACATCTTAACTCATCTTATCACATCCTAACTCATCCCATAGGTCTCTTATCATATCTTAACTTATCTTATCACATCCTAACTCATCCCATAGGTCTCTTATCACATCTTAACTCATCTTATCACATCCTAACTCATCTTATCACATCATAACTCTTCTCATATACGTCTTATCACATCCTATCCCTTCCCATATCTATTTATAGAATAAAAAAAATGCTTATATTTGATATAAAATTTCTTTACGCATCTAATTATGCATAAATTCCATTTAAGGATACTAACACTTTCGAAATAAAAATCAATCTTTTATGCATCTTCCTATGCATAAATTCATTTTAAATGAGAATGACACTTTGAATTAAAATTCAATCTTTTATGCATCTTTCTATGCATAAATTCATTTTAGATGAGAATGACACTTTGAATTAAAATCAATCTTTTATGCATCTTCTTATGCATAAATTCAATTTAGATGAGAAAGACACTTTTGAATTAAAATCAATCTTTTATACATCTTCTTATGCATAAATTCAATTTAGTAGGAATTACACTTTTAGAATAAAAGAATTTCTCTTATGCATCTAATTTATGCATAAAATCTATTTATGATGAAAATCACACTTTTAGTATAAAAATATCTTTTATGCATAACCCTATGCATCAAAACTAATTATGACAAAAGTAACATTTTTACAATATAATAATCATCTTTTATGCATACCTCTATGCAAGAATTTCAAATGTGATAAAAGCAACACTTTTACTATATAAAAAAATATCCTTTATGCATACTTCTATGCATGAAAATTAAAAATGATAAAAGTAACACTTTTGATATAAAAAATTATCCTTTATGCATACTTCTATACATGAAAATTAAAAATGATAAAAGTAACACTTTTGATATAAAAAAATTATCCTTTATGCATACTTCTATACATGAAAATTAAAAATGATAAAAGTAACACTTTTGATATAAAAAAATTATCCTTTATGCATACTTCTATGCATGAAAATGAAAAATGATAAAAGTAACACTTTTAATATTAAAAAATATATCCTTTATGCATACTTCTATGCATGAAAATGAAAATTGATAAAAGTAACACTTTTATGTTAAAATAATAATCTTTTATGCATACCTCTATGCATGAAAATCAATTATGCATAATATCAATTTCTCTATGATTACAATGAATATCTTTCAATTAAACTAGGATGATAATTCCTAGAATATGGTAGGAAGTCCTCTTTTCATGCTTTGAATAAAATTATATTATGCATAATTTTTATAAAAATTTTGCCATAGCTCCGCTGCTATGACTGATAAATCTCAATTTTTCTAAGAGATAAAGCTTATCATTAAGGAAATAATTAGAATGGTCTCTAATTGGATCATCAATCCATAATGGATTGAATCATCAATATACATAAACTAAAAGCATAGAAAAAAAAACCATTAATTTGGCCTCAAGCATAGCTTAATCTTGGATTAAGGAAAAGCTTTATGAAAAGCTTCATTTGGATTGAGAATGGGTCATGAGTATGACCATTTCTTGAGTGAGAGAGAGAAATTACATAAAAACCATTAGAATTAAACATAAATGGAAATTTATGTAATTCTTAACTATCATTAATCAATTAACTTCAATAGCATTCATCAAATTATGTAACTCTTCACTAACATTCATCAATTAACTTGAATAGCATTCAAAAACCATTCCAATTAAGCTTCTCAAGCTTGAGAGGGGTTGAGAAGAGAGAAACATTGAGAAATTATAGAAAATGATCAAAATTCACTAATTACCTTATAATTTGCTTGATTCTTTGTTCACGGTAGAGGCCCCCAACCAATCAATTGGTTAAGTATGTTGATGGAGCCACTAATGGGGATTGAAGAAAGAGGGAAGCTCCAAAAACTAGTGAATTATTAAATGAAATCACAGTTCTTGGCTTAGGTGGAGTAGAGTAACGATGCATAAACACTATCTATTTTTCAACAAGGGGGAGGCTTCTATTTATAGAAAAAATTGAGCTCCTAACCAAAAGAAACTAATTCTAGAATTTTCTAAATCAGTTTGGCCAATTTTTGACCATTTTTAGGTCAGTTAAGCTAACTTTTTAGAACTAGACTTGAATTAGGAGAGAGGAGAGATGAAATATCTCAATTTTTATGAGTTTAAAACTCATTCAAGCATGTGAAATATGCACCTCCTTTAAAGAACTCCCCTTCCTTACATATGTCATATTTTTAATATTGCTCATAGTTTTTTACTAATAAACCTTGTACATTTTCAACTCTTCATCTTATGTGAAATATGCACCTCCTTTAAAGAACTCCCCTTCCTTACATATGTCACATTTTTAATATTGCTCATAGTTTTTTACTAATAAACCTTGTACATTTTCAACTCTTCATCTTATGTGAAATATGCACCTCCTTTAAAGAACGCCCCTTCCTTACATATCTCATATTTTTAATATTGCTCATAGTTTTTTACTAATAAACATTGTACATTTTCAACGCTTCATCTTATGTGAGCATTTACTCATTTTTTTGGGTATCTTCTTTACAAATTGGATTTATCTCCTCCCTACACATGGATTGATGCTATTGGCCTATAGGAACCTTAATTGGACCATAATCCAAAATTTTTTGAAAATCTAGACCCTTAGGCTAAGGTCCTTTATACCCATTTCTAATTAATTCCAATTGCACATTGGAAAGTTCTTTTTGAATTTCTGTTTCAGAAGAACTTATTTTAATAAGATGAGATAATTTTCTATCCAAAAATATTAAAATTCTGAATATTCTCTCTCTAGAATATTTTCTCTCTCTAGGTTAAAACAGTTAGAAACAAGTCTTTTATATTTTTGAAGAGGGATTGATTACAGGAGAAGATGCTGGACATTTTGAGAGGCTGGGGAGGAATCTTACAAGGCTGGACTGATGGATCCGTAAATCGAGACTCAAATTCTGTTATTACGATAGATAAAGTAAATCTCGGATAGTAATTGTTCTATGGATAGGAATCAACGGCTGTGCCTCTTGATGGGAAAAAAAGCGTTGATCCCAATGATCCAAGTGCAAGTTTCTTCCTTGATCCGACCGAGTATCTTTATAGGTGCAGTCGGATCAGCGTGATCAGTAATGATCTTGACTACGTTAGAGTAAAAAGTTATCTTGGTGGAATCGCCCGTGCTTTCCGGGTAAGGGAAGTTTTTTCGGGTTCGGTTTTGGGAAAAACCGACGGATTAGTCTCTTGTCCGGATATCCGTGGGACGAGGCCCCGAGTGTGGGTCCCTACCCCGCGCATGAAGTGCTACTTCCGCTGCTAGTACCCCGAATCCATCGCATGGTGGGGACAGGGATCTCACAGCAAGCTACCCATGGTACAAGAGGTTTCTCCCAAGGTAACACATGAGCATTCCACCAAGAATGTCACTTTCGGATTCATGGTGGATGCTAGGAGGCCTTCTATGTGGGAGATGAAGCCTACTACATTCCAAGCGGGTTCTTCTCAATTGGATGGAAAGCAACATGCACCTACATTCAGACATAAGGAGTCAAATTTTGGGGATTCGAGGAGAGTACCTTTGCATCCCAAAGCAAATCAGTTCTCCGTGCTTGAAGAGGAGGTGTATGATATGGATGATGTGGTTGAGCTTGATTGGGAACATATGTCATTCATCGAGAGACAAAGAGAAGCTCATGATAGGTGGATGGAAATGCCAAATTTCCTCAAGAGGGAGTACAAGGATTTTGCACAATTCCTTGGATCTTTTGTGCAAATGCAAAAGCACAAGTCCTCGCACCATATGAGAATGCATCGTCAACCGTGTCAAAGGATGTAAAGGACAAGATTTCACTCTCTAAGTTCAAGGGTGATGGTTCAGCCCCACATGAGTTGGAAGAATGGATGAATAAGTTGGATACATACTTTCAACTCTATCCGCAGAGTGAAAGGGACAAAGTGCATTTTGCATCCTTGCATTTGGAAGACTATGCACATCAATGGTGGAGACATATGCTCAAGGAAGGAGTTATGCCACATACTTGGGAAGAACTCAAGCATGAAATGAATATGACATTTGTGTCGCCTTTGGTTCTTGACCAATACCATGAAGAATGGTATGAACTCACACAAAAGGGCATGTCAGTTAGGGAGTACATCAAGAGGTTCATGAAGCTCTCTATGTTTGTGGATGGACTCAATGAAGGCATGCGATTGAAGAAGTTTGTGCATGGTCTAGATTCATACATCAAAGTGGATGTCTTGGCACAAAGACCAAGTACTATCAAAGAGGCTATGAGGTTGGCGGAGCTATATGAGCCAAAGTATAAGAGGGTTCAGCCCAATGTACCTTTTCATAAGCCATTTCACACTTTTTCAAATGTGGGGAAAAGTCTACCTTCTTCTACATCCACTTACACTTCCAAATTCCATACATCTTTTGGAAGTGGACAGTCCACAAGTGGAGTTCATAATGATGCTAAGAAGAGCAATGGGTTTGTCAAGAAGCCTCCTCAACCATTCAAGAAGACTCAATGGATGGATAATCCTAAGATTGAGGAATTGAGGAGCAAAGGCCTATGTTTTAAATGCAAAGAGAAGTGGTCACCCGGGCACATTTGCAAATCAAAGAAAGTGGTGGCTACTATGATCATTATGGATGAGGATGACGATTCCAAGTCATCTCATGATGTGGAAGAGTTTGAAGATTGCAGCGAGGAGACACATGAAGAAGACTTGGAGGGTCATTCTTTTGTCAAAGAAGAGGATGAGTTTCCTTTCAACCCCGGTGGAAGGGATCATGCATGCATTTTGAGGGACAATATGCTAAAAGATGCAGGAAATGCAGCCCATGTATGTTCCATTTCACAAGAGCTTTGGCGGGTTGCAAGAGTCCGAACACCTTGAGGTTGGTGGGCACCATTAATGGGAGATTTGCACACATCTTGGTGGATTCAAGGAGTACTCATAGTTTTGTTGACTCCAAATCCCTAAACTCTCTCAAACTATCTCCGACGGAGCTACCCATAACCTTCCAAGTACAAGTAGCAAATGGAGTGAATGAAAAAGCCAATTTGTTTTGCCCTTCAACAAGAGTGAGTTTATCCTCTTCATATGCTTGGGAAGGTGACTTGGTAGTATTGGACATGGGGCCCATTGATGTGATTATGGGATGTGATTGGTTGGCTTCTCTTGGTGATTTTCACATGAACCTTCAACAAGGTGTTATGAGCTTTTCACATGATGGACATCTTGTGGTATTAGCTGGAAATACACCAAAAGAGCTTTCTTTGATCACTCCAAAGAGACTCAAGAAGGAACTCAAAACTCTTGGTACAGTCTATGTGTTGCATGTCACTCAAGAAGGGATGGATAGCAACGGACAGCACATAGACAAGGATATGGTAGCTCTTCTCAAGGATTATGAGGACATTTTCCAAGTGCCAAAGAGTTTGCCACCAAAGAGGAAAATTGACCATGCCATTGTACTTGAGCCGAATGCAAAGGTTGTGAACAAACCTCCTTACCGGTTGTCAAAGGTGGAAAGGGAAGAAGTGGCAAATCAAGTGCAAGAATTGCTTTCCATGGGTCTCATTCAACCCTCACAATCTCCGTTTGCATCTCCCGTTCTATTGGTGAAGAAGAAGGATGGTTCCTTTCGTATGTGCATAGATTACCGTGATTTGAATAAGGTAACCATCAAGAATAGATACCCCATACCTCGCATCGATGATCTTCTTGATGAGCTAAAAGGGGCAAAGCTCTTCACCAAGATTGACTTGAGATCGGGATACCATCAAATAAGGATGAAGGAGGGTGATGAAGAGAAGAAGACATTTAGGACCAAAAGAGGATTGTTTCATTTCATGGTTATGCCTTTTGGTCTCATGAATGCCCCGGCCACCTTCCAAGCACTCATGAATAGGGTGTTGGCTCCTTTCTTGTTCAAATTTGTACTTGTGTTCTTTGATGACATATTGGTCTATAGCAAGAGAAAAGAAGAGCATTTGGTACATGTGAAGCAAGTTTTTGAGGTCATGAGGGAACATAGATTGTTTGCAAAGGAGACCAAGTGCACTTTCATGGTGAATGAGGTTGAATACCTTGGACACTTGGTGGGAGAAAATGGCATTAAGGCTGATCCAAAGAAGGTGGCATGTGTCAAAGAATGGCCAACCCCTACTAATGTAACTAAATTGGGAGGACTTTTGGGTCTATCTTCTTTCTATAGAAGATTTATGGAGCACTATGCATCAATTGCAGCACCTCTTATCGATCTACTTAAGAGGGAAGCTTTCTTTTGGGATGCCATTGCCAACAAGAGTTTCAATGAGCTCAAGGCTTTACTTACATCAGCTCCTATTCTTGTTTGTCTAGATTTCTCAAAGACATTTTATGTGAGAGCGGATGCAAGTGGAAGAGGTCTTGGGGCAGTTTTGTATCAAGAGCATGGTGTCATTGCATTTGAGAGTAGGAAGCTTTCCGAGAAGGAGATGGAATTTCATGTGTATGAACAAGAGATGTTGGCTATACTTCATGCAATCAAGAAATGGCATCACTATCTTTATGGTGCTCATTTCAAGGTGAGAAGTGATCATAGGGTGCTGAAATTTTTCCTCTCTCAACACAATCTTTCTCCCAAGCAAAAGAGATGGTTGGCTACGCTTCAAGGATGATATGACTTTGAGATATCCTATACTCTGGGAAAGGACAATGTAGTAGTGGACGCATTGTCTAGAATGTGGGCTTGCACCTTGACATCAATTATGGAAGTGTATAGTGAATGGATAAAAGGGATACAAGAGGAGTATCTTGTCAATGAGAGTGCTGCCCATATTTACAGAAAATTACAGCAAGGAGATGGTGAAGAATTTCCTCATTATAAGCTTTGGAATGGTCTACTATGGCACAAGGATAAGGTGTATTTGGTTCCAACCTCATCCTACATTCCCAAGGTGCTTCATGAGATGCATTCTTCACCGCTTTCAGGTCATCTTGGTGTTCTCAAGATATTTGACAAAGTGAGCAAAAGCTTCTATTAGAAAGGCATGTGGAGGATGCAAGAAGTTTGTTTTGGAATGTGTGTCATGCCAAAGGAATAAGGATAGTCACCAATTGCCAAGTGGTTTACTTCATCCTTTGCCTATTCCGGATGGAAAATGGACTCACATTTCCATGGACTTCATCACGGGCTTGCCAAAGACGAAGCATGGATGGGATCAAGTATTTGTGGTGGTGGATAGACTCACCAAATCAGCTCATTTTATTTCTTCCAAGACTACTTATGGGTCCTCTCACATTGCCAAGCAATTTATGGAGCATGTATTCAAGATACATGGTTTGCCACTCAACATAGTTTGTGATAGAGATACCAAGTTCATGGGCACTTTTTGGAGGACATTGTATGAGAACTTGGGGACTCAAATCACTCCTTCTACAGCCTATCACCCTCAAACGGATGGGCAAACGGAGTGCACAAACAAATGGCTCGAAGTGTACTTGAGGCACTATTGTCATGACATGCAAGCATCATGGGGGGACAAATGGATTTACCTTGCTGAATTTTGTCATAATTCAAGCAAGCATTTGAGTATTGGGATGTCACCTTTCGAGGCTCTTTATGGGTATCAAGTGCATGTGCCGTCTATTGCCTTCCATGAGAGGATAAAATGGTTAATCCTTTAGCTAAGGAAGAGATGGAAAGGATGAGACAGCTTCTTCAATTATGCAAGGATAATATGAAGAAGGAACAAGAAGTCATGAAGGCAAATGCGGATGAGCAAAGACGCAAAATGGAGTTCAAGGAAGGTGATTATGTGTTGCTCAAGCTTCCTAAGAGCCGTCACAATATGAAGAAGGCACAAGAAGTCATGAAGGCAAATGCGGATGAGCAAAGACGCAAAATGGAGTTCAAGGAAGGTGATTATGTGTTGCTCAAGCTTCCTAAGAGCCGTCACAATATTCTCAAAGGGTCTTCCAATTCCAAGTTGGCACATAGATACTATGGACCATATTTGGTAGTCAAGAAAGTGGGTGATTTGGCTTATAAGCTTGACCTACCTCCTTCTACAAGGATTCATAATGTGTTTCATGTATCCAACCTTAAGAGGTTTGTGGGCTCTCTTCCTCAAGAGATTAAAGAGTTACCACCGATGGATGAAGAAGGAGAGATTATCTATGAGCCGGAGAGGATTGTGGACAAGAGGACAAGGGTTTTGAGGAACCGGAACATTGATGAATTCCTTGTGAAATGGAAGCATTTGCCCATAGATGAGGCTACTTGGAAATCAATGGAGTATGTTCAACAACATGGTTTACTTGATGGAAGTATTCCTTGATCAAGTGGCATGATTATTATGTGAAGAATGGGCATATCATGAGGTTTTATATGTGCTGTAATTTCTGAGCAGCTTCTATTGTTGGGTTTACCAATCTACTCCAACACACTTGGAAGATCATTTGGTTTGATGAAAAATATGTGGGACCCTTTTGGGTGCGGCGGCTACGCATCATTTGCAGCTTATTTTTATGGAGGTTTCATGAAGAATTTCAAGGGAAGCTTCATCGACAACACGGCTGCCACCATAACAGTCCTACATGTTATTTTTGGAGAAGGAGTTTGTCGGCTTCACTACATTTGGTTTCCCTATTGCAAATGTATTCGAGGCGCATTTTTAAAGACCTCTCTACTTCCCATGGGTTTATATCTTGTATGATTTTGAGGACAAAATCTTTGGGAAGGGATGGTTTGTCATGAACCATAGAGCTTGATTTCCACATGTGCATAGGGGCCCATGGGCAAAAGGAGAAAGTGACTATAAATAGGGCTTGGGTACATTGGTAGGATCTTTTGACACTTTTACTAATTTTGGTCATCTTGTACCTTTGGTCTCCAACAATGGAGATTTGGCCTTCCATGGTCAAGTTCATGGCTAACTTGAAAGCCATCCTCTTGGTGAGAGGTTAAACACACTTAGGCTATTTGTGCATCTTCTCTTGCTACATGCACTTATAGATTTTCTCTCTCTTGTATATTCATGTGATGAGCCATTTGATAACTAATCTCATGATTAATGGATACTAGATTCTTGCTTTGATGTGTTTGATTCAATATTTTACTCTAGATCCATTTCACTCTCCTCTCTCCTGGATCAAATCAAATCAAAAGGGAGCTAAACTAGGTCCAAATCTTGTCCAAATTAAGCCAAACTAAACCTCAAAAATTCTAGAACCTAGTTGGACCTGGTTAGAGGCCTCCCTCACCTATAAATAGATCCTTGGCCCTTTGTAAAAATATATGTGAACTATACCATGCCAATATTATACTAAAATAATGATATTTTCTATTATCCTCTAAAAATCCTCTACAATTTGGAGAGATTGGAGCATCTCTCTCTCTTCCACCTTCTTTGGAGTCTTCATCAACATACTAAACCAATTGGCTGGTTTGGGGCCTCTCCAATGACTAAAGAATCAAGCAAAACAAGAGTTGAGGAGTGATTTTATGGTCTTTTTCTTAATCTCTAAATGGTTCTCACTTCTCAACCCCTCTCAAGCTTAAGAAGTATTCAACTGAATGGCTCTTTAATGCAATTGAAGCTCTTTAATGAATTTTGGTAATTAAACACATAAAGTTTACATTTATGCTTAATTTAAAATATTTTTTAAGCATATCTCTCTCTCCCCCAAAGAATGGTCATTCCTATGACCTATTCTATATTCAAATGATGCTTCTCATGAAGCAAGTCTCAAATCAAAAAGTAAATTCTATGCTTGTCAAATTTGAGGCCAAAGAAGTGGCTTTTTAATACTTTTATGCTATCTAAATTATGAAAAACTTAGGAATCAAGTCCATAATTGGATATATGATCCAAATGGTAGTTATTCTATCATATTGTATTACTAAAACTTTATGCTTTTAAAATTATTAAAAATTATTAGTAATAGCAGCAGAGCGAAGCTATGGCAATTTTTTTGAAAAAGTAACACATAAATCAATTTCATGCATAATATGAATAGAGGACTTCCTACCATATTCTAGGATTAATCATCCTAGGTTAATTGAATAATTCTCATCATAACCATGAAAAAATTAAATTTAATGTTTATGCATAAATAGTTAATTAGGAAAAAGAAAAATTTCTAGTAATTCATTTTCTATGACAATAGAAATCCATGTATTCCATGAGGAAAGAGGAAAATTTGGAATACTAAAATAATAGATATTTTATTTAAAAATTAAAGAATAATTTTAGTTAAATTTATTTTTATGCATAAAAAATTTTAAATGATGAAAGAGGAATTTCCACCATATGTGGAATTCAATCATTTAGATGGAAAAAGAGAAATTCCTATATCCAAAAATATCTCAATTCTGGATTACCTCTCTCTAGACATTTTCTATCTCCAAGCCAAAACAAGGTAAAACAAGATCTTTCTTTTATTTTAGAGAGAGGAAATAATTATAAGAATAGAAGTGGAGGTTCTTACACCTTTACACCTCAAAAGCTGGGGGGAGGAATCTTACACAGATGGAGTCATGTGGCACAATTGCACAACATCAAACAAAAGGAAATGGGGTCGATGCGAGATTGTGTGTCTCAGCTAAAGCATTTAAATTCAAGGTGCAAACTAAATGAAAGGATAACTGATGATCATCAGTTATTGCCTTACTTCTGGAGAGGAGTTAGAGACCACAAGATAAATGATTAGCTGGTATTAGCCCAACCGGCTACTCTGGATGCATGTTGCAAATTGGCAATTCAATATGAAGATAAAATGCCAAAATTGCCACAACCAGAAGATGTCAGAATATCTTCGGGTGTTTTGAGTCACCAAGAGATTGGAACTCGGAACAAGAAAGTCGGAAACATGACTGTGGATGAACTGAGTAATGCAATACTGGAAAAATTGAAGATAAAGGATGGAAGAGAAACATCTGGGCATGGGGCATACCCATCTTTACCCCCGTAGAGAATTGATGTGGTGTTCTATGTGCAGATTGAATCACACTACCACTGAATGCCCACAGTTAAGAGCAATGCCACTACTTTATTGTGCACACTGTGTTAGGGAATCATGACACCTCTATGTGTAGATATCCAAGGTTCCAAACAGTAGCAAAGCTGTGCACCTAGAGCTTCATTGGCCTTACCAGTACCACCTGTGCAAATCACTGTAGCTACAGGACAACCAAACTCTTCCTATTTACCTAGGGGGATGGTTCCAGTACATGACACTTCACCTGTACCACCACCTGTTCTACCAGCACTAGCTAAAATCAACCAAATATTGATTGAAGAGCCCTCAGAAGATATGGATATGGTGCATGAAGTCGAACTTAGTGGAGAGTGCTATAATGAGGAAGCTGCGGAGATTGCATCGGATTCTATGTCCTAAAGGAGTCAGTGAATACCCAACTGCAGAAGAGTGTCAACAACTTCACAAAGCCAATTCAAGGACTAATCAGGTCGGGGATACAATGTATCCAAGAAACAATCTAACAAAGGAAAGGGAATTGGATGTACCTACTCCAATTCCAAAAGAGATGAAAGAGGCATATCAAGGAAACACGGTGTCAAGAATGTTTGAGTAAGATGCATAGGTTGAGTCCATCCATTCATTCCCTAGGGATGGATACAAGACACACACATGGAAGGAACCCTCAACTGTCAGAGAACCCAGAGACATAGGTAACCTCGCGGGCCGTACTGTCCAACTTTGTGTAAATTCCATTGAAACAATTGCTATGCAGTTCACCAACATTATGGGTAGAAATAAAGGAATGGGTAGAAGGTGACTAAGGCCAGCCGACACTACAAAGGATGTTCTATCACCTCTTGCAAAAAGAATCTTAAAACACACAAGGGAAAGAACAACCAGAGTCGTCAAGATACCGGTTAATCAATTGGGGCGTTATTATGAAAGTGAAGACACTAATGTTACAATCCCAATTCATCATAAGATAATAGGTACCAAGCACCAGCTATCCTGGATGTGGGGCGGGGATTAGCATCATCACAAAATTATGTTGGGAAAATTGGAAAAAACCCGATCTAAAAAGAGCAGATCTTATCGTTAAAATGGCAGACATAACATCTTGGGCTTTTAGAGAATGTGAGACTCAAACTCTTTACGTTTTGTTACCATCATACATTTGTAGTAATGGACTTTCTCCGCCACTCATATGACATAATATTGGGGAGACTCTTCATGAGGGAATCTAAATTGGTGCACGATTGGGCATTAGATCATGTGTATGTGCATAGGGATTCACAAATTCTAAAGATAGATCTGAGAACGTGGATAGCACACCCCATGGAAGGGTAATTGTTCGGTAATGATAGTCGAGCAGACCACATCCGTACACATATGCCAGCCGACTATTAAAAATTCCAAAGAGGAAGAGGAAGAGGAAACGAAAATTCCAAAGAGGAAGAGGAAACGAAAATGTATGCATCACTTCCTCCTCCAAATTTCACTGAAAAATGGATGCATATGCTAGCTATCATAGATGTGATGCAACCCCAAAGGAACCCAATATGTGGAATTTGGAACTGTTCCCACTACCTCTGTCTGTATGGTCAATTGGCAAACCGTTGTGAGGAATCAGAAGAGGATGAAGGGTGTACCACCTGAGGTGGTGCAACATACAATCCCAATCATGGAAGGATCAAGGCCATCCAAGCAAAAACCATACCAGATGAATTAAAAATATGTGACAATTGTAAAAGAGAAAATCAATAAACTCATTCATTGAGATTTCATCTATGAGATAGAACATATGGATTGGTTGTCACCAATCGTAATTGGTTGTCAACCAATCGTAATTGGTTGTCACCAATCGTAATAGTGCCAAAGAAGAATGGAAAACTTAGGGTATATGTCAATCGTAAAAAGGTCAACGCAGCTAGTAGGAAGGACCATTATCCACTACCCTATACTACGGAACACGTTTTGGAGAGAGTAGCTGGTGAATAAGCTTACAGCTTCTTGGTTTCAGGCTATAATCAGGTGTCTAGAGCACTAGAAGACTAGCATAAGACAACCTTCCATACAATATGGGGGACGTTTGCTTACAAAGTCATGCCTTTCGGTCTCACCAATGCCCAGCAACATTCCAACGATTAATGTGCATAGCCTTGCAGAAGTCGTTGCAGGTATTCATTTATGATTTGTGTGCACACTCTCGATGGATAGACCATCTGGCTTGCTTAAGGAAGGTGTTTGAGCGATGTAGATTGTATCATATATCCCTAAACCCTTTAAAGTGCCAATTTTGGGTCAAACACAGTGTGATATTGGGTGAAAGATCCCTGTCCCCTCTGCGCAACGAATCCCTGTCCCCTTCGCACATACACATTCACATCCATTCTTCACATACACATCCATATCCATTCTTCACATACACATTCATATCCATTCTTCACATACACATTTACATCCATTCTTCACATACACATCCATATCCATTCTTCACATACACATTCACATCCATTTTCAAATACACATTCACATCCATTCACATCCCATATCATTCATTTACATCCGATTCCCATGACATCACATCTCATTCATTCACATCTATCTTGATTCACATGTCATCACATCTCATTTATTCACATCCCGATTCACATCACATTACATCTCATCCATTCATTCACATCTATCTGATTCACATCGTGTCTCATCACATCTATTCACATCACATATCATCACATCTATTCACATCACATCTCATTTCTATGTAAGTTTTCAGTTTGATTTTCTTTTGAATACAAGGAGTATTTCTTGAATCACTATCCCCAAAACTTCTTGATTGGAATTCTGAATTTCATACGAGAATTCCTTGAATTCTATAACCTTGATCCACAGATCGATTCAAGGGTCTCAAACTTAGTTTCATATTTGGTGGGAGTTTTGAGTGTATTTTTCTAAACTGATCTCACACCTTCTTTCCTCGAAACTGACGAAAGAGTTTGGTCTTGGTCATAGTCTGATTCAAGGTTCGAGTCGGATAAGATTTTTCCTGATCTATCTTTCTCAAAAAGGTTTGATAATTCAGTTTCTATTTTACTGAATTTCTTTCTTTGAATATTCACTTAACTGATTTCTAAGTATGTTATACGAATTCTAATTTTGATATTAAAATTCTTTATGCATCTATTTATGCATAAAAATCAACTTCAGTGGTGGGAATAACACTTTTATAAAAAAATCCTTTTATGCATCTATTTATGCATAAAATCAAATTTAATAGGAATAACACTTTTATAATAAAAAATTCCATTATGCATCTTTCTATGCATGAAAATCAAATTTTATAAAAATAACACTTTTGTAATAAAAATTTTTTTTATGCATGTTTCTATGCATAAAAATTAAATTTAATAAGAATAACACTTTTGTAATATAAAAAATTCCTTTATGCATCTTTTTATGCATAAAAATCAAATTTAATAAGAATAACACTTTTGTAATAAAAAATTTCCTTTATGCATCTTTCTATGCATAAAAATCAAATTTAATAAGAATAACACTTTTGTAATAAAAAATTTCCTTTATGCATCTTTCTATACATAAAAATAAAATTTAATAAGAATAACATGTTTGTAATTAAAAAAATTCCTTTATGCATCTTTCTATGCATAAAAACCAAATTTAATAAGAATAACACTTTTGTAATGAAAAAAATTTCTTTATGCATCTTTCTATATGCATAAAAATCAAATTTAACAAGAATAACACTTTTGTAATTAAAAAAATTCCTTTATGCATCTTTCTATGCATAAAAATCAAATTTGATATGAATAACACTTTTGTTAAAAAAAATTTTCCTTTATGCATCTTTCTATGCATAGAAATCAAATTTAATATGAATAACACTTTTGTAATAAAAAAATTCCATTATGCATCTTTCTATGCATAGAAATCAAATTTAATAAGAATAACACTTTTGTAATAAAAAAATTTCCTTTATGCATCTTTCTTTGCACAAAATCAAATTTAATAATTAATATCAGTGACATCCATGCATTTTCATAGGTGAATATGTACATGGAGTAATTAGAATACTTTTTTTAGATGCAAAAAATGGTGGGAATTACTCTTTTGGAATAACATAAAAACAAACTTCCTTTTCCACAAAATTCTAGAAAATTTTATCATAACCTCCTTTGTAGTATGGTTGACCATTTCTCATTTTTATCATTCTTAATTTAACTTAAATTAACCCAAATTAGATTTATAGAACTCTAATCTATACAATTTTCTAAATTCAAGAGAGTAAACAATAAGAAGAGTTTAATTAATCCCTTAGTTAATCTTTCTAGGATTGAGAAAGGTTGGAATGTAAAGAGGAGAAGGGGGTGGCCTATTTATCAAAGGCATAGCATTTGAATTTAATTCAACATTTGCAAAACATAAAAAATTAAGAAAACCATAGATTTTTCATTAAACAAGTAAGAAAATTAGCTTACATGGAGCTTGTAAGCTCTCCTTTGGCTTGAGGGATTGAGGGTTCTACTCTTGTTTGAAGCAAGAGTGGCCACCAATTCACTTTGGAGAGGATTAGGCCAAAAACAATTGAATTATTAAAAAATTCAATGTAGATGGCTCAAGGCAAGAGTAGAGTAACAGTGCATAAACACTATTAAGCTTTTACAAAGGGGGAGGCTTCTATTTATAGAAAAAAGTGAGCCTCTAACCAAGCAAAGTGATTCTAGAATTTTCCAAATTAGTTTGTAAAAGCTTAATATTGCATAAACACTATTAAGCTTTTACAAAGGGGGAGGCTTCTATTTATAGAAAAAAGTGAGCCTCTAACCAAGCAAAGTGATTCTAGAATTTTCCAGATCAGTTTGGTCAATTTTTGACCATTTTTGGGTCAATTCAGCTTACTTTTTGGATCTAGTTTTGAAATAGGAGAGAGGAGAGATAAAAATGTCTCATTTTATTGATTAAGAATTGGGGGTAATGATGAGAAAAAGGTGCCTACTTCATGAGGGGAGATCCCCACACTAAGGTGTCAAAATTCAGTTTTTTAATTATTTTCTTTGGTCCTTAGTCCACTCTTTATCTTATGTGAGCATTTACTCATTTTGGGGGGGGGGGGTTCTTTTATTCTTCAATTTATCTCCTCCCTACATTTGGATTAATCTTATTGATTGGTCCATAGGAACCTTAATTGGACCGTAATCTAAAAATTTCTGAAAATCTCGACTCTAAGCTAAGGTCCTTTATACCTATTTTCAATTAATTCCAATTGTACATTGGAAAGTTCTTTTTGAATTTCTGTTTTAGGGGAAACCATTTTAGACACTAGGAGGATTTTTATATCCAAAAATATCTCAATTTTGAATTACCTCCCTCTAGATATTTTCTCTCTCCAGGCCAAAACAGGGTAAAAGAGGATCTTTCTTTTATTTCAGAGAGGGGAATAATTATAAGATCACAAGGGGAGGTTCTTATACCTGCACACCTCAAAAGCTGGAGGGACGAATCTTACATCCTACCCCACTTAAAAAACGTGAGATGTCCTCATCTCTCGCAAATTAGAGGGGACAACTCTTTCCCTTAAGATCCAACTAATTATGGGATTCCTTATAGTCTAGTGAACCCAAATTAGGGGACAACTGATTCCCTTAAGATCCAATTGATTCTGGGGTTCCTTATAGTCTAGTGAACCCAACAGAATCCTGGGATAAATATCTCTTATATAGAACTCATCATCAGATAACGATTCATTAAGATCATATCATTCAGATCCTTAACACAATAATGGTCCATTAGACCAAAATTTCCATCTAAACATTCTTCCATGGGAATTTCAATTATACAGGTTTTTAATTTGTCAACCCTTAACTTGATCCATTGGGTCAAGTGTTAACAGTAGCAATCTGTCAGCACAATCCACTAATCTCATAGTGATTTGCTGAAGTCATTATCGTCATTCCAGTTATGAACATCATCACAAGGACTCGTCCCATTCATCCTCAATGTGGTTTTGCTCAGCTTATCGCTTTTCAACCAAAATTTAGAAATCATCATTTTTCAATTAGAATCCAATTCAACTCATCAGTTCTTCTCAACCAAAATTTTAAAATCATATCACCCACATTCGAATTCATTATCTGGATAGCATTTTTGCTTATAATTTCAAGGTCTTACATTTACTCGTATATACTGCCAGTAAAGAGCTGCAGTTATACCCTCGGTATATACGGGTAGATGGTCCTTGGAAATTTAAGGTAAATATCATCATGTCTAGGCCTCAAGCAAGTCAAGGATTACATACAATTGTAGTACTTCCATATGAAGACCCAACTACCTATTTATGAATCTTCATGCTGAATATCAATTTGTATGAATTTCAAACACGGATGTAGAGTCATTGCTAAAGGCAAGAAAGAAGGCAGGTTGTTTAAGCTGGATGCTGGGATTCCTGAGTTAAAATCAGCCATGTTCTCTAAAAGTAGAAATGTGGTACAGGACATTGATATTATGTGGCATAAGAGGATTGGACATGTCAATATACAAAGGTTAAAGAACATGCAGGCAGCAAGAGGCATTGTTAGTGGGCTGCCTAGATTCAAGTATGATGGGAATATGCATGTTTGTGAAGCTTGTTAGTTTGGAAAGCAGGCAAGGTTACGGTTTCCTAGAGAAGGCAACATGAGTAGCAGGCCACTTGAGATAGTACATAGCGATGTATGGGGCCCTACACAAAACCCATCCATCAAAGGCAGTTTATATTATGTGACATTCATTGATGATTTCAACAAAATGACATGGATATACTTTCTCAGAGAGAAGAGTGAAGTGTTGGAAAAGTTTATGGATTTCAAAGTTTTTGCAGAGAAGCAATATGGTTCTTAGATTAAATGTTTGAGGACAGATGGAGGTGGTGAATACACCTCAAATGCTTTTGAGCATTTCTTGAGAAAGCATGGAATAAGAAGGCAATTGACTTGCAGGTATACACCTCAGCAAAATGGTGTGGCGGCTGAGAGAAAGAATAGAGTCATTTGTGAAGTGGCCAGGGCAATGCTCAATGAAAAGAGCATGCCAGATTATTATTAGACAGAAGCATGTGCTACTGCAGTGTATATAATTAATAAGACACCTACAGAGCAGCCATTCATGGAAGTACGCCAGAGATGCGGCTTACAGGTTTTAGGCCAGACATTGGACACCTCAAAGTATTTGGATGCATAGCTTATGTACATGTGCCTGACGAGAGAAGGAGGAAGTTGGATCCTAAGGCAGAAAAGTGTGTGTTTGTTGGATATGCACAGGATCGTAAGGCATACAAATGTTTATGTGCCACCACATGCTAGAGTGACAGGTGTTCAGAGTGATCCGCATGCATTGCAGAGATCCCAAAGGGTCAGATATCCAGTTGACAGGTTGACATACCGTGATTTTGCTAATGCATTATGCATATATGACTTCTTTGGTGAAGCATGTGGAACCTACATGCTATACAGAAGCTATTGGAAAGCATGTATGGGAGAAAGCAATGGATGTTGAGATGGACGCATTGGTTCATAATGATACATGGGATTTGGTTGCATTACCAAAGGACAAAAATGTCATTGGTTGTAAATGGGTTTACAAAGTGAAATGCAAGTTTGATGGTTCCATTGAGCGACATAAAGCAAGATTGGTAGCTAAGGGTTATGCACAAGGTTTGGACTATGATGAAACATTTAGTCCAGTGGCAAAGATGGGAACAGTGAGAGCAGTCATTTGCTATGGCTGCAGAGCAGCAAATGGTTGGGAAATGCATCAAATGGATGTCAAAAATGCATTTCTAAATGGTGATCTACAAGAAGAAGTGTATATGGCACAGCCAAAAGGGTATGTACACCCAAAGTATCCCACTCATGTATGCAAATTGAAAAAGGCATTATATGGTTTGAAGCAAACACCTCGTGCTTGGAGTGATAAGATGAGTAGATATCTTATCTCCCTTGGTTTTTAGGTTTCTACAGCAGATTCTTCACTCTATGTGAAGAAAACAGATCATGGGATTGTTTTACTTGTCATCTATGTGGATGACTTGATTATCACAGGTGATCATGGTGCAGATGTGATGCATGTCAAGAAAGCTTTGAGTGGGCAGTTTGACATGAAAGACTTGGGTGAGTTGAGATACTTTCTTGGAATTGAAGTGATCAAAGACCATGCAGGTACATGGTTAGTGCAAGGCCAATATGCATTGGATATGTTGGCAAAATATGGCATGACAGGGTGTAAGCCTATGAGTACACCCCTTTGGAGCAAAATGTGAAGTTGCGGGCTGATTTTGGTGAGGAGTTGGATGATCCATCTATGTACAGAAAGATGGTTGGTAGTCTCATTTACATGACTATCACACGCCCAAATTAGAGTTATGATATGGGGCTAGTAAGCCCAACCTACAGTTGCTTTATCCAGTACAGAGGCTGAATACAGAGGTGCAGCCATTGCTACTTGTGAAGGAATATGGTTAAAGAGTCTCTTGGCAGATTTGGGTGACCCTATTGATGGCAAAGTTGTCATTCATTGTGACAACATGAGCAGCATACAGTTGGCAAAGAATCCAGTGTTTCATGCGCGGACCAAACACATAGAGGTCCATTATCACTTTGTCAGAGAGAAGGTGCTGGATGGTACAGTTGATCTACAAGACTGACGAGCAGGTGTGTGGCAGACATCTTTACAAAGCCACTTAGCAGGGAAAAGTTTGAGTACTCCCGTACTATGTTGGGAGTACATGTTGGGAGTACATGGGATGAGCTTGAGGTGGAGTGTTGAGAGCTTTGATAGCCCAAGCTCATCTACATCTTCATCTATGGCAGTACATCATGAGCTTGAGAGGGGCTGTTGAGATTCAAGCTCGATGTCAGTGTGTGCCAGCTATGCTATGTGCTGGCATGTTAGGTAGGAACATGTGTGACATAAATGACCGCGTCTAGCTGGTCATAGTGTGTGTACATTAGCTAGGGTTAGATGTGTGTACATTAGCTAGGGTTAGATGTGTGTGGACACAACTCATAGTGTGTTGTGTGTATTATGGATTATGGCTTTATGCATTGTGTGAGAAGGGAGATGGCTTCCCTCTATGGTTAAGGTTTGTAATATACATTAGGGTTTACTCGTGTGTGTGTGTCTCCTCTCCCTCTACCTATTTTTCAACAATTCTGTTATGGTACAATAGATGAAATAAATCCCGGATAAAATTGTTCTATGGAAAAGAATCAACGATTGTGCCTCTCAATGAGGAAAAAAGTGTTGGTCTCTATGATTCAAGTGTAATCTTTTCCTTGATCTGATTATGGGACTTACGGGTTCGGTCAGATCAGTTCAGTTAGTTAAGACTTTAGACTACATTAGAGTAAAAATATCTTAGAGGAATCACCCGTGCTTTCCGGGCAAGGGAAGTTTTTTCGAGTTCAGTTAGTTAAGGCTTTAGACTACGTTAGAGTAAAAATATCTTGGAGGAATTCGTTGCGCGGTGGGGACAGGGATCTTTCAGCTGGTATCAGAGCAAATTGGCTACTGTGGATCAACCAAGAAGCCAAAAATGTCAAAAAATTATGAAGTAGCAGTAAAAGGTTGTAATTGTGTGATAAAATTCATACAAAATGTTATTCAGACTGAAATTCATAAATTGGTAATTGGGTCTTCAGATGTACAGCAATTATATGAAATCCCTGACTTGCTTGAGGCCTAGACATGATGGTATTTACCTTATAGTTCCAAGGACCATGAGACTACCCGTATATACCGAGGATATAACTGTAGCTCTTTACTGACAGTATATACGAGTAAATCTAAGATCTTGAAATTATAAGCAAAAATGCTATCCAGATGATGAATTCGAATGTGGTTGATATGATTTTAAAATTCTGGTTGAGAACTGATGAGTTGATTTGGATTTTGATTAAAAAATGATGATTCCTGAATTTTGGTTGAAAAGCAATAAGCTGAGCAAAACCACAATGAGGATGAATGGGATGAGTCCCTGTGATGATGTTCGTAACTGGAATGACGATAATGACTTCAACAAATCACTATGAGATTAGTGGACTTGGTCCCTCATCCACCGTACCGGAAGCTCACCATTTAAATCGAACCGAGGCTGTCAAGACCTCGGCCCACCTTCCTACGCGAGACGTCCTCCATTGACTCTCCGTCACCTGTTGCAACTTTATCACTTAGGTCTCCATGACCTCATTCACAAGACGATCAAAATGGTTCCCTAGCATTCTTGACATAAAACAGTCATTTAAAAAACAGGTCATAAATACAGTTTCTATAACAAACTCTCGTCTTTCCACATTGTTTCACATCAATCTACATTTCTTAATCCACGTCCAATCATATGTATTCCCATAGTCCTTCATCCATTCTCATCCAATCACATCATATTCCATCTCCTCACATCTATCCACATTTATCCTATCACATCTCATCCATTTGCATCTACCCATGTCCACATCTCATCCATTTGCATCTACCCATGTCCACATCTCATAACATTACATTCATTCACATCTCATCCATTCATATCTACCTCGATCCACATCACATCACATCAGATATATTTCACATCACATCTCATCCATTCACATCTACCCCGATTCACATCACATCCATTTCACATCACATCTCATCCATTCACATCTATCCCGATTCATATCACATCGATTTCACATCACATCTCATCCATTCACATCTATCTGGATTCACATCACATCCATTCACATCTATCTGGATTCACATCACATCCATTTCACATTACATCTCATCCATTCACATCTATCCCCATTCACATTCATCACATCACATCCATTCATATCTATCCCCATTCACATTCATCACATCACATCCATTCATATCCATCATATTCATTCTCATCACCATCATATCCATCATATTCATTCTCATCACCATCTGATTACATACATTCTATCTACATTACATCACATCCACATCTATCCACATCATATCTCATTCGTACGCATCCCATCTCATTCATCCACATCCATCCAGTCGTTCACATGCACGATTATTCACATCCATCCATTCATTCACATTCACATCTATCACATTCACATCCACATCCCTTTACATCACATCATACCCACATCCCTTTACATCACATCACATCCACATCACATCCACATCCCCTTTACATCACATCACGTCCATTCACATCCACATCCCCTTTACATCACTTCACATCTCATTCCACATCTACATCCACATCCATTTACATTACATCACATCTTATCGCATCCACATCCACATCCATTTACATCACATCACATCTTATAATATAACCTCACATCTCATTCTCATCTCATTGTTCACATCCACATTCATTTACATCACATTCTTTCACATACACATACACATCCATTTACTTTACATCTCATCCTTTCACATAACCTCACATCTCATTCTCATCTCATCATTCACATCCACATCCATTTACTTCACATCTCATCCACATTGATTTTCATCACACCACATCCTATCACATCCCATTCACATCTTATCACATCCATTCACATCCTATCACATCCCATTCCCATTTAGTAGCTTTTTCTACTTCGATACCCGATGATGGGACTTTTTCTAAATTTTTGCCAATTACTTGGCCTAGTTAAAGGTTCTTTTTCTCGAGATGGCTATTTTCATATTCTTTATCAAATTCTCAAGTGAAATATGTTCAATATTTATCTTTTGAATAAAAGAATTCATGGGATTTACAAAAATTAGTTCTACCCATATTTCTAACTAATGCTCTAAATTCCACTTTTGATATAAAATGAATTATACTAAGAATTCCTCTTTTTCCATTTAATTTTGTGGATCTCAAATATCATGGGAATTCCTCTTTTGGCATTTAATTATTTACATTTCAATTTTAATGGTAATTCCTCTTTTATAAAATAAATTTATCTAAAATTCCTCTTTTCTTTAATAAAAATATCCATTAATTCAATATGCGTCATAGGAATGACCACTGCTTTGGGGAGAGAGAGATATACATAAAAAACATCCTAAATTAAGCATAAAGATAAACTTTTCTTAATTATTCATTACAATTCTTAAGAAAAGCTTGATTTGTATTATAAACACTTAAGTAGATACTTCTCAAGCTTGAGAGGGGTTGAGAAGTGAAAACATTGAGAATAGTAGAGAAAAATCATAAACTTATACTTTACCTCTTGTTTTGCTTGCTTCTCTATCTTAGAAGAAGCCCCCAACCAATCAATTGGTTAGTGTGTTGAGAGGAAAGCTCCAAGGAAGGTTGAAGAGAGAGAGAAGCTCCAATCTCTCCAAAATGTAGAGGATTTTTAAAGGATAATAGAAAATATCATTATTTTTAATGTAATACTAGCATGGTATAGTTCACACATTTTTTTACAAAAGACTAAGGATCTATTTATAGGTGAGAGAGGCCTCTAACCAAGTCCAACTGGGTTCTAGAAATTTTCAGGTTTAGTTTGGCTGAATTTGAACAAGATTTGGACCTAGTTTGGCTCCCTTTTGATTTGGTTTGATCCAGGAGAGAGGAGAGATAAAAATATCACAATTTTATTGAATTAAAAACTCCACCACATGTGTGAAATAGGCACCTCCTTGAAGTCTCCCTCCCTCCTTACCAAGGTGTAAAAATGCATCATTATACTAAAATATCTCATTTGTTTTAGTAATATCTCATAGTTTTTAACTAATAAACCTTGTATGCAGTCAACTCTTCATCTTATGTGGGCATTTACTCATTTTTGGGTATTTTCTTTTATTCATTGGATTTATCTCCTCCCCACACTTGGATTAATCCTATTGACCCATAGGAACCTTAATTGGACCATAATCCAAAAATTTCTAAAAATCTTGACCCTTAGGCTAAGGTCCTTTATACATATTTTCAATTAATTCCAAATGTACATTGGAAAGTTCTTTTTGAATTTCTCTTTCAAGGAAAACCATTTTAGACACTTGGAGGATTTTTATATCAAAAAATATCTCAATTTTGGATTACCTCTCTCTAGACATTTTCTATCTCCAAGCCAAAACAGGGTAAAAAAAGATCTTTCTTTTATTTCAGAGAGGGGAAATAATTACAAGAACAGAAGGGGAGGTTCTTACACCTTTACACCTCAAAAGCTGGAGGGAGGAATCTTACACAGATTGAGTCATGTGGCACAACTGCACAACATCAAACAAAAGGAAATGGGGTCGATGCGAGACTGTGTGTCTCGGCTAAAGCATTTAAATTCAAGGTGCAAACTAAATAAAAGGATAACTGATGATGAGTTATTGCCTTGCTTCCAGAGAGGAGTTAGAGACCACAAGATAAATGATTATCTGGTATTAGACCGTGAGACCGGCTACTCTAGATGCATGTTGTAAATTGGCAATTCAATATGAAGAAAATGTGCCAAAATTACCACAATCGGAAGATGTCAGGATATCTTCGGCAGACAGCAATGACTTCGGGTGTTTTAAGTCACCAAGAGATTGGAACTCGAAACAAGAAAGTCAAAAACATGACTATGGATGAACTCAGTAATGCAATACTGGACAAATTAAAGATAAAGGATGGAAGAGAAACATTTGGGCATGGGGCATACCCATCTTTACCCCCGTAGTGGTGCTCTATGTGCAGATTGAATCACACTACCACTGAATGCCCAGTTAAGAGCAATGCCACTACTTTATTGTGCACACCGTGTTAGGGAAATGTAAGATTCCTCCCCAGCCTCTCAAGATGTCCTGCATCTTTCCCTGTAATCAAATCCCTCTTCAGAAATATAAAAGATCTTGTTTCTACCTGTTTTAGCCTAGAGAGAGAAAATATTCTAGAGAGAGAATATTTAGATTTTGAATATTTTTAGACAAAAAATATCTCTTCTTATTAAAATAAGTTTCCTTGAAACAGAAGTTCAAAAAGATTTTCAGAAGGTGCATTAGAAATTAAGTATAATCTGTTCAAGAAGCAGCATCCTGGGGGTGAAGATTTTTTCGAAAATTTAAATTAAGGTTCCTATGGACCAATAAGATTCATCCAAATGTAGGGAGGAGATAAATGAAGAAATAAAAGAAAAATCCCCCAAAAATGAGTAAATACTCACATAAGATGAAGAGTTGACTAAGGACAAGGCTAATAGTTAAAAAGGGACTATTACAGGACTGGGATTTTATTAGTAAAAAAATTGGGATTTTATAGTAAAAAAATGAAATTTCAACACCTCGGGGAGGGGTAGAAGTAATGATGCATTTTTGACACCTCTGCATGGGGATTTTTTCCTCATGAATGAGGCGCCTACTTCACATGTGCAATTGAGTTTTAAATCTTTAAAAATTGAGATATTTTATCTCTCCTAACTCAAGTCTAGTTCCAAAAAGTTAGCTCAAATGACCTAAAAATGGTCAAAAATTGACCAAACTGAATTGAAAAATTCTAGAATCAGTTTGTTTGGTTAGGAGCTCACTTTTTTCTATAAATAGAAGCCTTCCCCTTTGTTGAAACTCAATAGTGTTTTATGCAGTGTTACTCTACTCCTCCCAAGCCAAGAACTGTGAATTAATTCATAATTCACTAGTTTTTGACATTTTCCTCTTCCAAAGAATGGTGGCCACTCTTGTTACAAACAAGAGTTGAACCCTCAAACCATCAAGCCAAAGGAAAGCTCTCAAAGTCATTAGTAAGTTGGTGATTCTTCTTTTTTTTACACTTATTTTATGGTTTTTATGGTTTTAAATGGTTTTTATGCTTTATGTCTTCTCTAAAATTGCAAATAATTTTATGCCTCATTACAAAAAGGCATTCCCCTCTCTTCTCTAGTAAAACCAACCATTCTCTATCCTAGGTGAATGGTTAATGATTAAAGTCAAGTTTTTTATAATGTTATCTTAATTAAGTAGAAAAATATTTAATTTAGAATAATTTCAATACTCTTGGTGCACTTTTAAAGACTAAAAATTTGAAAAATGGTAAGCCATACAAAGGAAGTTATGGTGAAATTTTTAGAATTTAGTGAAATAAAATTCATCTTTTATTATTCTAAAAGAGTAATCCTTATGGTTTCTATATTCTAAAGTATCATTTTCATGCATAGAAGATGCATTTTGATTATTTTTATAAAAGATAATTTTTTTTATTATAAAAGTGTTACTTTTATCATAATTGATTTTCATGCATAGAAGTATGCATAAAAGATAATTTTTTTATTATAAAAGTGTTACTTTTATCATAATTGATTTTCATGCATAGAAGTATGCATAAAATATAATTTTTTTATGATAAAAGTGTTACTTTTATCATATTTGATTTTCATGCATAGAAGTATGCATAAAAGATAATTTTTTTATTATAAAAGTGTTACTTTTATCATATTTGATTTTCATGCATAGAAGTATGCATAAAAGATAATTTTTTATTATAAAAGTGTTACTTTTATCATAATTGATTTTCATACATAGAAGTATGCATAAAAGATAATTTTTTTATTATAAAAGTGTTACTTTTATCATAATTGATTTTCATGCATAGAAGTATGCATAAAAGATAAATTTTTTATTATAAAAGTGTTACTTTTATCATAATTGATTTTCATGCATTGAAGTATGTATAAAAGATAATTTTTTTAATTATAAAAGTGTTACTTTTATCATATTTTATTTTCATGCATAGAAGTATGCATAAAAGATATTTTTTTTAATAAAAGTGTTACTTTTATTATATTTGATTTTCATGCATAGAAGTATGCATAAAAGATAATTTTTTTATTATAAAAGTGTTACTTTTATCATAATTGATTTTCATGCATAGAAGTATGCATAAAAGATAATTTTTTATTTATAAAAGTGTTACTTTGATCATATTTGATTTTCAAGCATAGAAGTATGCATAAAAGATATTTTTTTAATTATAAAAGTGTTACTTTTATCATAATTGATTTTCATGCATAAAAGTGTGCATAAAAGATAAATTTTTATTATAAAAGTGTTACTTTTATCATAATTGATTTTCATGCATAAAACTGTGCATAAAAGATAAATTTTTATTATAAAAGTGTTACTTTTATCATATTTGATTTTCATGCATAGAAGTATGCATAAAAGATAATTTTTATTATTATAAAAGTGTTACTTTTATCATAATTGATTTTCATGCATAGAAGTATGCATAAAAGATAATTTTTTAATTATAAAAGTGTTCCTTTTATCATATTTGATTTTCATGCATAGAAGTATGCATAAAAGATATTTTTTTATTATAAAAGTGTTACTTTTATCATAATTGATTTTCATGCATAAAAGTATGCATAAAAGATAAATTTTTATTATAAAAGTGTTACTTTTATCATAATTGATTTTCATGCATAAAAGTATGCATAAAAGATAAATTTTTATTATAAAAGTGTTACTTTTATCATATTTGATTTTCATGCATAGAAGTATGCATAAAAGATAAATTTTTTTATTATAAAAGTGTTACTTTTATCATAAATGATTTTTATGCATAAACATATGCATAAAAGATATTTTTATATTAAAAGTGTGATTTTCATCATAAATGGTTTTTATGCATAAATGGGTGCATAAAAGGATATTTTTTTAATGATGATAAAAGTGTGATTATCATCAGAATCAGATTTTATGCATAATTAGATGCATATTGAATCTTTATAAATAAATAAGGGTTCTCCTTAATCCCCTATTTACTTTTTGCAAAAATTGAAAAAATGAACAAGTAGATAATCTGTGAAAAGAAATGCTATTGTTTCATATTCACTAAGATGGTAATGATAAAACTATCGAAGTCGGAGATCGAGGTAAATGATTATTCCTCAAGAAATCCATGTTTTTGAAATCTGTAAACAAATATTCGTCGAAAGAAATTCAGAAAAAGAGAAATTGAAATAGTACCTTTCGAGAAAGATAATTTTAGGAAGAACCTTTCCAGACCTAAACTCTGATTCAGACTATTGAGCAAGACCTAGTTCCTTTGTCAGTTTCAATCAATGACGATGTGCCGAGTTCAGGGAAAATGTACTCAAATCACCCACCGAATAATCTGAAACTAAGTTCTAAGGATCAAGTTAACAGAATTTGAGGAATTCTGTTTGGAATTGAGACCTGGATCTAGAAGTATTGGGATACGGATTTAAGATATACTCATGGTATTCAAACAAAATCAAAACTGTAAACATGTATAGAAACCCTGTCTTCTTAAAAGACCGTCTTACCACAGGATGCTGGAGGGAGCATTTGGCATATATGTTTATCTAAGGGAAGTTCGGTTGCAACAGCTGGCGGGGAGTGTTTGAGGGACAGCTCACACGGCAAAGCCTGTCGAGGTCTTGACCAGCCTTGGTATGGTTAAAATGGTGCGCTTCCGGTATGATGGACGAGGGCCGACGAAGTGGTCCCTGAGTGAAGTGCCAGGACACCTAAGGAGGATCATGGAGGGTTCTGACTAGGTGATGCATGGGCTCGCGGTGCCGAGGACATCCATGCGTATGTCAAGGAAGATATTATATGATGGACCTATGTTTATTGTAATCTATCACACTGGATCTTGTTGTTGACTCGCTGGTCTCAACACGGAGAGTTCGGAGTGATACTGTTTTGTGAGAAACAAAGACTCAATGGAAATTTTGAAGTATGACATGTGTAACCCGTAAATTGAATATCAATGGATTGTTTTATAGATTAAAGTTTTAAAGAGGACTGTGTGCATATCTGTTTTCCAAAGCTAAAGTTAAGAATGGCATTTCAATTATGGGTGGGTGAGTACTTGTTTGGATCTACCGATTCCAGTGGCAGGGTGGTGACTAACCCATGGGCCAGGATGGAATCAGTGGAGTTTTAATAATCAAACTGAAAAATCTTAGGATTACGCTAAGATTTGAGTAGCTAGTCAATTCCTTGATAAATTTTTCAAATGAGTGGATCAACGGCTGTGCGCCTGATCTTGATCAGGAAAAAAGCGTTGAATTTACTAAAATGATCAAATTATATCAGTGATAATTTCCTTCTATTTGGTTTATTCAGTTGAAGGATAGCTTAGAATTGATCACGTTAGAAAAATTCGTTAAGAAAATTCAAAAATGTGGAATCGTCCTCGCATTCCGGACATGGGAAATTTTCCTGGTTTTGGTTTTCGGAGTGACCACCAGCCTAGTCTCGTGCCCGGACATTCGTGGGCGAGGCCTCGAGCGAGAAACCCTGCCCCGCGCATCCGCTGTCAGCTACCGGGAGTCCGGTGCGCGGAGGGGGCAGAGGGATCTCACAGGAATCATGACACCTCTATGTGCAGATATCCAAGGTTCCAAACATTAGCAAAGCTATCGGCACCTAGAGCTCCATTGGCCTTACCAACACCACCTGTGCAAATCAATGTAGCTGCAGGACAACCAAACTCTTCCTATTTACCTAGGGGGATATTTCGGGTACATGACACCACCTGTGCAAATCACTGTAGCTGCAGGACAACCAAACTCTTCCTATTTACCTAGGGGGATATTTCGGGTACATGACACTTCACCTGTACCACCACCTGTTCTACTACCACAAGCTAAAATCAACCAAATATTAATTGAACAGCCATCAAAAGATATGGATATGGTGCATGAAGTAAAACTTAGTGGAGAGTGCTATGATGAGGAAGCTGCGGAGATTGCACCAGATTCTATGTCCTAAAGGAGTCGGTGAATACCCAAATGCTGAAGAGGAGATAAGGAAGCTTGAAGAAGCCAGGGCCCTAGTAGAAGAGTGTCAACGACTTCACGAAGCCAAGTTAAGGACTAACCGGGTCAGGGATACAATGTATCCAAGAAACAATTTAACAAGGGAAAGGGATTTGGATGTACCTACTCCAATTCCAAAAGACACGAAAGAGGCATATCAAGGAAACATGGTGTCAAGAATGTTTGAGTAAGATGCATAGGATGAGTCCATCCATTCATTCCCTAGGGATGGATACAAGACACACACATGGAAGGAACCCTCAATTGCCCAGAGAACCCAGAGACATAGGCAACCTCGCGGGCCGTACTGTCCACCTCTGTGTAAATTCCATTGGAACAGCTGCTATGGAGTTCACCACATTATGGGTAGAAATAAAGGAATGGGTAGAAGGTGGACTAAGGCCAGCCGACACTACAAAGGATGTTCTGTCACCTCTTGCAAAAAAGAATCTTAAAACACACAAGGGAAAGAACAACCAGAGTCATCAAGATACCGGTTAATAAATTGGGGCGTTATTATACAAAAGTGAAGACACTAATGCTACAATCCCAATTCATCATAAGATAACAAGTACCAGGCACCGGCTATCCTGGATGTGGGGCAGGGATTAGCATCATCACAAAATTGTGTTGGGAAAACTGGAAAAAAACCCGATCTAAAAAGAGCAGATCTTATCGTTAAAATGGCAGACAGAACATCTTCAAAGCCCATTGGGGATTTTAGAGAATGTGAGACTCAAACTCTTTACGTTTTGTTACCATCATACATTTGTAGTAATGGACTTTCTCTGCCAACTAGACTCATATGATGTAATATTGGGGAGACTCTTCATGAGGGAATCTAAATTGCTACATGATTGGGCATTAGATCATGTGTATGTGTGTAGGGATTCACAAATTCTAAAGATAGATCTGAGAGCGTGGAGAGCACACCCCCCATGGAAGGGTAATTGTTTGGTAATGATTCGGTTACAACCAAGCAAACCACATCCATACAAATATGCTAGTCGACTGTTGAAAATTCCAAAGAGGAAGAGGAAACAAAAATTTATGCATCACTTCCACCTCCAAATTTTACTGAAAACTGGATGCATGTGCTAGCTACCATAGATGTGATGCAACCCCGGGGAACCCAATATGTAGAATTTGGAACTGTTCTCACTACCTCTGTCTGTATGGTCAATTGGCAAACCGTTTATTAGGAATCAGAAGAGGAGGTCTCTAGCATAGAAGGGAATAGATCAAAGGGCCGTACTAGTTCCCAACGCCCTAGAAGATGGCAAAAGCAGAAACAATATATTACTTGACGAAATGCCCTCCTATGAAGAAAACCTACGGATTCCTAGTGGCTAACATACCTCAAAGCCAGTAAGGTACACGACAAGTTTTTTAAGGATTGGGGTGAGGAATTGAGTAAGATATCACTTGAAGGGAAACATAAGGAGGAAGTCATTCTTCAAGAACCAAAAACGCACCAAAAATGAAACAAAGCTTTCATAGAAGCTGAGTGAGAGGGCATAAAAGTTATGGCTAAAACAAAAAGTGAGAAAGAGGATAAACTAGAGTTGCAAGGAGCTTAAGGATTGTTTTACGTGGAACTACAAAGAGATGAAGGGTGTACCACATGAGGTGGTGCAACATATGATCCCAATCATGGAAGGATCAAGGCCATCCAAGCAAAAACCATACCAGATGAATCCAAAATATGCGACAATTGTAAAAGAGGAAATCAATAAACTCATTCATTGTTGTTGCGGATTTCATCTATGAGATAGAACATACGGATTGGTTGTCACCAATCGTAATAGCGCCAAAGAAGAATGGAAAACTTAGGGTATATGTCGATCGTAAAAAGGTCAACGCAGCTACTAGGAAGGACCATTATCCGTTGCCCTATACGAAAAACGTTTTGGAGAGAGTAGCTGGTGAATAAGCTTACAGCTTCTTGGATAGATTTTCAGGCTACAATCAGGTGTCTAGAGCACCAGAAGACTAGCATAAGACAACCTTCTATACAATATGGGGGATGTTTGCTTACAAAGTCATGCCTTTCGGTCTCACCATTGCCCCAGCAACATTCCAACGATTAATGTGCACAGCCTTCAAAGACTACTTGTAGAAGTCATTGGAGGTATTCATTGATGATTTGTGTGCACACTCTCGATGATAGACCATCTGGCTTGTTTAAGGAAGGTGTTTGAGTGATGTAGATTGTATCATATATCCCTAAACCCTTTAAAGTGCCAATTTTGGGTCAAACACAGTGTGATATTGGGACACATTATTGTTGAAATTTGAGCATAATGATGAGCTATGGTGGATCATACACTAGAATCAACATCATTAACAAAGTGATCTCATTAGGGATATGCCTCAATTTATAGAGTTTACATCAAGCATCTAATCTCCATGATTCACTCCCAGAATATCTCCACCTTTTGCCTGATTCTCTCCACCTCTTCTCTTTTCCCTGAATATCTCCCAGAATATCTCCACACTCCTAAATTCTCTCATGCTACCCTTTATTCTCTCCCAGTAGATTCTTCTCACCTTTTTACAGGTTCTTTCACAATTACATCTTCTCTTTTACAGCCTCTAACCAAGAGCTTGTTCCCACACACACCCTATTCACTTGTATTTTCAACACCTCCCCTCAAGTGAATAATCCTAGCACTCCTGGACCCTATATCAAGTTTCCCTCTTACTTGATAGTCCGCGACCAGTGCCTCAAGTCCCTAAACTCCATAGTCCTTGACACTCTCTCTCTCTATGTGTCCAAGGCTACTATAAGTGCCCGCGACCTTGACTAAAGTGCTCACACATACATCTACAACGTGGTCTACATCATCGGTGGCTCAGAGATGGTTTTACTTTATTGGGGCAGCTTACATTGGGTTGTGGGGTCTCTCTCTCTCTCTCTCAGAGATTTTCACATGGCTCCTCACTCTTTGGAGCCTCACATCTTCTCTTGTCTTCAGTCTTCTCGGGGGAGCTTCTCTTCTTGTGGCAGCTTCTCTTCTCGTGTCCATGTCTTCCTTCAGCTTTTCTTCTTGGTGTGGAACCTCTTCTTGGGAAGAGATATTCTTCTTCTTTCATGGCTGGGGCCATGAGCTTGTCCGTCAGGTCTTTTTGCTCCATGTGAGCAACATGTTTCAATGTTTTGCTGACAGTTCCTTTGGGTTTTTATGTTTATTTTGTATCATTATGCAATGCAAACCCAAATTTATGCGGGAGGTCTTACCTCTTGCCTTAATCTGGACAAGGGCAGTGTCTGTTCCCATTTTTACACTGATGCAATGTGCCCAATACATAATGCGTATAGCATTCATTCTCATGCACATTCCAAATGCAACTCTGGCTGTGAATAATCTTGATTTTGAGTGAGATTTACAGGCATTAACCAAGGGTTAAATGCAAAATGATGATTTTCACAAATTTATCAGCATAATTTTCCCAGAAATTACATTAAATCAAGGGTAACCAATTTGAACGGGATGGTTGGAGTATCAATGTGAGATCCCTGTTCCCATCGAGCAACAGATTCGGGGTACTAGCAGCGGAAGTAGCACTTCTCGCGCGGGACAGGGGTCCCACATTCGGGGCCTCGTCCACAGATATCCAACCAAGAGACTAATCCGTCGGTTTTTCCAAAACCGGACTCGGAAAAACTTCACTTACCCGGAAAGTTCGGGCGATTCCACCAGGATAACTTTTTACTCTAACGTGGTCAAGACCATTACTAATCAAGCTGATCCGATTGTACCTATAAAGATACTCAGTCAGATCAAGGAAGAAACTTGCACTTGGATCATTGGGATCAACGCTTTTTTCCCCATCAAGGAGGCACAGCCGTTGATTCCTATCCATAGAACAATTACTATCCGAGATTTACTTTATCTATCGTAATAATAGAATTGAGTCTCAATTTACGGATCTAGCAGTCCAGCCTAACCCCATCCGCCGATCCCATGGGTTAGCCAACCGCCCAACCACTGTAGTGATGGGATCCAATTTGGAATTTGGTTAGGTTTTGCCCCGGGTACCAAGGAAAAGAGTTCCAAGGCAGAAGTTCATGCAAACATAAAACTAGCCACACCACTTACATACACCCAATATGAAATTGCCTTTTTCTTAGCATCAGCTAACTTTAAAACAATCCTTTAATGAAACCATAGTACCACTGATCACAATCTCCCAAATTATCCAGTTGATTCTTAATTTTCCATCATTCCTTCATCAGAGTATCTATGGCATCATTGGCAACTAGAACGCTCACCACCTGTCCACTCATCAGGGGCCTTTCAATAGTTCCTAGCCCATAATACTCGGCAATATAATCACTTATAAAAATCCAGATGGACTCTCATTGAAGATCAGCAAGATCAACCAATAGATCCATATAAAGAGCCATGGACTCATCCATTGAAGACCAGCAAGGTCAATCAACCAGATCCATGCCCGGTTTCGGAAAACAACTCTTATTCCTTGTTCCAATATCTTCCTCGACGCACGCGTGGGTATCCTAGGCGACCCAGAGCCCGAGCACCGTATGGTCAGCACCCTCTAGGATCCTTCGCAGGTGACCTAGCGCTTCACTCATAGGCCGCTTCCTTGGTCCCTCATCCACCGTACTAGCGGAAGCTCACCATTTTAATCGAACCGAGGTTGGTCAAGACCTCGGTCGACCTTGCTATGCGAGACGTCCTCCATTGACTCTCCATCAGCAGTTGCAACTTTATCAGTTAGGTCTCCACGACCTTAATCACAAGACGGTCAAAATGCTTCCCCAACATTCTTGACATAAAACAACCATTTACAAACAGCATTTACAAACAGTTTACAAATACAGTTTCTATATTAACTCTCATTTTTCCACATTATCCCTTATCAATCCACATTACTTATTCCACATTCCATTTATATGTGTACTCATCCCATCACATCATTTTCCATCTCATCACTTCAGATTCCTTCACATCACATATCATATATTCACATCCATACATATATCCACATCCACATCCACATTCACATCCATACATCTACATCTACATCCATGCATCTATTTTCACATCCACATCTACATGCACATTCATGCATCCTCATCCATACATCCATATCTACATGCACATTCACATCCATACATCCACATCTATATGCGTACATTCACATCTACATGCATACATCCGCATCCACATTCATACATTTACATCTACATGCATACATCCACATCTCCATGCATACATCCACATCCACATTCACATTCACATCCATACATCTACATCTACATGCATACATCCACCTCCACATTCACATCCACATCTATACATCTACATCTACATGCATACATCCACATCTCCATGCATACATCCACATCCACATTCACATTCACATCCATACATCTACATCTACATGCATACATCCACATCTCCATGCATACATCCACATCCACATTCACATTCACATCCATACATCTACATCTACATGCATACATCCACATCTACATCCATGCATCTACATCCACATCCTCATTCACATCCATACATCCACATTCACATTCACATCTACATGCATACATCCATACATACACATCCACAGTTACATCCATGCATCCACATCCACATCCTCAGTAACTCTTTTATAATAAAATATTCATCTCTTATGCATAACTCTATGCATGAAATTCAATTATGCTAAAAGTAACTCTTTTATAATAAAATATTCATCTCTTATGCATACCTCTATGCATGAAATTCAATTATGCTAAAAGTAACTCTTTTATAAATATTTATCTCTTATGCATACCTCTATGCATGAAATTCAATTATGCTAAAAGTAACTCTTTTATAATAAAATATTCATCTCTTATGCATACCTCTATGCATGAAATTCAATTATGCTAAAAGTAACACTTTTATAATAAAATAAAAGATGAACTTTCTTTTACTAAGTTCTAAAAATTTTGCCATAACCTCCTTTGTATGGCTGACCATTTTTCAATTTTCTACGTCTTTAAAACTAATTAAAAGTACACCAATATTGAAATTATCTTAAAGTAAACATTTTTTTTCACTTAATTGAGATAAACATTATAAAAATTTGATATTAATCACTTAACCATTCACCTAGGGTAGAGAATGGTTGGTTTTGTTAGAGAAGAGAGGGAAATGCCTTTTGTAATGAGGCCTAACATTATAGAGAAGACATAAAGCATAAAAACCATTTTAAAAACATAAAAATCCATAAAATAATTAAAAGAAAGAAGAACCACCAACTTACTAATGACTTTGATAGCTTTCCTTTGGCTTGATGGTTTGAGGGTTCAACTCTTGTTTGAACAAGAGTGGCCACCAATCTTTGGAAGAGGGAAATGTCAAAAACTAATGAATTATTAACAAATTCATAGTTCTTGGCTTGGGTGGAGTAGAGTAACAATGCATTAGACATTTTTAAGTTTCAACAAAGGAGGAGGCCTCTATTTATAGAAAAACGTGAGCTCCTAACCAAACAAATTGATTCTAGAATTTTCCAACTCAGTTTGGTCAAATTTTGACCATTTTTAGGTCAGTTAAGCTAACTTTTTGCAACTAGACTTGAATTAGGAGAGAGGAGAGATAAAATATCACATTATTTATGAGTTTAAAACTCATTCAAGCATGTGAAATATGCACCTCTTCCTTACATATGTGTTAAAATAGAATCATTATACCCAAAATATCTCATATTTTTAATATTGCTCATAGTTTTTTACTAATAAACCTTGTACATTTTCAACTCTTCATCTTATGTGAGCATTTACTCACATACCCAAAATATCTCATATTTTTAATATTGCTCATAGTTTTTTACTAATAAACCTTGTACATTTTCAACTCTTCATCTTATGTGAGCATTTACTCATTTTTGGATACCCAAAATATCTCATATTTTTAATATTTCTCATAGTTTTTTACTAATAAACCTTGTACATTTTCAACTCTTCATCTTATGTGAGCATTTATTCATTTTTGGATACCCAAAATATCTCATATTTTTAATATTGCTCATAGTTTTTTACTAATAAACCTGGTACATTTTCAACTCTTCATCTTATGTGAGCATTTACTCATTTTTGGATACCCAAAATATCTCATATTTTTAATATTGCTCATAGTTTTTACCTAATAAACCTTGTACATAGTCAACTCTTCATCTTATGTGAGCATTTACTGATTTTTGGGTATCATCTTTTACAAAATTAGATTTATCTCCTTTCCACACATGGATTGATCTTATTGGTCCATAGGAACCTTAATTGGACCATAATCCAAAAATTTCTGAAAATCTAGACCCTTAGGGCTAAGGTCCTTTATACCTATTTCCAATTAATTCCAATTGCACATTGGAAAATTCTTTTTGAATTTCTGTTTCAGGGGAATTTATTTTAATAAGATGACATATTTTTCTATCTAAAAATATTCAAATTCTGAATATTCTCTCTCTAGAATATTTTCTCTCTCTAGGTTAAAATAGTTAGAAACTAGATCTTTTATATTTCTGAAGAGGGGATTGATTATAGGAGAAGACGCTGGATATTTTGAGAGGCTGGGGAGGAATCTTACATTCTCTCCCACTTGAAAAACGCGAGATGTCCTCATCTCGCAAACTGGGGTAATTTCACAAGATGCATGAATATAAGACTAAGAGAAAATTTAATTAAGATTAACCACACCAAGAAAAGTCTCAAAGAGAGCAAGACTCAAGACAAGAACAAAGATTTTAACTTTATTCATTCTTGGAACATATACAGCAAGATAGAAGAACTTTTTACAATTCCATAAGCCCGTCCATCATATGGTCACAAAAACGGCACTCACAAGTTGCACACGTATAAGGTAACTCATCTATGGGAATAATTCGGCTGGATATTGCAGCACCTACCTCAGAGGTATGAGGTGATCTAACAAAAGGACCTCTAAGAGGCAAGCCGAAAATGGGATAAAGGCATATCTTCTGGTGAGGAAGAAAGCACGCTAGTAAAGAAGACCCGCTCAGAAAATCCACCATGCCTTGATCTCATCATGCAGTAGTATCGGGGACCCAAACCCAAAGCTTCAATAACCATAACCAAGCGGACATTGTTACAAAAGTGCTGTTGCCTCCATGGTGTTACCCTAGTTATATCTCGACAGGTCCGCCATTTGGTCTGAGCTACAGAAGTTCCCAAGTGAGGGAAAAGTGAGCCCTCATACAGTTCTATAAAATCCTTCTTCACAGACTCGCTTGCGTCTTGAAGGTGAGAAATCATCATGGATAAAACCAATTCCTGCTGCCAAGCCATGAAGGAGATTAAGAAAGAAAGGGGATCGATGGAAGTAAGATTACTGTGAGCGACAAGTAAAAGTTATGACTTATATAAAGGAAGGAGCTAGCGTAACCTAGAAGCCAACGGTATCTTGCCACTAAAGTTTTACCGTCTTTCCATGATTTGGGTTTGGCACATATTTCTATAGAAGGCTTACATGAAATACATTATGAACTTTGAGATGAGGAGGTAAAAGAAGCTTGTAGGCTGTCACTTACTTTCTTTGAATTCAGATAAGGCTCACAATATCTGGGGGATAACTTCTTATACTCCCCAAGAGATAAAGAACTTATTTTGGGCCATACTCGAATGAAGACCAAAACCTTGGTATCCAAAATACCGATTTTCACTTTTGAACTCATTGTTCTGAATCCTTAAAACAGGTGGGACTCCCGAGAAGTATTCTAGGGAAAGGATCTTCCTTTTTTAAACAGAATTTTTCTTTTATTTTAGAGAGGGAATTATAAGATCAGAAAGGGAGATTCTTACTCCTGTATACCTCAAAGGCTGGGGAGGAATCTTACATTCTACTCCTATATACCTCAAAGGCTGGGGAGGAATCTTACATTCTACCCCACTTAAAAAAGTGTGAGATGTCCTCATCTCGCAAGGTAGAGGACGACTCTTTTTCTTAAGATCCAATTTTATTCTGGGGTTCCTTATATTCTGGTCAACCCAACAGAATACTGGGATAAATATCCCTTATATAGAACTCATCATTAATTAACAATTCATTCAGATCATATCATTCATATCTTTAACATGATAATGGTCCATTAGACCAAAAAATTTCCTTCTGAACATTCCTCCACGGGAATTTCAGTCAAGTAAGTTCTCAATTTGTCATCCCTTAACTTGATCTACCAGTCAAGTGTTAATAGTAACAATTTGACAGCACAACCCACTAATCTCATAGTGATTTGCTGAAATCATTATCATCATTCTAGTTATGAATATCATCACAGGGACTCGTCCCATTCATCCTCATTGTGGTTCGCTCAGGTTATTATATTTCAACTAAATTTCAAAAATCATCATTTTTCAATCAGAATCCAAATCAATTCATCAATTCTCAAACAGAATTAAAAATCATATCAACCACATTTGAAATCATCAACTGGATAGCATAAACACTTGTAATTTCAAGTCTTAGATGTACTCGTATATACTGTCAGTAAAGAGCTGCAGTTATACTCTCGGTATATACGGGTAGTCATCACGGCCCTTGGAATTATAAGGTAAATACCATCATGTCTAGGCCTCAAGCAAGTCAAGGATTCTATATAATTGCGGTACTTCCATCTGAAGACCCAATTACCAAATTACGAATTTCAGTTTGAATATCAAATTGTATGAATTATATCACACAATTACAACCTTTTTGTGTTTCTTGATAAATTTTTGACATATTTGTCTTCTCAGTTGATCTTTAATAGCTCTGATACCAACTGTGAGATCCCTGTTCCCACCGAGCAACAGATTCGGGGTACTAGTAGCGGAAGTAGCACTTCTTGCGCGGGACAGGGGTCCCACATTCAGGGCCTCATCCACGGATATCCGAACAAGAGACTAATCCGTCGGTTTTTCCAAAACCGGACTCGGAAAAACTTCCCTTACCCGGAAAGCACGGGCGATTCCACCAGGATAACTTTTTACTCTAACTTGGTCAAGACCATTACTGATCAAGCTGATCCGATTGTACCTATAAAGATACTCTGTCAGATCAAGGAAGAAACTTGCACTTGGATCATTGGGATCAATGCTTTTTTCCCCATCAAGGAGGCACAGCCGTTGATTCCTATCCATAGAACACTTACTATCCGAGATTTACTTTATCTATCGTAATAACAGAATTGAGTCTCGATTTACGGATCCATCAGTCCAGCCTAACCCCATCCGATCCCATGGGTTAGCCAACCGCCCAACCACTGTAGTGATGGGATCCAATTTGGAATTTGGTTAGGTTTTGTCCCGGGTACCAAGGAAAAGAGTTCCAAGGCTCCCTAGCCGGAAGTTCATGCAAACATAAAACTAGCCACACCACTTACACACCCAATATGAAATTGCCTTTTTCTTAGGATCAGCTAACTTTAAAACAATCCTTTAATGAAACCATAGTACCACTAATCACAATCTTCCAAATTATCCAGTTGATTCTTAATTTCCCATCATTCCTTCATCAGAGTATCTATGCATCATTGGCAACTAGAACGCTCACCACCTGTCCACTCAGGGGCCTTTTTAATAGTTCCTAGCCCATAATACTCGGCAACATAATCACTTATAAAAATCCAGATGGACTCTCGTTGAAGATCAGCAAGATCAACCAACAAATCCATATAAAGAGCCATGGACTCATCCATTGAAGACTAGCAAGGTCAATCAACCAGATCCATGCCCGGTTTTAGAAAACAACTCTTATTCCTTGTTCCAATGTCTTCCTCGATGCACGCGTGGGTATCCTAGGCGACCCAGAGCCCGAGCACCGTATGGTCAGCACCCTCTAGGATCCTTCGCAGGTGACCTAGCGCTTCACTCATAGGCCGCTTCCTTGGTCCCTCATCCACCGTACCGGAAGCTCACCATTTTAATCGAACCGAGGCTGGTCAAGACCTCGGTCGACCTTGCTATGCGAGACGTCCTCCATTGACTCTCCGTCAGCAGCAGTTGCAACTTTATGGTCTCCACGACCTTAATCACAAGACGGTCAAAATGCTTCCCCAGCATTCTTGACATAAAACAGCCATTTACAAACAGCATTTACAAATAGTTTACAAATACAGTTTCTATATTAACTCTCATTTTTTCACATTATCCCTCATCAATCCACATTACTTATTCCACATTCCATTTATATGTGTACTCATCCCATCACATCATTTTCCATCTCATCACTTCAGATTCCTTCACATCACATATCATATATTCACATCCATACATATATCCATATCCACATCCACATTCACATCCATATATCTACATCTACATCCATGCATCTATTTTCACATCCACATCTACATGCACATTCATGCATCCTCATCCATACATCCATATCTACATGCACATTCACATCCATACATCCACATCTATATGTGTACATTCATATCTACATGCATACATCCACATCCACATTCATACATTTACATCTACATGCATACATCCACATCTCCATTAATACATCCACATCCACATTCACATTCACATCCATACATCTACATCTACATGCATACATCCACCTCCACATTCACATCCACATCTATACATCTGCATCTACATGCATACATCCACATCTGCATGCATACATCCACATCCACATTCACATTCACATCCATACATCTACATCTACATGCATACATCCACATCTCCATGCATACATCCACATCCACATTCACATTCACATCCATACATCTACATCTACATGCATACATCCACATCTACATCCATGCATCTACATCCACATCCTCATTCACATCCATACATCCACATTCACATTCATATCTACATGCATACATCCATACATACACATCCACATTTACATCCATGCATCCACATCCACATCCACATCCTCAGTAACTCTTTTATAATAAAATATTCATCTCTTATGCATAACTCTATGCATGAAATTCGATTATGCTAAAAGTAACTCTTTTATAATAAAATATTCATCTCTTATGCATACCTCTATGCATGAAATTCAATTATGCTAAAAGTAACTCTTTTATAATAAAATATTTATCTCTTATGCATACCTCTATGCATGAAATTCAATTATGCTAAAAGTAACTCTTTTATAATAAAATATTCATCTTTTATGCATACCTCTATGCATGAAATTCAATTATGCTAAAAGTAACACTTTTATAATAAAATATTCATCTTTTATGCATACCTCTATGCATGAAATTCAATTATGCTAAAAGTAACACTTTTATAATAAAATAAAAGATGAATTTTTTTTTACTAAATTCTAAAAATTTTGCCATAACCTCCTTTGTATGGCTGACCATTTTTCAATTTTCTACGTCTTTAAAACTAATTAAAAGTACACCAATATTGAAATTATCCTAAAGTAAATATTTTTTTTCACTTAATTGAGATAAACATTATAAAAATTTGATATTAATCACTTAACCATTCACCTAGGGTAGAGAATGGTTGGTTTTGTTAGAGAAGAGAGGGAAATGCCTTTTGTAATGAGGCCTAACATTATAGAGAAGACATAAAGCATAAAAACCATTTTAAAACCATAAAAATCCATAAAATAATTGAAAGAAAGAAGAACCACCAACTTACTAATGACTTTGATAGCTTTCCTTTGGCTTGATGGTTTGAGGGTTCAACTCTTGTTTGAACAAGAGTGGCCACCAATCTTTGGAAGAGGGAAATGTCAAAAACTAATGAATTATTAACAAATTCATAGTTCTTGGCTTGGGTGGAGTAGAGTAACAATGCATTAGACATTGTTAAGTTTCAACAAAGGAGAAGGCCTCTATTTATAAGAAAACGTGAGCTCCTAACCAAACAAACTGATTCTAGAATTTTCCAACTCAGTTTGGTCAAATTTTGACCATTTTTAGGTCAGTTAAGCTAACTTTTTGCAACTAGACTTGAATTAGGAGAGAGGAGAGATAAAATATCACATTATTTATGAGTTTAAAACTCATTCAAGCATGTGAAATATGCACCTCTTCCTTACATATGTGTTAAAATGGAATCATTATACCCAAAATATCTCATATTTTTAATATTGCTCATAGTTTTTTACTAATAAACCTTGTACATTTTCAACTCTTCATCTTATGTGAGCATTTACTCATTTTTGGATACCCAAAATATCTCATATTTTTAATATTGCTCATAGTTTTTTACTAATAAACCTTGTACATTTTCAACTCTTCATCTTATGTGAGCATTTATTCATTTTTGGATACCCAAAATATCTCATATTTCTAATATTGCTCATAGATTTTTACTAATAAACCTTGTACATTTTCAACTCTTCATCTTATGTGAGCATTTACTCATTTTTGGATACCCAAAATATCTCATATTTTTAATATTGCTCATAGTTTTTACCTAATAAACCTTGTACATAGTCAACTCTTCATCTTATGTGAGCATGATTTTTGGGTATCATCTTTTACAAAATTAGCTTTATCTCCTCCCCACACATGGATTGATCTTATTGGTCCATAGGAACCTTAATTGGACCATAATCCAAATTTTTTTGAAAATCTAGACCCTTAGGGCTAAGGTCCTTTATACCTATTTCCAATTAATTCCAATTGCACATTGGAAAATTCTTTTTGAATTTCTGTTTTAGGGGAATTCATTTTAATAAGATGACATATTTTTCTATCTAAAAATATTCAAATTCTGAATATTCTCTCTCTAGAATATTTTCTCTCTCTAGGTTAAAACAGTTAGAAACAAGATCTTTTATATTTCTGAAGAGGGGATTGATTATAGGAGAAGACGCTGGATATTTTGAGAGGCTGGGGAGGAATCTTATAATCAAACCAACTCCGAATTGCAATCTGAAGCTTTAGGGATCTGTATCAGATACGTAATGGTTAATTTGAACCCTCAATTGCACCAAAATACAGTGATTAGCACTGATTAATCACTGATTAGCAAATTAATGCTCTGGTTTGTGTGCAAAAAACAGAGTATACGGGGAATCCAGATCTGGTGCCTTCCACTTCAAATGAGCTCAAATGCTTTCAAAGGCATCAATAGCAATGAGTCTAGTAGAGGATTAAGCCAAGAAACACAAGATTTGACCAAATATTGAAAGCTTAATCTCTGTTTTACCAAAGTCACCTACAGATTTGATGAAGAGCTTGGATCTCAATGTAGACTTGATGAAACTCAATTCTGTCTTCACCAGCTTATAGAGCATGCTTGATTACACCTTGGGCTAAGAGGAATTAGAAGCATTTGATTTGAGCAAGGAGAAATCTTCAATTCCCTTCAGAAAAAACACGCCGGCTAAATCGTTGATTTTTGCTTCGTTTCTTCGCGGTTTGCTGCGCCGTCTTGCTGAGCTTGTAGCCAAGGATGTTGGCTAGCTTGTGTTAGAAGCTTGTGCTCTAATTTTATGTGTGCAAGGTGCTAGAGATCCTCCACTGGCTGGGGGTGAAGGGGAAAGTGAAAAAACTCACTAAAAATTTACTTTTTTGCTAATTATCTACTAATCCTAATTAATTAACTAATGGGCTCATTCTAATTGATTCTAGGCAGCATGGCTCTGATACCATGTTGAAATTTGAGCATAATGATGAGCTATGGTGGATCATACACTAGAATCAACATCATTAACAAAGTGATTAGTAAATAATTAAGATGTAATTAGTGAATAATTAGCAAATAGATTAATGTAGGCATGGATACTCAAAAACCAGCAAATTCTCATTAGGGCTATGCCTCAATTTATAGAGTTTACATCAAGCATCTAATCCCATTGATTTCTCCATGATTCACTCCCAGAATATCTCCACCTTTTGCCTGATTCTCTCCACCTCTTCTCTTTTCCCATCCGGCCCGTGGGTTAGCCAACCACTCGCCGACCACTGTATTGGTGGGATTGCTTTATAAAGATTTGGTTGTGTTTTTGCCCGAGTACCAAGGAAAAGAGTTCCCAGGCCCCCTAGCCGACAATTCATGAAAAAATTAAGGTAGGCATACCACCTACACACCCAATATGAAATTACCATTTATAACATATTCGACTGACATTAAAACAATCCTTCAATAGAAATCATTATATTTATTATCATCATTTTCCAAAATTCCGAGTCCATTGTTCTACAATAATATCCTCTGGACTCTCAGTCGAAGACCACCTGGCCAACCAAACGAGATCCAGTATCAAAATTTGGTTCCCAAAAATCTTTCCTTTTAGTCCATCCGAAATCTTCCTTGACGTACGCATGGGTGTCCTAGCAACTACGAGCCCGTGCATCGCCTGGTCAAAACCCTCTAGGATCCTCCTTAGGTGTCCTAGCACTTCACTCAGGGACCACTTCGTCGATCCTCGCCCATCGTACCGGAAGCGCACCATTTCAACCGTACCGAGGCTGGTCAAGACCTTGGTAGGCTTTGATGCAAGCGACGTCTCTTGACGACTCCCCACCAGCTGTTCCAACAAACCTCCTCTTAGAAAAACATAAGCCAAATGCTTCCTCCAGTATTCTATCGTAAAACAATTCTTTTAATTAAAAAAACAGAGGTTCCAATGCAAGTAAAATTCCAATTTGAGATTGGTTCCAAAAACCCTTTTTCCATAATTCCCAGTTTCATAATGAGGATCCTTGATCTCTCATCAAGGTAATCTACCCATCATTCAGTCTGATTGTCCGACTAGATTCTTGGTGAGCTCGGTCAGGAAAAACTAGTTTAGTTCCGATACTCTATTCTTTGTGTGGAATTCCCACCATATTGGAATTCAAATATTTAAATGAGGAAAGTGTAATTCCTAGTGTAAAGGAATTAATGAAGATATTTATATGAATTTTAAGAGAAAATTTGGTTAAATTTATCTTTTTTCATAGATAAGTTTAAATGATGAAAGAGGAATTCCCACCATATTGGAATTCAAATATTTAAATGAGAAAAGTGTAATTCCTAGTGTAAAGGAATTAATGGAGATTTCTATTTAAATTTTAAGAGAAAATTTAGTTAAAATTATCTTTTTGCATAGATGAGTTTAAATGATGAAAGAGGAATTCCCACCATATTGGAATTCAAATATTTAAATGAGAAAAGTGGAATTTTTAGCTTAATGGAATTAATGGATATTTTTATGTAATTTTTAAGAAGATTTTTAAATAGATTTAATTTATGGTAAAAGAGGAATTCCCATGATAGTTGGATTGCACTCATTAAAATGAGAAAAAGAGGGATTTCAAGTTTTTTCAAAAAAAAAGGTATGATATTTGGTTAAAAAGAAGAATTTTTGTGATAATTAAGAAAAGATGGTTTTGAATTAAATTTTAGTGTCAAAAGTTGAATTTCCACCATAATTCTATCTAATGAATTAAGGTTGAGAAATTATGTGATAGAAGGAATATCTTTGGATATTTTGATGGATATTTACCCAAAACTAGATGTTTATCTAAAGGAAATCCTTGTAGAAGTAAACCGAATGAATTTGGTTAGACTACGAGAGGGACGGATAGTAAACCTACTTGTCCATCTCTCGATGTGAAGTAAAAACTTCGTGTGATGAACAATTTCATTTAAACTTATCTATGCAAAAAGATAAATTTAACTAAAATCTTTCTTTAATTTTAAATAAAATATACATTATTTTAGCATCCTGATTTTTCTCTTACTTCATTGGAATACATGGATTTCCATTATCATGGGGATTACTCTTTTAACATAAAAACGGATTACTAGAAATTTCTCTTTTTCATAATTAAATATTTATGCATAAACATGAAAATTAAAATTTTCCATGATTAAAATGAGAATCATTAAATTAATCTAGGATGATTAATCCTAGAATATGGTAGGAAGTCCTCTTTTCATATTATGAATGAAAATGATTTATGTGTTAATTTTTCAGAAATTTTGCCATAGCTCTGCTACTATTACTGATAATTCTCAATAATTTTAAAAACATAAAGTTTAGAATATTCATTAATTGAATCAATATCCACACTCTAGAAATTTTTATTTCACTAGGCCAAACAAGGAAAAATAATATTTTCTTGTATTCAGAAACATAGAACGATTATTAGGGATTGAAGTAGAGGCTTAATTGTTATTCAAGCGCGCTGAGGAGGAATCTTACATGTTCTCTCAGCGTTCTCAGATCTATCTTTAGAATTTGTGAATCCCTACGCACATACACATGATCTAATGTCCAATCGTGCCACCAATTACGATTCCCTCATGAAGACACTCCCCAATATTACATCATATGAGTCTGGTTGGCGGAGAAAGTCCATTACTACAAATGTATGATGGTAGAAAAATGTAAAGAGTTTGAGTCTCACATTCTCTAAAGCCCTATGGGCTTTGAAGATGTTATGTCTACCATTTCAATGATAAGATCTGCTGCTCTTTTTAAATCGGGTTTTTTCTAGTTTTCCTCCCAACACAATTTTGAGATGATGCTAATCCCCGCCCACCATCCAGGATAGCCAATGCCTGGTACCTGTTATCTTATGATGAATTGGGATTGTAGCATTAGTGTCTTCACTTTCATAATAACGCCCCAATTGATTAACCGGTATCGTGATGACTCTGGTTGTTCTTTCCCTTGTGTGTTTTAAGGTTCTTTCTGCAAGAGGTGATAGAACATTCTCTGTACTGTCGGCTGGCCTTAGTGTGGATTCTACCCATTCCTTTATGTCTGCCCATAGTGTTGGTGAACTGCATATAGCAGTTGTCCCAATGACATTTACATAGAGGTGGACAGTACGGCCACGAGGCTGCCTATGTCTCTGGGTTCTTCGGCGTATCAATGCGGTTCACTGCAACCAAAACAATGTAGCAGACCTCTCCTCATGTTTGAGTTTATATCCTTACCCTTCCACTGTACCATGGTTTGAAACACATGTACTGGCATGTTATTCTGTAGGACATAGAATTCTGGTGCAATCTCTGCAGCTTCCTCATAGCACTAGTTCTACTTCATGCACTATATCCATATCTTCTGATGGCTCTTCAATCAATACTTGGTTGATTTTAGCCTGTGGTGGTTCAAATTGTATGAATTTTATCACATAATTACAACCTCTTAGTGCTTCTTGATAAATTTTTGACATATTTGGCTTCTCGGTTGATCCTCATTAGCCAAATTTGCTCTGATACTAGCTGTAAGATCCTTGTCCCCACCGCGCAACGGATTCGGGGTGCTAGCAGCGGAAGTAGCACAACTTGCGCGGGGCAGGGTCCCACACTCGGGGCCTCGCCCATGGATATCCGGACAGGTAACTAATTCCTTGGTTCTTCCAAAATCGAACTCGAAAAAACTTCTCTTGCCCGAAAAGCACAGGCGATTTCTCCAGGATAAAATTTTGCTCTAACGTAGTCAAGATCATTACTGACCAGACTGATCCGACCGAACCTATAAAGATACTCGGCCAGATCAAGGAAGAAACTTGCACTTGGATCATAGAGATCAACGCTTTTTTCCCAATCAAGAGGCACAGTCGTTGATTCCTATCCATAGGACAATTACTATCTGGGATTTACTTCGTCTATCGTAATAACAGAAAGGAGTCTCATTTTATGGATCCATCAGTCCAGCCTAACCCCATCCAGTCCAATGGGTAGTGATGGGATCCAATTAGGAATTTGGTTAGGTTTTGTCCCGGGTACCAGGGAAAAGAGTTCCCAGGCCCCCTAGTCGAATGTTCATGCAAACATAAAACTAGTCACACCACTTACACACCCAATATGAAATTGCCTTTTTCATAGATTCAGCCATCTTTAAAACAATCATTTAATGAAACCATAGTATCACTGCTCACAATCCTCCAAAATATCCGGTTAAATCTTAATTTCCAATCATTCCTTCATTGGAGTATCTATGGCATCATTGGCAACCAGAACGCTCACCACCTGTCCACTCAGGGGCCTTTTCAATAGTTCCTAGCTCATAGTACCCGGCAATATAATCACTTATAAAAATCAAGATGGAATCTCCGTTGAAGATCAGCAAGATCAACTAACAGATCTATATAAAAGAGCCATGGACTCATCCATTGAGGACCAGCAAGGTCAGTCAACCAGATCCATGCCCGGTTCTAGAAAACAACTCTTACTCCTTGTTCCAATTTCTTCCACGACACACGTGTGGGTATCTTCAGTGACCCAGAGCTCGAGCACCATATGGTCAGCACCCTCTAGGATCCTTTGCAGGTCACCTAGCACTTCACTCATAGGCCGCTTCCTTGGTCCCTCATCCCCACCGTACCGGAAGCTCACCATTTAAATCGAACCAAGGCTGGTCAAGACCTCGGCCGACCTTGCTACGCAAGACGTCCTCCATTAACTCTCCGTCACAGCAGTTGCAACTTTATCAGGTAGGTCTCCACGACCACATTCTCAAGACAGTCAAAATGCTTCCCCAGCATTCTTGACATAAAACAATCATTTACAAACAGGTCACAAATACAGTTTCTATAATGAACTCACATCTTTCCAGATCGTTCCACATCAATCCCTATTACTTAACCCAGATTGTTCCACATCTTTCCAGATTGTTCCACATCAATCCATATTACTTAACCCAAATCCAAATCATATGTGTATCCATTCTTGACAAGATACATCATTTTCTATCCCACCACATCAGATTCATTCACTTCACATATCATATATTCACATCCCAATTCCAATGTCATCACATCTCATCCATTCACTCATATCGACGACACATCATTTCACATACACATTCGCATTCATTATTCTACATACACATCCACATTCGTACATCCACATCCACATCCACATCATACATCCAATTCCACATCTGCATTCATACATACACATCCATATCCACATCATACATCCAATTCCACATCCGCATTCATACATACACATCCATATCCACATCCATACATCCACATCCACATGCATACATCCACTTTCACATTCCATATCTACATCTATACACCCACATCCATACCCACATCCATACATCCACATTCACATTCACATCCATACATCCATATCCACATTCCACATTCATACATCCATATCCACATTCCACATTCATACATCCACATCATACATCCATTTTCACATCCTCATTTATACATCCACATCCACATACATACATCTATACATCCACATCCACATCCATACATCCACATCCATATCCACATCCATACATCCACATCTACATTCATACATCCATTTTTACATCCACATCCACATACATACATCCACATCCGTATCTACATTCATACATCCACATCCATATCCACATCCATACATACACATCCATATTCATACATCCATATCCACATTCATACATCCACATCCACATCTACATTCATACATCCATATCTACATCTGCATTCATACATCCACATCCACATCCTCATTCGCACACCCAATTCCACATTCACATTCACACATCCACATCCACATCCATACATCCACATCCGCATCCACATCCATACATCCACATCTACATCCATACATCCATTTTCACATCCACATTCGCATCTACATTCATACATCCACATCCATATCCACATCCATACATACACATCCATATTCATACATCCATATCCACATTCATACATCCACATCCACATCTACATCTGCATTCATACATCCACATCCACATCCTCATTCGCACACCCAATTCCACATTCACATTCACACATCCACATCCACATCCATACATCCACATCCACATCCATACATCCACATCTACATCCATACATCCATTTTCACATCCACATCCACATACACATACATACATCCACATCCGCATCTACATTCATACATATCCACATCCATACATACACATCCATATTCATATACCCATATCCACATTCACATTCATACATCCACATCCACATCCTCATTCGCACACCCAATTCCACATTCACATTCACACATCCACATCCACATCCTCATTTGCACGTCCACATCCACATTCACATTCATACATCTATATCCACATCCATATCCATACATCCATTTCTACATTCCCATTCATATATCCACATCCATTCTTTTACAACACATCCATTCTCGCCCTATCACAACCCATATACATCTTATCCCATCAGATACATTCTTACCTCATCCCATACACATCTTATCACATCCTAACTCATCCCATACGCCTCTTATCACATCCTATCACATCCCATACGCCTCTTATCACATCCTATCACATCTCATACACCTCTTATCACATCCTATCACATCTCATATGCATCTTATCACATCCTATCACATCTCATATGCATCTTATCACATCCTATCACATCTCATACACCTCTTATCACATCCTATCACATCTCATACACATCTTATCACATCCTATCACATCTCATACGCATCTTATCACATCCTATCACTTCCCATACACATCTTATCACATCCTAGCACATCTCATACACATCTTATCACATCCTAGCACATCTCATACGCATCTTATCACATCCTATCACTTCCCATATGCATCTTATCACATCGTATCACATCTCATACACATCTTATCACATCCTATTAGGCATAAAGATAACTTTAGTAGGAATAACACTTTTATAATAATCCTTTTATGCAATTTACTATGCATAAATTCCATTTTAATGAGAATAATACTTTCAAAATAAAAATAAATCTTTTATACATCTTTCTATGCATAAATTTCCATCTTAATGAAATTAACACTTTAAAAATAAAAATAAATCTTTTATGTATCTATCTATGCATAAATTTCCATCTTAATGAAATTAACACTTTTAAAATAAAAATAAATCTTTATGCATCTTTCTATGCATAAAATCAAAATTGATAAGAATATCTCTTTTGAATTAAAAATAAAATTCTTTATGCATCTTTCTATGCATAACATCAAAATTGATAAGAATATCTCTTTTGAATTAAAAATAAATTTCTTTATGCATCTTTCTATGCATAAAATCAAAATTGATGAGAATAACACTTTTGGGTTAAAATAAATTCTTTATGCATCTTTCCATGCATAAATCCAATTTAGTAGGAATTACACTTTTAGAATAAAAGAATTTCTCTTATGCATCTAATTTGTGCATAAAATCCATTTATGATGAAAATCTCACTTTTAATATAAAAAAATATTTTATGCATATGTTTATGCATACAAATCATTTATGATGAAAATCACTCTTTTAATATAAAAGAATTTCTTTTATGCATCTAATTTATGCATAAAATCATTTATGATGAAAATCACACTTTTAATATAAAAAAATTCTTTTATGCATCTACTTATGCATAAAAATCAATTATGATGAAAATCACACTTTTATAATAAAATATTTCTAGTATACATTTTTCTATGCCTAGAATAAAAATAACCCTTTAAGAATACTCATACGATGGGGATTACTCTTTTTAACATAAAATTTAATTACTAGAAATCCTCTTTTTCTTAATTCATCAATTATGCATAGCATAAAAATCAATTTCTCTGTGATTACAATGAAATTCTTTCAATTAATCTAGGATGTAATTCCTAGAATATGGTAGGAAGTCCTCTTTTCATGCTTTGAATGAAATTATGTTATGTGTAATTTTTATAAAAATTTTGCCATAGCTCCGCTGTTATGAGACTGATAAATCTCAATTATTTTAAAGAATAAAGCTTAACATTAAGGGAACGATTAGAATGATCCCTAATTGGATCATTAACCCAATAATGGATTGAATCATCTATATTCATGAAATTCATAAACTAAAAGCATAAAAAAGCCATTAATTTGGCCTCCAATTAAACAAGCATAGATTAATCTTGGATTAAGGAAAAGCTTTATGAGAGAAGCTTCATTTGGGTTGAGAATAGATCATGAGAATGACCATTCTTTGAGTGAGAGAGAGAAATTACATAAAAACTATTAAAATTAAGTATAAATGGAAATTTATGTAATTCTTCACTACCATTGATCAATTAACTTCAATAGCATTCAAAAACCATTCCAATTAAGCTTCTCAAGCTTGAGAGGGGTTGAGAAGAGAGAAACATTGAGAATTTATGGAAAAAGATCAAAATTCACACTTTACCTTACAAATTGCTTGATTCTTTGATCATCACGGTAGAGGCCCCCAACCAATCAATTGGTTTGGTATGCTAATGGAGCCACCAATGGAGATTGAAGAAGGAGGGAAGCTCCAATTTCTTCAATTTGGAGAGAATTTTAGCATTATTTCAGCATAATTCTGGTATAGTAAAATTCTCCTATTTTTTTACAAAGGCTCAAGTTCTATTTATAAGAGAGGGAGGCTCTAACCAAGACAAACTGATTTCTAGAATTTTCTAGATTTTAGTTTGGTTGAATTTGGACTAGATTTAGACCTAGTTTGGTTCCTTTTTTATTCGGTTTGATCCAAGAGAGAGGAGAGATAAAAATATCACATTTTTTTTAGTTTAAAACTCATTCAAGCATGTGAAATAGGCGCCTCCTTGAAGGGACTCCCCTTCCTTACATGTGTCAAAATGGAATCATTATACCCAAAATATCTCATTTTTTTAGTAGTACTCATAGTTTTTTACTAATAAACCTTGTACATAGTCAACTCTTCATCTTATGTGGGCATTTACTTATTTTTGGGTATTTTTCTTTTACAAATTGGATTTATCTCCTCCCCACACATGGATTGATCTTATTGGCCCATAGGAACCTTAATTGGACCATAATCCAAATTTTTTAAAAAATCTAGACCCTTAGGCTAAGGTCCTTTATACCCATTTCCAATTAATTCCAATTCCACATTGGAAAGTTCTTTTTGAATTTTTGTTTCAGGGGAATTCATTTTAGACACTGGAGGATTTTTATATCCAAAAATATCTCAATTTTAGACTATCTCTCTCTAGACATTTTCTCTCTCTAGGTCAAAACAGGGTAAAATAGAATCTTTCTTTTATTTCAGAGAGGGGAATAATTATAAGATTAGAAGGGGAGATTCTTACACCTGCACACCTCAAAAAGCTGGAGGGAGGAATCTTACATTCTCTTTGGTTGCCCCAATTCTTGGGAGTTCTGAGATTACTCTGAACAGAGGCAGATGGTGGAGCTAGAGTCCTCCTGGGATTGCCCTGATTTTGGTGAGACAAACTAATACAAAGGGGCTGGTCTCTGCACTCTGGGTCCTTGACTTCCCTGTAAGCTGGTGACCGAAACCCTAACACCCACAAAACATCTGTTCTCACTTCTAAGCTCATCCCTCTGAATCCTTGAAAGAGGTGGGGCTACTGAGAAAGTGTTCTGAGGGAAGGGTCTTCCTTCACTTCTTAATTTCATAGAATCTTGATTCTAAATAGGGCCTTGCTGTCTCTTTGGGGGTGGAAAGTTTGAAGCACTTCTCGGGGTTTGGAACCTTTTAAAGTTTGAGGGTGCAAGCTTTGGCGAGACCTTAACAACAAATGCTTTGGCAAAGTCCTTTGCCATTCTGACAGCTTCTGCCATTGAGACTGGCTTGGCATTTTTCACTAAAGTGTCCAATGGCTTGTTCATCCCTCGAATGAATCTGGCCATCAACTGCTCTTCATCCAAAAGTGGAGAATATTTGAGGAGAAGGGCAAATGCCTGATGGTATTCTTCAATTGTCTGGCTATCCTGCTTCAGTTCTAAGAACTCATTTATTTTGGTTTCCAGGAAGCCTGGAGGACAGAACCTCTTCCTGAGGTAAGCTTTAAGATATGACCAGGTCTGGGTAATTCAGACAAGATGGTTTGTCTCCCAATGGTTCCTCCATGCAACCCTAACCATTTTCACAATTTTCAATCTGGCAAGAGCCGTCTTGCTCTTCTCGTTTTATAACCGGTTACATCAAAATACTCTTCCATTGCCTTGATCCATTTTTTCACTACTCCCCTAATTGTTCCCCTTTACCCTTGAAGGGACCAAGTTGGGATTGGTGCAAGGCTTTACAAACGTTCGGATCTAACTTTTCATCATCGGTAAGAGGATCTGGCTGCCTACCATGGCCCGCACGCCTCATGATTCTGACAAAATGATATTTTTGTCAACTTAACTTTGTCATCAGATTTATGACCATTTAATTTTTGAGATTTATTTCTTAAACAATGAATATTCCATCATAATTCTTGAAAACAAGATTCACTCTGATAATTTTATCAACCAACCACGAAAACAATTTGGAATCTTTTGCAAAACATCATTTATTATCAAAAGTTTTTGATATATACATAGAGTGTCTCGGCTCCAAAAGTCACCACCTCAATCGCGTACGCATAAAAAGGTGATACTACGATGGAGACATGCTATGATATACACGATTCATCAATGGTGCTGTAATTCTTCTCCTAGGAATAAACCGGCTAAGAAGTCTAAAAATACGGTGAGAAAATCTAAAATTCCAGGGTGAGTGATTATAGAGTTGTACATAATGAATAACTCCTACCCTTATCAAGATTATGGCTAGCGAGATACAGTCTGAGTCTCTATCGTTGATTGGTATTGACATGAATACTTCGCCCTCCAGAGAACCACATATGCTGACGTCGCTCTACTGGATCAGGAAAGTATAGATCCTCAAAGTGACGAGCGAGTCCCACTCTGCTTCCTCAGGTTGTAGCAAAGTTGATGAGATTTTTGACGATAAAGGCGATTATATCCTGACTCTGGGAGTCCAGGAATGCTAGACAATTTTGGGGTATCCATCTAAAAATCTAGTTCAATTTATGAGTTTTCAATTTATGAAGTTTATTTCAAACATAATTTTAACAAGTGAGAATATTATTTCCTAGATTTACTTTAAAATTTTAGGCAATTGCTGCTGTTTTGTAAGTTTACAATAGCGCTCTGCTACCAACTATGAGACCCCTCTACCCCCTCCGCACACCGGGATTCTTGATTGCTAGCAGGCAGAAGTAGCTTCCTCTTGCGCGAGGCAAGGTTTCCTACTACGCGGGGCCTCGCCCTCGAATGTCTAGATACGAGACTAATCTGATGGTCATTCCGAAACCGAAACCGGGAAAATTTTCCTTGCCGAGAAAACGGGGATGATTCCACCTTTTTGATTTTCTTAACAAATTTTCTAACGAGTCAAGAGACTAAACTATCGTTCATCTGATTAATCCAGATAGAAGGAAAACTATCACTGACTTAATTTGAAGAAATCAATGCTTTTTTCCTAACCAAAATCAGGCACCGCCATTGATCTAATCATTTGAGAAATTCTTCAGGTTTTTATTTAACTACTCGAATTCTAAGTGTATTCCTATTATTTTTAATTAATTATTAAAACTCTATTAATTCTAGCCTAACCCCATCCGGCCCATGGGTTAACCACACCACCCAACCACTGGAATCAGTAGAACCAGATAATTACTCACCAACTCATAATTTAATGCCTTTCTCAACTTTTTCTTTTGAATACAAATACGCACACCCTCCTCTTTAAAACTTTAACATATAAAATAATCCATTGACAAACAGTTATTGGTTACAGATGTCATAACTCAAAATTTCAATCCAGTCCCTTGTTTCTCAAAAAACAGTATCACTTTAGACTCTCCGTTAAGACCAACTGGTCAGCGAGATCCAGTATAACAGATTAAAATAATCATTTCGTCTTACATATCTTCCACGACATACGCATGGGTGTCATAGGCACCATGCGAGCCCGTGTATCTCCTAGTCAGATACCTCTAGGATCCTCCTTAAGTGTCCTGGCACTTCACTTAGGGACTGCTTGGTCGGCCCTCGCCCATCGTACTGGAAGCGCACCATTTTTCAACCATACCGAGGTTGGTCAAGGCTTTGCCATGTGAGCTGTCCTTTGAACACTCCCCGCCAGCTGTTGCAACCGAACTTCCTTTAGAAAAACATATACCAAATTCTCCCTCCAGCATTCTGGCGTAAGTAGTCCTTTAAGAAAACTGGGTTTCTAAGCAAGTTTTAAGTTTGATTTTCTTTTTAATACAAGGAGTATTTCTTGAATAAGTATCCCCAAAACTTTTTGATTGGAATTTTGAATCTCATACCAGAATTCGTTGAATTCTATAACCTTGATCCACATATCAATTCAAAGGGTCTCAAACTTAGTTTCAGATTTGGCGAGAGTTTTGAGTGTATTTTTCTAAACTGGTCACACCTTCTTTCCTCCAAACTGACGAAAGAGTTTGGTCTTGGTCATAGTCTGATTCAAGGTTCGAGTCGGATAAGATTTTTCCTGAACTATCTTTCTCGAAAAGGTTTGGTAATTCAGTTACTATTTTACTGAATTTCTTTCTTTGAATATTCAATTAACTGATTTCTAAATTAGTTACAAATTCCAATGAGGAATAAATTAATCATTTATCTGAATATTTTGATCTCGATAGATTTCTTAAATTTTCTTTTTTACAATCTGTGTGAATATAAAACGATAGAAATTTCTCTCTTAGAGGATTTAATGTTGGAATTAGGATTGCAGGAAAGCACACAAAGCTTGGAGAAGAAGAAGCAAGAATGCACACAACACACAATGTATTAGATTGTGTCAATGTACAAAAGATAAGTTAGCCCTAGAATGATGGACGTATATACAAGCCGGGGGAAAAAACCTCCTAAAGAGGGAAAAAGTGCCCCGACAGTCCTAAGTGTATTCACACACATCACTGCCTATATATATGGCAATAAATCCCCCTGGGAGAGTGATAGTGTGAACGAGAGCTGGCACTCATGTATAGGGGAGTGCCATGCCCAAAGTAGATCAATCCACAAAGGGGAGCAAGCCCAAAGCTTTGCGGAAAGCTTCAAACTTCTCACGAGGAAGCGCCTTTGTGAAAAGATCGGCGAGGTTGTCTTGTGTTGGCACATAGGCCAAGCTGATCTCTCCTGCTGAGAGTCTCTCCCTAACATAGTGATAATGCACTTCAATGTACTTTGTGTGAGCATGAAAAACTGGGTTTCTCGCAACAACTGCCAATGCGCTCTGACTGTCAGTGAAGATAGAGGTGGCATACTCCTGTCCAACACCCAAGTCAGCCACATAAATAAGCCGTCTGAGCCACACACACTTAGCTGTGAAAGCTGCCCTGTACTCAGCTTCACAACTAGAAGTAGCCACAGTAGGTTGCTTCTTGCTCAACCAAGATATGCATGAGTTACCCAGCATGAACTAAAAACCACCTGTGGACACTCTTGTGTCATAGCAACCAGCCCAATCTAAGTCCGAAAAAGCATGTAAATCTGGTGGCAACGATCTCCCCTTGGGATAAAACAACCCAAGATGTATGGTGCCACTCAAGTAGCAAAAGATGCGTTTAACTGCCTTCCAATGCTGAGACCCTGGGCTATGCATAAACCTACTCACCTGTGAGACTGCAAACTGAATGTCCGGCCTCGTAATGCATACATAAATGAGGCAACCAACAACTGTCTGATAGAGTGTGACATCAAAGTGATCTCCAGCATCATGAAGACTCAACTTCAAACCTATCTCCATTGGAGTAGCAATAGGCTTGCAATCTTCAAGGCCAAATCTCCGTAACAATGTCTCAATATACTTTGTCTGACACAAAGCAATACCTCCATCACACTGCTTAAATTGTATCCCCAAATAATGATGCAAATGCCCCAAATCTGACATCTCAAAAGAGACATTCAAATCAGCCTTAAAATCAGCAATATGACTCTCATTTGGTCTTGTGAGCAGCATGTCATCGACATAGAGAGCAATGATTAGATGTACATCATCCACATGTTTAACATACAAAGTGCATTCTGTTGGACTATTCTGAAAACCATGTGTAGTCAAATATGCATGTATCTTTTCATACCAAGCTCGTGGAGCTTGCTTTAAACCATATAAAGCCTTTTTCAACCTGCACACTTTGTTTTCCTGCCCTCTTTGAACAAAACCACGAGGCTACGATACATACACCTCCTCATGCAAATCTCCATTCAAGAATGCAGTCTTTATGTCCAACTGATGTACATTCCAACCATTATGAGCTGCCAATGCACAAATGCTATGAATGGTAGTCATACGACAAGTGGGAGCAAAGGTCTCATCAAAATCAATGCCCTTTTCTTGAGCATAACCCTTTGCAACAAGTCTAGCCTTATAGTGATCAACACACTGCCATCTGGCTTTCGTTTCAACTTAAAAACCCACTTACATCCAATGGCCTTTTTACCAATAGGAAAATCACACAAAGACCATGTACCATTCTTCATTATAGCATCATATTCACTTTGCATTGCAGCTAACCAATTTTCTGATTTTTGTGCCTCATCAAATGAAAGAGGTTCTTCCTCTTCACACATACTAGACACAGCCAAAGCATAACAATTTGATGCATAAGAGGCATGCTGAAAACTTGAATGAGTATGACTAGAAATAGGTGCATCAATTTTACTATCACGCAAGGTTTGCACTAGCCATTTAGGCATACCTCTAGCCTGCTCATTTTCAGCCCTATCCTCATGAATTACATCCTCTAAATCTGCATCAGAAATAGGCTGATCTATGATGTCGTTTGAAATCTGCATAGGGTGAATATTTGCCTCATTAGGACTTCATTTGAATTCCCACCTCTATAAAGAGAGGTAACAACGTATCAAATACATCTCGTGAGATCACACCTGTCTCTTTGGTACATGATAACAAAGGCTGCACAGCATCTTCCACAAAAACAACATCTCGACTAATCAAGATACGCTTTGAGTGCAGATGATACAATCTGTAACCCTTGTTCTCAACACTGTAACCAACAAAAATGCATTTGACAGCCTTATCATCCAATTTTTTGCGTTGTTACACAGGCACTAAAGCATAGGCCAAGCAACCAAAGACACGCAAGTGACCAATAGAAGGCTTCCTGCCATGCCAAGCTTCGTATGGAGTAATAGACTGCAAGGCCTTAGTGGGACACCTGTTGAGTACATATGCAGCACACATGATAGCATCAAGCCAAAACGCATGTGGCAAAGCTTGGCTCTTCACCATACATCGTGCCCTCTCCATAAGTGACCTATTTTTCCTCTCAGCAACACCATTTTGCTGAGGGGTATATGGCACTGTACATTGATGTTTTATCCCACGACTAGCCAGAAATGCATCAAACTCTTTAGACATGTACTCCCCCCCTCGATCAGAACGGAGGGTGCCCACAGTACAATTGGATACATTTTCAACCATAAGCATAAACTGTTTGAAGCACAAAAACACTTCGGACTTTGCCTTCAATGGATATACCCATGCATGCCTTGAGTAATCATCAATGAAAGTCACAAAGTACAAGTATTTACCAAATGACGGAGTTTGCATAGGCCCACATACATCACTATGTACAAGTTGCAATTTGCGAGTGGCCCGCACAGAACCATCCTTTGGAAATTCAGAACGCTATATTTTGCCCAAAATACAGCCTTCACAAACATGTTTCAATGGTGCCTCAAGAGGGGGCAATGAAGCAACCATATCAAATTTCTACAAACGCAGCAAACTAGCAAAGTTCAGATGACCAAAACGAGCATGCCATAGTTTTGCATCTGAAACTGCCTTTTCATCAGAAACTGCATTTGCTGAATCTTCCACACACTTGTCATAAGAATTGAGCATATATAACCCACGAAACAAGGTGCCAGAGACAATAATCGTATCACCAGAAGTCAAATCATGAACAGTACATCTGTCATCCACAAATTTGACTACAAGTCCAAGTCTAGCAAGTACAAAGACAGACAATAGATTCTTCTTTATCCCTGGCACATACAAAGCATCTGAAAGTGTGAAAGCGCTGCCATTTGTAGCAGTAAGCATAATTTTACCAATGCCCTTCACTGGGTAAGAAGCATTATTGGCACATGTGACAATATTCCCATTAGGGACAGCCTCAAGACAAGTGAACATATCACGAATGCGAGGTAATGTGCTTTGTAGCACCACTGTCAAAATACCATACATCAAACTCAACAAAAGCTACCAAACATGCATCATGTACAGATGGGTCAGACTGGCAATACACGCTAAACGCCCATTCTGTATCCTGCACAACATTTGCAGAATCTGCATTTGTAGAAGCATCCGCTATTGTGGCTGCATTTGACTCTTTAGCCTTTAGCTTAGGGTAATTTTTAATGACATGATTAGTTGCCTTACAATAGTTGCACCTGATCTTTTTCTTGCCTTTATTATCAAGAGCCTTCTCAGACTTATTGTTGCTACCTCTATGGAGGGAGAAGAAGTTGCAGACCTATTAATAGGAGAAGAAACAGTGGAAGGGATTGCCTTACCACTTCTTCTCTGCTGGGCAGCAATAAATGCTTGATCGACTGCACGCTGCCTAGCCCTATTTTGCCTGGACTGCGCTTCTTGTAAGAGCTTGTTGACTAAAGTATCATACTTGACAACATCAGGTCTGTCCTCAGTAACAAGTCTCCACGTGGAAGCAAAAGTTTGATATGACTCAGGTAAAGCATCAAGAACAGTCTGCACAAGAGAATGATCAGGAATAATCTCATCTGCAGAAATCAACTCTTCCTTGAGATCTTTAATCTCAGCAAGAAAAACATTCATGTCATCATCTTCCTACATAATCTTCGATTTTAGCTCTTTACGCAGGTAAGAGATTTTTGCCTCGTTACGACCTGCATACAAACCAGCTAGAATATCCCAAGCCTGTTTTGCTGTTTTAGCTGAATGAATATGTGGGGTGATGTTACGTTTGACAAAAAGTGCAATCAAGGCATGAGCCTGTGCATCTTTACCATCCCAACAAGCTTGTTCAGCAGTGGGTAAAACAGTAGCAACAGTAGAGCTGCTAGAACCTGCAACATCCTCAACAGATCCTATATCCACAGAACCTGGACATACATCCATACCCTGCACAATGTTCCACACTCCTTTTGCAACCAAAACATGCTGCATCATGTATGCCCAAAGTGGGTAGTTGCTGTCTCCATCCAGTTTGTCTTTAGCAGACAACATGCGAAATACATCATTACTGTTATCAGCCATGGCCATTGACTGAAACTGATGCAAAAGCTACCTGTAATGAAGCAAAGACTGAACAGAAAACAACTCGTGCTATGTAGCACGGTCCACAATAGAATACGTATGCCTGTTTTGTAAAAAACTGCACTGTCAAAATTTCTGCACAAAATGACGAAAACACCTGTGTAGAACTTGAAATGCAAAAACGAAGCCCGAAACGACCTCAAATGCAATTTTTGAGAATGCAGAGTATAGGGACCTACAAGTGCTCGTGAAAGCTCACCTCAATTGGAGAACGTGAGTCGGAGGGTACTAGCAGTGTAGCTCTGGGAGCCGATGCCTGCTCTGATACCAATTGTTGGAATTAGGGTTGCAGGAAAGCACACAAAACTTGGAGAAGAAGAAGAGAGAATGCACACAACACACAATGTATTAGATTGTGTCAATGTACAAAAGATAAGTTAGCCCTAGAATGATGGGCGTATATACAAGCCGGGGGAAAAAACCTCCTAAAAAGGGAAAAAGTGCCCGAGCAGTCCTAAGTGTGTTCACACACCACTGCCTATATATATGGCAACATTTAATTATTCATTTATCAAATACTCATAGAATTTAAACATAGAATTTAAGAGAATTTTAATTTTGATATAAAAGTTCTTTATGCATCTATTAATGCATAAAAATTAACTTCAATGGGAATAACACTTTTATTTAAAAAAATCCTTTTATGCATCTATTTATGCATAAATCATATTTAATAGGAATAACACTTTTAAAATAAAAAGAATTTCTTTATGCATCTATTTATGCATAAAAATAAATTTTTATAAGAATAACACTTTTATAATAATAAAAATTCCTTTATGCATCTTTCTATGCATAGAAATCAAATTTAATAAGAATAACACTTTTATAAAAAATTTCCATTATACATCTTTCTATGCATAGAAATCAAATTTAATAATTAACATCAGTGATATCCATGCATATTCTTAGGTGAATATGTACATGGAGTAATTAGAATATTTCTTTTAGATGCAAAAATGATGGGAATTACTCTTTTGGAATATAACATAAAAACAAACTTTTTTTCACAAAATTCTAGAAAATTTTACCATAACCTCCTTTGTATGGCTGACCATTTCTTATTTTTATCTTTCTTCACTTAACTTAATTAACCCCATTTAGAGTTATAGAACTCCAGTCTACACAATTTTCTAAATTCAAGAGAGTAAACAGAAGAGTTTAATTAATCACTTAGTTAATCTTTCTAGGATTACAAAAGGTTGGAAGTAAAGAAGAGAAGGAGGTGGCCTTTTTATCAAAGGCATACATAGCATTTGAATTTAATTCAATCATTTGTAAAACATAAAAATCAAGAAAACTAGATTTTTCATTAAAATTCGTAAACAAAGTAAGAAAATTAACTTACATGGAGCTTGAAAGCTCTCCTTTGGCTTGAGGGATTGAGGGTTCTACTCTTGTTTGAAGCAATAGTGGTGGCCACCAATTCACTTTGGAGAGGATTAGGCCAAAAACAATTGAATTATTAAAAAAATCAATGTAGATGGATGAGGACAGGAGTAGAGTAACAGTGCATAAACACCATTAAGCTTTTACAAAATGGGGAGGCTTCTATATATAGGAAAAAGTGAGCCTCTAACCAAGCAAACTGATTCTAGAATTTTCCAGATCAGTTTGGTCAAATTTTAACCATTTTTGGGTTAATTCAGCTTACTTTTTGGATCTAGTTTTGAAACATGAGAGAGGAGAGATGAAAATATCTCATTTTATTGATTAAAAATTGGGGGTAATGATGAGAAAAATGTGCCTACTTCATGAGGGGAGATCCCCACACGGAGGTGTCAAAATTGAGTTTTTTAATTCTTTTCTTTGGTCCTTAGTCCCACTCTTCATCTTATGTGAGCATTTACTCATTTTTGGGGGATTTTTCTTTTATTCTTCAATTTATCTCCTCCCTACATTTGGATTAATCTCATTGGCTTGTCAAACCCTTGTTTGGACCTTAATCCAAAATTTTCTAAAGACAGGGGTCCTTAGGCTAAGGTCTTTTGTGCACATTATAATTTATTTCTAATGCACCTTAGGAATTTCTTTTTAAACTTTTGTTTCGAGGGAATTTATTTTAATAGGAAGGGATATTTTTCCATCCAAAGATATCTAGAAACTGAATTACCTCTCTCTAACATTTTCTTTCTCTAGGCCAAAATAGGTAGAAACAAGATCTTTTATTATTCTGAAAAGGGGATTGATTTTACAGGGGAAGAAATTGGACATCTTGAGGGGCTAGGGAGGAATCTGGTTATTCTTTCTGCAAGAGGTGATAAAACATTCTTTGGTACTATCGACGGTTGGCCTTAGTCTGCATTCTACCCATTCCTTTATATATACCCCCATAGTGTTGGTGAACTGCATATAGCAGTTGTCCCAATGGCATTTACATAGAGGTGGACAGTACGGCCGTGAGGCTGCCTATGTCTCTGGGTTCTCCGGTGTATCAATGCGGTCCATCGCATCCAAAACATTGTAGCGGCCCTCTCCTCATGTTTGAGTTTATATCCTTACCCTTTCATTGTACCGTCGTTTGAAACACATGTACTGGCATGTTATTCTATAGGACATAGAATTCTGGTGCAATCTCTACAGCTTCCTCATAGCACTCTCCACACTGAGTTCTACTTCATGCACCATATCTTCTGATGGCTCTTCAATCAATACTTGGTTGATTTTAGCCTGTGGTGGTTGTGGTGGTAGAACAGGTGGCGGTAGAGTTGAAGTGCCCTATATACCCGAAACATCCCCCTAGGTAAATAGGAAGAGTTTGGCTATCCTGCACAGCTACAGTGATTTGCATAGGTGGTACTGTGGTAAGGCCAATGGAGCTCTAGGTGCCGATAGTTGTGCTACTATTTGGAACCTTGGATATCTGCACATGGAGGTGTCATGATTCCCTAACACAGTGTGCACAATAGAGTAGTGGCCTTGCTCTTAGCTGTGGGCATTCAGTGGTAGTGTGATTCAATCTGGACATAGAGCACCACACCAATTCTCTACGGGGGTAAAGTTGGGTATGCCCATGCCCAGATGTTTCTCTTCCATCCTTTATCTTTAATTTTTCTAGTATTGCATTACTGAGTTCCATCCACAGTCATGTTTCCAAATTGCTTGCTCCAAGTTCCAATCTCTTGGTGACTCAAAACACTCGAAGTCGTTTTTGCTGGCCAAAGATATTCTGACATCTTTTGGTTGTGGAAATTCTAACATATTGTCTTCATATTCAATTGCCAGTTTACAACATTCATCAAGATTAGCCGATCGCGCTAATACTAGATAATCATGCATTTGTGGTCTCTAACTCCTCTCCAAAAGCAAGGCAATAACTGATCATGGGTTATCCTTTCCTATAGTTTGGACCTTGAATTTAAATGCTTTATCCCGAGACACATAGTTTTAAATCGACTCCCTTTCCTTTTGTTTGATGTTGTGCAGCTTTGCCATAGGACTCCATTTGTTGCCACTTCTAGCAAATCTGGTCACAAACACATTCTTGAGTGATGTGAAATTAACCTTATCTTTGGGTTTCATGGTTCGGAACCATTGATGCACTTTTCCTTCTAGGGTAAGTGAGAAAGCATGAATCATTGTTACATCACTGACTGGCCCGTAGGTTTTGCATGTGGACTCAAAGATCTCTAAATGTTGAATAGGATCCCCATCCCCATAGAATTTTTGAACAAGCTTTGAAATGATGTGTGGCTTCATTTGGGAGGGTCGGGATTCTAGAGCAATGCCTAGTTCCCTTACCATTCCTCGGTCCATTTTCGCAGCCATATTCAACAAATCCATCCTTGTGGCCGCATTAAGATCTATGGTTGGATCCGCCCTTGGTCTTTGAGGAACTGCTCCTCACCTACCTATACTATGTCCTTTTCCTATGTTAGCTCTTCTAGGTATTTCCGGTCTATGGGATGGTCCGGCCACTTCATTCTAGAATGGCTCATCACATAAGTCACCTCAACCTTTGCAAAATTAAGAGTTCCATGTCTTGTAGGAATGTGGGATGATTGATAATCTGCTCAATGTCCTTTTTGGTGTACAGAAGGTCTTACACTTTACCCACTTCTCTTTGTAGATTATCCCCTTCATCTAGGGTTACAAACCCTTCCTCCGCTCTGGGCTCTTCATTAATGGGTTCTAAGTTTGGAATTTCTCCCTCCTGCCCATGACTATTTTCGGCTCTTTCCCTTGTGATTGAAGTAAGTTTACACTTCCCATCTCCTTTTGTTTGGCTCTAGCTCTTCGAGTATCGAGCTCTTATTTCCTTAAGCTCAATTCTCGTAGAAGCAACTTTTCTACCTCAATCCTTTTCAGAGTCTAGCGTTGGTTGATGGACCCACGCTCGTAGATTGCACTGCACCTCTTCATCATTGTTGGTTCGGAGACTAAAAATTCCTCAGGCTATATCAATGATACCATTGGATCTGGTAGGGGGGTTTCTCCTTTTCCCCAAACCCAGAGTATTGCGGCCCTTCTTCCATGGATTCTTCACTACTAGTTTTCATGGTGGTCATATTTCTTAAGACACTCAACTGAGTGCTTATTGAGTGCCCTGAACCCACACTCTTTTGATAAGAACATCTTGGGTGATTTGATGCACTATCGTGAGATGATCTCTCCGATGAGCTTTTTAGACCTCGTGCATGTGAATATGATTTGATAAACTATTTTTTTGTCCTAATTAAAATTTGGTTAGATATTGTCTACTCGTTTCTGAGGCTATGAGATTGTAGCAAAGAACAGTTTACGGCGTGAAATGTCTAAAAACTATTCACATCGTGAATGATTTTCTGCACGAGCACGTGTTTAAAATTCTTACTTTGGACTTAGAATTCCACGTTACCTTGTTTATGATTTTCAATGGTCTCAAGAACTTCCTTAGTCTCAATCCAATAATACCAGGTTCGTGAGGAGATTAAGAAAGAAAGGGGATCGATGGGAGTAAGATTATTATGAGCGACAGTAAAAGTTACGACTTATATAAAGGAAGAAGCTAGCGTAACTTAGAAGCCAACGGTAACTTGCCACTGAAGTTTTACCGTCTTTCCATGATTTAGGTTTGGCACATATTTCTATGAAATACATTAAGAACTTTGAGATGAGGAGGTAAAAGAAGCTTGTAGGCTAAGTCACCTACTTTCATTGAATTCAGATATAAGGCCCACAATATCTGGGGGATAACTTCTTATACTCTCCAAGAGATAAAGAACTTCTTTTGGGTCGTACTCGAATGAAAACCAAAACCTTGGTATCCAAAACACCGATTTTTACTTCTGAACTCATTATTCTGAATCCTTAAAACAGGCGTGACTCTTGAGAAGTATTCTAGGGAGAGGGTCTTCCTTTTTTAAACAGAATCTTTCTTTTATTTTAGAGAGGGAATAATTATAAGATCAGAAAGGGAGGTTCTTACTCCTGTATACCTCGAAGGCTGGGGGAAGAATCTTACATTCTACCAACTGTAAGATCCCTGTTCCCACCGAGCAACGGATTCAGGATACTGGCAGCGGAAGTAGCACTTCTCGCGCGGGACAGGGGTCCCACATTCGGGGCCTCACCCATGGATATCTGGATAAGAGACTAATCCGTCGGTTGTTCCAAAACCGAACCCAGAAAAACTTCCTTTACCGGAAAGCACGGGTGATTCCACCAGGAAAACTTTTTACTCTAACGTAGTCAAGATCATTTCTAATCAAGCTGATCCAATTGCATCTTCAAGATACTTGATCAGATCAAGGAAGAAACTTGCACTTGGATCATTGGGATCAACACTTTTTTCCCCATTCAAGAGGCACAGCCGTTGATTCCTATCCATAGAGCAATTACTGTCCGGGATTTACTTTATCTATCGTAATAACAAAAGTTGAGTCTCGATTTACGGATCCATCAGTCCAGCCTAACCCCATCCAGTCCCATGGGTTAGCCAACCGCCCAACCACTATAGTGATGGGATCCAATTAAGAATTTGGTTAGGTTTTGTCCCGGGTACCAAGGAAAAGAGTTCCAAGGCCCCCTAGCCGAAAGTTCATGCAAAATAAAACTAGTCACACCACTTACACACCCAATATGAAATTGCCTTTTCACAGATTCAACTAGTTTTAAAACAATCCTTTAATAAAACCATAGTATCACTGATCACCATCTTCCAAATTATCCGGTTGATTCAATTTCCCATCATTCCTTCATCAGAGTATCTATGGCATCATTGGCAACTAGAACACTCACCACCTGTCCACACAGGGGCCTTTTCAATAGTTCCTAGCCCATAATACTCGGTAATATAATCACTTATCAAGATGGACTCTCGTTGAAGATCAGCAAGATCAACCAACAGATCCATATAAAGAGCCATGGACTCATCCGTTGAGGACCAGCAAGGTCAGTCAACCAGATCCATGCCCGGTTTCAGAAAACAACTCTTACTCCTTGTTCCAATATCTTCCTCGACGCACGCGTGGGTATCCTGGGCGACCCAGAGCCCGAGCACCGTATGGTCAGCACCCTCTAGGATCCTTCGCAGGTGACCTAGCGCTTCACTCGTAGGCCGCTTCCTTGGCCCCTCATCCACCGTACCGGAAGCTCACCATTTTAATCGCACCGAGGCTGGTCAAGACCTCGGCCGACCTTGCTACGCGAGACGTCCTCCATTGACTCTCCGTCAGCAGTTGCAACTTTATCAGTTAGGTCTCAACGACCTTGATCGCAAGACGGTCAAAATGCTTTCCCAGCATTCTTGACATAAAACAGTCATTTACAAACAGTCACAAAATACAGTTTCTATATCGAACTCCATCTTTCCACATTATCCCTCCTCAATCCACATTACTTATTCCACATTCCCTTCATATGTACTCATTCTCATCCATTCATTCATATCAACGACACATTATTTCCCATACACATTCACCTTCATTATTCTTCCTACCCATCCATGCATACATCCATTTTCACATCCTTACTCATACATCCACATCCACATACATACATCCATACATACACATCCATATGCATACATCCACATCCTCATTCGTACATCTACATCTACATGTACATTCACATCCATACTCCACATACATACATCTATTTTTTTTCCCATTCATATAGCCCTATACGCCTTCACATCTATTCTTTTACATCACATCCATTTTCACCTTATGACAACCCATATACATCTTATCGCATCACATACACTTCTTATCTCATTCCATACACATCTTATCACATCTTAACTCATCTTATCACATCCTAACTCATCTCATATACATCTTATCTCATCTTATCACATCTCATACACTTCTTATCACATCCTAACTCATCTCATGTGCATCTTATCTCATCTTATCACATCTCATACACCTCTTATCACATCCTAACTCCTCTTATCACATCTTAACTCATCTCATATACATCTTATCTTATCTTATCACATCTCATACACCTCTTATCACATCTCATACACCTCTTATCACATCCTAACTCATCTCATATGCATCTTATCTCATCTTATCACATCTCATATACCTCTTATCACATCCTAACTCATCTTATCACATCCTAACTCATCCTTTTTGCATACCTCTATGCAAGAATTTCAATTGTGATAAAAGTAACATTTTTATAATAAAATATTTATCTTTTATGCATACCTCTATGCATGAAATTCAATTATGATTGGCCCTTATTCACACTTGGGCGCCCAAAACTTACTTAACTAAGGCCTTGGGTGGCCAATATCTCATAATGTACAACTTTTATAGTGCCTTTGCATGACAGTTATTAATGTCCTCAAATGGGGAGCATATTTGTTAATCCAAAATGGGATTAACCTACTTAATGTAGGTTCTGTCCTCAGAACCTATTATCGAGGTTGAAAGACTTGGTTGCCGAAATCATGACGATAGAAGTTATAGCATGACTGAAGTTTTTTTAGGATTCTTCTGAACGCCGAGTGTGATCTCCAAAACTCAGTGTGTCGAGGAACATGTCTTCAAATGTGACATGCATATAGGCTGGTAGACACCTTAGGCGATGACATGCATATAGGCTGGTAGACACCTTAGGCGATGATAATACAACATCATGCCTTCACAGGGTCCTTGATTCATGTCAAATTGCAGCTACTCAACATCATGCCTTCACAGGGTCCTTGATTCATGCAGCTACTCAACATCATATCCATCATACCTTTCCTTGGGTTGATCTATCAGGACCACTAGCAATTTTAGGAATTGAATGCTGGCCACTATTGCTGGGGGTCTGAGATACGGCGCCATGCCTGTATCCAATTTAGCAGAGCTACTTCCTTTACTCTCCTATATTTGTAAATGTGGCTAGCATGAATATGGGGAAGTTATAACATACATGTGAATCCTGTTGCTTGGCGTCTTGAAACTCCAAAGGTGTCCATCTTCTCTTCAGTGGCATGTACAAGGAATCTGCTCTTTGAGTTGGTGGCGCACACATATATTCATGGCTATATTCTGGGATTGTGAGGTGCTCTTTTCTCCAATCTGGCTGTATGCCAAAATTCTCCATCTTGGGGTTTGCATCATCATGATAATTGTTGTATACCCTCCTCTTGTGTGGACTGGATGAGTCTTCCTCCATCTGCGGAAGCAGTATAACTGATCATAAATGTCACAATTCTTATTTCCAATAGATCCGCCAATTGTGGATTTGATAACTTGGTTTGCCGTGCCATGTTAAACCATAAAGTTCCCTCTCCAACAGCCAAAGGCAAGAGCTCTTCCAATTCCGGTCAAGGTGCTCGGAGACGATACGGTACATAGGGTTGCTTTGTCGGGGTGACATCTGAGTATGCTTCTAGTAAAATCTATCAAGTTGGTTCAAAGGGTGTTATTTGCATTAACACCTTGAACATAATTCTTGGTTCTAGCAAAACAGTGGATTCCGAGCTCTTATGAATCGTTCGTACTTTGCAGAGTTGACAAGGACTCAAGAATAGTATCATCAGTAAAAGATTCAATGGTGTCTTGTGGGAGAGTGTGACGTACCTCCTAACTTTGTCATGGGGGAGACGGGTTAAGTGCCTGCACCCCTCGGGGGAAGATGAGAGTGTTAGTGGGAAATTCTAAGGGTTGACAAGGGAGAGTAGAAAAAATACAGTCTGCTTGAGACTTGTCAGTAGGTGGAGCATTTGGATACGGATTAAGTAATTTACTATGGCGACATTAGAATATACGAGGTAAGTAGGGTTAAAAGATGGACTTGAAGTTTCTTATTTGACCATGGCCAGAACTTCGGGGTGGGTGGCCAGAAATTCTAAGGGTTGACAAGGGAGAGTAGAAAAAATACAGTCTGCTTGAGACTTGTCAGTAGGTGGAGCATTTGGATACAGATTAAGTAATTTACTATGGCGACATTAGAATATACGAGGTAAGTAGGGTTAAAAGATGGACTTGAAGTTTCTTATTGACCATGGCCAGAACTTCGGGGTGGGTGGCTAGGTTTGTGGAGCTTCATAAAATCTTGGAGCTCAGTTATATCCTTAGGATTTATGTTAGGATACTCAATATGTGTTTTATCAAAAGTGTAAAGGACGTTGGTTAACATTGCTTCTAGATGCTTGTAGATATTATGATATAGTTTTCAAGTACTAAAAAAATGATACAAAAAGGATTCACATAGGTTTAAGTTGCGGTGAGTATTGTATACCTCTAGCCACCCATGGCTTATGATCCATTGATAACTTTGGGCTACAACCTCGTAGTTGGCCAGCATGTCAGGAATATCATCTGGAACAAACACGTCTAATTTATTGATGCTATTGTCCAGGATTTTGGAGTTCTAGAGCACATGACACCAACTACAAAGGTGGAGCACAATTGGGTACAAGGGATAAAAGTAATTATCCTAAGGATGAGTTAGTACTACGTCCCCCAAAAAATTTACATGATGATAGTGGGATCAACATCACATTCGGTATTTTGTTTAATGAGTGTTAGTTCTCCTAGACTTAGGTCTTCAGACAGGTTTATATCATATTGAAGCAATGAAAGGGTTATGTAGACAAAAAGAGAGTAAGAGTAGGTGTTTGAGGATACAAGGAAAAATTGGGTATCATTCACTTCTTTGAATGCATGGTTGAGTGTCTGAGCATGAAGAGAAATATAGGGTATCAATCTTGCACACACATGGTCCAAAAAGGTTCACGCCATGAACTGGGTCTTAAGAGCTTCACGCCATGAAGTGATCTTAAGATCTTCACGCCATCAACTAGTTGTAAAAGCTTCATGCCAGGAACTGGTCCAAAATGCTTCACGTCGTGAAACAATTAATTTTTTGGGACCAATTGAAGGAAGACACATGGCATTCTTCATTAAGGCAGCCACCAGTCCGACGGCTGCACCATAAAATCAAAATTCCTTTCTTTTTCATCATTTTTCATTTGTCGTTCCTTGCATCATCTTCCTCCACACTTCTTCGAGTACAAAATCAACACATACGGGTTTGAGGTGAGAACTTGGGTCTTTCCTTCCTAGCATCATCTTCCTCCTCACTTCTTCGAGTACAAAATCAACACATTCGGATTTGAGGTGGGAACTTGGGTCTTTCTTTTGAGTTTTCTTTCCTTTCATGTGTTCAAATCATTGAAACAATGTCCTTGATTGTCAAGCAATGTCATTTGTTCAAATTATAAAAAATTTAATCATTGATTGCCTCATCCTTGCACAAACCCCGCTCTACGGTTCACTAAAATCATGCATTCATCAAATTTATCAAAAATGAAACCTGCACATTCACGGTGGCCAAAGCCAAAAACCTGTGCGTTCATGTGGCCAAAGCCCAAAAACCTGTGCGTTCATGTGGCCAGAGCCAAAAAACCTGCAAGTTCATGGTTATAGCCAAAAACCTGTAATCTTAGAACCTAAAACTTGCAATTTCACGGGTTTATCCCATCTCACGAAACTACCATTTCACGTAACAAAAACTCACGGAATTCCAACTCACGAAACTAACTTTCACGGGTTTATTCCATCTTAGGAAACTACCATTTCACGGGTTTATTCCATCTTAGGAAACTACCATTTCACGGGTTTATTCCATCTTAGGAAACTACCATTTCACGTAACTAAAACTCACGAAATTCCATCTCACAAAACTAACTTTCACGGGTTTATCCCATCTAACAACTACCATTTCACGTAACTAAAACTCACGAAATTCCAACTCATGGAACTAACTTTCACGGGTTTACCCCATCTCATGGGATTACCCTTCACGGCCTGCACTTTCAGGGTGCTTAACCCAATCATCAGAATTGGACCCTATCATGTCACAATACTTGTACCCCGTTAATTGCTCACACCACTAACACCCTTCCCATCAAAATTAACCTTGTTACCACCCCAAAAAAAAAAAACAACAAGGCAATTAACCTTGTACCCTGTTAATTGCTCACACCACTAACACCCTTCCCATCAAAATTAACCTTGTTACCACCCAAAAAAAAGGAAAAAAGAAAAGAAAAGAAAACAACAAGGCAAGGCACATGCCCCCACCAGTCTATGGATTGACCTTTTTCTTAATGTACAGATGTCAGCCTCAGCAAAACATCTCGCCCGGAAGCCGTAGAGAACTCCACACAGTGCATGGAAAGGTGGCATTACAATACCACAGTCTAGAGTGCCTCCAAATTTTGGAAGATGCCAAAGGTAAAGAAGACAAGCTAGGTGGATGGCACAGATTCTCCCCCAAAACATAGACACAGAACTACGTGCACAGTACATAAAGACATACAACAAAGCCACCAAGAGTGGGACAGTGACTAAAGTAGATGGCACCACGGAGCAAGTGTTAATCACATAGGATTTGATATGTGAGGCCCTGCAGCTCCCACCACCAGAAAATACATACACATGCCTTTGAAAAGTGTCCTTAGAGGCAATGCTAAAGAAGAGCTCGTACAACTCTAATGGAGCCAAATATGACAATATTAGGGATGAAGTCACAAAAAAAGCATGCAGGGAAATGTCACTAATAATGCAAGTGGACAGGTACAACAGGGTGCCACTAAATAGAATCGCAAAGGTGCATGAGGAAAAGGAGTATGATTGGGCCTACTACATCCAAAGGGAGATGGAGAATTACCTTAAGGCCCATCAATCAAAGATGTGCAACCCGTACCTGATGACACAGGTACTAAATCATGTGGCTTAAAGGCCTCTCCCAGAACCAGAACCAAAACCATAAGAAAGAATGCAACTGGCACTCTTGATAGAGCAACCGGCACACTGACTGCCCTACGGGATGCTAGAAGGACAAGCTGTGCTCATGGAGACTAAAGAGATAATGAAGGAGATCAAGAGAGGAAGGAAAAAGATTACTGAAAGAAAGATAAGGGGATTCATACCAGATGTTGCTGAAGAGACAGAGCGAATTGAGGCGGAACTCACTCAAGAAATAAAGTCGTACCAAGAAGTACTAGGGTAGCAGGAATCCAGTATCAGCGAGGCAACACATTAAGAGAAGATGGAAGTACATCACATGACTCCTCAAAGCTCGGCCCAATTAATCTTCAAAAATCTCTCCCCTAAATAATTCCACAATGTTAGACACACCTGTGGGGTTGCAGCCAAAGCTTGAACTAGAAGCATTGCCATAGCAGAACCCCAAGGACTTGAAGAAGCTACATTGCTCCCAGTGCAACTCACAGAAGAGCCACTAGATAATACTGGAAGATACACCGCGAGTCCAAGCAAAAGGAGACGTCTGGAGGATGAGGAGGTGATACCAGAAACTTCCTTCCTACATAATTTGGATTATGAAAGATTCTTTCAAGAAATAGTCAAGGGTTTGGATGAGCTCCTAAATTTGCCAAACAAGCTAGATTAGAAGGGGCCCCGCGGCCACAAGTGCTTCACTTTGGGAGCAAGAACAATAGGTATGACGGTGCCATCTCCTCACAACCCACATGCTTCTTCATGATCGCAATGCCACACTCTGGAAGCAAGTTCAAGATGCAACCAACCAAGTACAGACATTGCAAGAACATTCACTTCACATCTCATTCCACATCCATTTACATTACATCACATCTTATCGCATCCACATCCACATCCACATCCATTTACATCACATCACATCTTATAACATAACCTCACATCTCATTCTCATCTCATTGTTCATATCCACATTCATTTACATCACATTCTTTCACATACACGTCCACATCCATTTACTTTACATCTCATCCTTTCACATAACCTCACATCTCATTCTCATCTCATCTCATCATTCACAAATAATTAAGAAAAGTTTATCTTTATGCTTAATTTAGGATGTTTTTAATGTATATCTCTCTCTCCCTAAAAGAATGGTCATTCCTATGACCAATTCTCTATTCAAATGATGCTTCTCATTAATAAATTCTCAATTCGCAAATCAAACTCTAGGCTTGCGAAGCTAGAGGTTAAGAAAGTGGCTTTTATACTTTTATGCTTCTAAAATTATGATAATCTTATGATTTAAATCCATAAATTGGATTTAAGTTTAGAAGATAGTTATACTATCATAATTGTATTACTAAGTTTATTCTTTTCAAAAATATTAAAAAATTATCAGTAATAGCAGCGAAGCTATGGTAAAATTTTCAAGAAATTGATACATAATTCATTCTTATGCATAATGTGAAAAGAGGACTTTCTACCATATTCTAGGATTGGTCATCCTATGCTAAAAGAATGATTTTCATCACATTCAATGGAAAACTAATTTTTAAGGTTTATGCATAATTAAATAATTAAGAAAAGAGAGAATTATGGTAATTTTATTCAAATGATAAAAGAGGAATTCCCATGACACTTGGAATCAATCATTTAAATGGGAAAAGTGGAATTCTTAGCATATTGAATTAATGGATATTTTTATTAAACTTCAAAGAGGATTCTTAGATAAATTTATTTTATGCATGAGAAATATTTAAATGATAAAAGAGGAATTCCCATGACATTTGGAATTCAATCATTTAAATAGTAAAAGTGGAATTCTTGGCATATTGATTTAATGGATATTTTTATTAAAGAGGAATTTTAGCTAAATTTATTTTATGATAAAAGAGGAATTTCCATGACAATTGGAATGCAAATAATTAAATGCCAAAAGAGGAATTCCCATGATATTTGAGATCCATGAAATTAAATGGAAAAAGAGTAATTTTTAGTATAATTCAATTTCAAAAGTGGAATTTTGAGCATTATTGATAAATATGGGTAGAATTGATTTTTGTAAATCCCATGAATTCCTTTATTCAAAAGATGAATATTGAACATATTTACTTGAGAATTTGAGAAAGAATATGAAAATAGCCGTCTCGAGAAAAAGAACCTTTACCTAGGCCAAATAATTGGCAAAAATTTAGAAAAAGTCCCATCATCGGTATCGAAGTAGAAAAAGCTACTAAATGGGAATGGGATGTGAATGGATGTGATAGGATGAAAATGAATGTATTACAACTCTTAAGAAAAGCTTGATTTGCATTATAAACACTTAATTAGAAACTTCTCAAGCTTGAGAGGGGTTGAGAAGTGAAAACATTGAGAATAGTAGAGAAAAACCATAAAATTACACTTTACCTCTTGTTTTTGCTTGCTTCTCTATCTTAGAAGGAGCCCCCAACCAATCAATTGGTTAGTGTGTTGAGAGGAAAGCTCCAAGGAAGGTTAAAGAGAGAGAGAAGCTCTAATCTCTCCAAAATGTAGAGGATTTTTACATTTTTTTAATGTAATATTAGCATAGTATAGTTCACATATTTTTTTACAAAAGACTAAGGATCTATTTATAGTAGGTGAGGGAGACCTCTAACCAAGTCCAACTAGGTTCTAGAATTTTCTAAGTTCAGTTTGGTTGAATTTGGATAAGATTTGGACCTAGTTTGGCTCCCTTTTGATTTGGTTTGATCCAGAAGAGAGGAGAGATAAAAATATCACAATTTTATTGAATTAAAACCTCCACCACATGTGTGAAATAGGAACCTCCTTGAAGTCTCCCCCCTCCTTACCAAGGTGTCAAAAATGTATCATTATACTAAAATATCTCATCTTTTTAGTAATATCTCATAGTTTTTAACTAATAAACCTTGTACGCAGTCAACTCTTCATCTTATGTGGGCATTTACTCATTTTTGGGTATTTTCTTTTATTCATTGGATTTATCTCCTCCCCACACTTGGATTAATCCTATTGGCCCCCATAGGAACCTTAATTGGACCATAATCTAATTTTTTTTGAAAATCTTGACCCTTAGGCTAAGGTCCTTTATAAATATTTTCAATTAATTCCAAATGTACATTGGAAAGTTCTTTTTGAATTTCTGTTTCAGGGGAAACCATTTTAGACACTAGGAGGATTTTTATATCCAAAAATATCTCAATTTTGGATTACCTCTCTCTAGACATTTTCTATTTCCAAGCCAAAACAGGGTAAAACAAGATCTTTCTTTTATTTTAGAGAGGAAAAATAATTACAAGAATAGAGAAAGGGAGGTTCTTACACCTTTACACCTCAAAAGCTAGAGGGAGGTATCTTACACAGATAGAGTCATGTGGCATAACTGCACAACATCAAACAAAAGGAAATGGGGTCAATGCGAGACTGTGTGTCTCAGCTAAAGCATTTAAATTCAAGGTGCAAACTAAATGAAAGGATAACTGATAATCAGTTATTGCCTTGCTTTCGGAGAGGAGTTAGAGACCACAAGATAAATGATTATCTAGTATTAGCCCGACCGGCTACTTTGGATGCATGTTGTAAATTGGCAATTCAATATGAAGACAATATGCCAAAATTGCCACAACTGGAAGATGTCAGAATATCTTTGGCAGCAATGACTTCGGGTGTTTTGAGTCACCAAGAGATTGGAACTCAAAAAATAAGAAATTCAGAAACATGACTGTGGATGAACTCAGTAATGCAATACTGGAAAAATTGAAGATAAAGGATGGAAGAGAAACATCTAGGCATGGGGCATACCCATCTTTACCCCCATAGAGAATTGGTGTGGTGCTCTATGTGCAGATTGAATCACACTACCACTGAATGCCCACAGTCAAGAGCAATGCCACTACTTTATTATGCACACTCTGTTAGGGAATCATGACACCTCTATGTGTAGATATCCAAGGCTCCAAACAATAGCAAAGCTATCGGCACCTATGGCTCTATTGGCCTTACCAGCACCACCTGTGCAAATCTTGACAACCAAACTCTTCCTATTTACCTAGGGGGATGTTTCTCGGTGGGTACATGACATGTCACCTGTACCACCACCTGTTCTACCACCACAAGCTAAAATCAACCAAATATTGATTGAATAGCCATCAAAAGATATGGATATGGTGCATGAAGTAGAACTTAGTGGAGAGTGCTATGATGAGGAAGCTGCGGAGATTGCACCAGATTCTATGTCCTAAAGGAGTTGGTGAATACCCAAATGCTGAAGAGGAGATAAGGAAGCTTGAAGAAGCCAGGGTCCTAGTAGAAGAGTGTCAACGACTTCACGAAGCCAAGTTAAGGACTAACTGGGTTAGGGATACAATGTATCCAAGAAACAATCTAACAAGGGAAAGGGAATTGGATGTACCTACTCCAATTCTAGAAGAGACAAAAGAGGCATTCAAGGAAACACGATGTCAAGAATGTTTAAGTAAGATGCGTAGGATGAGTCCATCCGATCATTCCCTAGGGATGGATACAAGACACATACATGGAAGGAACCCTCAATTGCCAAAGAACCCAGAGACATAGGCAGCCTCGCGGCGGGCCGTACTGTCCACCTCTGTGTAAATTTCTTTGGAAGAACTGCTATGCAGTTCACCAACATTATGGGTAGAAATAAAGGAATGGGTAGAAGGTGGACTAAGGCCAGCCGACACTACAGAGGATGTTCTATCACCTCTTGCAAAAAGAATCTTAAAACACACAAGGAAAAGAACAACCAGAGTCGTCAAGATACTAGAGTCTTAAAACAACAAGGGAAAGAACAACTAGAGTCGTCAAGGGGCGTTATTACGAAAGTGAAGACACTAATGCTACAATCCCAATTCATCATAAGATAACAAGTACCAGGCAGCACTGGCTATCCTGGATAGTGGGCAGGGATTAGCATCATCACAAAATTATGTTGGGAAAACTAGAAAAAATCCTTACTAAAAAGAGCAGATCTTATCGTTAAAATGGCAGACAGAACATCTTCAAAGCCCATTGGGCTTTTAGAGAATGTGAGACTCAAATTCTTTACGTTTTGTTACCATCATACATTTGTAGTAATGGACTTTCTCCACCAACCAAACTCATATGACATAATATTGGGGAGATTCTTCATGAGGGAATCTAAATTGGTGCACGATTGGGCATTAGATCATGTGTATGTGCGTAGGGATTCACAAATTCTAAAGGAAATTAAAAATTGTGTAGATTAGAGTCCTTTAAATTTAAATAGAAAATAGAATGTTAAAAATGAGAAATGGTCAACCATACAAAGGAGGTTATGGCAAAATTTTCTAGAATTTTGTGGAAAAGAAAGTTCATTTTTATATTATTCCAAAAGAGTAATTCCCACCGTTTGTGCATTCTAAAAGAAATATTCTAATTTACTCCATGTACATATTCAGCTATGAATATGCATGGATATCACTTATATTAAATATTAAAATTAATTTCTATGCATAGAAAGATGCATAATGGAAATTTTTATTATAAAAGTGTTGTTTTCATTGAATTTAATTTCCATGCATAGAAAGATGCATAATGGAAATTTTATTATAAAAGTGTTGTTTTCATTGAATTTAATTTCCATGCATAGAAAGATGCATAATGGAAATTTTATTATAAAAGTGTTGTTTTTATTGAATTTAATTTCTATGCATAGAAAGATGCATAATGAAAATTTTTATTATAAAAGTGTTGTTTTCATTGAATTTAATTTCTATGCATAGAAAGATGCATAATGGAAATTTTTATTATAAAAGTGTTGTTTTCATTGAATTTAATTTCTATGCATAGAAAGATGCATAATGGAATTTTTTATTATAAAAGTGTTGTTTTCATTGAATTTATTTTATGCATAGAAAGATGCATAAAGGATTTATTTTATGCATAGAAAGATGCATAAAGGATTTATTTTTATTTTAAAAGTGTTATTCTCATTGAAATTGATTTTATGCATAGAAAGATGCATAAAGGATTTATTTTTATTTCAAAAGTGTTATTCTCATTGAAATTGATTTTATGCATAGAAAGATGCATAAAGGATTTATTTTTATTTCAAAAGTGTTATTCTCATTAAAATTAATTTTATGCATAGAAAGATGCATAAAGGATTTATTTTTATTTCAAAAGAGTTATTTTCCTTAAATTCGAATTTATGCATAAAAAGATGCACAAAAGGATTTTTATAAAAGTGTTATTCCCACTGAAGTTGATTTTTATGCATAAATAGATGCGTAAAGAATGTTTCTATCAAAAATTAGAATTCTCTTAATGAGATGTGATGAGAGTCAGATAGGTGTGAATGAATGGATGGGTGTATGTGAATAGAGGTGATGAGATGTGAGGTGAATGAATGGATGGGTGTATGTGAAATGAATAGAGGTGATGAGATGTGAGGTGAATAGATGTGATGAGATGTGATGAGAATCAGATAGATGTGAATGGATGGATGGATGGATGTGATGTGAATAGAGGTGATGAGATGTGAGGTGAATAGATGTAATGAGATGTGATGAGAATCAGATACATGTGAATGAATGGATGGGTGGATGTGATGTGAATAGAGGTGATGAGATGTGAGGTGAATAGAGGTGATGAGATGTGATGTGAATTAGATAGATGTGAATGAATGGATGGATGGATGTGATGTGAATAGAGGTGATAAGATGTGAGGTGAATATATGTGATGAGATGTGATGAGAATCACATAGATGTGAATGAATGGATAGATGGAAGTGATGTGAATAGAGGTAATGAGATGTGAGGTGAATAGATGTGATGAGATGTGATGATGAGAATCAAATAGATGTGAATAAATGGATGGATGGATGTGATGTGAATAGAGGTAATGAGATGTGAGGTGAATAGATGTGATGCGATGTGATGAGAATCAGATAGGTGTAAATGAATGGATGGGTGGATGTGATGTGATGTGAATAGAGGTGATGAGATGTGAGGTGAATAGATGTGATGAGATGTGATGTGAATCAGATAGATGTGAATGAATGGATGGGATATGATGTCATGTGAATCAAGATGTAAATGAATGATATGGTATATGAGTGGATGATATGTGATGAAAATGGATGTGAATGTATAAGTGAGGAATGGATGTGAATGTATATGTGAAGAATGGATGTGGATGTGTATGTGAAAGAATGTGATGTGAATGTGTATGTGAAGAATGGATGTGAATGAGTATGTGAAAGAATGGATGTGGATGTATGTGAAAGAATGGATATAGATGTGTATGTGAAAGAATGTGATGTGATGTAAAGACATGTGATGTGTCATGAATATATGTGGATGTGAAGTGATAGATATGAATGTATGGATAGATGTGAGAAGTCGTACCTGTGAACGATTGGATGGATGTGGATGAATGAGATGGATGTGTATGAGATATGATGTGGATAGAAGTGATGTGATATAATGTGGAGAGAATGTATGTGATGGGATGGTTATGAGAATGTATGTGGTAGATATGAACGAATGAATGTGACGGTTATGAATGAATGTGATATGATGTAAATGGAAATAGATGTGATGTGTGATGTGAACGAATATGATGTGATGAGATGTGGATATGGGTAGATACATATGAAACAAAAGAGAATTGATGTGGAACAATATAGAAAGACGAGAGTCCGTTATAGAAACTGTATTTAGGACCTGTTTTTAAAATGACTGTTTTATATTAAGAATGTTGAGGAAGCATTTTGACCATTTGTGAATGAGGTCATGGAGACCTAATCTATTAAGTTGCAACAACTGACAGAGAGTCAATGGAGGATGTCTTGCATAGCAAGGTCGGCCGAGGTCTTGACCAGCCTCAGTTTGATTAAAATGGTGAGCTTCCGATACGGTGGATGAGGGACCAAGGAAGCGGCCTATGAGTGAAGTGCTAAGTGACCTACAGAAAGGATCCTAGAGGGTGATGACCATACGGTGTTCGGGCTCTGGGTCGTCGAAGATACCCACACGTGTCGTGGAAGATATTGGAACAAGGAGTAAGAGTTGTTTTCTGAATTCAGGCATGGATCTGGTTGATTGACCTTGCTGGTCCTCAACGGATGAGTCTATGGCTCTTTTATATGGATCTGTTGGTTGACCTTGTTGATCTTCAACGGAGATTCCATTTTGATATTATGTGAATATATTGCCGAGTACTATGAGCTAGGAACCATCGAAAAGGCCCCTGAGTGGACAAGTGGTGAGAGTTCTAGTTGCCAATGATGTCATAGGTACACCGATGAAGGAATGATTGGAAATAAGGATTCAACCGGAGATTTTGAGGATTATGATTAGTGACACTATGGTTTCATTAAATGATTATTTTAAAGACAGTTGATTCTGTGAAAAAGGTAATTTTATATTGAGTGTGTAAGTGGTGTGACTAGTTTTAAGTTTGCATGAATATCCGACTAGGGGGCCTGGGAACTCTTTTCCCTGGTACCCAGGACAAAACCTAACCAAATTCTTAAATGGATCCTATCACTACAGTGGTTGGGCGGTTGGCTAACCCACGGGACTGATGGATCCCTAAATTGAAACTCAATTCTATTATGGTATGGTAAATGAAGTAAATCCCAGATAAAAATTATTCTACGAAAAAGAATCAACGACTATGCCTTTCAATGAGGAAAAAAGCATTGGTCTCTATGATCCAAGTGCAATCTTTTCCTTGATCTGACTATGGGACTTACGAGTTTGGTCAGATCAGTTCAGTTAGTTAAGGATTTTGACTACTTTAGAGTAAAATTATCCTGGAGGAATCGCCCATGCTTTTCGAGTAAGGGAAGTTTTTCCAGGTTCGGTTTTGGAAGAACCGATGGATTAGTCTCTTGTCGTCCAGATATCCATGGGCGAGGCCCCGAGTGAGGGATCTTGCCCCGCACAAGAAGTGCTACTTTCGCTACTAGCACCTCTGAATTCATTGCGCAGGGGGGACATGGATCTCTCAATGGGCATACCAAACATCATATAAGGTGGCGATGGGATACACTCCTTTCCGTCTAGCTTATGGTGTTGAGGCAGTAATGCCTATGGAATACTTAGTTCCAAGCTTAAGAATTGCAGTGCAAGGTTTAACGCAAAATGCATTAGCTGAAAGGCTAATCAATTTAGAGAAGCTTGATGTAACCAGACTAATTGTATTGCATGGACTTATGGTCTACAAACTACGAAGAAAACATTGGTTCAACAATAACTTAAAACAAAAAGAATTGTAAATGGGGGCCCCACCTTGTCCTCATGGTTGGTGTAGGGAGCACCAGAAAAAAGAAACTCAAGTAGTACAGAGGTCTAGGAGCAAACTTAAAAATATTTTGGACCACTGATCCAAGAGATTCTCTTACAAGAACATCTTTTAAAACAACGAAGGGAGCTCGCAAAAGAAAAAATTCAGCATTGTAAGATTCCTCCCCAACCTCTCAAGATATCCAGTATCTTCCCCTATAATCAATCCCCTCTTCAGAAATATAAAAGATCTTGTCTCTACCTGTTTTGACATAGAGAGAGAAAATATTCTAGAGAGAGAATATTCAGATTTTGAATATTATTAGATAGAAAAATTTCTCATAATATTAAAATAAATTTCCTTGAAACAGAAATTCAAAAAGAACTTTCCAATGTGCAATTGGAATTAATTGGAAATGGGTATAAAGGACCTTAGCCTAAGGGTCTAGATTTTCAAAAAAATTAGATTATGGTCCAGTTAAGGTTCCTGTGGGCCAATAGGATCAATCCATGTGTGGGGAGGAGATAAATCCAATTTGTAAAAGAAGATACCCAAAAATGAGTAAATGCTCACATAAGATGAAGAGTTGACTATGTACAAGGTTTATTAGTAAGAAACTATGAGTAATATCAAAAATATGAGATATTTTGGGTATAATGATTCCATTTTGACACATATGTAAGGAAGGGGAGTCCCTTAAAGGAGGTGCATACTTCACATGCTTGAATGAGTTTTAAACTCAAAAATATTGTGATATTTTTATCTCTCCTCTCTCTTGAACCAAACCAAATCAAAATGGAACCAAATCGAATCAAAAAGGAACCAAACTAGATCCAAATCTAGTCCAAATTCAACCAAACTGAATTTGGAAAATTCTAGAATTCAATTAGCTTTGGTTAGAGCTTCCCTCTCCTATAAATAGAACATGAGTCCTTTGAAAAAAATAGGAGAATTTTACTATACTAGAGTTATGCTGAAATAATGCTAATTTCTACTATTCTCTAAAATTCTCTCCAAATCGGAGAAATTGGAGCTTCCCTCTTTCTTCAATCCCCATTGGTGGCTTCATCAACATACTAAACCAATTGATTGGTTGGGGGCCTCTACCGTGAAGAACAAAGAATCAAGTAATTTGTAAGGTTATTAGTGAATTTTGATCATTTTCTATAATTTCTCAATGTTTCTCTCTTCTCAACCCCTCTCAAGCTTGAGAAGCTTAATTGGAATGGTTTTTGAATGCTATTGAAGTTAATTGATGAATGGTAGTGAAGAATTACATAATTTGATGAATGCTATTGAAGTTAATTGATTAATGATAGTAAAGAATTACATAAATTTCTATTTATGCTTAATTCTAATGATTTTTATGTAATTTCTCTCTCTCACTCAAGAAATGGTCATACTCATGACCCATTCTCAATCCAAATGAAGCTTTTCATAAAGCTTTTCCTTAATCCTAGATTAATCTATGCTTGAGGCTAAATTAATGGCTTTTTTCTATGCTTTTAGTTTATGTATTTCATGAATATTGATGATTCAATCCATTATTGGGTTAATGATCCAATTAGGGATCATTCTAATAATTTCCTTAATGATAAGCTTTATCCTTCAAAATAAATTGAGATTTATCAGTCTCATAGTGACGGAGCTATGGCAAAATTTTTATAAAAATTACACATAAAATAATTTCATTCAAAGCATGAAAAGAGGACTTCTTACCATATTCTAGGAATTATCATCCTAGATTAATTGAAAGAATTTTATTGTAATCATAGAGAAATTGATTTTTATGTTATGCATAATTGATGATTATTTTATTGTAAAAGTGTTACTTTTATCATATTTGGATTTCATGCATAGAGGTATGCATAAAAGATTATTATTTTAATGTAAAAGTGTTACTTTTATCATAGTATTATTTGGATTTCATGCATAGAGGTATGCATAAAAGATTATTATTTTAATATAAAAGTGTTACTTTTATCATATTTGGAGTTTATGCATAGAGGTATGCATAAAAGATTATTATTTTAATATAAAAGTGTTACTTTTATCATATTTGGAGTTCATGCATAGAAGTATGCATAAAAGATTATTATTTTAATGTAAAAGTGTTACTTTTATCATATTTGGATTTCATGCATAGAGGTATGCATAAAAGATTATTATATTAATGTAAAAGTGTTACTTTTATCATAATTGGATTTTATGCATAGAGGTATGCATAAAAGATTATTATATTAATGTAAAAGTGTTACTTTTATCATAATTAGATTTTATGCATAGAGGTATGCATAAAAGATTATTATATTAATGTAAAAGTGTTACTTTTATCATATTTGGATTTCATGCATAGAGGTATGCATAAAAGATTATTATTTTAATATAAAAGTGTTACTTTTATCATATTTGGATTTCATGCATAGAGGTATGCATAAAAGATTATTATTTTAATATAAAAGTGTTACTTTTATCATATTTGGATTTCATGCATAGAGGTATGCATAAAAGTTGATTATTTTATTATAAAAGTGTTACTTATATCATATTTGGATTTCATGCATAGAGGTATGCATAAAAGTTGATTATTTTATTATAAAAGTGTTACTTTTATCATATTTAAATTCATGCATAGAGATATGCATAAAAGTTGATTATTTTATTGTAAAAGTGTTACTTTTATCATATTGGATTTCATGCATATAGAGGTATGCATAAAAGATATTCTTTTTATACTAAAAGTGTGATTTTCATCATAAATGGATTTTATGCATAACTTAGATGCATAAGAGAAATTCTTTTATTCTAAAAGTGTAATTCCTACCAAATTGAATTTATGCATATAGGAAGATGCATAAAAGAATGGATTCAAAAGTGTTATTCTCATCCAAATTGAATTTATGCATAGGAAGACGCATAAAAGATGGATTTTTAATTCAAAAGTGTCAATTCTCATCTAAATTGAGTTTATGCATAGGAAGATGCATAAAAGATTGAATTTTAATTCAAAAGTGTCATTTTCATCTAAATTGAGTTTATGCATAGGAAGATGCATAAAAGATTGAATTTTAATTCAAAAGTGTCATTTTCATTTAAAATGAATTTATGCATAGGAAGATGCATAAAAGATTGATTTTTATTTCGAAAGTGTTAGTCTCCTTAAATGGAATTTATGCATAAATAAATGTGTAGAGAAATATTATATCAAATATAAGAATTCTCTTGTATTCTATAAATAGATATGGGAAGTGATAGGATATGATAAGAGGCATATGAGATGTGATAGGATGTGATAAGATGTGTATGAGATGTGATAGGATGTGATAAGAGGTGTATGAGATGTGATAAGATGTGATAAGATGCATATGAGATGTGATAGGATGTGATAAGATGTGTATGAGATGTGATAGGATGTGATAAGAGGTGTATGAGATGTGATAAGATGTGATAAGATGCATATGAGATGAGTTAGGATGTGATAAGATGAGTTAAGATGTGATAAGATATGTATGAGATGTGATAGGATGTGATAAGAGGTGTATGAGATGTGATAAGATATGATAAGATGCATATGAGATGAGTTAGGATGTGATAAGAGGAGTTTAGATGTGATAAGATGTGTATGGGATGAGGTAAGAAGTGTATGTGATGGGATAAGATGTATATGGGTTGTGTTTCTATGCATCGAAATCAAATTTAATAATTAATATCAGTGATATCCATGCATATTCATAGGTGAATATGTACATGGAGTAATTAGAATATTTCTTTTAGATACAAAATTGGTGGGAATAACTCTTTTGAATAACAAAAAAATAAACTTTCTTTTCCATAAAATTCTAGAAAATTTTGCCATAACCTCCTTTGTATGGGTGACCATTTCTCATTTTTATCATTCCTTATTTAATTTAAATTAACCCAAATTAGATTTATAGAACTCTAATCTACATAATTTTCTAATTTCAAGAGAGTAAACAATAAGAAGAGTCTAATTAATCCCTTAGTTAATCTTTCTAGAATTGAGGAAGGTTGGAATGTAAAGAAGAGAAGGGGGGTGGCCTTTTCATCAAGGCATAGCATTTGAATTTAATTCAATCAACTGAAAAACATAAAAATCAAGAAAACCATAGATTTTAAATTCGTAAATAAGTTAAAAAAATTAGCCTACATGGAGCTTGTAAGCTCTCCTTTGGCTTGAGGGATTGAGGGTTCTACTCTTGTTTGAATCAAGAGTGGCACCAATTCACTTTGGAGAGGAATAGGCTAAAAATAATTGCATTATTAGGGCAATGTAGATGGCTCAAGACAGGAGTAGAGCAACATTGCATAAACACTATTAAGATTTTACAAAGGAGGAGGCTTCTATTTATAGAAAAAAGTGAGCCTCTAACCAAGCAAACTGATTCTAGAATTTTCCAGATCAGTTTGGTCAATTTTTGACCATTTTGGGTCAGTTCAGCTTACTTTTTGGATCTAGTTTTGAAATAGGAGAGAGGAGAGATAAAAATATCTCATTTTATTGATTAAAAATTGGAGATAATGATGAGAAAAAGGCGCCTACTTCATGAGGGGAGATCCCCACACTAAGGTGTCAAAATTCAATTTTTTAATTGTTTTCTTTGGTCCTTAGTTCACTCTCCATCTTATGTGAGCATTTACTCATTTTTTGGGGGGGTTTCTTTTATTTTTCAATTTATATCCTCCCTACATTTAGATTAATCTTATTGGTCCATATGAACTTTAATTGGACCATAATCTAAAAAATTTCAAAAATCTGGACCCTTAGGCTAAGGTCCTTTATACCTATTTTCAATTAATTCGAATTGCACATTGGAAAGTTCTTTTGAATTTTTGTTTCAGGGGAAACCATTTTAGACATTAGGAGGATTTTTATATCCAAAAATATCTCAATTTTGAATTATCTACCTCTAGACATTTTCTCTCTCTAGGCCAAAACAGGGTAAAACCGGATCTTTCTTTTATTTCAGAGAGGGAAATAATTATAAGATCAGAAGGGAAGGTTCTTACACCTGCACACCTTAAAAGCTGGGGAGGGAGGAATCTTACATCCTACCCCACTTAAAAAAAGCGAGATGTCCTCATCTCGCAAATTAGAGGACAACTCTTCCCTTAAGATCCAACTGATTCTAGGGTTCCTTATAGTCTCTAGTGAACCCAACAAAATCCTGGGATAGAGATCCCTTATATAGAACTCATCATGAGATAACAAATCATTCAGACTATATCATTCATATCCTTAACACAATAACGGTCCATTAGACCGAAATTTCCATCTAAACATTCCTCCATGGGAATCTCAATTATACAGGTTTTTAATTTGTCAACCCTTAACTTGATCGATTGGGTCAAGTGTTAACAGTAACAATCTGTCAGCACAATCCACTAATCTCATAGTGATTTGCTGAAGTCATTATCGTCATTCCAGTTTCAAACATCATCACAGGGACTCGTCCCATTCATCACAGGGACTCGTCCCATTCATCCTCATTGTGGTTTTGCTCAGCTTATCGCTTTTTAACCAAAATTCAGGAATCATCATTTTTCAATGAGAATCCAAATCAACTCATCAATTTCAAAATCATATCAACCACAATCAAATTCATCATCTGGATAACATTTCTACTTATAATTTCAAGGTCTTAGATTTACTCGTATATACTGCCAGTAAAGAGCTACAGTTATACCCTCCGTATATACGGGTAGTCACGGTCCTTGGAATTTTAAGGTAAATACCATCATGTCTAGGCCTTAAGCAAGTCAGGGATTCCATACAATTGTGGTACTTCCATTTGAAGACCCAATTACCTATTTATGAATCTTCATTTTGAATATGAATTTGTATGAATTTCATCACACAATTACAACCTTTTACTGCTGCTTCATAAATTTTTGACATTTCTGGTTTCTCGGTTGATCCACTTTAGCCAATTCGCTCTAATACTAGCTGAAAGATCCCTGTCCCCACCGCACAACGGTCCCTCACTCGTGGCCTTGCCCACGTATATCCAGACAAGAGATTAATCCCTTGGTTCTTCCAAAATCGAACTCGGAAAAACTTCCTTCGCCCGGAAAGCACGGGCAATTCCTCCAGGATAATTTTACTCTAACATAGTCAAAAGCCTTAATTAACTGAACTGATATGACCAAACCCATAAGTCCCATAGATCAAGGATAAGACTTGCACTTGGATCATAGAGACCAACACTTTTTGACTCATTGAGAGGCACAGCCGTTGATTCTTTTCCATAGAATAATTTTTTTTAGGATTTACTTTATCTATCGTACCATAAAAGAAATTGAGTCTCAATTTAGGGATCCATCAGTCCAGCCTGACCCCATCTAGTCTTGTGGGTTAGCCAACCGCCCAGCCACTGTCGTGATTGGATCCATTTAAGAATTTGGTTAGATTTTGTCCCCCGACTACCAGGGAAAAGAGTTCCCAGGCCCCCTAGCCGGATATTCATGCAAACTTAAAACTAGTCATACCACTTACACACCCAATATGAAATTGCCTTTCTCACAGATTCAGTCGTCTTTAAAACAATCTTTTAATGAAACTATAGTATCACTGATCATAATCCTCCAAAATATCTGGTTGAATCCTAATTTTCAATTTTTCCTTCTCATCGGTGTACTTATGGCATCATTGGCAACCAGAATGCTCATTGCCTCTCCACTTAGGAGCCTCTTCGATAGTTCCTAGCTCATAAGACCCGGCAATATATTCACTTATAAAAATCAGAATGGAATCTCCGTTGAAAGATTCAGTAAGATCAACCAATAGATCCATATAAAAGAGCCACGGACTCATCCGTTGAGGAGGACCAGCAAGGTCAATCAACCAGATCCATGCCCAAATTCAGAAAACAGCTCTTACTCCTTGTTCCAATATCTTAAACGACATACATGTGGGTATCTTTGGCAACCCAGAGCCCGAGCATCGTATGGTCAGCACCCTCTAGGATCCTTCGTAGGTCACCTAGCGCTTCACTCATAGGCTGCTTCCTTGGTCCCTCATCCACTATATCGAAAGCTCACCATTTAAATCAAATCGAGGCTGGTCAAGACCTCGGCGCCGACCTTGCTACACAAGACGTCCACCGTTAACTCTCCGTCAGATGTTGCAACTTTATCATTTAGGTCTCCACATGACCTCATTCACACAAGACGATCAAAATGCTTCCCCAACATTCTTGACATAAACCAGTCATTTAAAAACAGGTCATAAATACATTTTCTATAATGAACTCTCGACTTTCCACATTGTTCCACATCAATCCTCATTTATTTCATATGTATTCCCATTCTCATCACCATTTTCCATATCACATCTTTTCTCATTTATCCTCATCAGATCTCATCCACTCGCATCACCCCATATCCACATCTCGTCACATCATATTCATTCATATCACATATCACATCTATCCCAATTTACATCACATCATATTCATTCATATCACATATCACATTTATCCCAATTTACATCACATCTCATTCACTCACATCCCGATTCACATGACATCACATCTCATTCATTCACATCCCGATTCACATCACATCACATTCATTTACATCACATCCATTTACATCCATCACATCACATTAATTCATATCCATCACATTCATTCATTCATATCCACCACATTCATTCTCATAACCATCCCATCACATACATTTTATCCACATTATATCACATCACTTCTATTCACATCATATCTCATTCATACACATCTCATCTCATTCATCCACATCCATCCAATCGTTCACATGTATGACTACTCACATCTATCCATACATTCATATCTATCACTTCACATCCACATATATTCATCTCACATCACATCTCTTTACATCATCGCATCACATTCTTTCACATACACATCCACATCCATTGTTTCACATACATCCACATCCATTCTTTCACATACTCATTCATATCCATTCTTCACATACACATTCACATTTCCATTCTTCACATACACATCCATATTCATTCTTTACATACACATTCACATCCATTTTCACATACACATTCACATCCATTTTCACATACACATTCACATCCATTCTTCACATACACATCCATATCCATTCTTCACATCACATTCACATCCATTTTTACATACACATTCACATCCATTCTTCACATACACATCCATATCCATTCTTCACATACACATTCACATCCATTCATATCCCATATTATTCATTTACATCTATCTGATTCACATCGCATCTCATCACATCTATTCACATCACATCTCATTTCTATGCAAGTTTTCAGTTTGATTTTCTTTTGAATACAAGGAGTATTTCTTGAATCCGTATCCCCAAAACTTCTTAATCAGAATTCTCAATTTCATACCACAATTCCTCAAACTCTATAACCTTGATCCAGCAATCAATTTGAAGGGTCTTCAAATTGATCCAGCGATCAATTTGAAGGGTCTCAAACTTAGTTTCAGATTTGGCGAGAGTTTTGAGTGTATTTTTCTAAATTGGTCACACCTTCTTTCCTCGAAAAACTGACGAAAGAGTTTGGTCTTAATCATAGTCTGATTCAAGTGGTTCGAGTCGGATAAGTTTTTTCCTGATCTATCTTTCTCGAAAAGGTTTGATAGTTCAGTTTTACTATTTTTTTGAATTTCTTTCTTTGAATATTCACTTAAGTGATTTCTAAATTAGTTACGAATTCCAATGAGGAATAGATTAATCATTTATCAGAATATTTTGATTTTGATAGATTTCCTGAATTCTCTTTTTACAATTCGTGTGAATATAAAATGATAGAAATTTCTCTCTTAGAGTATTTAATTATTAATTTATCAAATACTCAAAGAATCTAAACATAGAATTTAAGAGAATTCTAATTTTGATATAAAAATTCTTTATGCATCTATTTATGCATAAAAATCAACTTCAGTGGGAATAACACTTTTACAAAAAAAATCCTTTTATGCATAAAATCAAATTTAATAGGAATAACACTTTTAAAATAAAAAGAATTTCTTTATGCATCTATTTATGCATAAAAATAAATTTTTATAAGAATAACGCTTTTATATTTAAAAAAATACCTTTATGCATCTTTCTATGCATAAAAATCAAATTTAATAAGAATAACACTTTTGTAATAAAAAAATTCCATTATGCATCTTTCAACGCATAGAAATCAAATTTAATAAGAATAACACTTTTATAAATAAAAAATTTCCATTATGCATCTTTCTATGCATAGAAATCAAATTTTTATAAGAATAACACTTTTGTAATAAAAATTTCCTTTATGCATCTTTCCATGCAAAGAAATCAAATTTAATAAGAATAACATTTTTGTAATAAAAAAGTTCTTTTATGCATCTTTCTATGCATAGAAATCAAATTTAATAAGAATAACACTTTTGTAATAAAAAAATTTCCTTTATGCATCTTTCTATGCATAAAAATCAAATTTAATAAGAATAACTCTTTTATAATAAAAAAATCAATTATGTATCTTTCTATGCATAGAAATCAAATTTAATAAGAATAACACTTTTGTAATAAAAAATTTCTTGTATGCATCTTTATATGCATAGAAATCAAATTTAATAGGAATAACACTTTTGTATGCATCTTTCTATGCATAAAAATCAAATTTAATAAGAATAATAATTTTATAATAAAACAAATTCCATTATACATCTTTCTATGCATAGAAATCAAATTTAATAAGAATAACACTTTTATGATAAAAAAAATTCCATTATGCATCTTTCTATGCATAGAAATCAAATTTAATAAGAATAACACTTTTGTAATTAAAAAAATTCCATTATGCATCTTTCTATGCATAGAAATCAAATTTAATAAGAATAACACTTTTGTAATTAAAAAATTTTCTTTTATGCATCTTTCTATGCATAGAAATCAAATTTAATAATTAATATCAGTGATATCCATGCATATTCATAGGTGAATATGTACATGGAGTAATTAGAATATTTCCTTTGGATGCAAAAATTGTGGGAATAACTCTTTTGGAATAACAAAAAAACAAACTTTCTTTTCATAAAATTCTGGAAAATTTTGCCATAACCTCCTTTGTATGACTGACCATTTCTCATTTATATTATTTTTTATTTAACTTAAGTTAACCCAAACTAGATTTATAGAACTCTAATCTACACAATTTTTTAATTAAAGAGAGTAAACAATTTATCTTTATAGGATTGAGAAAGGTTGGAATGTAAAGAAGAGAAGGGGGGTGGCCTTTTCATCAAGGCATAGCATTTGAATTTAATTCAATCAACTAAAAAACATAAAAATCAAGAAAACCTTAGATTTAAAATTCGTAAATAAGTAAGAAAATTAGCTTACATGGAGCTTGTAAGCTCTCCTTTGGCTTGAGGGATTGAGGGTTCTACTCTTGTTTGAAGCAAGAGTGGGCACCAATTCACTTTGGAGAGGATTAGGCCAAAAACAATTGAATTATTAAGAAGTTCAATGTAGATGGCTCAGAACAGGAGAGTAACAGTGCATAAACACTATTAAGCTTTTACAAAAGGGGAAGCTTATATTTATAGGCAAAAGTGAGCCTCTAACCAAGCAAACTGATTCTAGAATTTTCCAGATCATTTTGGTCAATTTTTGACTATTTTTGTGTCAGTTCAGCTTCCTTTTTGGATCTAGTTTTGAAATAGGAGAGATAAAAATATCTCATTTTATTGATTAAAAATTGGGGGTAATGATGAGAAAAAGGTGCCTACTTCATGAGAGGAGATCCAAAATTTAGTTTTTTAATTGTTTTCTTTGGTCCTTAGTCCAATCTTCATCTTATGTGAGCATTTACTCTTTTTTTGGGGGGGGTTCTTTTATTCTTCAATTTATCTCCTCCCTACATTTGGATTAATGTTATTGGTCCATAGGAACCTTCATTGGACCATAATCTAATTTTTTTTGAAAATCTGGACCCTTAGGCTAAGGTCCTTTATACCTATTTTCAATTAATTCCAATTGCACATTCGAAAGTTCTTTTTGAATTTCTGTTTCAAGGGAAACCATTTTAGACACTAGGATGATTTTTATATCCAAAAATATCTCAATTTTGAATTACCTCCCTCTATACATTTTCTCTCTCTAGGCCAAAACAGGATCTTTCTTTTATTTTAGAGAGGAGAAAAATTATAAGATTAGAAGGGAAGGTTCTTACACCTACACACCTCAAAAGGTGGAGGGAGGAATCTTACCCTTCACGGCATGAACTGCTTCCGTAATTTCATGCCTTAATCAAATCCAATGCATGAACCTGGTATTATTGGATTAAGACTAAGGAAGTTCTTGAGACCATTGAAAATCATAACAAGGTAACATGGAATTCTAAGTCCAAAGTAAGAATTTTAAACACGTGAGTGCAGAAAATCATTTACGACGTGAATAGTTTTCAGACATTTCACGTCGTGAACTGTTCTTTGCTGTCTGCAATCTCACGGCCTCAAAAAAACGAGTAGACAATATCTAACCAAATTTTAATTAGGATAGAAAAATAGTTTATCAAATCATATTCATATGCACTTGAGGTCTAAAAAGCTCATCGGAGATCACCTCACTCATCACACGATGGTACATCAAATCACCCAGGATGTTCCTATCAAGAGTGTGGGTTCAGGGCACTCAATAAGCACTTAGTTGAGTGTCTTAAGGAATCTGACCACCGTCAAAACTAGTAGTGAAGAATCCATGGAAGAAGTGCCGCGATACTCTGGGTTTGGGGAAGAGGAGAAACCACCCCCCTACTAGATCCAACGGTATCATTGATATAGCCCGAGGATTTTTAAGTCTCCAAACCGGCAATGATGAAGAGGCGCAATCTGCGAGCATGGGTCCGTCAACCAACAATAGACTCGGTCAAAGACAAGAAGTACCTATCCAACCTTTAAATTTGAAGCTGTCAAACACTAGCACCCCCCATAGGAGGAGAAGAGACATGTAAAGCACAACCATGACTGGTCAAGTATTCTTCCCAACCTCTTAGAGGAAATAGAATTAGATCTGAAAAGGATTGACGTAGAACATCTCTCCTGTTTCAAATCTAGATCCAAAAAATAAGCTGAACTGACCCAAAAATGGTCAAAAATTGACCAAACTGATCTGAAAAGTTCTAGAATCAGTTTGCTTGGTTAGAGGCTCACTTTTTTTTATAAATAGAAGCCTCCCCTCTTTGTAAAACCTTAATGGTGTTTATGCAGTGTTACTCTACTCTTGAGCCATTTACATTGAATTTTTTAAAAATTCAATTGTTTTTGGCCTAATCCTCTCCAAAGTGAATTGGTGGCCACTATTGCTTCAAACAAGAGTAGAACCCTCAATCCCTCAAGCCAAAGGAGAGCTTACAAGCTCCATGTAAGTTAATTTTCTTACTTTGTTTACGAATTTTAATGAAAAATCTATGGTTTTCTTGATTTTTATGTTTTGCAAATGATTGAATTAAAATGCTATGCCTTTGATGAAAAGTCCACCCTCTTCTCTTCTTTACTTCCAACCTTTCTAAATCCTAGAAAGATTAACTAAGCGATTAATTAAACTCTTCTTATTGTTTACTCTCTTGAGTTTAGAAAATTGTGTAGATTAGAGTTCTATAATTCTAAATTGGGTTAATTAAGTTAAGTGAAGAAAGATAAAAATGAGAAATGGCCAGCCATAGAAAGGAGGTTATGGTAAAATTTTCTAGAATTTTCTGAAAAAGAAAGTTTGTTTTTATGTTATTCTAAAAGAGTAATTTTCACCATTTTTGCATCTAAAAGAAATATTCTAATTACACCATGTACATAATCACCTATGATTATGCATGGATATCACTAATATTAATTATTAAATTTGATTTCTATGCATAGAAAGATGCATAATGGAATTTTTTTATAAAAGTGTTATTCTTATTAAATTTGATTTCTATGCATAAAAAGATGCATAAAGGAATTATTTTATTATAAAAGCATTATTCTTATACAAATTAATTTTTATGCATAAAAAGATGCATAAAGAAATTATTTTTATTTTAAAAGTGTTATTCTTATTAAATTCAATTTTATGCATAAAAGGATTTTTTTGAATAAAAGTGCATTGACTGGCCTTCCTACTCTCTAGTCCAACGCACTAAATACCCACTAAAACAGTGAATGCGTCCTAAATAACAACCACACACAGCCTAAATCCTAGAAACACACACCGAAAAGACATCTTTTTGTATGAAATAATTTACAATGTTTTATTTACACACACCCACACAGACACACAAATGGTAAAGAACAAACTACTACGACCCAACAGATCATCAAGACACAACTTCACCATTCTAAACTGAATAAAGAAATTTAATGTCAAAATGGTTTTGTGTAAGTTGTTTCCAAGAATTTAATGAAAAAGAACCGATATTTCCAACACTTCCACGTTTCAGTCAATCAGCAACAGCATCACTGCATTCAACATTTGGCTAATCTTCACTTCACTCCACTCTTCACTCTCTCTCTTTCACACTTCAAAACTCTTTCTTTCTTTCTTCTCTCTCTCTACTCACTATTCTCGTGAACTCTCTTCTTCTTTTTCTTTCTTTCTCTTCCTCCTCCTCCTCCTCCTCCTCCTCCTCGTGTTCTTCACGTTAGCCAGAGAAAGAAACGCTCCCTCTCTCTTTCTCTTATATTCTCTCCAGAAGTTGGCGGGTACCAACGGGTGCTAAAACTACCCACCCTTCCATTTTTTTATTTGAAACTTTTCATTTGTAACCACATTAAGGTCTTCAAACTTGCGTCTCCACCTAACCATTTTCAAAGCTTGAATTCGAAACTCATCATACTAACCCTCATTCTCTTCCCCTCGATCTCTCTCTTCTCTCTTCACTCTTACATACAACCTCCTCTTTATGTACAATACAATGTTAATCGTCACCATACCCATGCAATGTGCTTACACCAATGGACAACATCGACAATCATGATCCATGCAAATACCATGACATTCCACACACATATGCTTTCAAATACTATGGAAATGCACCTAAAATAACCACAATTGACCCTATTTAAACCCTAAAAATTGCTAAAAATGGCTTCGATTCAGGGGTCATCATTCCCCCCACATTGAAATGTGAGCGTCCTCGCGAACACAGCAGCAATTTCACTTTACAGCTTCCCTCACACTTAACTTCTTCACCATCACTGCCTAGCATCACATCTCCAGTTCATCACTCTGAAACAATCACCAACCATACACTAGAATTATACCGTACCAAACAAACAAACAAAAACAAAAACAAACCTTCAACACCTTCACATCATCACACATAAATGAGTGAATGAAAATCCAAGTTGCAAACACCACTACAAGACTTATATAACACTAACCAATAGATAAACCAAAAAGGTTTATTAAGCAAACATCAAATCCCAAGAAACAGTAAAAATTAGCAACTACCACAACATCCTCACTATGTCTATAATATTTCCACTTTAACAAATAGGAAACAACCCATCCATAACTACAAAACTCTAGGAAAACTACCTTCCACTCACTTCCATATTTCATAAAGACAATATTAGCACAACTAACCATGGAAGTCATTGCCTGATTGTAATTCCCTTATATCAGAACCATGCCTTTCTCGTTCCAAATTTTTTTTTTCTCTTTTGATTTTTTTTTTGAACCAAATGCACACCACAATGGCAACCACCCCATATGAAACTAAGCTGCGATCCTCAGACCTTGCCACCCGGCTAGGTTGACTCCAAGAACCTACCAAGCTCACATGGCGATGGCTATCCCAAAACAGCCCAAGGCATCGGTTTAGAGTACTGACAACCCTGCCAGCATGACTCTCCTCACCTACCAAGAACCATTAAGGCGATAGGCCACATATACCACATACATACATTTGAATTTTTATTTTTCTTCCTTCCTTTTTTTTCCTTCTCTTTTTTTTTCATCATTTTTCAAAGGCAATGATTTGAAAACCCTCCCCAGGCTCATCATGAAAATCGAGACTATTATGGTCATTATAACCCAGGAATAAGGGAAAAAAGTTCCTTCCACTAGAGTTCTTAAGCACTTCCAAGCTGTTACCTACCATTAAAGAGAAAAAATATAGTCAATGCAGCACATGCCTAGTTAAGATGAATGTGGTAATGACCAATTTCTACTACAGAGCTCAGCAAGAAACTCATAGAATTAGTATCCTTGACTAATAAACCCCAAATCTTTCCAAAAGAAAGAATCATATAAGTCAAGTACCAAGCAATTGCAACTGGATTAACACAACTCACAATCCCCATTATTACACACACCATGCAAGTGATACCAAAAAAAATAACCAAATATATTGGAGAAAATACACATGTGGAACACTGCATATCCTCTGAGTAGCAAAAATTGCATGTCCAGAAACAATATTCAATCCCAAGTTACTCCCCCATCTCCTTGCACCTAGCAATACAAAAATACAAAGAAAATACCATATCTGCACATACTAACCATTCAAACAATTAGCTTACAACTTCCAAGAAACATAATGTACCTAAAACTAAAAACAAACAAACACAAAAAACCAATCCACATGCAAACCAAAACAAACAACAAAAACACATAACAAATCACACAAACAAAACAATTGTTTCTTTTTAAAGTTTTTTTTGGAAATAAATAACAAGAAAAACAAAACTAATTGACATCATGGGACTAAAAAAAACGGTGCGAAAACTCACAGGCGCATTCACTACACCAAAAGGCAAAAGTTGAGGTGTCACCCCATGGCCCTCTGTCTGGTTCAAAAGTACAGCTCTCGAAACAAAACTACTCTCTCTAGGTAGAAGTATCCGATACAAGCCATGAGGGAGGCCAAAGCCCAAACCCTCATCCTTATCCTCCTCATCAAGATAGTCTACCACAACATCTTCAGGATGAAAAGAATCATCCGAAGAATCATCGGACGCATCGGTTAAGATGTCCACACTTGAACCAAAAATCTCTGGCACAATAACGGCCAAAGATTGGGCCATGCGACCAAAGTCGCTCTCGGCAATTGGAAGAGATTCCCCGATAGCCAACCACCGAAACAACCATTCCAACTCATCAACCCAATCAGGGTCTACAACTAATGCTAAAATACCATCCCACCCAAACAAACCACATAAGGATGAAGAAAATAAAACAAAGCATTGAGAGAAAACTCCATACCACCTATATACCACCTGTATGAAAGAAAATCGAATCGATCGCACCAAAACCTGATAAACCCACCAATCCCATCAAAACAACGCAAAATAATAAAGAGCAAAACTCATGTGAAAAATATACAATGAACCAACTTGACCCACATAATTACCAACTTAAACAAAATAATGTTTCACCCTAAGACCATTAACACGAAAAGGAGCTATTACAGCATCAAGATCTTGGACAATCAAAGAACCATTATTAAAGGCCTCTAACACCTTGAAAGGGCCTAACCACCTCATTTGTAATTTGCCAAGAAACTTATAATATCGATTGTCATAGACTAAAACCTGATCATTCTTTTGAAACTCCCTCACCTTTATGTGACGATCATGCCAAGCCTTTTGTCTATGTTGCATCGCCTCAACATTTTGTAGAGCCATTAAACGTATCTCATCCAACCTCACCAAGGCCAGTAATCGAGCCTCTAAAGATTCCTTCTCACCTAGTCGAGATTCCAAGGCAATGCGTAATGTGGGTATTTCCTTCTCTATTGGGAAAATTGCTTCTGTACCATACACTAGAGTGAAAGGTGTATTTTGAGTCGTAACCTTAAATGTGGTACGGTATGCCCACAAAGCCTCAAACAATCGCTCATCCCAATCGCGTCGATTTTTCAATATTGTCTTGGTTAAAATCGTTCCCAGTATTCGATTGGTCACCTCCACTTGACCATTAGCTCGAGGATAATACGGAGTGGATTTCCGATGCTTGATTTTGTAAAGTTCCGTTAATTCCGTAATGGTCTCATTTAAAAAATGAGAACCACGATCACTCGCCAACTCCAACGGACAACCAAAACGAGTAATGATATTTTCATATAAAAATTTGGCGACATCCAATGCCCTATCCGTTTTCAAAGGTTTAGCTTCAACCCACTTGGTCACATAATCCGTGCACACAAGAATGTATCGATTGGATCGATAACGAGTGGGTGGATCAATCGGACCCACAAAATCAATTCCCCATTTCTCAAAAGGTTTTAAAGCCGAGATTGGATTTAAAGGGGTCGCAAATTGTGGTGTGGGTCGACCAACCCGTTGACACTTATCACAACATTTACAATGCTCAAAAGAGTCTTTATAAACAGTTGGCCACCAATACCCTGCTAGCAATACTTTGTGAGCGGTTAATTCCCCCGCAAAATGACCTCCACATGGCTCATCATGAAGTGCACGTAAGATAGAAGGTATCTCATCCTCTCGCACACAACGACGATACACCCCCTCCCTAGGAAAATAACGATACAAATAACCACCAAAGAGGGTGTAGTGGTGAGATTGCAATAAAATTTTCTTTTTTTCATACTTGCTGGCGCCTCCTGGATAATGAGCAGTGCTCAAGAAATTTACAATATCCGCAAACCAAGGAAGTGTACAATCGGTCAAAAATAATGCCGCATCAGGCAATTCATCATCCACTCCCTCCTCAATATCCTCAGTCAAAAGCCGAGAAAAATGATCCGCCAATACATGAGATTTTCCAGGACGAGTAACCACCTCAAAATCAAACTCTTGAAAAAGTAACATCCATCGAATTACTTGCCCCGCAAGATCTGTCTTGTTCAAAAGGTATCTTAGTGCTTGATGATCCACATAAATTATAAAAAACTTGCCCAATAAATAATGTCGATATTTATTCACGGAAAATACCATGGATAAACATTCCTTCTCCGTTGTAGTGTAATTTCTCTCTGTCTCTGTTAAATTGCGACTCGCATAATAAACCGGATGGTCTACCTTCTTATCGTCTGCTTGACAAAGAACTGCTCCTACAGCTGTGTGTGAAGCGTCTGCATGAATATGAAAAGGTTTAGACCAATCTGGGGGTATCAAAACTGGTGCTTTTATCAATCGATCTTTGATCGTATCAAAAGCCTCCTGACAATCTTGTGACCATTCAAAGGGTACATCCTTCCGAAGAAGAGTAGTTAAAGGATTTACCACCGAAGCAAAATTCAATATGAATCGGCGATAATAATTAGCATGTCCCAAAACCCTCGTAATTGCTTCATGGTTGTAGGAGCAGGCAGATCACGTATCTTATTGATTTTACTATCATCCACAGTAATGCCCTCAGATGAAATCACGTGACCTAACAAGATTCCTTTCTTAATGCCAAAAACACATTTCTCCGAATTCAAGGAAATACCGGTTTGCTGACAACGATCAAAGACCTTAGCCAACTTCTCAGGCATATCCTCCTCATCCCCTTGAATTGAAAAATCGTCCAAAAAGATTTCCATCCACTTTTGTAAAAACTCTTGAAATGAAGCCATCATCACCCGTTGGAAAGTAGATGGAGCATTTCATAATCCAAATGGCATCACTCGATAAGCATAAGTTCCCCATTCTGTTGTAAAAGTGGTTTTTGGTTGATCATCTGGGTGGATTTGTATTTGATTATAACTGCTAAAACCATCTAAGAAGGAATACAAAATGACTTATTTTTCCTTCTACTCATCTTTTGCAACTACGAGCCATCCTCACTCTTGTTATCTTTTTGCTTATATCTCTCACATTTTCTGAGCAACTTTCGAGTATACCTCACATTATATTTGAGTTCGTGTCGACAACGACCAATCTCACGATCTTTTTCTTGAAGGAAGTAAGGCTTCCCAAGAAGTTTCTTCTTCATGACGGCACTCTTGAAGTTGCAAGGTCAAATCTTGCAAATGTCTAATTTTTATCTCAGCTCGTCCCTTATCTTCCTCTAGCAGCTTCACCTTCCTTAATAATGCGTCCATCGACTCACTAGAAAAAACTCGTTGTAGCTCTAACTGCTCTTGCAATTTCTCAACAAGGGCATATAGCTCTTGGTGCCTTGCTTTATCCCCATCGTCTGCTCTCCTCTGCTTGATTGTATCCATGCAAAAGCAATCCACTACACACTCCTCTGGTGATGACAACCAATCGGTAATGTCATTGTCAGAGTCATTCTCCGAAGAAAAATGCACTTGATATTCTCCCATACCAGCATCCAAAGCAAAGTTAGAGCACTCTCTCTTTTGCATTATAGGCTCCTCCGTATCAACCATTTGCATTTGATACCCATTTTGAAGAAAACGAGCATACTTATCTTTATTTAATACAAAGCGTTCTTGGACTACTTCCTCACCAACGGCGGATGTATCACTTCCATATCCCGTCATTTCTTCGGTTGTAGAAGGTGGTTTAGTGAACTCCCTCAAGAATTCTTTAGACACAACCCTCAATTGAACTCTATCCGTGCGTGGACCTATGGTTATTATCCCTTTATGCCACTTTTGAACACATCGAGCTTGTACTAACCAAGGTCGTCCTACCAAGATTGGAAACGCTGCACCATAGGAATGCGGTCGCACTACTAGATAGGTAACGCAAAACTCCAATCCAGCTATTATAGTCTTTACTCCTTGAAGCAGACCTAATGGTTTCACTCGACGTTGATCTGCTACTCGCAACATGATATTTGTGGGCTCTAAACCCTTTAGGCCCAACTCTTCCATTGTGTGTTCAGTCATGAGATTCACCGCAGCTCCTCCATCTAACTGTACCCCCATGACCTGATGATGTCCAATTTCTACCGTAATAGTCGGAGCCTCAGAATCCATAAACATATCAATTACTTGCACTTCTGTTTCCAAAGGTTCTTTAGGAGTCACTTCTTTTCTCACCCGCGAACGTCGACGTGCAAGTCGTTGATACATCTGCTTTCGACATATTGGAGAGATCTCCGCTAATGTAGGTAGACTAATAGACACCTCACACTGTTCCAATACATCCCATAAATCAAATTGAGGTTTTGGATCAACTTTAGCACCTATCCCGACCTTCTTATCACGTGGTACTTTTAATCTATCAGGGAAAGGTGTTACACCAAGTTGGAAGTGAGGGCCTTTTCCTACGCGTGCTATGGGAGGTTGATCAGACGATTGCTCATCCGTCATCACTGGCTCTTGACTCTCTGCAACTTCCTCTAAAGATGCCTCCTTAAGCATGCTTACTTTTCCTCCTTCTAATTGGGTTGATTTCGGCAAGCTTTCCGCAGTCCTTTTTGCACTTTCCCCTGGGATCTAGTGACAACTCCCACCATTGGATGATTATGAGAAAATGTCACCTTTCTAGATTTTCTGTGCCGATTCTTTCCTAGCACCTACTATAGGGACTACTTCCACTGAATTTGCTGAAGTACTTGGACCCTTATCTACAATTTGCTTCCCTTTGTCCCCTATTAATTTTGCATTACTTTTAGGGCAATATTTCTCCTCGTGACCCTCCTCACTGCATTGCTTGCATAAAGGAACATAATCTTGGTGTGCCCTTGCATTCGGGCAATATGCAGCAATGTGGCCTTCTTGGTGGCAGTTCCAACAAATCACTGTTCCTTGGGTAATTGTATTAGGACTTCCATATCCTTGATAACCCCGGCCAAAATATGGCCGATATGGTGACCTTGGCCTTTGTCCCCTCATTCCACCTTGCCCTCGCCCTCGTGGAAATGGAGGTCGGGCTTGTGTGGGTAATCCTTGGTGCAATTGTTGCTTATAGGGCTCTGGGATTCCTCTTTGCATGAAAGGTCGAGGTGGAGGTCCAATTTCATAAGTAATATTATTCTTATCCATGCAATTAAAATTAGTGTTCATCCCCTGCGCTTGCCTTCTCTCATGTGCTTGCTTAATGAAGCAATTTTCCTCTGTATGATTGTTTTTTCAAGCAATAAGTACAAAACAAGATTCGTGGTTGATCAGGTATGGCTCGAGATACAATAGGACACTCTGTAGCCAAGTGGCCATAGCCATGACATTTCCCACACCATATATTTGATCGGGGTGGACTTTGCGCACTGGCTTGCATAGTAGGCAGCTGTGGCTCTATAGCCATAACGTCCCTTACTGGAGCTCGCACAGCACTTAAGATCTCCTCTTTAAATTTTTCCAACACACTTATCACAATAATGTCCCCCACCCTTGCCTCGCGCACTAAAGGTGGTGGTGGTGTTCCGGTCTGAAGCATGTATGCCGGTGCAGTCATATATGGGTTTGGAGGCATGTATGATGCTGGATTTGTATTAACAACCACTTGTGGTTGTGAGGGACCGGCAATTGTTGAGACCTCCTGGGGTCTCATAGAGCTAACCATAGGTGATGTCCCCATAGGGCCATAAAGTAATTCCCTCCCTCGTACTGTCCCAGCTATACCTCTTCCCAGTTTCTAGCTTCTTGTTTGGCCGCATTCAAATCAACAGGCCGACAAAGCCCAACATACTTCTGAGCCTCTAGATCCCTTAGACCATCAATCAAACGACGCTTTTGTGTGTCATCATTAGGGGCTGCTACTCCCATCTTCCTCACAATGGTCTCCATGCGTTGTATGTAATGGTCAATGCTCTCGTTCACTCCTTGTAACAAGTAGTCTAATTGCTGGGCTAATCTATCTTGAAAACCTTGCCTTCTAAATTTGCCTTCTAAATCTTGAAAACCTTGCCTTCTAAATTTGGCCAAAAAAGATGTTGATAGATTTTGGTACGTGGCCTTGGAGGCTGCATCCAAGTTGCCATACCAACTTGCTGCTTCGTCTTTAAAAGTTGCCGGAAAGATATGCAGCTTTTGATCTTGATCAATTATCTCGTTAGCAACACATGTCACCTCAAACTTTTGTAAATGCGCATCAGGATCCTCGTCCCAAAGTCCCGCAAATTGCACAAAGTCGGCTAACCGGATTGTTGCTCTTTGTGCTGGAACAGCCATTTGGAAAAATGGTAATACCTCAAAAGTTGGATCGTCCCAGAAATTTAAAGCTCTAGGTCTTACCCTAGGTAATCACGGATAGCTTCTAAGTCCTCTAGGCACACTACCGCTAGTGCCTGCAATAGTCTCTCTTTCTTCTCTTGTTGGGCTATCAACTTGTATAGGTCGATTGCTGACTCCTAAATCCCTTATTGTTTGGTCATCACACAAAAGATCTTCCCCACTTAGACTAGAAGGAACGCTAACCTGAAATTGACCGCTATCCAAGGATCTTCCTTGTGTCACGTTTAGTTCTTGCTCTCTCAACAATAGGTTCACTAACTCTAATTGCGCAGCGAGACGGATTTCAGCTCGTTCAGCCCTCCTTTTCCTCCTTTCTTCCCTTGCTTGTCTTGGGTCAATTGTTCGACCCTGAGTAGACTCACTCATGCACTTCTTACTTCCTGAGGTTCTTCGTGATTCTCTGGATTATCTAGCTTGATGGACCTTAAAATTGCCTTGATAAACCACTTCCACCAAATTGGTGCATGGAACAAACCAAAGGGCTCTATGGATCTAAGATAATCCTTGCAGTATATGTGGCCTTGATCTTACGTATCACATCACTGGGAAATCGTGGGTAATATTCTTGAATGAATATATCCTCCCACTCTTGTCGTTCTTCTTCGTACGGAACCTAGTTAGCAAAACTCTCCAAAAAATCACATGTGTTTACCAATGCCCCTCTCTCATTTGACTCCTCGCGGGCCACCCCTAAGTCCTGAACCTAGGAGTCGTGCCGTTTTTTTTTTGAACTCCTAAACCCTGGTTCTCACATGCAAAATATATGCGCCGAGATATCCCGTAGCTACTAACTAGCTAGTGATCTCCCGGTGAACGCACCAAAAAATGACTGGCCTTCCTACTCAACGCACTAAATACCCACTAAAACAGTGAATGCGTCCTAAATAACAACCACACACAACCTAAATCCTAGAAACACACACCGAAAAGACATCTTTTTGTATGAAATAATTTACAATGTTTTATTTACACACACCCACACAGACACACAAATGGTAAAGAACAAACTACTACGACCCAACAGATCATCAAGACACAACTTCACCATTCTAAACTGAATAAAGAAATTTAATGTCAAAATGGTTTTGTGTAAGTTGTTTCCAAGAATTTAATGAAAAAGAACCGATATTTCCAACACTTCCACGTTTCAGTCAATCTGCAACAGCATCACTGCATTCAACATTTGGCTAATCTTCACTTCACTCCACTCTTCACTCTCTCTCTTTCACACTTCAAAACTCTTTCTTTCTTTCTTCTCTCTCTCTACTCACTATTCTCGTGAACTCTCTTCTTCTTTTTCTTTCTTTCTCTTCCTCCTCCTCCTCCTCCTCCTCCTCCTCCTCGTGTTCTTCACGTTAGCTAGAGAAAGAAACGCTCCCTCTCTCTTTATCTTATATTCTTTATCTTATATTCTTCACGTTAGCTAGAGAAAGAAACGCTCCCTTTCTCTTCCTCCTCCTCCTCCTCCTCCTCCTCCTCCTCGTGTTCTTCACGTTAGCTAGAGAAAGAAACGCTCCCTCTCTCTTTATCTTATATTCTCTCCAGAAGTTGGTGGGTACCAACGGGTGCTAAAACTACCCACCCTTCCATTTTTTTATTTGAAACTTTTCATTTGTAACCACATTAAGGTCTCCAAACTTGCGTTCCCACCTAACCATCCTCAAAGCTTGAATTCAAAACTCATCATACTAACCCTCGTTCTCTTTCCCTCGATCTCTCTCTTATCTTCTCACTCTTACATACAACCTCCTCTTTATGTACAATACAATGTTAATCGTCACCATACCCATGCAATGTGCTTACACCAATGGACAACATCGACAATCATGATGCATGCAAATACCATGACATTCCACACACATATGCTTTCAAATACTATGGAAATGCACCTAAAATAACCACAATTGACCCTATTTAAACCCTAAAAATTGCTAAAAATGGCTTCAATCCAGGGGTCATCATGCATGCACTCACATCTTATCACATCGCATTCACATCTTCTCTATTCACATTTAGTAACATTTTCTACTTTCGATACCGATGGGACTTTTCTAAATTTATGCCAATTGCTTGGCCTAGTTAAAGGTATTTTTTCTCGATGGATATTTTCATATTCTTTCTTGAATTTCTCAAGTGAATTATATTCAATATTGTTCTTTTGAGTAAGAGATCCATGGGATTCATAAAAATCAATTCTACCCATATTTCCCAATAAAATTAATAATGCTCAAAATTCCACTTTTGATAAATACTCATAATTTGAATTATGCCAAAAATTCCTCTTTTACCATTTAATTTCTTAGATCTCAAATATCATAGAAATTCCTCTTTTTGCCATTAATTTCTCTTTTACCATTAATTATTCTCTTTTCTGAATAATAAAAGATCTTGTTTCTACCTGTTTTGTCCTAGATTTTAAAAAAAATTCCTAAGGTACATTAGAAATAAATTATAATGTGCACAAAAGACCTTAGCCTAAGGGCCCCTGTTCTTAGAAAATTTTGGATTAAGGTCCAAACAAAGGTTTGACAGGCCAATGAGATTAATCCAAATGTAGAGAGGAGATAAATTGAAGAATAAAAGAAACCCCCCCCCCCCCAAAATGAGTAAATGCTCACATAAGATGAAGAGTGGACTAAGGATCAAAGAAAAGAATTAAAAAACTGAATTTTGATATCTCAGTGTGGGGATCTCCCCTCATGAAGTAGGTGCCTTTTTCTCATCATTACCCCCAATTTTTAATCAATAAAATGAGATATTTTTATCTCTCCTCTCTCCTATTTCAAATCTAGATCCAAAAAGTAAGCTCAACTCACGCAAAAATGGTCAAAAATTGACCAAACTGAACTGGAAAATTCTAGAATCAGTTTGCTTGGTTAGAGGCTCACTTTTTCCTATAAATAGAAGCCTCCCCCTTTTGTAAAAGCTTAATGGTGTTTATGCACTGGTACTCTACTCCTGTCTTGAGCCATCTACATTGAATTTTTTTAATAATTTAATTATTTTTGGCCTAATCCTCTCCAAAAGTGAATTGGTGGCCACTGTTGCTTCAAACAAGAGTAGAACCCTCAATCCCTGAAGCCAAAGGAGATCTTACAAGCTTCATGCAAGTTAATTTTCTTACTTTGTTTATGAATTTTAATGAAAAATCTATGGTTTTCTTGATTTTTATGTTTTGCAAATGATTGAATTAAATTCAAATGCTTTTTATGTTTTTTATGATTGAATTAAATTCAAATGCGATGCCTTTGATGAAAAGGCCACCCTCTTCTCTTCTTTTCCAACCTTTCTTAATCTTAAAAAGATTAACTAAGTGATTAATTAAACTCTTCTTATTGTTTACTCTCTTGAATTTAGAAAATTGTGTAGATTAGAGTTCTATAATTCTAAATTGGGTTAATTAAGTTAAGTGAAGAAAGATAAAAATGAGAAATGGTCCATACAAAAGAGGTTATGGCTAAATTTTCCAGAATTTTGTGAAAAAGAAAGTTTGTTTTATGTTATTCCAAAAGAGCGATTCCCAAATATTCTAATTACTCCATGTACATATTCACCTATGAATATGTATGGATATCACTGATATTAAATAATAAATTTGATTTCTATGCATAGAAAGATGCATAAAGGATTTTTTTAAATATAAAAGCGTCATTCTTATAAAAATTGAGTTTTATGCATAAATAGTTGCATAAATAAATTCTTTTTATTTTAAAAGTGTTATTCCTATTAAATTTAATTTTATGCATAAATAGATGCATAAAAGGATTTTTTTAATAAAAGTGTTATTCCCATTGAAGTTGATTTTTATGCAAAAATAGATGCATAAAGAGTTTTTATATCAAAATTAGAATTCTCTTAAATTTTATGTTAAAATTCTATGAGTATTTGATAAATGAATAATTCAATACTCTAAGAGAGAAATTTCTATCGTTTTATATTCACACGGATTGTAAAAAAGAAAATTTAAAAAATCTATCGAGATCCAAATATTTAGATAAATGATTAATTTATTCCTCATTGAAATTCGTAACTAATTTAGAAATCAGTTAAGTGAATATTCAAAGAAAGAAATCCTTGATGTTCAAGAGAAGGTTCTTAGGAATAGAATTCTGAGAGAATTATTAGTCAAATGGAAGTTCTATCCTTTTGAAGACACACCTGGGAGAAAGAAGCCGAATTGATGCGGGATTATCCCCAATTTGCGAGATGAGGACATCTCGCGTTTTTCAAGTGGGAGAGGATGTAAGATTCCTCCCCAGCCCCTCAAGATGTCAAGTTTCTTCCTCTGTAATCAATCCCCTTTTTCGAATAATCAAAGATCTTGTTTCTACCTGTTTTGGCCTGAGAGAGAGAAAATGTTCTAGAGAGAGATAATTCAGTTTTTAGATACCTTTGGATGGAAAAATATCCCTTCTTATTAAAACAAATTCCCTCGAAATAGAAGTTTAAAAAGAAATTCCTAAGGTACATTAGAATCAAATTATAATGTTCACAAAAAAGACCTTAGCCTAAGGGCCCCTGTTCTCAGAAAATTTTGGATTAAGGTCCAAACAAAGGTTTGACAGGCCAATGAGATTAATCCAAATGTAGGGAGGAGATAAATTGAAGAATAAAAGAAAAACCCCCCAAAAATGAGTAAATGCTCACATAAGATGAAGAGTGGACAAAGGACCAAAGAAAAGAATTAAAAAATTAAATTTTGACACCTCGGTGTGGGGATCTCCCCTCATGAAGTAGGTGCCTTTTTCTCATCATTGAGAATTTTTCAGATCAGTTTGGTCAATTTTTGACCATTTTTGGGTAAGTTCAGCTTACTTTTTGGATCTAGATTTGAAACAGGAGAGAGGAGAGATAAAAATATCTCATTTTATTGATTAAAAATTGGGGATAATGATGAGAAAAAGGCGCCTACTTCATGAGGGGAGATCCCCACACTGAGGTGTCAAAATTTAGTTTTTAATTCTTTTCTTTGGTCCTTAGTCCACTCTTCATCTTATGTGAGCATTTACTCATTTTTGGGAGGTTTTCTTTTATTCTTCAATTTATCTCCTTCCTACATTTGGATTAATCTCATCGGCTTGTCAGACGACCTTAATCCAAAATATTCTGAAAGCAAGGGCCCTTAGGCTAAGGTCTTTTGTGCACATTATAATTTATTTTTAATGCACCTTAGGAATTTATTTTTAAACTTTTGTTTCGAGGAAATTTATTTTATTAAGAAGGGATATTTTTCCATCCAAAGATATCTAAAAACTAAATTATCTCTCTCTAGAATATTTTCTCTCTCTAGGCCAAAACAGGTAGAAACAAGATCTTTTATTATTCTAAAAAGAGGATTGATCTCACAGGGGAAGAATATGGACATCTTGAGGGGCTAGGGAGGAATCTAACATCCTCTTCCACTTGAAAAATGTGAGATGTCCTCATCTCGCAAAACTAGGGGTAATCGCATATCAGTTCGGCTTCTTTCTCCCAGGTGGTGTCTTTAAAAGGATAGAACTTCCATTTGACTAATAATTCTCTCAGAATTCTGTTTCGAAGAACCTTCTTTCAAACATCAAGGATTTCTTTCTTTGAATATTCACTTAACTGATTTCTAAATTAGTTACGAATTTCAATGAGGAATAAATTAATCATTTATCTGAATATTTTGATCTCGATAGATTTCTTGAATTTTCTTTTTTACAATTGGTGTGAATATAAAACGATAGAAATTTCTCTCTTAGAGTATTTAATTATTCATTTATCAAATACTCATAGAATTTAAGAGAATTCTAATTTTGATATAAACATTCGTTATGCATCTATTTATGCATAAAATCAACTTTAATGGGAATAACACTTTTATAACAAAAAATCCTTTTATGCATCTATTTATGCATAAAATCAAATTTAATAGGAATAAAACTTTTAAAATAAAAAGAATTTCTTTATGCATCTATTTATGCACAAAAATAAATTTTTATAAGAATAACCCTTTTATAATAAAAAGAATTTCTTTATGCATCTTTCTTTGCATAGAAATCAAATTTAATAAGAAAAACAATTTTATAAAAAATTTCCATTATACATCTTTCTATGCATAGAAATCAAATTTAATAATTAATATCGGTGATATCCATGCATATTCATAGGTGAATATGTTAGTTTGCTTGGTTAGAGGCTCACTTTCTTCTATAAATAGAAGCCTCCCCCTTTTGTAAAAGCTTAATGGTGTTTATGCACTGTTACTCTACTCCTGGACCATCTACATTGAATTTTTTAATAATTCAATTGTTTTTGGCCTAATCCGCTCCAAAGTGAATTGGTGGCCACTATTGCTTCAAACAAGAGTAGAACCCTCAATCCCTCAAGCCAAAGGAGAGCTTACAAGCTCCATGTAAGTTAATTTTCTTACTTTGTTTATGAATTTTAATGAAAAATCTATGGTTTTCTTGATTTTTATGTTTTGCAAATGATTGAATTAAAATGCTATGCCTTTGATGAAAAGGCCACCCTCTTCTCTTCTTTATTTCCAACCTTTAGAAAGATTAACTAAGTGATTAATTAAACTTTTTTGATTGTTTACTATCTTGAATTTAGAAAATTTTGTAGATTAGAGTTCTATAATTCTAAATTGGGTTAATCAAGTTAAGTTAAGAAAGATAAAAATGAGAAATGGCCAGCTATACAAAGGAGGTTATGGCAAAATTTTCGAGAACTTTATAAAAAAGAAAGTTTATTTTTACATTATTCCAAAAGAGTAATTCCCACCATTTTTGCATGTAAAAGAAATATTCTAATTACTCCATGTACATATTCACCTATGAATATGCATGTATATCACTAATATTAATTATTAAATTTGATTTTTTTAATAAAAGTGTTATTCTTATTATATTAGATTTCTATGCATAGAAAGATGCATAAAGGAATTTTTTTAATTATAAAAGTATTATTCTTATAAAAATTAATTTTTATGCATAAATAGATGCATAAAGAATTCTTTTCATTTTAAAAATGTTATTCTTATTAAATTTGATTTTATGCATAAATCAATGGATAAAAGGATTTTTTTAAATAAAAGTGTTATTCCCATTGAAGGTTATTTTTTTGCATAAATAAATGCATAAAGAATTTTTATATCAAAATTAGAAATCTCTTAAATTTTATGAGTATTTGATAAATGAATAAATAAGTACTCTAAGAAAGAAATTTTTATCGTTTTATATTCACACGGATTGTAAAAAAGAAAATTCAAGAAATCTATCAAGATCAAAATATTCAGATAAATGATTAATTTATTCCTCATTGAAATTCTTAACTAATTTAGAAATTAGTTAGGAGAATATTCAAAGAAAGAAATCGTTGATGTTTGAGAGAAGGTTCTTAGGAATAGAATTCTGAGAGAATTATTAGTCAAATGGAAGTTCTATCCTTTTGAAGACACCACCTGGGAGAAAGAAGTCGAACTAATAATTTTGAGAGAATTATTAGTCAAATGGAAGTTCTATCCTTTTGAAAACACCACCTGGAAGAAAGAAGCCGAACTGATTTGGGATTACCCCCAGTTTGCAAGATGAGGATGTCTCGCATTTTGCAAGTGGGAGAGGATGTAAGATTCCTCCCTAGCCCCTCAAGATGTCTAGTTTCTTCCCCTGTAATCAATCCCCTTTCCAGAATAATAAAAAATCTTGTTTCTACCTGTTTTGGCTTAGAGAGAGAAAATATTCTAGAGAGAGGTAATTCAGTTTTTAGATATCTTTGGATGGAAAAAATATGCCCTTTTATTAAAATAAATTTCCCCGAAATAGAAGTTAAAAAAATTTCCTAAGGTACATTAGAATCAAATTATAATGTTCACAAAAAAGACCATAGCCTAAGGACCCCTGTTCTCAAAAAATTTTGGATTAAGGTCCAAATAAAGGTTTGATAGGCCAATGAGATTAATCCAAATTTAGGGAGGAGATAAATTGAAGAATAAAAGAAAAACCCTCCAAAAATGAGTAAATGCTCACATAAGATTAAGAGTGGACTAAGGACCAAAGAAAAGAATTAAAAAACTGAATTTTGACACCTCAGTGTGGGTATCTCCCCTCATGAAGTAGGCGCCTTTTTCTCATCATTATCCCCAATTTTTAATCAATAAAATGAGATATTTTCATCTCTCCTATTTCAAATCTAGATCCAAAAAGTAACCTGAACTGACCCACAAATGGTCAAAAATTGACCAAACTGATCTGAAAAATTCTAGAATCAATTTGCTTGGTTAGAGGCTCACTTTTTCCTATAAATAGAAGCCTCCCCCTTTTGTAAAAGCTTAATGGTGTTTATGCACTGTTTTTCTACTCCTATCGTCCTGAGCCATCTACATTGATTTTTTTAATAATTCAATTGTTTTTGGCCTAATCCTCTCCAAAGTGAATTGGTGGCCACTATTGCTTCAAAAACAAGAGTAGAACTCTCAATACCTCAAGCCAAAGGAGAGCTTACAAGCTCCATGTAAGTTAATTTTCTTACTTTGTTTACGAATTTTTAATGAAAAATCTATGGTTTTCTTGATTTTTATGTTTTGCAAATGATTGAATTAAATTCAAATGCTATGCCTTTGATGAAAAGGCCACTCCTTCTCTTCTTTACTTCCAACCTTTCTTAATCCTAGAAAGATTAACTAAGTGATTAATTAAACTCTTCTTATTGTTTACTCTCTTGAATTTAGAAAATTGTGTAGATTAGAGTTCTATATTTCTAAATTGGGTTAATTAAGTTAAGTGAAGAAAGATAAAAATGAGAAATGGTCAGCCATACAAAGGAGGTTATGGTAAAATTTTCTAAAATTTTGTGAAAAAGAAAGTTTATTTTTATGTTATTCCAAAAGAGTAATTCCCACCATTTTTGCATCTAAAAGAAATATTCTAATTACTCCATGTACATATTCACCTATGAATATGCATGGATATCACTGATATTAATTATTAAATTTGATTTCTATTCATAGAGAGATGCATAATGAAATTTTTTTATAAAAGTGTTATTCTTATTAAATTTGATTTCTATGCATAGAAAGATGCATAAAGAAATTTTTTTATTATAAAAGTGTTATTCTCATGAAAATTAATTTTTATGCATAAATAGATGCATAAAGAAATTCTTTTTATTTTAAAAGTGTTATTCTCATCAAATTTGATTTTATGCATAAATAGATGCATAAAAGGATTTTTTGTAAAAGTGTTATTCCCATTGAAGTTGATTTTTATGCATAAATAGATGCATAAAGATTTTTTTTATTATCAAAATTAGAATTCTCTTAAATACTCTAAGAGAGAAATTTATATCGTTTAAATTCACACAGATTGTAAAAAAGAAAATTCAAAAAATCTATCGAGATTAAAATATTCAGATAAAGGATTAATTTATTCTTCAATGCAATTGGTAACTAATTTAGAAATCAGTTAAGTGAATATTCAAAGAAAGAAATCCTTGATGTTCAAGAGAAGGTTCTTAGGAACAGAATTCTGAGAGAATTATTAGTCAAATGGAAGTTCTATCCTTTTGAAGACACCACCTGGGAGAAAGAAGCTGAACTCATGCAATCCATGTGTAGGGAGGAGATAAATCCAATTTTGTAAAAGAAGATACCCAAAAATGAGTAGATGCTCACATTGGAAAGTTCTTTTTGAATTTCTGTTTCAGGGGAACTTATTTTAATAAGATGAGTTATTTTTCTATCCAAAAATATTCATAATCTCAATATTCTCTCTCTAGAATATTTTCTCTCTCCATGTCAAAACAGGTAGAGACGAGATCTCTTATATTTCTGAAGAGGGAATTGATTACAGGGGAATATGCTGGACATTTTGAGAGGCTGGGGAGGAATCTTACATTCTCTCACACTTGAAAAACGCGAGATGTCCTCATCTCGCAAACTTGGGATAATTTTGCGAAATGCACGAATATGAGACTTAGAGAAAGATTTAATTAAGATTAACCACTAAATAAAAAAGTCTCAAAGAGAGTAAGAGTTAAGACAAGAACAAGATTTAAACTTTATTCATTCTTGGAACATATACAGTAAGGATAGAAGAACTCTTTACACTTCCATAAGCCCGTCCATCATATGATCACAAAAGCAGCACTCACAAGCTGCGCGCGTATAAGATAGCTCATCTATGGGAATAATTCTGTTGGTTATTGCTGCACCTATCTCAGTGGTATGAGGTGATCTAATAAAAGGACCTCTGAGAGAGGCAAGCAAAAAAGGGGTAAAGGCATATCTTCTGATGAGGAAGAAAACACGCCAGTAAGAAGACCCGCTCAGAAAACCCAAGATGTCTTGATCTCATGATGCAGTAGTATCGGGGACCCAAACCCAAAGCTTCAATAACCATGGCCAAGCAGACATTGTTACGAAAGTGCTGCTGACCCCAGGGTATTACCCTAGTTATATCTTGATAGGTCCGCCATTTAGTCTGAGCTACAGAAGTTCCTAAGTGAGGAAAAAGTGAGCGCTCATACTATTCTATAAAATCCTTCTTCACAGACTCGCTTGCATCTTGAAGGTGAGAAATCATCATGGATAAAACTAATTCCTGTTGCCAAGCCATGAAGGAGATTAAGAAAGAAAGGAGATCGATGGAAGTAAGATTACTGTGAGCGACAAGTAAAAGTTACGACTTATATAAAGGAAGGAGCTAGCGTAACTTAGAAGCCAACGGTATCTTGCCACCACTGAAGTTTTACCGTCTTTCCCTGATTTGGGTTTGGCACATTTTTCTATAGAAGGCATTAAGAACTTTGAGATGAAGAGATAAAAGAAGTTCGTAGGCTAAGTCACCTACTTTCTTTGGTCCGCAATATTTGGGGGATAACTACTTATACTCCCCTAGAGATAAAGAAATTCTTTTGGTCCGTATTCAAATGAAGACTATATCTGCTTCTTTGAATTCTCTGACTGTCCTCTTCTTATCTGTATATTGTTTCTGTCGATCCTGGGCAGCGTTTATATCTTTATGAATTGCCTGCATCTGTTGCTCTATGTCGCCAAGCCTTTGACTGGTCATCTCGACCCTAATCAATGGTTCGGACCTGGTTAATGGAGTTAAGCAATCTTGTCCGAGAGACGGACCCTGATTAGATTGGTATGAAGGAATTGGTCTCTGAATTTGGGTTCTAGACTTCCCTGTGCCCTTTTCATGGTAGGAGTCGGGCAGTCTTTTAATTGATGACCAAAACCTTGGCATCCAAAACACCGGTTCTCACTTCTGAACTCATTGTTCTGAATCCTTAAAACAGGTGGGCTCCTGAGAAGTATTATGGGGAAAGTGTATTCCCTTTTTAAACAGAATCTTTCTTTTATTTTAGAGAGGGAAGGGAGATTCTTACTCCTGCATACCTCGAAGGCTGGGGGAGGAATCTTACATTCTACCCCACTTAAAAAGTGCGAGATGTCCTCATCTCGCAAAGTAGAGGACAACTCTTTTTCTTAAGATCCAATTTATTCTAGGGTTCCTTATATTCTGGTCAACCCAACAAAATACGGGGATAATTATCCCTTAAATAGAACTCATCATTAAATAATAATTCATTCAAATCATATCATTCATCTCTTTAACACGATAATGGTCCATTAGACCGAAAAATTTCTTTATGAACATTCCTCCACGAAAATTTCAGACAAGTAAGTTCTCAATTTGTCATCCCTTAACTTGATCTATCGTGTCAAGTGTTAACAGTAGCAATTTGACAACACAATCCACTAATCTCATAGTCATTAGGGAAAAAGGGAGCTCATTTTGGGGCCTTTTAGGATTTGGAAAAATAGTCTCTCAACCAATGAAGAGAGGGCCAACGTAACGTTGAAATTTCACCAAAAACAAGTGAAAATAAGAAAAACAAATAGTACTTTATGTTCGTAGAAGCGTGCCATAGTTAATGTTCAAGATACTATAACGATTTTGAGTCTGACAAGGTCTTTTAAAAAAAAAACTAAAGATACTATCACGATTTTGAGTCTGACATTGATGTCTTTTTCAAAAAAAACTACTTACTGAAACTAGGTTTCCCTCCCAAACTACTCTCCCCTCCCAAACTAGTCTTCCGGCGCCCTTCCTTCTCTCTCTCACCTGCTCTCTTCCAACCTTCATCTTGCTGCTAGAGGCATGGCTAGCCCTCCAATTTGAAACATTCAAGGACAAAAGTTTGCGTTCTTTGCCAAAATGATTCTCATGCTTGTATTTCTTTATTTTTATCTATACGGTTTTTAATTATTTTCAATGTTCAATCTTTGAATCAGATCCACTCGCCTGTATACTTTGAGTGCCGACACGATAGTGCAACTGCTGCATATCCTTATACGAAATGAGCACTTTGCTTCGCCAAGATGAGCACTTTCATTTTATAAGCGCTTCCATTTTAAATTGTATTGTTTTGTAAAAGGTACCTGCTTTTGATTTTTCTGATGCTCAAATTTTAGATTGGATTGTATTCGACAGGTTTGGAAGAAGCCTGCTTTTGATTTTTTTAATGCTCGAAATTTAGATTGGATTGTGTTCTCGACAGGCTTGGAAGGAGGTAGTGGTGAGGACAACCCAAAAAGCCACAAATATCTAGGTGTTTTCTTAACTTTTACCTTAGTCCTGTTGCCATGATTGAAAATAAACTTGTTCTGTTAGATCAAGACCTAAACGGGGTTTGCTCCTGACAATGTATCAATTGACATTACTGTGAATGAGAATGGAAACTTGGTGAGTTTTATATCAGTCAGACAGAAATGTACACTTGCTCAATTGCGGCACGACATTCATATGGAGGCAAACAGAACAATTTCAGCAAGATTTGCATTCGTGCTCAACAACAAGAAGGTAAACTTACTGTGTTTATTTAATTCATTAATCAACTCTAGTGATTTTTTAACAACCATCTTAACAGGTTCTTCAAAGGAGGGAAAGTATAATTCAATGCGGAGATATCCCCGATGGGATTATTGACATCCAGCTAAATTGATCATTGGAGGTACTAAAGAACATATATTTTGTTCAGTTTTTCTACACTGCTATGAAAGTCAAATAATATATTGATTCTCAAACCTTATCAACCCTTTCTCTCTAGGTTGCTGTGGAGACAACAATTGATGATGTGGACGGTCCTGCGAGGGAAAGCTCTTGCATTGAGTCTACAAATGCTTTTTTTTTTGTGACAGTCAGACACATTGGACTGCTCAACATTCTTTGTAAGCTCGAATGAAGAGCGAGTACAGGAAAGAGTCAATGACCTTTTGGTCCTCGGCTGGGATCTGTACAATGACATTGTTAATAAAGTGATCAATTTTATTCCAAATGTCTACATGCTTTCAAAGTGTCTCTCTCTCTTTGTACATTTATAAATATCATGTCAAGTCTATGGAGATAGAGGGTATCAGTTGCAAAACATCTTTCATTTGATTAATAGATTACTAGATTCAAAGAAGTCCATACATATAATCATCCCAAATGATCTTGTAGCTGCTCTTGGTTAGGATCTCCACTTGTTAAGATTTACAATGACATTGTTAATATATTGATCAATTTTAAACCAAATTACTACATGCTTTCTCTCTCTCTCTCTCTCTCTCTCTCTCTCTCTCTCTCTCTCTCTCTCTCTCTCTCTCTCTCTTTTCATACATTTAAATCTATTTATAAATATCATGACAAGTCTATGGAGATAGAGGGATTCATTTGCAAAGCATCTTCCATTTTCATTTTATACATAGTCATCCCAAATCATATAAGCATCACTAGATTAAAAGAATGTTATACAAATAATCATTCCAAATCATCCCAAATGATCATCAGGTTGTCCTTGGTCAATATCCCCACTAAGATCCGAGGTCTCCACTGCATCTTCAAGGTCTTCAAGGCCTGGGATCTGGAAGCTCTCCACTCCAAGTCCACTTGGTTGTTTGTCCTCCTCATCCTGTTCCTGACCAGCAGCTGCCTCTTCAACTTTTGTTTGCTGCTCCTCCACCTTTTCCTTTACAAAATTTGGTGGGATACCTACATCTCCATGTCCTTGTGTCTTCTCCTCCAAATCATCTGCATCTAGATGAATGACACCACCATGGTCTTTAGAACTCTCACCAACCTCAAATGTATCTTGCACAGCTGGTTTGGAGGAGGGATGGTTCAAGAGCTTCAAAATTGTGTCTGCTCTAAAACTATACACATAGTCAAAGCCAAAGCTGTCTTTCCTCATCTGCAATAAAAGACATGAGCATTTACATATACTTCTAACTACTTTGTGCCACTATAAATTATATTTAAGAGAGGAATAAGCTTCTTACAATATCTGGCTGATGAAGCTCAAAGTAGCTTGCAAGCACGTACTTAGCATGGATCAATAGTCTCTAGCCACAACTATTTGGATCAACTTGTTGTGGAGCCTGAAAATTTGAAAAGATAGGTTAGAAATTAAAGATTGAAACAAATCAAAAATAAAACTGAAATAAGGATCCTTATAAGGAAAAGATTTCTACCTCTAAAACTGCTGGTTCAATTGAATCTAAAAGATTCACATTTGGGGGGCAATGGTCAAGAGCATCTAGCAATCTAGCAGTTATTTGCATGAAAACGCGATATGGGCAGTATGGAAATCTAAACGGCCTCTCCTCGCATTTTCATGCAAATTTAAAACTTTCCTAAATTTAGGACCTTTGCAGCAATCTGGATCTATTGGCATGGCATCACAGGCCAATTGCACCCTTTGGAATGCATCAAAAGTCCCCAAAGTGACATAAAAAAATTTCATACAGACATTTGATTGAAAACGCAATTATGCTACTTCAAAAACATCAAACACTCTCCCTCGCATTTACATGCAAATCTTGAGATTTTATACCTGAGGATGGTGTTGCAAATTATGAAGAGGGTTTATTTCATGCCTACATCAAGGAAATTCTGTCTCAGATTGTGTGAAACAAATATGAGAACTTTTGGCTTTCCTACTGGTCTGTTCTTGTAACTGTATGGAAAGACAAAAAAATTGTAGTTGTAGAAACCGAAACTTGGAAGAACAGGTCATGAAATGCTTCAGAAGTCCTCAGTGTGTAAAGGAAAAGGCCAAAATGCAGATTTGCATGAAAACGCGATTATGACACTCAAGGAAGAGCAAACACGAGTCCTCGCGTTTTCATGCAAATTTGTATGATGAGCAGGAAATAACCAAAAGGGCAATCCCTCAGCCCTATTCTTGAGATCTTCTACTTGATCATGTTGTAAAAAATATGTAAAGGGTGTCTTGCATGCCTACAAAAAGGAACTTTGGGCTTTCCTAATGGTTTGTGTTTGTAAGTGTATGGAAAAACGAGGCCATTTCAATGATGTAGATTTTGGCTATTCCCCATTCAGACAGAAACTTGTTTGAATAGTTAAAAGTATGCAGGACAAGAAAGTTTGAGTTGTACTAACCTGCAGGCTATCTCTGGATGTGCTAGACGATGAAGGTGCTGCCTCTGTAGTCTGAGTAATGCTTCTCTGTGGTCTTAGTGGTGCCTCTGTAGTCTCAGTGATGCCTCTGTAATCTGAGTGTACTCTGTGATGAAGAGGATGCTGATGATGGAGAGTAGGAAGGGAGACACTCTAATAAATACCACATGTGCGGGGTAAAAGTCGTATCTCACACTGTGGGTGGGACCCACGCACCCTAGGAAATTGAATTCTAACATGTCTGGATGTGACCCTTACTGCCTTGGAATTTGTGCCATTTATAAATGCTTCTTGGATTCCCTCCTGCGCCTCACTCTTCCCTGCTCAGCCCACACTTCCTTGCATACTTTCTTTCTCCTCCTCATCATCCATCCTCATCCTTCCCACTATGCACGAGGGTCAGCAAGACAGCTCCGAAAGCATGGAGAAGAAGAAAATAGGTCAGAGTTGTAGGTTTTTCAATGTTATTCTATATCTATGTATGCTGTTCTAGATCTATGTTCTCTTAACCGAGTTAAATTTCTTGACAGTCCCTTCCTACAAAGATCGACTCACTCATCTACACATGAATTCCCTGCATGATGCATGATCCAATGACCTGGTGTTTGCTAGGACACAAGAGAATGTCTGGAGGGTTATTCAGATGTCCCTATTTCTTCCTTTGAAAAATTTGCATGAAAATGCGTAGAGAGAGTTTTAGTTTTCCTAAAGATCCCATATCGCGTTTTGTTGCTAATTTTCTGTCTTAGTGCAGTTTGTCAAAATTATCACCTTAATGTCATGAATTTTGTTGAGAAATAATATATCAAGCTGCATTTATGTTAATAGAGGAATTAGCATGAAAACGCGTAGAGACTGTTTTGCTTTTCCCTAAGAACCCATATCGCATTTTCTTGCTAATTTTAGTTTTTATACCGCTCTTTCACATGCTTTACATTCAATGTTCATATAAGAGCAATACTTTTCTGTGCAGAATTTGGTGATTCTGACATCGCAGACGCGTCCGGAACGGCCGAAAACCCCAAAAACGGCACTGGAAACGCTGGAATCGGACATCCGGAGGCCCGGAAACGGCCAAAAAAGGCCCCAAAACTGGATTTGCAGAAAAACGCGATTTGGTACCTTCTTCCCGGGAAGAAGGTACCAAATCGCGTTTTTCTGCAAATCCAGTTTTGGGGCCTTTTTTGGCCGTTTCCGGGCCTCCGGATGTCCGATTCCAGCGTTTCCAGTGCCGTTTTTGGGGTTTTGGGCCGTTCCGGACGCGTCTGCGGTGTCAGAATCATCAAATTCTGCACAGAAAACAATTTTTTTAAAGATTCAAATTGGATCACCTTATTAATGTGACACGCTTCTACGAACATACAGTACTATTTCTTTTTCTTATTTTCATCTTCTTTTGTTGAATTTTCAACATAACGTTGGCCCACTCCTGATTGGTTGAGAGCCTATTTTCTCTCTCTTCTAAAAGGCCCCAAAATGAGCTTCCTTTTTTCCTAATTAGTAGTTTCTCAAAATTGACACCTTCCTGACCTGGATTTGGGTGTGAGGTGGTCATGTGACCCTTTGCACACCTTTCATGATGCTGAATACTAAGTTATCTTGCAGTCGAAGATACTCGAGTTTTATGGTTTAACATTTGAAGAGTGGAAAGGCATTTTGATATTTGTTATCAAATTGGACGAGTGCGAGCTGGTAAAGGAGAAAAAAATGAAAAGGGTTACTATTACATTAATGAATCGAGCACTTGATACATCATTGACTGAAGTGAGTTCAAAGTATTTCAGTGTGTGCAATCTGAAAAACACATATGGTGGTTAGGCTCCGTTGAGGTATGCTAACATTTTGGTTTTGTAATCACAGGTATAAGACCATGAAACACTAAACTGGGTGTTTATCCACACAAAAATACCAATAATATTCAAAAGGCAAGTGCAAGGAGAGCATCTCCATGTTGCAGGCAAAGGTGACTTTCAAGTGGAGTGGCATATGGCAGGTGATCTGAAAACCCTTAAGTGCATGTATAACATAAGTAAAGGAGGCAACTCAAAGTCTCCTTGTCTTTACTGTAAAAAATCAGCTCAGGTTTTCAGATCACCTGCCATATGTCTTTATGGATTATGTCAAGAAGAGTTTCAAGGATTAATTATGGATTATGGAAGCAAGTCCATAATGCGATCAAAGATCATGAGGCAGATGGGGAAGCACGAAACGTGAAAGCAGAGGTGTGGAGGTCTCTTGATCAACTATTCATGTTCTGTGACAATGTGGCATGGAAGAAGAGTGATTGCCAAAACTTTGAAGAGGCAGTTAAACATTTCGGAAAGTCCATGAAAGACGCGTGGACAGCCTGTAGCATAACTCACTACATGGTAGGGTTCTCTCTTTCTTTTTTTTAAATCCTTGTTCCTCTTTTCTTTGTTCACTAACTATGCGTTGTTATGTCTTTGTGAAAACATCATATTATCCACAACCACCTTCCCTATTTTGTCAAAAAGTATGGATGCCCTGCAATTTGGTCCACCCAAGGCATGGAAAAATCACACTATATGGCACGTAATGCGTTTTTCAGACATACACAACACTACGGAGGGAGTCATAAGGCAAACAGTATGAAAGAAGTCTTCCAATGGTTTTACCGAGGCGGCATACTACAGAGGCTTCATGTTAAAAGAAAAGTTGCCAGCTCCAAAGTCAAGCTTGCTTTCATTCTAGCCTAGAAGCAAAGAAGAAGACAAATTTTAGATAATTCTAGCGCAGCAGGCAGACATATGCAATGGAGGAATTCAAAGATATTTGTAAATCATAAATGGACAAGTATACAATTATAGCAGTTTATAAACCTTGGTGTGTTTTGAGACCCAATCAATGCTTTGGTGTTATGTTTACATGTGATCTATCAATGGGTCAGCAAGCTCATGGTTCTATTGATGCTTGCTAATATGGCAATTGAGGGGTCCCCTTTAGGGGCAAGGGCCCTATTAGCAAGCATCAATAGATTCAATCAATACTACTTAATTTAGAGACTCACCTGTATTGATGATTTCCAATGTCCATTTAGTCTTTTGCTAGAAGACATCATTAAAGATAAATAAATACTTACTGAAATGGAAACAAGTAATTCACAAGGGAGAGCAATAATTTGAAAAGCAATAGCATATTTATACAAATAATACCAGACATCAGAAACTTTATCGAATACACAGTGCTTCCCTTGCCACCATGATAGATGTCTTCTATATGGATATATTGTCCAATATAATCATCTATATTTTCATTCAAAAGGCCTCTTAACTTTCACACAGTTGGGTTTGGTAGTAAAACACGTTTAATCCTTTGATCTTTTAAATTTGAGGATATCGCATTGAAAATAGAACTATATCCTTTCCGGCTAACTCCACTAACATCAAGAGCCTCTTGAATTGTATTGGCATCAACTTTATTATTGGATATAAAGTTCTCTACAACATTGCGTTTGATTGTTTTGAACTTTTTTCCCTCAGTCAAACCTTTTGCAACACCAGTAGAAAGTAATCCTTTCATTTGCTTTACAGGAAGAAGATTGGGATCCATGTTTTCTTTCGCAAGCTCCAATAGTTTCCTACAATAACAACACAATGATGGCTATATGATTGAATACCTCAGTTCTTGTGTTGCATGAATGGAAGAAATAGACATATTCATTTGAAAGCGCTTTTGATAATACAAAAGAAAAATATTCAAATTAACCTTGCTTTGCTGGTTTCTTCGCTTGCATCCACCAGTGCCAGCCTTCAAATTTGCAATGTTTTTTATTTTCCTACTTCGATTTTTGTCTCCTAGTACTGTCCTCTTTCTTCTTGCTCTTGTCAACTCTTTCTTAGTCTTCGAATGCTCTTCTATTTCATTCTGCAACTGCTTTTCCAAGTTTACACGAATGGCTATCTCCTGTATTTTGGCCACCCTTTCTTGTACATACAATGTTTTATACGTTTCTGCCAAGGCAGACTGTGCCAAAATATAACCATGAAGTTCATTTTGTCCATCACCCACCACGAACCTTAGTAGTGTAGTTGGATTGACAAACGGAGGTGTAGAGTCTTTCACTGGACATTTTGGGTATATGCCACCATCGCACCATAAGTTAATGTGTTGCAAGCCTTCTCTTCTCATGTTTTCCCGTTGCTGAGCATTCAACAGTGCACCCTTTCGTTTCTGTGCTGGAGCATATTGTTCCTCTAAGTCAATATGAAGATGGTGGAATCGCTTCTTCTGAGATTGTTCTTCACTAGCATCGGCCATTCCTTGAGCTTCTGAGGTTGCATCTTTGCCAGTTAATCTCATATGCTTTTTGTAACTCGAATTGTTGAAGTGTGGCGGTATCTATCCAAATATTCAAAAAAACAAGCAATCACCAAGTTGAGTGATGGACTCTTTATGAGAGGCTTAAACAACACGTTGTCAAAAGAGATGCGAAATCTACGGGAAACAAAGAAATCTAAGAATGTATTTAATGCAATATCTTGTTAGTTATGTAAAATATTATCTTATTCTTTTTTAAAGTGACAGATGTGCAGTCCTTACTGACAGTATTGAACCACGTTTCCGTATTTTACTATTTTTCATGTCTTTTGGGAGACAAATAAATGAGAAAATAGCGAATTTCTTACAGGGCCCCAAAATGAGCTCCCTTTTTCCTAATGGATTTGCTGAAATCATTATCATCATACTAGTTATGAATATCATCACAGGAACTCGTCCCAATCATCCACATTGTGGTTTCGCTCAGTTTATTACATTTCAACCCATTTTCAGGGATCATCGTTTTTCAATCAGAATCCCAATCAATTTATCAGTTCGCAAACAGAATTAAAAATCATATCAACCACATTCGAATTCATCAACTGGATAGCATTAATGCTTATAATTTCAAGCCTTAGATTTACTCGTATATACTGTCGGTAAAGAGCTGCAGTTACACCCTCGGTATATACGGTTAGTCATGATACTTGGAATTATAAGGTAAATACTATCATGTCTAAGCCTCAAGCAAGTCAGGGTTCCATATAATTGCGGTACTTTCATTTGAAGACCCAATTATTAATTTGCAAAATTAGTTTGAATATCAATTTGTATGAATTAAATCACACAATTATAACCTTTTTGTGCTACTTGATAAATTTTTGACATACTTGGCTTTTCAGTTGATCTTTATTAGCCAATTCGCTCTAATACCAACTGTGAGATCCCTGTCCCCACCGAGCAATGGATTCGGGGTACTAGCAGCGGAAGTAGCACTTCTCGTGCGGGACAGGGGTCTCACACTCGGGGCCTCGTCCACGGATATCCGGACAAGAGACTAATCCGTCGGTTTTTCCAAAACGGAACCCGAAAAAACTTCCCGTACCCGGAAAGCACGGGCGATTCCACCAGGATAACTTTTTACTCTAACGTAGTCAAGATCATTACTGATCACGCTGATCCGACTGCACCTATAAAGATACTCGATCAGATCAAGGAAGAAACTTGCACTTGGATCATTGGGATCAATGCATTTTTCCCCATCAAGAGGCACAGCCGTTGAACAATTACTATCCGAGATTTACTTTATCTATCGTAATAACAGAAATTGAGTCTTGATTTACGGATCCATCAGTCCAGCCTAACCCCATCCAGTCCTATGGGTTAGCCAACCGCCCAACCACTGTAGTGATGGGATCCAATTAAGAATTTGGTTAGGTTTTGTCCCGGGTACCAAGGAAAAGAGTTCCAAGGCCCCCTAGCCGGAACCAGAACGCTCACCACCTGTTCACTCAGGGGCCTTTTCCATAGTTCCTATCTCATAGTAACCGGTAATATATTCATATAATAGAATGGAATCTCCGTGGAAGATCAGCAAGATCAACCCACAGATCCATATAAAAGAGCCATGGACTCATCCGTTGAGGACCAGCAAGGTCAATCAACCAGATCCATGCCCGGTTTCAGAAAACAACTCTTACTCCTTGTTCCAATATCTTCCACGATGCACGTGTGGGTATCTTCGGTGACCCAGAGCCCGAGCACCGTATGGTCAGCACCCTCTAGGATCCTTCGCAAGTGACCTAGCGCTTCATTCATAGGCCACTTCCTTGGTCCCTCATCCACCATACCGGAAGCTCACCATTTAAATCGAACCGAGGCTGGTCAAGACCTCGATCGACCTTGCTACGCGAGACGTCCTCCATTGACTCTCCGCCAGCAGTTGCAACTTTATCAGTTCGGTCTTCATGACCTTAATCCTCAAGACGGTCAAAATGCTTCCCCAGCATTCTTGACATAAAACAGTCATTTACAAACAGTCACAAATATAGTTTCTATAACGAACTCTCGTCTTTCCACATTATCCACTCTCGGACCACATTACTTATTCCACATTCCATTCAATGTGTACTCGTTCTCATCCATTCACTCATATAGACTACACATTATCTCACATACACCTTCATATTCATTATTCTACATACATATCCATGTTCGTACGTCCACATCATACATCCAATTTCACATTCATACATACGCATCTACATGCATACATCCACATCCACATTCATACATCCATACTTCCATTTCCACATCCACACATCCACATTCACATTCATACATCCACATTCACATGCATACATCCATTTTCACATCCTCATTCATACATCCACATTCACATACATACATCCACATCCGTATCTACATCCATACATGCACATCCACCTCTTCATTCACATTCACATCCATACATCCACATCCACATACATACATCCATTTTCACATCCTCATTCATACATCCACATCCATATCCACATACATCCATTTTTCACTTCCTCATTCATACATACATACATCCATTTTTCACTTCCTCATTCATACATACACATCCACATACATACATACACATCCGTATCTACATCTATACATCCACATCCACATCCACATTCACATTCATACATATACATCTACATGTATACATCCACATCACATTCATACAACCATATTACATCCATTCTCGTCCTAACACATCCCATATACATCTTAACACATCCTAACTCATCTTAACACATTCTATCACATCTCATACACATCTTTTCACATCTCATACACCTCTTATCACATCCTTTCACTTTCCATACGCATCTTATCACATCTTATCACATCTCATACACCTCTTATCACATCTTATCACATTTCATATCTTTTTTTAAGAGAATTCTTATATTTGATATAAGATTTCTCTACACATTTATTTATGCATAAATTCCATTTAAGGAGACTAACACTTTCGAAATAAAAATCAATCTTTTATGCATCTTCTTATGCATAAATTCAATTTGATAGGAATTACACTTTTAGAATAAAAGAATTTCTCTTATGCATAAAATCCATTTATGATGAAAATCACACTTTTAGTATAAAAAGAATATCTTTTATGCATACCTCTATGCATGAAATCCAAATATAATAAAAGTTACACTTTTATAATCAAACAATCAATTTTTATGCATACCTCTATGCATGAAATCCAAATATGATAAAAGTCACACTTTTATAATAAAATAATCAACTTTTATGCATACCTCTATGCATGAAATCCAAATATGATAAAAGTCACACTTTTATAATAAAATAATCAACTTTTATGCATACCTCTATGCATGAAATCCAAATATGATAAAAGTCACACTTTTATAATAAAATAATCAACTTTTATGCATACCTCTATGCATGAAATCCAAATATGATAAAAGTCACACTTTTATAATAAAATAATCAATTTTTATGCATACCTCTATGCATGAAATCCAAATATGATAAAAGTCACACTTTTATAATAAAATAATCACTTTTTATGCATACCTCTATGCATGAAATCCAAATATGATAAAAGTCACACTTTGATAATAAAATAATCAACTTTTATGCATACCTCTATGCATGAAATCCAAATATGATAAAAGTCACACTTTTATAATAAAATAATCACTAAGTTTTATGCATACCTCTATGCATGAAATCCAAATATGATAAAAGTCACACTTTTATAATAAAATAATCAACTTTTATGCATACCTCTATGCATGAAATCCAAATATGATAAAAGTCACACTTTTATAATAAAATAATCAACTTTTATGCATACGTCTATGCATGAAATCCAAATATGATAAAAGAAACACTTTTATATTAAAATAATCAACTTTTATGCATACCTCTATGCATGAAATCCAAATATGATAAAAGAAACACTTTTATATTAAAATAATAATTCTTTTATACATACCTCTATGCATGAAATTCAAATATGATAAAAGTAACACTTTTATAATAAAATAATCATCAATTATGCATAACATAAAAATCAATTTCTCCATGATTACAATAAAATTCTTTCAATTAATCTAGGATGATAATTTCTAGAATATGGTAGGAAGTTCTCTTTTCATGGAATGAAATTATTTTATATGTAATTTTTATAAAAATTTTGCCATAGCTCCACTACTATGACTGATAAATCTCAATTTATTTTGAAGGATAAAGCTTATCATTAAGAAAATGATTAGAATGATCCCTAATTGGATCATTAACCCAATAATGGATTAAATCATCAATATTCATGAAATACATAAACTAAAAGCATAGAAAAAAGGCATTAATTTGGCCTCAAGCATAGATTAATCTTGGATTAAGGAAAAGCTTTATGAAAAGCTTCATTTGGATTGAGAATGGGTCATAAGTATGACCATTTCTTGAGTGAGAGAGAGAAATTACATAAAACCATTAGAATTAAGCATAAATAAAAATTTATGTAATTCTTAACTATCATTAATCAATTAACTTCAATAACATTCATCAAATTATGTAACTCTTCACTACCATTCATCAATTAACTTCAATAGCATTGAGAAATTATAGAAAAGATCAAAATTCACCATTTACCTTACAAATTGCTTGATTCTTTATTCACGGTAGAGGCCCCCAACCAATCAATTGGTTAAGTATGTTGATGGGGCTACCAATGGGGATTGAAGAAAGAGGGAAGCTCCAATTTCTTCAATTTGGAGAGAATTTTAGAGAATAGTAGAAATTAGCATTATTTCAGCATAACTCTAGTATAGTAAATGTAAGGTTCCCCCCTCTAAAAATGGGAGAAACACTTAAGATAGTCCGCTAAGTCTTATCTTGGGAAAAATTTCCTATTCATCGACACCTTGACCCTGTAGAGATTCAAGGATACGATTCATAGGTATGACCTAGCTCTATCCCGCAGGGGGAGCGTGATTTTCTAAACATCAAATCACCCATAGGGCAATTGATCAAAAATTGGGCAACTACTAGACTTGATTTCTAGAGACAACGCTTTTTTCCTCATCTTATGCAAGGCACAGCCGTTGACCTAGTCTTCTAGAATAGAGTTGCCCAAGAACCTAACTATCTAACGTAGGGCTTTCACTTAATCTGTTGGAAAGCTACCCGACTAATCGGGTCCACCCGTCCGTAGGATGGTGCCGTCAGGGCATTCCATCCTCCCACTTTCCACCCTACTTACGCATCAATTTGTTTTCTAATTAATACTACCACACTGTTTGACATAAATAAACATATTCCTTAATTAGGGCCCTTCTTCACAAGGTTCGTTAAAGCAGCCTTCTTACACAATACAATCATACCAAAGACAAGATGCAATTATATAAAGAGTTTATACATGAGTACATTTCCATACAAGCCAATCCGACTCTCTTATTCTTATTCTGCCGATGATCTAGAATTCGGCCTTCCAGCCTCTACATGCTGGGCAAAACCCTACGGGACCATACACCTCATCGTCGGCCGCTGGCGAGGACTCAAGCCGGCCTGTCGCCCTCTCAGGCTCCATCGCTCGATCCTCCCGCCCCTCAGAGGGATGTCTGCACACTAGGGTGGGCTTATTTACCGCACTAGCCTGGGACCTCAGAACTAGGCAGCCTCATAATCTCTCGCCTCAATCGGCGATCCTTATTCTCCCAAAGGTATGAGGGATACCTTGGGCCATTCCTGGGCTTTGCTAATGACGCCGCCTAGCTACACAAGCACGGAACGGAGTTAGCGTTGAAGCCAAAAGAAATCTTGAATTCCAAAGATAACAACTTCAATGCAATTTTCTAAGTATAGCATTCACAATTAATGAAGATAGCAATTTCAACGCAATTTATCGAAAACAACATCACATAATTCGTAATTTCATATAACTTTTATGTCCTCATTTTAAAAGAAAAAGACACCATTCATTAATACTAATTTAAGGAAAAATCTCTTCTTTTGAAAATTAACCAAGCTAACCTGGCCACCGTTTCCTTGAGGGGCTTGAAAAGGGAGGACTGGAGCCGCATTGGGCGCATCTCCCTCCATCTCGTTGTTACGTGCGCCTCTTGAGGCAATATTTTGCCGTCTCTGTCGGGATGAGGCCATCTTAGGTGTCACCTTGTAGAGCTCGCTACTGCGATCGAAACGCTTCAGTCGGATCTGAATTCCAAGCTCGTTTGCTCACCGTATGAGCAAAAACAATATGGCGCACGAACCCTCGCTTGAGCCAAAAAACCCTTACTGAAGTCTATGCAAATGGGGGGGGGGGGATTGTGAGATGTCCTTAAGGCCAAAGGCAAAAACGTGGAGAGGGCTGGGAGGGGTTGCTGCAAGCCTCTCTGTAAGTCTATTCACACGGGGGGGGAGAAGAGTTAAGGACACTGGCCTCTAGCAAGAGGAGGATGGAGGAAAATTGGCTTATCTGAAAAGAGCCAAATGAGGGGGTGTGAGAGGGGTGGCTGCAAGGGCGGCTGTACTTGGGTGGCTGCAAGGGCGGCTGTACTTGCAGCAAGTACGCTATGGCGGTACGGACGGCAGCACAACAGGCCATACACTACACAGAAATGCGTGCCGACTGAGGAGCACCCCGGGGGTTTATATAGCTGAGGGGTGAGGGTACGGGCGCTGCGCAAAGCCAGGGACGAAAGGACGGTGTACCTTCAAAGGCTATGGATCAGTGGCCTGCATGGGTCTACGGGAAAGGTACGGTGTCGGTTGTCTGGGAAAGGAGTGGTACACATGTACCTTATCCGGTCCGAGTGTCCACCTAAGGGTACGCGTGGACCATACAGTGGGCGGTCATCCTTTGGTTCTTGGGCGACCATTGTACGAGCGCCCTAGTAAGTGTGTACGGACTAAATTTTGGGGCAGGGTACCCAAATTTGGGACGCCCGCCTCGATTTGCGTGCCGGACCGCCCTGGGGGGCGAAATTTTTTTTTTTCCAGGAGGTTCTCTTGGTTGCAGGGGTTCAGACCGTTCATCAATCGGACGTGCGGTCGTGCATTTATTAAGGTTTAAAGGTCGCCGTTTTTTAACTAAAATGATTGAAATTAGTGTATAGGCTTGATCCGGTGTCCGTTTTGGATGCTGTAAAATCCTATATTAGGGTAAAATCGCGCGCAGATTCCAAATTTGGGCTCAGAATTTGAAGATTCTAAGTAGAAATGACTCAAATAATAAAATCATTGATATTCATACCATAAAAACTCATAATTACATGGACATTTCTTTATTGGTGAAGATGGGTACGTTACATCCTTCCCCCCTTAAAGAAATCGAGATGTCCTCATCTCGTCATGAATTGGGGATAATCATTTAAGAGTGTAGCTTCATCTTCCCAAGTTGCATCCTCTTCAGGGTAATCTTTCCACTGAACTAGATGTTCTACAAGAGTTCTATTTCGGAGTTGCCTTTCCCTAGAATCTATGATGCTACTGGGCTGTAATTCAAGGACTCCTTGAGTAGGGATTACAGCTTGTTCATCATCAAGAATATGATCGAGACTGGGGACATATGGCTTTAACAAACTTACATGAAATACATTATGGACTTTGATATGGGCTGGGAGTTGGAGTTTATAGGCACTTTTACCTAGACACTTGATAACTGTATAAGGACCACAATACCTAGGGCTGAGCTTCTTATATTTCCCAAGTGATAGAGAACTTCGTTTGGGTCGCACTCGTAGAAGAACTTTGTCTCCTTCCTTGAAGATCCTTTCAGACCTCTTGTTGTCAGCATAATGCTTTTGTCGATCTTGGGCAGCTTTAATATCCTTTTGGATAGCCTTGGTTTGTTCCTCCATCTCTTCGAGCATTTTCCTGGATGCCTCAACTCTTATGGTCGGATCAGAGAAATTTAGAGGAGACAAGCATTCTTGCCCATAGAGTGCTTTGAATGGTGACATTCCTATGCTTTGATGATAAGACGCATTGTAGGCAAATTCTACCAGAGGAAGGTATTGAATCCACCTTCTGGGTTCCCGTCCACAGTATGCTCTGAGAATGTCTTCAATTACTTGATTGACTCTCTCAGTCTGGCCATCGGTCTCTGGATGATAAGCTGTGCTAAAGCAAAGTTGAGTCCCCAGAGCTTGAAATAGAGACTGCCAAAATTTTGAGGTGAAGTCAGAATCCCGATCACTTACTATCCTTTTTGGGAGACCATGAAGTTTGAGGACTTCCTTGACGAATATTCAAGCAACATCAGAAGCTTTGAAGGTCTTTTTTGCTAGTATAAGGTGAGCTACTTTGGTAAGTAAGTCCACTACTACTAGAATGGAGTCATATCCTCCTTGAACAGTGGGGAGACTTGTGACAAAATCCATACTAATGCACTCCCACTTCATTTGGGGAATATCTAAGGGTTGAAGCTTTCCAGGCATCTTGACCCTTTCAGCCTTGATCCTTTGGCATGAGAGACATTGTTTCAAGTACCGAAGCACATCATTTTTCAAGCCTGCCCAATGAAAGCTCCTTCTTACCGCATTTAATATTTTTGCATAACCTGGGTGTCCTGCAGGCAGGGCTATCATGAGCGTCATGGAGGATTAGTTTCTTTAAAGCAGGATCCTTAGGGATACATAGCCTGTGATGATTGAAGTAGAGGCTTCCTTCATGAGTGGAGTATCCCTTGATTAGATTTTTCTCTTTCTCTGAATGTCCCCCTTCTTCTACTAACTTTATCATCCTTTGATAATCTGGGTCATGAGATGAGACTTCTTCCACCTTGACCAGTATGGGATTATTTGGCATTGAAATTGCATTCAAGAAAGATTTGCGGCTAAGTGCATCAGCTACCACATTATCTTTCCCAGGGCGAAATTTGATGTCGAAATCATATTCTTGTAGAATTTCAATCCATCTCCTTTGCCGCATGTTGAGGTTAGGCTGGGTGAAGATCCACTTTAGACTTTTGTGGTCAGTTACAAGCTGGAATTTGCCTCCCAAGAGATAATGTCTCCATAATTTGAGGCAATGAACAACTGCTAAGAGTTCCAAATCATGGGTGGCATAGTTTGCTTCATATTGCTTCAGCTTGCGGGAAGTATAAGCGACTGGTCTTCCTTCTTAGCCTAAGACACCACCAAGTGCTAGACTACTAGCATCGGTAACCACTTCAAATTCCTTGGAGAAATCAGGAAGCTTTAAGACTGGGGTAGAAGTAATAATGACTTTCAACTGATCAAAGTTGTTTTGATGGATTGGCAGCCACACTATTTTGCAATCCTTCTTAAGAAGATCTGTCAAGGGTGCAGCTACCAAGGCATAATCTTTGATAAAAATCCTATACCAACCCGTGATTCCCAAGAATCCACGACTTCACGAACTGATTTAGGGGGTGGCCATTCTAGAATATCCTTGACCTTGGCGGGGTCTACTGAGATGCCAGTACCTTAGAAGACAGCGAAAGGAGAAACGATATATTGCTCGACGAAATGCCCTACTACGAAGAAAACCCAGTGGCTAAGATACCTCAAAGCCACTAAGGTACACGACAAGTTTTCTAAGGATTGGGCTGAGGAATTGAGTAAGATATCACTTGAAGGGAAACATAAGGAGGAAGTCATTCTTCAAGAACCAGAAACGCCTAAGCTTATGAAAGCTGGGCATCGAAAACAAAACAAAGCTTTGGTAGAAGATGAGCGAGAGGGCATGAAAGTTATAGCTAAAACAAAAAGTGAGAATGAGGATAAACCAGAGTTGCTTTCAATACCAAACCATTTCAAAACCTACACAGTTGTCGAATGAAATGTGGCCTAACTGATGGCAAAAAGAGTTAAGGAAGATGGGATGTCCACATCATACGATGGCCTAGCTGAAGTCAAGGAAGTTGATATTGCGGGACCAGGGGAGAAGCCAAACCTATTTATATCACTAAGGGACATGACTTTGATTGAAGAAAATGAGCTTGTTACTTTCCTTAAGGAGTTTAAGCATCCAAGCAAAAACCATACCAGATGAATCCATATATGCGGCAATTGTAAAAGAGAACATTGATAAACTCATACGGATTGGTTGTCACCAATCATAATAGTGCCAAAGAAGAATGGGAAACTTAGGGTATATGTCGATCATAAAGGTCAACGCAGCTACTAGGAAGGACCATTATCCATTGCCCATTCCATAGACTAGTGGGGGCATGTGCCTTGCCTTGTTGTTTTCTTTTCTTTTTTTTTCCCTTTTTTTTGGGTGGTAACAAGGTTAATTTTGATGGGAAGGGTGTTAGTGGTGTGAGCAATTAAAAAAGTATAAGCTTATGCTGTGACATGACAGGGTCCAATTCTCATGATTGGGTTAAGCACCGTGAAAGTGCAGAGTACCGCCAACTTACCTGCTGTGAAGACCATTTATGTCCCTTGTCTCCATTTTGAACCTTTCTTGTTGATTCCTTATTGACGCCCTTCTCATCCTTGTAGAGCTGGTTTCCAAGTTGACCCTTAGGGACCCACTGTTGTGTACCCTGTGACTTGGGTTGCTTTTTGCGTAGGGATTGTAGACTTGATACCTTTTTTGCTTCATGAGCTGATGTCACCGTGCTTGGTGTTTCTATATCCTCAATCATGGCTTGCTTCCCTGTGTTTATCGGGCTCCATAAGGGCATGGAAATGACATTGTTGCCCTCATTTAGCAATGATTTCTTGTTCTCCCATTGGTATTACAATTTTTGGCACAATACCTAGATCACTCTAGGATCATTTCCTCCACCATAGAACCTGCAGGCGCATGACACACCTTTCCAACCAAGGAATTATTTTTGATGGAAACATTAACACTTAAAAATCTCTCAACTTTTGTGGTTGTCAACAAGTGCACACTGCGTACTTGTGCATTGGTGGTTTCAAGGTGCGGTTTATCTAAGGCTACCCATGTCTCATATGAGATCAAGTTATGACTTAATCCCGTATCTATCAATGAAATGCTCGTTGCATGCCATAGAGAGTTCCAACCTGAGTCATGCTGGCTCAATGTTTAATTCATCTTCATCTAGGAGAGTTAGTGAAGCCATATGGGTTCACGTGCAACATTCTCTTCTAGAGTATATGTTTGGCTTTGGCTTCCCTTGCCTTAGCCTCTTCTTAAGCATGCTGGATTTTTTCTTTTGCGAGCTCCCTCCATTGTTTTAAAAGATGTTCTTGCAAGAGAATCTCTTGGATTAGTGGTCCAAAATATTTTTAAGTTTGCTCCCATTGACGTAACCCTCCATTTGTACACCCTTAATTGTCTCAATTCTGACCGATCCCTGACGTGTGATCTCGAACACTCGGAAGGGTGGGCCCCCATTTACAGTGCTTTTTGTTTTAAGTTATTGTTGAACCATAAGTCCATGCGATGCAATTAGTCTTGTTTCATCAAGCTCCTCTAAATCGATTAGCATTTTAGCTAATACATTTTCTGTCAAACATTCTTGCACTGCAATTCTTAAGCTTGGAACTAAGTATTCCATAGGCATTACTACCTCAACACCATAAGCTAGATGGAAAGGAGTGTATCCCATCGCCACCTTATACGATGTGTTTGGTATGCCCATAAGGCTGCTATTAGCTTATGCTCCCAAATCTGTTTGACTCGCTTCCAATGTTTTTGTCAAGATAGTACATAAAATCTTGTTTGTACTCTCTACTTGACCATTAGTGTGTGGATAATAAGGTGATGACTTCTGGTTGACTACTAGGAATCCAACAAGTGATCAATCACCTCATTGATGAAATGTGAACCGTGATCACTGACTAACTCTAATGGGCAGCCGAATCTCAAAATAATTTGCTCATATAAGAACTTTGTTGTTGTGCTCTGGCTTCTGCCCATTTTATGAAATAGTTTGTACCCACAATTACATATCGGGCTTGTGAGATGGATGCGCCATTGGACTAAAAGGTCCAACAAAATCAATCCCCCATTTCTCAAAAGATTATCTTCAATAAACAGGGGTGAGTGGCATCTTGCCCTTTGTTACAGGATAGAAAATCGTTGACATTCTTTGCACCTTTTGACACACTATATGGCATCCCCAAATAACGTAGGCCACCATAGTCCTGCTTGAAGCACCTTGTGAGCAGTAATCTCTCCACCAAAATGTCCTTCGACTATCCCTAAATGTGCTTCATCCAATATCGTGAGGTGAACTCATCTTCTCTCACACATCTTCTTATAGGACATTGTCCTTACCTAGCTTGTACAATTCTCCCACAATTAGTTTTGATAAGGTGGAGCAAGCTTTATAAGCTGCCGTATTTTATCTTTGTTCAAGAGTCATTCATGTAGAAAACCATAAGCTAGATAATCAGATATTTCCTCGCTCCATTTGGGCATCATGTCTAGTTTGAATAAACAAGCATCATGGAGGTCATCATCATGAACACTAGTTGCCGGTTTCCCATTTGGAATCCTCAACATATGATCGGCCAACACATGATGTGTCCCCTTTCTCACCGTAACTGTGAAGTCAAACTCTAATAGTAATAGCAACCAGTCCGTGGTGCAAGGATTGTTCACCAGATATAATAAGGCCTAATGGTCCACGAAGAACATGAATTTGTTGGCCAATAGGTAATGTCGATACTTCTTGATTGCATAAACCATGGCCAACCCTTCTCGCTCTGTGATAGTGTAATTCACCTCTGGATCATTCAAGTGGCGATAAGCGAAGTAGACCGGGTAGTCCAATTTGAACTCACCAGGTTGTGCCAATATGCATCTAATAGCAAAGTTTGATATATCAATATGCACATGAAATATAAGTTCTCGACATATTTGTACGGATGTGGTCCGGTCGACTGTAATCAAATCATTACTGAACAATTACCCTTCCATGGGGTGTGCTCTCCACATTCTCAAATCTATCTTTAGAATTTGTTAATCCCTACACACATACACATGATCTAATCCCCAAATTGTGCACCAATTTAGATTCCCTCATGAAGAGTCTTCCCAATATTACGTCATATGAGTCTAGTTGGCGGAGAAAGTCCATTATTACAAATATATGATGGTAACAAAATGTAAAGAGTTTGAGTCTCACATTCTTTAAAAGCCCCATGGTTTTGAAGATGTTCTGTCTGCCATTTTAACGATAAGATCTTCTCTATTTAGATCTTATTTTTTCCAGTTTTTTCAACACAATTTGGTGACGATGCTAATCCCCGCCCACATCTAGGATAGCCGTTGCCTGCTACCTGTTATCTTATGATGAACTGGGATTGTAGCATTAGTGCCTTCACTTTCGTAATAACGCCCCAATTGATTAACCGGTATCTTGATGACTCTGGTTGTTCTTTCCCTTGTGTGTTTTAAGATTCTTTTTACAAGAGGTGGCAGATGATCCTCTGTAGTGTTGGCTGGACTTAGTCCACCTTCTATCCATTCCTTTATTTCTACCCATAATGTTAGTGAACTGCATAGCAGTTGTTCCAATGGAATTTACACAGAGGTGGATAGTACAGCCAGTGAGGCTGCCTACGTCTCCGGGTTCTCTAGCAATTGAGGGTTCCTTCCATATGTGTGTCTTGTATCCATCCCTAGGTAATGAATGGATGGACTCATCCTACGCATCTTACTCAAACATTCTTGACATCGTGTTTCCTTGATATGCCTCTTTCGTCTCTTCTAGAATTGGAGTAGGTACATCCAATTGCCTTTCCCTTGTTGTTAGATTGTTTCTTGGATACATTGTATCCCTGACCCGGTTAGTCCTTAACTTGGCTTTGTGAAGCTGTTGACACTCTTCTACTAGGGCCCTGGCTTCTTCAAGCTTCCTTATCTCCTCTTCAGCATTTTGGTATTCACCGACTCCTTTAGGACATAGAATCTGGTGCAATCTCTGTAGCTTCCTCTCCACTAAGTTCTACTTCATGCACCATATCCATATCTCTTGATGTCAATTTCAATGCAATTTATTAAATACAGCATCACACAATTCATAACTTCATACAATTTTATGTCATTATTTTAAAAGGGAAAGATACACATTTATTAGCACTAATATAAAAAAAATGCTTCTTTAAAATATATCCAAGCTAACCTGGCCCCCACCAAATCCTTGAGGAGCTTGTAAAGGGAGGGTTGGAGCCGCATCAGGAGCATCTTCCCTAATCTCGTTGTTGCGCGCTCCTCTCGGGGCAATATTCAGACGTTTTTGGGAAGGGGCCATTCTGGATGGCATCTTGTAGGGCTCGTTGCCGTGGTCAAAATGCTTCAGTCGGATCTCAATTCTGAGATTGTTTGCTCACCGTATGAGTAAAAGACTATAGCGCACGAACCCTTTCTTAAGGCAAAAAAACCTTATTAAAGTCTATGCAAATGGGGGGGGGCAATGTGAGATGTCCTTAAGACCAAAAATGTGGAGGAGGGCTGTGAGGGTTGTTGTAAGTCTATTCACACCGCGGGGGGGGGGGGGGGGGGGGAGAAGAGCAAAGGACACTGCCTCCCAGCAAGAGGGGGATGGAGGAAAATTGGCTTATCTGAAAAGAGGCAAATGAGGGGGTGTGAGAGGGGTGGCTGCAAGGAGCGGCTGCACTATAGCAAGTATACTGCACAGGGACAGACGACGGTACAACAGGGCATACGCTACACAGAAATGCGTGTTACCCGTGGAGCACCCCGAGGGTTTAAATAGCTGTGGGTATGGGTACGGGCACTGTGCAAAGCAAGGACGAAAGGATGGTGTACCATCAAAGGCTATGGACCAGTGGCCTGCATGGGTCTAGGGGAAAGGTACCGTGTCGGTTGCCAGGGAAAGGAGTGGTACGCATGTACCTTATCTGGTCTGGGACAGCATGTGTGCCACGTAGTGGTACGCATGTACCTTATCTGGTCTGGGATAGCATGCGTGTCCACGTAGGGGTACATGTGGACCACACAATGGACGGCCGTCCTTTGGTTCTTGTACGGCCATCGTACGGGAACCCTAGTAAGTGTGTACGGCTCAAATTTTGGGGCAAGATACCCAAATTTGGGATGCCCACCTCAATTTGCATGCCGGACCGCTCGGGGGGGGCAAATTTTTTTTTTGTTCGGGAGGTTCTCTTGGTCGTTGGGATTCAGACCGTTCATCAATCGGATGCCCGGTCGTGCATTTATTAAGATTTAAAGGTCGTCGCTTTTTAACTAAAATGACTGAAATTTGCGTATAAGCTTGATCCGGTGTCCGTTTTGGATGCTATAAAATCCTATATTAGGGTAAAATCGCACACAAATTCCAAATTTGGTCTCAAAATTTGAAGATTCTAAGTAGAAATGACTCAAATAATAAAATCATTGATTTTTATACCATAAAAACTCATAAATTTATCTATTACATCAACATTTCTTTATTAGTGAAGATGGGTATGTTACATCCTTCCCCCCTTAAAGAAATCGAGATGTCCTCATCTCGTCATGAATTGGGGATAATCCTTTAAGAGTGTAGCTTCATCTTTCCAAGTTGCATCCTCTTCAGGGTAATCTTTCCATTGTACTAGATGTTCTACAAGAGTTCTATTTCGGAGTTGCCTTTCCCTAGAATCTATGATGCTACTGGGTTGTAATTCAAGGACTCCTTGAGTAGGGATTACAACTTGTTCATCATCAAGAATATGATCGAGACTAGGTACATATGGTTTTAACAAACTTACATGAAATACATTGTGGACTTTGATATGGGATGGGAGTTGGAGTTTATAGGCACTTTTACCTAGACACTTGATAACTGTATAGGGACCACAATACCTAGGGCTAAGTTTCTTATATTTTCCAAGTGATAGAGAACTTCGTTTGGGTCGCACTCGTCGGGGGTCGCACTCGTAGAAGAACTCTGTCTCCTTCCTTGAAGATCCTTTCAGACCTCTTGGTGTCAGCATAATGCTTTTGTCGATCTTGGGCAGCTTTAATATCCTTTTGGATTGCCTTGGTTTGTTCCTCCATCTCTTCGAGCATTTTCCTGGATGCCTTAACTCTTATGGTCAGATCAGAGAAATTTAGAGGAGACAAGCATTCTTGCCCATAGAGTGCCTTGAATGGTGACATTCCTATGCTTTGATGATGATAAGATGTATTGTAGGCAAATTCTACCAGAGGAAGGTATTGAATCCACCTTCTTGGTTCCCGTCCACAATATGCTCTGAGAATGTCTTCAATTACTTGATTGACTCTCTCAGTTTGGCCATCGGTCTCTGGATGATAAGCTGTGCTAGAGCAAAGTTGAGTTCCTAGGGCTTAAAATAAGGACTGCCAGAACTTTGAAGTGAAGTCAGAATCCCGATCACTTACTATCCTTTTTGGGAGACCATGAGGTTTGAGTACTTCCTTGATGAATATTCGAGCAACATCAGAAGCTTTGAAGGTCTTCTTTGCTGGTATAAGGTGAGCTACTTTGGTAAGTAAGTCCACTACTACCAAAATAGAGTCATATCCTCCTTGAACAGTGGGGAGACTTGTGACAAAATCCATACTAATGCACTCCCACTTCATTTGGGGAATATCTAAGGGTTGAAGTTTTCCAGGCATCTTAACCCTTTCAGCTTTGATCCTTTGGCATGAGAGACATTGCTTCAATACCGAAGGACATCATTTTTCAAGCCTTCCCAATGAAAGCTCCTTCTTATGGCATTTAATGTTTTTGCATAGCCTGGGTGTCCTGCAAAGCAGGACTATCATGAGCTTCATGGAGGATTAGTTTCTTTAAAGTGGGATCCTTAGGGATACATAGCCTGTGATTGAAGTAGAGGCTTCCTTCATGAGTGGAGTATCCCTTGATTAGATTCTTCTCTTTCTCTGATGAATTTCCCCCTTCTTCTACTAACTTCATCATCCTCTGATAATCTGGATCATGAGATGAGACTTCTTCCACCTTGACCAGTGTATGGGATTATTTGGCATTGAAATTGCACTCAAGAAAGATTTGCGGCTAAGTGCATCTTCTACCACATTATCTTTCCCAGGGCAGAATTTGATGTCGAAGTCATATTCTTGTAGAATTTCAATCCATCTCCTTTGCCGCATGTTGTGAAGATCCACTTTAGACTTTTGTGGTTAGTTACAAGTTGGAATTTACCCCCCAAGAGATAATGTCTCCATAATTTGAGGCAATGAACAACTGCTAGAGCTCCAAATCATGGGTGGCATAATTTGCTTTATATTGCTTCAGCTTGCGGAAAGTATAAGCGACTGGTCTTCCTTCTTGGCCGCCTAAGACACCACCAAGTGCTAGACTACTAGAATCAGTAATCACTTCAAATTCCTTGGCAAAATCAAGAAGTTTCATGACTGGGGCAGAAGTAATAATGACCTTGAGCTGATCAAAACTATTTTGATGGATTGGCAGCCACACTATTTTGCAATCCTTCTTAATGTGAGATCCCGATCTCCACCGCGCAATGGATTCGGGTACTAGCAGCGGAAGTAGCACATCGTGCGTGGGTAGGGGTCTCACACTCGGGGCCTCGCCCATGGATATCCGGACAAGAGACTAATCCGTCGGTTTGTCCAAAACCGAAACCGAAAAAAACTTCCTTTACCCGAAAAGCACGGGCGATTTCACCAGGATAACTCTTTACTCGAACGTAGTCAAGATCATTACTGATCAAACTGATCTGACTGCACCTTTAACTTGGTCAAATCAAGGAAGAAACTTGCACTTGGATCATTGGGATCAACGCTTTTTTCCCCCATCAAGAGGCACAGCCGTTGATTCCTATCCATAGAACAATTTCTATCCGGAATTTACTTCATCTATCGTAATAATAGAAATTAAATCTCGATTTACGGATCCATCAGTCCAGCCTAACCCCATCCGATCCCATGGGTTAGCCAACCGCCCAACCACTTTAGTGATGGGATCCAATTAAGAATTTGGTTAGGTTTTGTCTCGGGTACCAAGGAAAAGAGTTCCAAGGCCCCCTAGTCAGAAGTTCATGCAAACATAAAACTAGTCACACCACTTACACACCCAATATGAAATTGCCTTTTTCTTAGCATCAACTAGCTTTAAAACAATCCTTTAATAAAACCATTATGTCACTGATGACAATCCTCAAGTCTCTGGTTGAATCCTTATTTCCAGTCATTCATTCATTGGTATACTTATGGCATCATTGGCCAACCAGAACGCTCACCACCTGTTCGCTCAGGGGCCTTTTCCATAGTTCCTAGCTCATAGTAACCGGCAATATATTCATATAATAGAATGGAATCTCCGTGGAAGATCAGCTAGATCAACCCACAGATCCATATAAAAGAGCCATGGACTCATCCGTTTTGAGGACCAGCAAGGTCAATCAACTAGATCCATGCCCGGTTTCAGAAAACAACTCTTACTCCTTGTTCCAATATCTTCCACGACGCACGTGTGAGTATCTTCGGCGACCCAGAGCCCGAGCACCGTATGGTCAGTACCCTCTAGGATCCTTCGCAGGTGACCTAGCGCTTCACTCATAGGCCGCTTCCTTGGTCCCTCATCCACCGTACCGGAAGCTCACCATTTAAATCAAACCGAGGTTGGTCAAGACCTCGATCGACCTTGCTACGCGAGACGTCCTGCCCATTGACTCTCCGTCAGCAGTTGCAACTTTATCAGTTCGGTCTTCATGACCTTAATCCTTAAGACGATCAAAATGCTTCTCCAGCATTCTTGACATAAAACAGTCATTTACAAACAGTCACAAAATACAGTTTCTATAACGAACTCTTGTCTTTCCATATTATCCACTCTCGGACCACATTACTTATTCCACATTCCATTCAATGTGTACTCGTTCTCATCCATTCACTCATATAGACTACACATTATCTCACATACACCTTCATATTCATTATTCTACATACATATCCATGTTCGTACGTCCACATCATACATCCAATTTCACATTCATACATATACATCTACATGCATACATCCACATCCACATTCATACATCCATACCTCCATTTCCACATCCACACATCCACATTCATATTCATACATCCACATTCACATGCATACATCCATTTTCACATCCTCATTCATACATCCACATTCACATACATACATCCACATCCGTATCTACATCCATACATCCACATCTACATACATACATCCATTTTCACATCCTCATTCATACATACACATCCACATACATACATACACATCCGTATATACATCCATACATCCACATCCACATCCACATTCACATTCATACATATACATCTATATGTATACATCCACATCACATTCATACAACCATATTACATCCATTCTCGTCCTAACACATCCCATATACATCTTAACACATCCTAACTCATCTTAACACATTCTATCACATCTCATACAAATCTTATCACATCTTTTCACATCTCATACACCTCTTATCACATCCTATCACTTTCCATACGCATCTTATCAAATCTTATCACATCTCATACACCTCCTATCACATCTTATCACATTTCATATCTTTTTTAAGAGACTTCTTATATTTGATATAAGATTCCTCTACACATTTATTTATGCATAAATTCCATTTAAGGAGACTAACACTTTCGAAATTAAAATCAATCTTTTATGCATCTTCTTATGCATAAATTCAATTTGGTAGGAATTACACTTTTAGAATAAAAGAATTTCTCTTATGCATCTAAGTTATGCATAAAATCCATTTATGAGGAAAATCACACTTTTAGTATAAAAAGAATATCTTTCATGCATACCTCTATGCATGAAATCCAATATGATAAAAGTAACACTCTTACAATAAAATAATCAACTTTTATGCATACCTCTATGCATGAAATTCAATTATGATAAAAGTCACACTTTTATAATAAAATAATCAACCTTTATGCATACCTCTATGCATGAAATTCAAATATGATAAAAGTAACACTTTTGATATAAAAATTTATCCATTATGTATACTTCTATGCATGAAATAAAAATAAAAAAAGTAACACTTTTGATATAAAAATTTATCCTTTATGCATACTTCTATGCATGAAAATAAAAATGATAAAAATAACACTTTTGATATAAAAATTTATCCATTATGCATACTTCTATGCATGAAAATAAAAATGGTAAAAGTAACACTTTTGATATAAAAATTTATCCATTATGCATACTTCTATGCATGAAAATAAAAATGAAAAAAGTAACACTTTTGATATAAAAATTTATCCATTATGCATACTTCTATGCATGAAAATAAAAATAATAAAAGTAACACTTTTGATATAAAAATTTATCGATTATGCATACTTCTATGCATGAAAATAAAAATGGTAAAAGTAACACTTTTGATATAAAAACTTATCCTTTATGCATACTTCTATGCATGAAAATAAAAATTGATAAAAATAACACTTTTGATATAAAAATTTATCCATTATGTATACTTCTATGCATGAAAATAAAAATAACACTTTTGATATAAAAATTTATCTATTATGCATACTTCTATGCATGAAATAAAAATGGTAAAAATAACACTTTTGATATAAAAGCTTATCCTTTATGCATACTTCTTTGCATGAAAATAAAAATTGATAAAAATAACACTTTTGATATAAAAATTTATCCATTATGCATACTTCTATGCATGAAAATAAAAATGGTAAAAATAACACTTTTGATATAAAAATTTATCTATTATGCATACTTCTATGCATGAAATAAAAATGGTAAAAATAACACTTTTGATAAAAAAACTTATCCTTTATGCATACTTCTATGCATGAAAATAAAAATTGATAAAAATAACACTTTTGATTCAAAAATTTATCCATTATGCATACTTCTATGAATGAAAACAAAAATGGTAAAAATAACACTTTTGATATAAAAATTTATCCATTATGCATACTTCTATGCATGAAATAAAAATGGTAAAAATAACACTTTTGATATAAAAACTTATCCTTTATGCATGATATTAAAATTCAATTTCTCCATGATTATAATGAAATTCTTTCAATTAATCTAGGATGATAATTCCTAGAATATGGTAGGAAGTCCTCTTTTTATGCTTTGAATGAAATTATTTTATGCATAATGTTTATAAAAATTTTGCCATAGCTTTGCTGCTATGAGACTGATAAATCTCAAATTTTCTAAGGGATAAAGCTTATCATTAAGGAAATAATTAAAATGATCTCTAATTGGATCATTAATCCATAATGGATTGAATCATCAATATACATAAACTAAAAGCATAGAAAAAAGTCATTAATTTGGCCTCAAGCATAGCTTAATCTTGGGTTAAGGAAAAGCTTTATGAAAAGCTTCATTTGGATTGAGAATGGGTCATGAGTATGACCATTTCTTGAGTGAGAGAGAGAAATTACATAAAAACCATTAGAATTTAAACATAATTAGAAATTTATGTAATTCTTTACTATCATTAATTAATTAACTTCAATAGCATTCATCAAATTATGTAACTCTTCACTACTATTCACCAATTAACTTCAATAGCATTTAAAAAACCATACCAATTAAGCTTCTCAAGCTTGAGAGGGGTTGAGAAGAGAGAAACATATAGAAATTATAGAAAATGATCAAAATTCACTAATTACCTTACAATTTGCTTGATTCTTTGTTCATGGTAGAGGCCCCCAACCAATCAATTGGTTAAGTATGTTGATGGAGCCACTAATGGGGATTAAAGAAAGAGGGAAGCTCCAAAAACTAGTGAATTATTAATGAATTCACAGTTCTTGGCTTAGGTGGAGTAGAGTAACGATGCATAAACACTATATATTTTTCAACAAGAGGGAGGCTTCTATTTATAGGAAAAATTGAGCTCCTAACCAATCAAACTGATTCTAGAATTTTCCAACTCAGTTTGGTCAATTTTTGACCATTTTTAGGTCAGTTGAGCTAACTTTTTGTAACTAGACTTGAATTAGGAGAGAGGAGAGATGAAATATCTCAATTTTTATGAGTTTAAAACTCATTCAAGCATGTGAAATATGCACCTCCTTTAAAGAACTCCCCTTCCTTACATATGTGTCAAAATAGCATCATTATACCTAAAATATCTCATATTTTTAATATTGCTCATAGTTTTTTACTAATAAACCTTGTACATTTTCAACTCTTCATCTTATGTGAAATATGCACCTCCTTTAAAGAACTCCCCTTCCTTACATAGTGTCAATATGAAATCATTATACCCAAAATATCTCATATTTTTAATATTGCTCATAGTTTTTTACTAATAAACCTTGTACATTTTCAACTCTTCATCTTATGTGAAATATGCACCTCCTTTAAAGAACTCCCCTTCCTTACATAGTGTCAATATGAAATCATTATACCCAAAATATCTCTTATTTTTAATATTGCTCATAGTTTTTTACTAATAAACCTTGTACATTTTCAACTCTTCATCTTATGTGAGCATTTACTCATTTTTGGGTATCTTCTTTTACAAAATTGGATTTATCTCCTCCCTACACATGGATTGATGCTATTGGCCCATAGGAACCTTAATTGGACCATAATCCAAAAATTTCTGAAAATCTAGACCCTTAGGCTAAGGTCCTTTATACCCATTTCTAATTAATTCCAATTGCACATTGGAAAGTTCTTTTTGAATTTCTGTTTCAGGGAAACTTATTTTAATAAGATGAGATAATTTTCTATCTAAAAATATTAAAAATTTGAATATTCTCTCTCTAGAATATTTTCTCTCTCTAGATTAAAACAGTTAGAAACAAGTCTTTTATATTTCTGAAGAGGGATTGATTACAGGGGAAGATGCTGGACATTTTGAGAGGCTGGGGAGGAATCTTACATTCTCTCCCACTTGAAAAACGCGAGATGTCCTCATCTCGCAAACTGGGGGTAATTTCGCAAGATGCACAAGTATGAGACTGAGAGAAATTTTTTAATTAAGATTAATCACCAATTAAAAAAGTCTCAAAGAGAGTAAGGGTCAAGACAAGAACAAGATTTAAACTTTATTCATTCTTGGAACATATACAGTAAAGATAGAAGAACTCTTTACACTTCCATAAGCCCGTCCATCATATGATCACAAAAGCAGCACTCACAAGCTGCGCACGTATAAGGTAACTCATCTATGGAAATGATTCTGTTGGTTATTACCGTGCCTATCTCAGTGGTATGAGGTGTTCTAACAAAAGGACCTCTGAGAGGCAAACCAAAAACGGGGTAAAGGCATATCTTCTGATGAGGAAGAAAACATGCCAGTAAGAAGACCCGCTCAGAAAACCCAAGATGTCTTGATCTCATGACGCAGTAGTATCGGGGACCCAAACCCAAGGCTTCAATAACCATGGCCAAGCGGACATTGTTACGAAAGTATTGCTGACCCCAAGGTGTTACCCTAGTTATGTATTGATAGGTCCGCCATTTGGTCTGAGCTACAGATGTTCCCAAGTGAGGAAAAAGTGAGCGCTCATACCGTTCTATAAAATCCTTCTTCACAAACTCACTTGCGTCTTGAAGGTGAGAAATCATCACGGATAAAACTAATTCCTGTTGCCAAGCCATGAAGGAGATTAAGAAGAAGGGAGATCGATGGAAGTGAGATTACTGTGAGCGATAAGTAAAAGTTACGACTTATATAAAGGAAGGAGTTAGCGTAACCTAGAAGCCAACGGTATCTTGCCACTAAAGTTTTACCGTCTTTCCATGATTTGGGTTTGGCACATATTTCTATAGAAGGCATCAAAAACTTTGAGATAAGGAGATAAAAGAAGTTCGTAGGCTAAGTCACCTACTTTCTTTGAATTCAGATAAGGCTCACAATATCTGGGGGATAACTTCTTATACTCCCCTAGAGATAAAGAAATTCTTTTGGTCCGTATTCAATTGAAGACCATAACTGCTTCTTTGAATTCTCTGACTGTCCTCTTCTTATCTGTATATTGTTTCTGTCGATCCTGGGCAGCATTTATATCTTTATGAATTGCCTACATCTGTTGCTCTAAGTCGCCAAGCATTTGACTGGTCATCTCGACCCTAATCAATGGGTTGGACGTAGTTTAAGCAATCTTGTTCGAGACGGACCCTAATTAGATTGGTATGAAGGAATTGGTCTCTGAATTTGGGTTCTAGACTTCCCTGTGCCCTTTTCATGGTAGGATAACTGATGACTAAAACCTTGGCATCAAAAACACCGGTTCTCACTTCCATTGTTCTGAAGAGGGAATAATTTTAAGATCAGAAAGGGAGATTCTTACTCCTGTATACCTCGAAGGTGGGGGAGGAATCTTACATTCTACCCCACTTAAAAAGTGCGAGATGTCCTCATCTCGCAAGTAGAGGACAACTCTTTTGCTTAAGATCCAATTTATTCTGGGGTTCCTTATATTCTGGTCAACCCAACAGAATATGGGGATAAATATCCCTTATATAGAACTCATCATTAAATAACAATTTATTCAGATCATTAACACGATAATGGTCCATTAGATCGAAAAATTTCCTTCTGAACATTCCTCCACGGGAATTTTAGTTAAGCAAGTTCGCAATTTGTCATCCCTTAACTTGATCTACCGTCTCAAGTATTAACAGTAGCAATTTGACAGCACAATCCACTAATCTCATACTGATTTGCTGAAATCATTATCATCATTTATCATTACAGGGACTCGTCCCCAATCATCCACATTGTGGTTTCGCTCAGCTTACTACATTTCAACTAAATTTCAAAAATCATCATTTTTCAATCAGAATCCAAATCAATTCATCAATTCTCAAACAGAATTAAAAATCATATCAACCACATTCGAAATCATCATCTGGATAGCATTAACGCTTATAATTTCAAGTCTTAGATTTACTCGTATATACTGCCGGTAAAGAGCTGCAGTTATACCCTCGATATATACGGATAGTCATGAAACTCGAAACTATAAGGTAAATACCATCATGTCTAGGCCACAAGCAAGTCAGGGTTCCATACAATTGCGGTACTTCCAATTGAAGACCCAATTACTAATTTACGATTTTTTCAGTTTGAATATCAAATTGTATGAATTATATCACACAATTACAACCTTTTTGAGTTTCTTGATAAACTTTTGACATATTTGGCTTCTCAGTTGATCTTTATTAGCCAATTGCTCTGATGATTGTATCCTGTGACGTCAAAATACTCTTCCAAGGCTTCCACCCATTTCTCCACAGCCTCACCCAGGTTCTCCCCTTCTCCTTTGAAGGGTCCTGGCTGAGACCTATGAAGAGCCTTGCGAACATCAAGGTCAAGCTCGTCATCTTCAGAGACAGGGTCTGGCTGACGACCACGGTTTCCTCGTCTCATGATTCTGCCAAAATTTATATATTATTAAATTTTTATTTTGATATTATTCACGAGATCCTAAGACTTAAGAGTTCGGAAAACAATTTCTTATACAAGACAAGATCTTAATGGAGATCTATGACATATGTCCGATAACAGATTTTTTTTTCTTTATCAGCAGATCGTTCGCCCATGAACAATCATTTATCCAACATGAATTTTTTAATCGGAAAACGTTTCTTTATTTATATAAAAGTTGCAATATGTACATAGAGCAACTCGGCTCTGAGTTCAAAATCTCCTCGAAAGACATATAAGAGAACCGTACTAGGCCATAGTCATGCCCTGTTATGTAAGTTCTCTAACTGCGAAGGGAGCTATTATTTTCTCCTTAGGGATAAATCGACTAAGGAGTCTATAAACTCGGCAAGCAAGTCTGAATTTTGAGGCGTTGAAAGATATAGAATGACACCACGCGTCATTTTCAGCTTTATCAAAATCATGGCCAATGAGAGGTTCTGCCTCAGCATTGCACGCCGGTTGTAAGAGGCGTGGATATATAGCCCTGCAAACCACTTATGCTGTTGTCTCTCCACTAGGTTAGGAAAATATAATTCCTTGAAATGGCGTGCGAGTCTTGCTCGGCTTGTTCGTGTTGAAGCGGAAGAGATGAGAAGCTCGAAGGCAAATGCAATCATATCTTGAGACTGGGTGAGGTCAGGAATACCAGATAAATGGGAAACTTCCATCTATAAAAATAATTTCTTTGATTAAAATTTCTTCAATAAAGAAGCTTACAGAATGAAAATACATTATGAAAATGCTGTTTCTTACCAATTTCAGATAAGAATTTAATTATCTTTATTAGCTTTCAAAACCTGCTCTGATACCAATTGTGAGATCCCGGTCTCCACCGCGCAACGGATTCGGGTACTAGCAGCGGAAGTAGCACATCGTGCGCGGGTAGGGGTCTCACACTCGGGGCCTCGCCCATGGATATCCGGACAAGAGACTAATCCGTCGGTTTGTCCAAAACCGAAACCGAAAAAAACTTCCTTTACCCGGAAAGCACGGGCGATTTCACCAGGATAACTCTTTACTCGAACGTAGTCAAGATCATTACTGATCAAACTGATCTGACTGCACCTTTAACTTGGTCAAATCAAGGAAGAAACTTGCACTTGGATCATTGGGATCAACGCTTTTTTCCCCATCAAGAGGCACAGCCGTTGATTCCTATCCATAGAACAATTTCTATCCGAAATTTACTTCATCTATCGTAATAATAGAAATTAAATCTCGATTTACGGATCCATCAGTCCAGCCTAACCCCATCCGATCCCATGGGTTAGCCAACCGCCCAACCACTGTAGTGATGGGATCCAATTAAGAATTTGGTTAGGTTTTGTCCCGGGTACCAAGGAAAAGAGTTCCAAGGCCCCCTAGCCATAAGTTCATGCAAACATAAAACTAGTCACACCACTTACACACCCCAATATGAAATTGCCTTTTTCTTAGCATCAACTAGCTTTAAAACAATCCTTTAATAAAACCATTATGTCACTGATGACAATCCTCAAGTCTCTGGTTGAATCCTTATTTTCAGTCATTCATTCATTGGTATACTTATGGCATCATTGGCAACCAGAACGCTCACCACCTGTTCGCTCAGGGGCCTTTTCCATAGTTCCTAGCTCATAGTAACTGGCAATATATTCATATAATAGAATGGAATCTCCGTGCAAGATCAGCTAGATCAACCCACAGATCCATATAAAAGAGCCATGGACTCATCCGTTGTTGAGGACCAGCAAGGTCAATCAACTAGATCCATGCCCAGTTTCAGAAAACAACTCTTACTCCTTGTTCCAATATCTTCCACGACGCACGTGTGAGTATCTTCGGCGACCCAGAGCCCGAGGCCCATAGAATGCTTGTCTCCTCTAAATTTCTCTGATCCGACCATAAGAGGTGAGGCATCCAGGAAAATGCTCGAAGAGATGGAGGAATAAACCAAGGCTATCCAAAAGGATATTAAAGCTGCCCAAGATCGACAAAAGCATTATGCTGACAACAAGAGGTCTGAAAGGATCTTCAAGGAAGGAGACAAAGTTCTTCTACGAGTGCAACCCAAATGAAGTTCTCTATCACTTGGGAAATATAAGAAGCTCAGCCCTAGGTATTGTGGTCCTTATACAGTTATCAAGTGTCTAGGTAAAAGTGCCTATAAACTCCAACTCCCAGCTCATATCAAAGTCCATAATGTATTTCATGTAAGTTTGTTAAAGCCATATGTCCCCAGTCTCGATCATATTCTTGATGATGAACAAGTTGTAATCCCTACTCAAGGAGTCCTTGAATTACAGCCCAGTAGCATCATAGATTCTAGGGAATGGCAACTCCGAAATAGAACTCTTGTAGAACATCTAGTTCAGTGGAAAGATTACCCTGAAGAGGATGCAACTTGGGAAGATGAAGCTACACTCTTAAAGGATTATCCCCAATTCATGATGAGATGAGGACATCTCGATTTCTTTAAGGGGGAAGGATGTAACGTACCCATCTTCACTAATAAAGAAATGTCCATGTAATTATGAGTTTTTATGGTATAAATATCAATGATTTTATTATTTGAGTCATTTCTAATTAGAATCTTCAAATTCTGAGCCCAAATTTGGAATCTGCACGCGATTTTACCCTAATATAAGATTTTACAGCATCCAAAACGGACACCGGATCAAGCCTATACGCTAACTTTAATCATTTTAGTTAAAAAAATGGCGACCTTTAAACCTTAATAAATGCACGACCGCACGTCCGATTGACGAACGGTCTGAACCCCTGCGGGATAGAGCTAGGTCATACCTATGAATCGTATCCTTGAATCTCTACAGGGTCAAGGTGTCGATGAATAGGAAAATTTTCCCAAGATAAGACTTAGCGGACTATCTTAAGTGTTTCTCCCATTTTTAAAGGGAGGAACCTTACACAATGTCATTTCCATGCCCTTATGGAGCCCGATGATAAACATAGGGAAGCAAGCCACCAAGCACGGTGACATCAGCTCATGAAGCAAAAAAGGTATCAAGTCTACAATCCCTATGCAAAAAGCAACCCAAGTCACAGGGTACACAACAGTGGGTTCCTAAGGGTCAACTTGGAAACTAGCTCTACAAGGATGAGAAGGGCGTCAATAAGGAATCAACAAGAAAGGTTCAAAATGGAGACAAGGGACATAAATGGTCTACAGCAACACTCCACAAAGAATTTGTAAGCAATGGGTTCGAAAGGGCTTTATAATGGCACAAGGTTATTACCAAGGCAATACAACAGTACGGGTACCCAAACTCCACCTAGTAGCCACCGTTGTAAACACCTCCGAATACAAAGAAAAGGGCAGTAAGGGCATTCAGAACCAACTCCCAACTAAAACCAATGCTAGGAGCGTACAAACACTGATGTGGAAGAAGAAGCCAACCCAAAAAGATGGGTTAAATATAACAAAATCAATACCTGTAACCACCTCGATCAATGAGCTGGACAAGGACATTGAAAGGAGGAAAAAGAAGGTGCAACAAATAGACATTGATACAAGCCCCAATCCACAGGACTCAATAGAAACACTGTTCAGTTGGGTGGAGGGAAGAATCAAGCACACTCACACGGAGTTAAAATGCCTTCAACAACACCTACCTAGAAGTGGCAAATAAAAAGATGAAGGTATCAAATATAATCATTGATTTGCCATTGTCGAACCAAGTCCTTGATTGTCAAACAATGTCATTTGTTCAAATTACAAAAAAATTAATCATTGATTGCCTCATCCGTGCACAAACCCTGCTCTCTGCAGTTCACTAAAATCATGCATTCATCAAATTTATCAAAAAAGAAAGCTACACATTCACGACCAGAGCCAAAAACCTACAAGTTCATGGCTATAGCCAAAAACCTACAATCTCAGAGCCTAAAACTTGCAATTTCACGGGTTTGTCCCATCTCATAAAACTACCATTTCACATAACTAAAGCTCACAAACCAACTCATGGAATTCCAACTCACGAAACTAACTTTCACGGGTTTATTCCATCTTAGGAAACTACCATTTCACGTAACTAAAACTCATGGAATTCCATCTCATGGAACTAACTTTCATGAGTGTATCCCATCTAACAAAACTACCATTTCATGTAACTAAAACTCACGGAATTCCAACTCATAGACCTAACTTTCACGGGTTTACCCCATCTCACGGGATTACCCTTCATGGCCTGCACTTTCACAAAATCCCACCTGCACTTTGACGGTGCTTAACCCAATCATGAGAATTGGACCCTGTCATGTCACAGCATAAGCTTACACTTTGTTAATTGCTCACACCACTAACACCCTTCCCATCAAAATTAACCTTGTTACCACCCAAAAAAAGAAAAAAAAGAAAAAAAAGAAAAGAAAACAACAAGGCAAGGCACATGCCCCCACTAGTCTATGGAATGGGCAATGGATAATGGTCCTTCCTAGTAGTTGCGTTGACCTTTACGATCGACATATACCCTAAGTTTCCCATTCTTCTTGGCAGTATTATGTTCTATCTCATAGATGAAATCCGCAGCAATGAGTTTATCGATGTTCTCTTTTACAATTGCCGCATATTTGGATTCATCTGGTATGGTTTTTGCTTGGATGGCCTTGATCCTTCCATGATTGGGATCGTATTTTGCACCACCTCAGGTGGTACACCCTTCATCTCTTTATAGTTCTAGGCAAAACAATCCTTAAACTCCTTACGCAAAGTAACAAGCTCATTTTCTTCAATCAAAGTCATGTCCCTTAGTGATATAAACAGGTTGGCTTCCTCCCCTGGTCCCGCAATATCAACTTCCTTGACTTCAGCTAGGCCATCGTAGCTAGGCCATCGTATGATGTGGACATCCCATCTTCCTTAACTCTTTTTCCCATCAGTTAGGCCACATTTCATTCGACAACTGTGTAGGTTTTGAAATGGTTTGGTATTGAAAGCAACTTTGGTTTATCCTCATCCTCACTTTTTGTTTTAGCCATAACTTTCATGCCCTCTCGCTTAGCTTCTACCAAAGCTTTGTTTTGTTTTCGATGCCCAGCTTTCATAAGCTTAGGCGTTTCTAGTTCTTGAAGAATGACTTCCTCCTTATGTTTCCCTTCAAGTGATATCTTACTCAATTCCTCAGCCCAATCCTTAGAAAACTTGTCTTGTACCTTAGTGGCTTTGAGGTATCTTAGCCACTGGGTTTTCTTCATAGTAGGGCATTTCGTCGAGCAATATATCATTTCTCCTTTTGCTGTCTTCTAAGGTACTGGGCTTTGGTACAGCCCTGTGATCCAGTACTGCCCTTCTATGCTACAGATCTCCTCTTCTGATTCTTTATCAGCTGTTTGCCAATTGACCATACAAACAGAGGTAGTGGGAACAGTTCTAGATTCCACATATTGGGTTCCTTGAGGTTGCATCACATCTATGGTAGCTAGCACATGCATCCAGTTTTCTGTGAAATCCAGAGGAAGTGATGCATACATTTTCTTTTCCTCTTCCTCTTTGGAATTTTCCACAGTGGGCTGGCATATCTGTACGGATGTGGTCTGCTTGGTTGTAACCGAATCATTACCGAACAATTGCCCTTCCATGTGTGCACTCCACATTCTCAGATCTATCTTTAGAATTTTTGAATCCCTACACACATACACATGACATTAGGGGAAGATTGAGGTCTATAGGGGCCCTTTAAGATGCCATGTGATTAAAAGGTTATTAAGGGAAAGAGCCAATCATGTGATGCCATGTATACAAAAATGTTGGGTGATTAAAGGTGGTCAAAAGATTCTCTAGAAGATGCCTTTTTGTGCTTTTCATTTCCAAAAAGTGGGGGGGGGGGAAGTTTTTGAAATTTTGGACGTCCATAACTTCTACATATGAGCTCGAAATTTGTCGGAGATTACGGATCCAAAATCTACTCGTCGAGCTCTTTCCATAGATATGTCGCATGATATAGTTTTGCTCGCTTGATTTCAAATTCAATTTTGGCGAGAAACTTTGAAATTCAAACTTCTAGCCGTTTGAAGAACAAGAAGGTATCTAAAGTCAAAGAAACTTAACGTTTTAACAAAAAATCATTAAAATCATAATATGGCAGCTTAAAGGGCCCCTATAGACCTCAACCTTCCCCTAATGTCTAATGCCCAATTGTGCACCAATTTAGTTTCCTTCATGAGGAGTCTCCCCAATATTACATCATATGAGTCTGGTTGGCGTAGAACGCCCATTACTCAAATGTATGATGGTAGCAAAACATAAAGAGTTTGAGTCTCACATTCTCTAAAAGCCCAATGGGCTTTGAAGATGTTCTGTCTGCCATTTTAATGATAAGATCTGCTCTTTTTAGATCCGGTTTTTTCTAGTTTTTCTAACACCATTTTGTGATGATGCTAATCCCCACCCCACCATCTAGGATAGCCAGTTCTTGCTACATGTTATCTTATGATGAATTGGGATTGTAGCATTAGTGTCTTCAATAACGCCCCACTTGATTAACCGATATCTTGACGACTCTGGTTGTTCTTTCCCTTGTGTGTTGTAAGGTTCTTTCTCTGCAAGAGGTGTTAGAATATCCTCTGTAGTGTCGGCTGGCCTTTTACCCATTCCTTCTACCCATAATGTTGGTGAACTGCATAGTAGTTGTCCCAATGGCATTTACACAGAGGTGGACAGTACGGCCGCAAGGCTGCCTATGTCTTTGTGTGAGATCCCTATCCCCACCATACGACGGATTCGTGGTACTAGCAGCGAAAGTAACACTTCATGCGCAGGGCAGGGACCCACACTTGGGGCCTCGTCCACGGATACCCGGACAAGAGACTAATCCGTCGGTTTTTCCAAAACCGAACACGGAAAAACTTCCCTTACCCAAAAGCACGGACGATTCCACCAGGATAACTCTTTACTCTAACGTAGTCAAGATCATTACGGATCAACTGATTTGACTGCACCTTTAACGGTACTTGGTCAATCAAGGAAGAAACTTGCACTTGGATCATTGGGATCAACGCTTTTTTCCCCATCAAGAGGCACAACCGTTGATTCCTATCCATAGAACAATTTCTATCCGGAATTTACTTCATCTATCGTAATAATAGAAATTAAATCTCGATTTATGGATCCATCAGTCTAGCCTAACCCCATCCGATCCCATGGGTTAGCCAACCACCCAACCACTGTAGTGATGGGATCCAATTAAGAATTTGGTTAGGTTTTGTCCCGGGTACCAAGGAAAAGAGTTCCAAGGCCCCCTAGCCAGAAGTTCATGCAAACATAAAACTAGTCACACCACTTACACACCCAATATGAAATTGCCTTTTTCTTAGCATCAACTAGCTTTAAAACAATCCTTTAATAAAACCATTATGTCACTGATGACAATCCTCAAGTCTCTGGTTGAATCCTTATTTCCAGTCATTCATTCATTGGTATACTTATGGCATCATTGGCAACCAGAACGCTCACCACCTGTTCGCTCAGGGGCCTTTTCCATAGTTCCTAGCTCATAGTAACCGGCAATATATTCATATAATAGAATGGAATCTCCGTGGAAGATCAGCAAGATCAACCCACAGATCCATATAAAAGAGCCATGGACTCATCCGTTGAGGACCAGCAAGGTCAATCAACCAGATCCATGCCCGGTTTCAGAAAACAACTCTTACTCCTTGTTCCAATATCTTTCATGATGCACGTGTGAGTATCTTCGGCGACCCAGAGCCCGAGCACCGTATGGTCAGCACCCTCTAGGATCCTTCGTCAAACAGCATTTACAAACAGTTTACAAATACAATTTCTATATTAACTCTCATATTTCTACATTATCCCTCATTAATCCACATTACTTATTCCACATTCCATTTATATGTGTACTCATCCAATCACATCATTTTCCATCTCTTCACTTCAGATTCCTTCACATTACATATCATATATTCACATCCATATCCACATCCATACATCCTCATCCACATCCACATTCACATCCATACATCCACATCTACATGCTTACCTCCATTTTCACATCCTCATTTATACATCCACATCCCATATCCACATTCATACATACACATCCATATCCATATCCATACATCCACATCTACATGCATACATCCACTATCACGTCCTTATTCATACATCCACATCCACATACATACATACATCCACATTCACATTCCCATTCACATCTCTACATCCACATCTACATCCACATACATACATACATCCACATCCACATTCCACATTCACATCTACATCCACATTCACATATATTCACATCCACATTTCCATTCACATCTATACATCCACATCTACATCCACATACATACATACATCCACATCCACATTTCACATTCACAGCTACATCCACATTCACATCTATGCATATACATCTTCATGCATACATCCATTTTCACATTCATACATCCACACTCCCATCTCCACATCCACACATCCACATACATACATTCATTTCCACATTCCCATTCATATAACCCCATATGCTTCACATCTAATCTTTTACATCACATCCATTCTCGCCCTATCACAACCCATATACATCTTATCCTATCACATACACTTCTTACCTCATCCCATACACATCTTATCACATCTTAATTCATCTTATCACCTCTCAACTTATTTCATAAGCATCTTATCACCTCTTATCACATCTTATACACCTCTTATCACATCCTATCACATCTCATATCTATTTATAGAATACAAGAGAATTCTTATATTTGGTATAAGATTTCTTTACACATTTATTTATGCATAAATTCCATTTAAGAAAATTAATACCTTCGAAGTGAAAATCAATCTTTTATGCATCTTCCTATGCATAATTTCATTTTAAATGAAAATGACACTTTTGAATTAAAATTCAATCTTTTATGCATCTTCCTATGCATAAATTCAATTTGGATGAGAATTGACATTTTTGAATTAAAAATCCATCTTTTATGCATCTTCCTATGCATAAATTCAATTTGGATGAGAATAACGCTTTTGAATTGAAATCTTATTCTTTTATGCATCTTCTTGTGCATAAATTCAATTTAGGTGAGAATGACACTTTGAATTAAAAATCAAACTTCTATGCATCTTCTTATGCATAAATTCAATTTGGTAGGAATTACACTTTTAGAATAAAAGAATTTCTCTTATGCATCTAAGTTATGCATAAAATCCATTTATGATGAAAATCACACTTTTAGTATAAAAAGAATATCTTTTATGCATACCTCTATGCATGAAATCCAATATGATAAAAGTAACACTCTTACAATAAAATAATCAACTTTTATGCATATCTCTATGCATGAAACTCAATTATGATAAAAGTCACACTTTTATAATAAAATAATCAACTTTTATGCATACCTCTATGCATGAAATTCAATATAATAAAAGTAACATTTTTGATATAAAAATTTATCCATTATGCATATTTCTATGCATGAAATAAAAATGATAAAAGTAACACTTTTGATATAAAAATTTATCCTTTATGCATACTTCTATGCATGAAAATAAAAATGATAAAAATAACACTTTTGATATAAAAATTTATCCTTTATGCATACTATGCATGAAAATAAAAATGGTAAAAGTAACACTTTTGATATAAAAATTTATCCATTATGCATACTTCTATGCATGAAAATAAAAATGGTAAAAGTAACACTTTTGATATAAAAACTTATCCTTTATGCATAATATAAAAATTCAATTTCTCCATGATTATAATGAATTTCTTTCAATTAATCTAGGATGATAATTCCTAGAATATGGTAGGATGTCCTCTTTTTATGCTTTGAATGAAATTATTTTATGCGTAATTTTTATAAAACTTTTGCCATAGCTCCGCTACTATGACTGATAAATCTCAATTTTTCTAAGGGATAAAGCTTATCATTAAGGAAATAATTAAAATGATCTCTAATTGGATCATTAATCTATAATGGATTGAATCATCAATATACATAAACTAAAAGCATAGAAAAAAGCCATTAATTTGGCCTCAAGCATAGCTTAATCTTGGGTTAAGGAAAAGCTTTATGAAAAGCTTCATTTGGATTGAGAATGGGTCATGAGTGTGACCATTTCTTGAGTGAGAGAGAGAAATTACATAAAAACCATTAAAATTTAAACATAATTAGAAATTTATGTAATTCTTTACTATCATTAATTAATTAACTTCAATAGCATTCATCAAATTATGTAACTCTTCACTATTATTCACCAATTAACTTCAATAGCATTTAAAAAACCATACCAATTAAGCTTCTCAAGCTTGAGAGGGATTGAGAAGAGAGAAACATTGAGAAATTATAGAAAAGATCAATATTCACTAATTACCTTACAAATTGCTTGATTCTTTGTTCACGGTAGAGGCCCCCAACCAATCAATTGGTTAAGTATGTTGATGGAGCCACCAATGGGGATTGAAGAAAGAGAGAAGTGCCAAAAACTAATGAATTATTAATGAATTCATAGTTCTTGGCTTAGGTGGAGTAGAGTAACAATGCATAAACACTATATATTTTTTTCAACAAGGGGAGGCTTCTATTTATAGGAAAAATTGAGCTCCTAACCAAACAAACTGATTCTAGAATTTTCCAACTCAGTTTGGTCAATTTTTGACCATTTTTAGGTCAGTTGAGCTAATTTTTTGTAACTAGACTTGAATTAGGAGAGAGGAGAGATGAAATATCTCAATTTTTATGAGTTTAAAACTCATTCAAGCATGTGAAATATGCACCTCCTTTAAAGAACTCCCCTTCCTTACATATGTGTCAAAATAGCATCATTATACCAAAATATCTCATATTTTTAATATTGCTCATAGTTTTTTACTAATAAACCTTGTACATTTTCAACTCTTCATCTTATGTGAAATATGCACCTCCTTTAAAGAACTCCCCTTCCTTACATAGTGTCAATATGAAATCATTATATCCAAAATATCTCATATTTTTAATATTGCTCATAGTTTTTTACTAATAAACCTTGTACATTTTCAACTCTTCATCTTATGTGAGCATTTACTCATTTTTGGGTATCTTCTTTTACAAAATTGGATTTTTCTCGTCCCTACACATGGATTGATGCTATTGGCCCATAGGAACCTTAATTGGACCATAATCCAAAACTTTCTGAAAATCTAGACCCTTAGGCTAAGGTCCTTTATACCCATTTTCAATTAATTCCAATTGCACATTGAAAAGTTCTTTTTGAATTTCTATTTCAGGGGAACTTATTTTAATAAGATGAGATAATTTTCTATCCAAAAATATTAAAAATCTGAATATTCTCTCTCTAGAATATTTTCTCTCTCTAGGATAAAACAGTTAGAAACAAGTCTTTTATATTTCTGAAGAGGGATTGATTACAGGGGAAGATGCTGGACATTTTGAGAGGCTAGGGAGGAATCTTACATTCTCTCCCACTTGAAAAATGCGAGATGCCCTCATCTCGCAAAACTGGGGGTAATTTCGCAAGATGCACAAGTAAGAGACTGAGAGAAAATTTTTAATTAAGATTAAGCACCAATTAAAAAAGTCTCAAAGAGAGTAAGGGTCAAGACAAGAACAAGATTTAAACTTTATTCATTCTTGGAACATATACAGTAAAGATAGAAGAACTCTTTACACTTCCATAAGCCCGTCCATCATATGATCACAAAAGCAGCACTCACAGGCTGCGCACGTATAAGGTAACTCATCTATGGGAATAATTCTGTTGGTTATTGCCGCACCTATCTTAGTGGTATGAGGTGATCTAACAAAAGGACCTCTGAGAGGCAAACCAAAAATAGGGTAAAGGCATATCTTCTGATGAGGAAGAAAATACGCCAGTAAGAAGACCCGCTCAGAAAACCCAAGATGTCTTGATCTCATGACGCAGTAGTATCGGGGACCCAAACCCAAGGCTTCAATAACCATGGCCAAGCGGACATTGTTACGAAAGTGTTGCTGACCCCAAGGTGTTACCCTAGTTATGTCTTGATAGGTCCGCCATTTGGTGTGAGCTACAGAAGTTCCCAAGTGAGGAAAAAGTGAGCGCTCATACTGTTCTATAAAATCTTTCTTCACAGACTCGCTTGCGTCTTGAAGGTGAGAAATCATCATGGATATAACTAATTCCTGTTGCCAAGCCATGAAGGAGATTAAAAAGAAGGGAGATCGATGGAAGTAAGATTACTGTGAGCGATAAGTAAAAGTTACGACTTATATAAAGGAAGGAGTTAGCGTAACCTAGAAGCCAACAGTATCTTGCCCCACTGAAGTTTTACCGTCTTTCCATGATTTGGGTTTGGCACCACATATTTCTATAGAAGGCATTAAAAACTTTGAGATGAGGAGATAAAAGAAGTTCGTAGGCTAAGTCACCTACTTTCTTTGATCCACAATAGCTGGGGGATAGCTACTTATACTCCCCTAGAGATAAAGAATTTCTTTTGGTCCGTAATCAAATGAAGACTATAACTGCTTCTTTGAATTCTCTGACTGTCCTCTTCTTATCTGTATATTGTCTCTGTCGATCCTGGGCATATGTGAAATGGATGTGATGTGATGTGATGTGAATCGGGATAGATGTGAATAGATGAGATGTGATGTGAATGGATAGATGTGAATGGATGAGGTGTGATGTGAAATGGATGTCCTCTGATGATTGTATCCTGTGACGTCAAAATACTCTTCCAAGGCTTCCACCCATTTCTCCACAGCCTCACCCAGGTTCTCCCCTTCTCCTTTGAAGGGTCCTGGCTGAGACCTATGAAGAGCCTTGCGAACATCAAGGTCAAGCTCGTCATCTTCAGAGACAGGGTCTGGCTGACGACCACGGTTTCCTCGTCTCATGATTCTGCCAAAATTTATATATTATTAAATTTTTATTTTGATATTATTCACGAGATCCTAAGACTTAAGAGTTTGGAAAACAATTTCTTATACAAGACAAGATCTTAATGGAGATCTATGACATATGTCCGATAACAGATTTTTTTTTTCTTTATCAGCAGCAGATCATTCGCCCATAAACAATCATTTATCCAACATGAATTTTTTAACCGGAAAACGTTTCTTTATTTATATAAAAGTTACAATATGTACATAGAGCAACTCGGCTCTGAGTTTAAAATCTCCTCAAAAGACATATAAGAGGACCGTACTACCATAGTCATGCCCTGTTACATAAGTTCTCTAACTGCAAAGGAAGCTATTATTTTCTCCTTAGGGATAAATCGACTAAGGAGTCTATAAACTCGGCAAGCAAGTCTGAATTTTGAGGCGTTGAAAGATATAGAATGACACCACGCGTCACTTTCAGCTTTATCAAAATCATGGCCAATGAGAGGTTCTGCCTCAGCATTGCACGCCGGTTGTAAGAGGCGTGGATATATAGCCCTGCAAACCACTTATGCTGTTGTCTCTCCACTAGGTTAGGAAAATATAATTCCTCGAAATGGCGTGCGAGTCTTGCTCGGCTTGTTCGTGTTGAAGCGGAAGAGATGAGATGCTCGAAGGCAAATACAATCATATCTTGAGACTGGGTGTGAGGTCGGGAATACCAGATAAATGGGAACTTCCATCTATAAAAACAATTTCTTTGATTAAAATTTCTTCATTAAAGAAGCTTACAGAATAAAAATACATTATGAAAATGCTGTTTCTGAATTCTTATTACCAATTTTAGATAAGAATTTAATTATCTTTATTAGCTTTCAAAACCTGCTCTGATACCAATTGTGAGATCCCTATCCCCACCATGCGACGGATTCGTGGTACTAGCAGCGAAAGTAACACTTCATGCGCAGGGCAGGGACCCACACTCGGGGCCTCGTCCACGGATATCCGGACAAGAGACTAATCCGTCGGTTTCTCCAAAACCAAACCCGGAAAAACTTCCCTTACCCGGAAGCACGGGTGATTCCACCAGGATAACTCTTTACTCTAACGTAGTCAAGATCATTACGGATCAACTGATCTGACTGCACCTTTAACGGTACTTGGTCAATCAAGGAAGAAACTTGCACTTGGATCATTGGGATCAACGCTTTTTTCCCCATCAAGAGGCACAGCCGTTGATTCCTATCCATAAAACAATTTCTATCCGGAATTTACTTCATCTATCGTAATAATAGAAATTAAATCTTGATTTACGAATCCATCAGTCTAGCCTAACCCCATCCGATCCCATGGGTTAGCCAACCGCCCAACCACTGTAGTGATGGGATCCAATTAAGAATTTGGTTAGGTTTTGTCCCGGGTACCAAGGAAAAGAGTTCCAAGGCCCCCTAGCCGGAAGTTCATGCAAACATAAAACTAGTCACACCACTTACACACCCAATATGAAATTGCCTTTTTCTTAGCATCAACTAGCTTTAAAACAATCCTTTAATAAAACCATTATGTCACTGATGACAATCCTCAAGTCTCTCGTTGAATCCTTATTTCCAGTCATTCATTCATTGGTATACTTATGGCATCATTGGCAACCAGAACGCTCACCACCTGTTCGCTCAGGGGCCTTTTCCATAGTTCCTAGCTCATAGTAACCGGCAATATATTCATATAATAGAATGGAATCTCCGTGGAAGATCAGCAAGATCAACCCACAGATCCATATAAAAGAGCCATGGACTCATCCGTTGAGGACCAGCAAGGTCAATCAACCAGATCCATGCCCGGTTTCAGAAAACAACTCTTACTCCTTGTTCTAATATCTTCCACGACGCACGTGTGAGTATCTTCGGTGACCCAGAGCCCGAGCACCGTATGGTCAGCACCCTCTAGGATCCTTCGTCATCGCAGGTGACCTAGCGCTTCACTCATAGGCCGCTTCCTTGGTCCCTCATCCACCGTACCGGAAGCTCACCATTTAAATCGAACCGAGGCTGGTCAAGACCTCGATCGACCTTGCTACGCGAGACGTCCTCCATTGACTCTCCGTCACAGTTGCAACTTTATCAGTTAGGTCTCCACGACCTTAATCACAAGACGGTCAAAATACTTCCCCAGCATTCTTGACATAAAACAGCCATTTACAAACAGCATTTACAAACAGTTTACAAATACAATTTCTATATTAACTCTCATATTTCCACATTATCTCTCATTAATCCACATTACTTATTCCACATTCCATTTATATGTGTACTCATCCAATCACATCATTTTCCATCTCTTCACTTCAGATTCCTTCACATTACATATCATATATTCACATCCATATCCACATCCATACATCCTCATCCACATCCACATTCACATCCATACATCCACATCTACATGCTTACCTCCATTTTCACATCCTCATTTATACATCCACATCCCATATCCACATTCATACATACACATCCATATCCATATCCATACATCCACATCTACATGCATACATCCACTATCACGTCCTTATTCATACATCCACATCCACATACATACATACATCCACATTCACATTCCCATTCACATCTCTACATCCACATCTACATCCACATACATACATACATCCACATCCACATTCCACATTCACATCTATACATCCACATCTACATCCACATTCACATATATTCACATCCACATTCCCATTCACATCTATACATCCACATCTACATCCACATACATACATACATCCACATCCACATTTCACATTCACATCTATACAGCCACATCTACATCCACATTCACATCTATGCATATACATCTTCATGCATACATCCATTTTCACATTCATACATCCACACTCCCATCTCCACATCCACACATCCACATACATACATCCATTTCCACATTCCCATTCATATAACCCCATATGCTTCACATCTAATCTTTTACATTACATCCATTCTTCTCGCCCTATCACAACCCATATACATCTTATCCTATCACATACACTTCTTACCTCATCCCATACACATCTTATCACATCTTAATTCATCTTATCACCTCTCTTATCACCTCTTATCACATCTTATACACCTCTTATCACATCCTATCACATCTCATATCTATTTATAGAATACAAGAGAATTCTTATATTTGGTATAAGATTTCTTTACACATTTATTTATGCATAAATTCCATTTAAGGAAATTAATACCTTCGAAGTAAAAATCAATCTTTTATGCATCTTCCTATGCATAATTTCATTTTAAATGAAAATGACACTTTTGAATTAAAATTCAATCTTTTATGCATCTTCCTATGCATAAATTCAATTTGGATGAGAATAACGCTTTTGAATTGAAATCTTGTTCTTTTATGCATCTTCTTGTGCATAAATTCAATTTAGGTGAGAATGACACTTTGAATTAAAAATCAAACTTCTATGCATCTTCTTATGCATAAATTCAATTTGGTAGGAATTACACTTTTAGAATAAAAGAATTTCTCTTATGCATCTAAGTTATATGCATAAAATCCATTTATGATGAAAATCACACTTTTAGTATAAAAAGAATATCTTTTATGCATACCTCTATGCATGAAATCCAATATGATAAAAGTAACACTCTTACAATAAAATAATCAACTTTTATGCATATCTCTATGCATGAAACTCAATTATGATAAAAGTCACACTTTTATAATAAAATAATCAACTTTTATGCATACCTCTATGCATGAAATTCAATATAATAAAAGTAACATTTTTGATATAAAAATTTATCCATTATGCATATTTCTATGCATGAAATAAAAATGATAAAAGTACCACTTTTGATATAAAAATTTATCCTTTATGCATACTTCTATGCATGAAAATAAAAATGATAAAAATATAAAAATTCAATTTCTCCATGATTATAATGAATTTCTTTCAATTAATCTAGGATGATAATTCCTAGAATATGGTAGGATGTCCTCTTTTTATGCTTTGAATGAAATTATTTTATGCGTAATTTTTATAAAACTTTTGCCATAGCTCCGCTACTATGACTGATAAATCTCAATTTTTCTAAGGGATAAAGCTTATCATTAAGGAAATAATTAAAATGACCTCTAATTGGATCATTAATCCATAATGGATTGAATCATCAATATACATAAACTAAAAGCATAGAAAAAAGCCATTAATTTGGCCTCAAGTATAGCTTAATCTTGGATTAAGGAAAAGCTTTATGAAAAGCTTCATTTGGATTGAGAATGGGTCATGAGTATGACCATTTCTTGAGTGAGAGAGAGAAATTACGTAAAAACCATTAGAATTTAAACATAATTAGAAATTTATGTAATTCTTTACTATCATTAATTAATTAACTTCAATAGCATTCATCAAATTATGTAACTCTTCACTACTATTCACCAATTAACTTCAATAGCATTTAAAAAACCATACCAATTAAGCTTCTCAAGCTTGAGAGGGGTTGAGAAGAGAGAAACATTGAGAAATTATAGAAAAGATCAATATTCACTAATTACCTTACAAATTGCTTGATTCTTTGTTCACGGTAGAGGCCCCCAACCAATCAATTGGTTAAGTATGTTGATGGAGCCACCAATGGGGATTGAAGAAAGAGAGAAGTGCCAAAAACTAATGAATTATTAATGAATTCATAGTTCTTGGCTTAGGTGGAGTAGAGTAACAATGCATAAACACTATATATTTTTTTTCAACAAGGGGAGGCTTCTATTTATAGGAAAAATTGAGCTCCTAACCAAACAAACTGATTCTAGAATTTTCCAACTCAGTTTGGTCAATTTTTGACCATTTTTAGGTCAGTTGAGCTAATTTTTTGTAACTAGACTTGAATTAGGAGAGAGGAGAGATGAAATATCTCAATTTTTATGAGTTTAAAACTCATTCAAGCATGTGAAATATGCACCTCCTTTAAAGAACTCCCCTTCCTTACATATGTGTCAAAATAGCATCATTATACCAAAATATCTCATATTTTTAATATTGCTCATAGTTTTTTACTAATAAACCTTGTACATTTTCAACTCTTCATCTTATGTGAAATATGCACCTCCTTTAAAGAACTCCCCTTCCTTACATAGTGTCAATATGAAATCATTATACCCAAAATATCTCATATTTTTAATATTGCTCATAGTTTTTTACTAATAAACCTTGTACATTTTCAAAGAAATCTGGATGAGTAAGTTATGCATACATTTTCGTTTCCTCTTCTTCTTTGGAATTTTCTACAGTGGGCTGGCATATTTATACGGATGTGGTCTGCTTGGTTGTAACCAAATCATTACCAAACAATTGCCCTACCATGGGTTGTTCTCTCAACGTTCTTAAATCTATCTTTAGAATTTGTGAATCCCTACGCACATACGCATGATCTAATGTCCAATCGTGTACCAGATACGATTCCCTCATGAAGACACTCCCCAATATTACATCATATGAGTCTGGTTGGTGGAGAAAGTCCATTACTACAAATGTATGATGGTAGCGAAACTTAAAGGGTTTGAGTCTCACATTCTCTAAAAGCCCAATGGGCTTTGAAGACGTTATGTCTTCCATTTCAATGATAAGATCTGCTGTTTTTAGATTGGGTTTTTCCTAGTTTTCCTCCCAACACAATTTTGTGATGATGCTAATCCGCGCCCACCATCCGGGATAGCAAGTGCCTCTGGTACCTGTTATCTTCTTATGATGAATTGGGATTGTAGCATTAGTGTCTTCACTTTCATAATAATGCCCCAATTGATTAATCGGCATCGTGGATGACTCTGGTTGTTCTTTCCTTTGTGTGTTTTAAGGTTCTTTCTACAAGAGGTGATAGAACATCCTCTGTACTGTCGGCTGGCCTTAGTCCACATTCTACCCATTCCTTTATGTCTACCCATAGTGTTGGTGAATTGCATAGCAGTTTTCCCAATGGCATTTACATAGAGGTGGACAGTACGGCCGCGAGGCCGCCTATGTCTTTGGGTTCTTTGGCGTATCAATGCGGTCCACCGCAACCAGCAGTCCTCTTCTCATGTTTGAGTTTATATCCTTACCCTTCCACTATACCGTGGTTTGAAACACATGTACTGGCGTGTTATTATATAGGACATAGAATTCTGGTGCAATCTCCGTAGCTTCCTCATAGCACTCTCCACTCAGTTCTACTTCATGCACCATATCCATATCTTCTGATGGCTCCTCAATCAATACTTGGTTGATTTTAGCCTATGGTGATTGTGGTGGTAGAACAGGTGGTGGTAGAGGTGAAGTGCCCTATATACCCGAAACATCCCCCTAGGTAAATAGGAAGAGTTTGGCTATATCCTGCAACTACAGTGATTTGCATAGGTGGACCAAGGCTCATATTCAATTGCCAGTCTACAACATTCATCAAGATTAGCCGGTCGGGGGGGGCTAATACTAGATAATCATGCATCTTGTGGTCTCTAACTCCTCTCTGAAAGCAAGGCAATAAATGATCCATGAGTTATCCTTTCCTGTAGTTTGCACCTTGAATTTAAATGCCTTAGCCGAGACACATAGTTTTGCATGGACTCCATTTCCTTTTGTTTGATGTTATATAGCTGTGCCATAGGACTCCATCTGTTGCCGCTTCTAGCAAAGCTGGTCACAAACACATTCTTGAGTGATGTAAAATTAACCTTATCTTCGGGTTTGATGGTTCAGAACCATTGATGCACTTTTCCTTCTAGGGTCAATGAGAAAGCATGAATCATTGTTACATCACTGACTGGCCCGTAGGTTTCGCATGTGGACTCAAAGATCTCTTAATGTTGAATAGGATCCCCATCCCATAGAATTTTTGAACGAGCTTTAAAATGATGTTTGGCTTCATTTGGGAGGGTCAGGATTCTAGAGCAGTGCCTAGTTCCCTGACCATTCCTCGGCCCATTTTTGCAACCATATTCAACAAATCTGTCCTTGTGGCTGCATTAAGATCTATGGTTGGATCCACCCTTGGTCTTTGAGGAACTACTCCTCCCCTACCTATACCTCGTCCTCTTCCTATGTTAGCTCTTCTAGGTATTTTCGGTCTATGGGATGGTCTAGCCACTTCATTCTGGAATGGCTCATCATAAGTCACCTCTGTAAACCTTTGCAAAAGGAAGAGTTCCATGTCCTCTAGGAACGTGGGATGATTGATTATCTGCTCAATGTCCTTTTTTGTGTACAGAAGGTCTTCCACTTCACCCGCTTCTCTTTCTAGATTATCCCCTTCATCTAGGGTTACAAACCCTTCCTCCGCTCTAGGCTCTTCATTAATGGGTTCTAAGTTTGGAATTTCTCCCACTCTTGCCCATGACTATTTTCGGCTCCTTACCTTGTGATTGAAGTAAGTTTATACTTCCCATCTCCTTTTGTTTGGCTCTAGCTCTTCGAGTATCGAGCTCTTATTTCCTTAAGCTCAATTCTCATAGCGACTGTTCTACCTCAATCCTTTTCAGATCTAATTCTATTTCATCTGAGGTTGGGAAGAATACTTGACCAGTCCTGGGTGCGCTTTACATGCCTCTTCTCCTACGAGGGGTGCTAGTGTTTCAAAGCCTCAAATTTGAAGGTTGGATAGGTACTTCTTACCTTTGACCAAGTCTAGCGTTGGTTGACGGACCCATGCTTGCAGATTGCGCCTCTTCATCATTGCCGGTTTGGAGACTAAAAAATCCTCAGGCTATATCAATGATACCGTTGGATTTGGTAGGGGGAGTGGTTTCTCGTCTTCCCCAAACCCAGAGTATCGCGGCCCTTCTTCCATGGATTCTGCAACCCCACAAGTGTGCCAAACAATTGTGCAAAGCCTGAACTAGAAGCATTGCCAACAAGCTCTGGTTGCAACCCCACAGGTGTGTCTAACATTGTGGCATTATTTAGGGGAGATAGATTTTTGAAGATTAATTGGACCAGGCTTTGAGGAGTCATGTGATGTACTTCCGTCCTCTCTTGATGTGTTGCCTCACTGATACTGGAATCCTACTGCCCTAGTACTTCTTGATATGACTTTATTTCTTGCGTGAGTTCGACCTCAATTTGCTGTGTCTCTTCGGTGACATCTGGTATGAATCCCCTTATGGGAGGGACTCCAGACTGTGGTATTATGTCACCTATTTTGGATTCATCTGGAATGGTTTTTGCTTGGATGGCCTTGATCCTTCCATGATTGGGATCATATGTTGCACCACCTCAGGTGGTACACCCTTCATCTCTTTGTAGTTCTAGGCGAAAAAATCCTTAAACTCCTTAAGGAGAGTAACAAGCTTATTTTCTTCAACCGAAGTCAAGGCCTTAGCAATATAAATAGGTTTGGCTTCCTCCCCTGGTCCCGCAATATCAACTTCCTTGACTTTAGCTAGGACATCATATGATGTGGACATCCCATCTTCCTTAACTCTTTTTGCTGTCAGTCGGACCACCTTTTGTTCAACAACTGTGTAGGTTTTGAAATGGTGTGGTATTGAAAGCAACTCTGGTTTATCCTCATTCTCACTTTTTGTTTTAGCCATAACTTTCATGCCCTCTCGCTCAGCTTCTACCAAAGATTCGGTGCCTAGCTTTCGTAAGCTTAGGCATTTCTGGTTCTTGAAGGATGACTTCCTCCTTATGTTTCCCTTCCAATGATATCTTACTCCATTCCTCACCCCAATCCTTAGAAAACTCGTCTTTTATCTTAGTGGCTTCGAGGTATCTTAGCCACTGGGTATCCGTGGGTTTTCTTCGTAGTAGGGCATTTTGTCGAGCAATATTTTATTTCTGCTTTCGCCATCTTCTAAGTAGCTAGGCACTCGTACGGCCCTGTGATCCATTCCCTTCTATGCTAGAGACCCCCTCTTTTGATTCCTCATCAAGAGTTTGCCAATTGACCATACAGATAGAGGTTGTGAGATCCCTGATCCCACCGAGCAATGGATTCAGGATACTGGCAGCGAAAGTAGCACATCATGCACGGGTAGGGGTCTCACACTCGAGGCCTCGCCCACGGATATCCGAACAAGAGACTAATCCGTCGGTTTGTCCAAAACCGAAACCGGAAAAACTTCCTTTACCCGGAAAGCATGGGCGATTCCACCAAGATAACTCTTTACTCTAACGTAGTCAAGATCATTACGGATCAACTGATCTGACTGCACCTTTAACAGTACTTGGTCAAATCAAGGAAGAAACTTGCACTTGGATCATTGGGATCAACGCTTTTTTCCCCATCAAGAGGCACAGCCGTTGATTCCTATCCATAGAATAATTTCTATCCGGGATTTACTACATCTATCGTAATAATAGAAATTAAATCTCGATTTACGGATCCATCAGTCCAGCCTAACCCCATCCGATCCCATGGGTTAGCCAACCGCCCAACCACTGTAGTGATGGGATCCAATTTGGAATTTGGTTAGGTTTTGTCCCGAGTACCAAGGAAAAGAGTTCCAAGGCCCCCTAGCCGGAAGTTCATGCAAACATAAAACTAGTCACAAAAAGGGAAGCTCCAAAAACTAGTGAATTATTAAATGAATTCACAGTTCTTGGCTTAGGTGGAGTAGAGTAACGATGCATAAACACTATATATTTTTCAACAAGGGGGAGGCTTCTATTTATAGGAAAAATTGAGCTCCTAACCAAACAAACTGATTCTAGAATTTTCTAAATCAGTTTGGTCAATATTTGACCATTTTTAGGTCAGTTAAGCTAACTTTTTGGAACTAGACTTGAATGAGGAGAGAGGAGAGATGAAATATCTCAATTTTTATGAGTTTAAAACTCATTCAAGCATGTGAAATATGCACCTCCTTTAAAGAACTCCCCTTCCTTACATATGTGTCATAATGGAATCATTTTAATATTGCTCATAGTTTTTTACTAATAAACCTTGTACATTTTCAACTCTTCATCTTATGTGAAATATGCACCTCCTTTAAAGAACTCCCCTTCCTTACATATGTGTCATAATGGAATCATTTTAATATTGCTCATAGTTTTTTACTAATAAACCTTGTACATTTTCAACTCTTCATCTTATGTGAAATATGCACCTCCTTTAAAGAACTCCCCTTCCTTACATATGTGTCATAATGGAATCATTTTAATATTGCTCATAGTTTTTTACTAATAAACCTTGTACATTTTCAACTCTTCATCTTATGTGAGCATTTACTCATTTTTGGGTATCTTCTTTTACAAATTGGATTTATCTCCTCCCTACACATGGATTGATGCTATTGTCCCATAGGAACCTTAATTGGACCATAATCCAAAAATTTCTGAAAATCTAGACCCTTAGGCTAAGGTCCTTTATACCCATTTCCAATTAATTCCAATTGCACATTGGAAAGTTCTTTTTGAATTTCTGTTTTAGGGAAACTTATTTTAATAAGATGAGTTATTTTTCTATCCAAAAATATTCATAATCTGAATATTCTCTCTCTAGAATATTTTCTCTCTCTAGGTTAAAACAGTTAGAAACAAGGTCTTTATATTTCTGAAGAGGGATTGATTACAGGGGAAGATACTAGACATCAAAAGGGGGTTGGGGGAGGAATCTTACATTCTACCCCACTTAAAAAATGCGAGATGTCCTCATCTCGCAAACTGAGATAATTTCGCAAGATGCACGAATATGAGACTTAGAGAAAAATTTTAATCAAGGTTAACCACCAAGAAAAGTCTTAAAGAGAGCAAGATTCAAAATAAGAACAAGATTTAAACTTTATTCATTCTCAGAACTTATACAGTAAGGATAGAAGAACTCTTTACACTTCCATAAGCCCGTCCATCATATGATCACAAAAGCAGCACTCACAAGCTGCGCAAGTATAGGGTAACTCATCTATGGGAATGATTCTGCTGGTTATTGCCGCACCTATCTCAGTGGTATGAGGTGATCTAACAAAAGGACCTCTGAGAGGTAAGCCAAAAACAGGGTAAAGGCATATCTTCTCATGAGGAAGAAAACACGCCAGTAAGAAGACCCGCTCAGAAAACCCAAGATGTCTTGATCTCATGACGCAGTAGTATCGGGGACCCAAACCCAAAGCTTCAATAACCATGGCCAAGCGGACATTGTTACGAAAGTGCTGCTGACCCCAGGGTGTTACCCTAGTTATGTTTTGATAGGTCCGCCATTTGGTCTAAGCTACAGAAGTTCCCAAGTGAGGGAAAAGTGAGCACTCATACTGTTCTATAAAATCTTTCTTCACAGACTCGCTTGCGTCTTGAAGGTGAGAAATCATCATGGATAAAACTAATTCCTGTTGCCAAGCCATGAAGGAGATTAAGAAGAAGGGAGATCGATGGAAGTAAGATTACTGTGAGCGACAAGTAAAAGTTACGACTTATATAAAGGAAGGAGCTAGCGTAACCTAGAAGCCAACGGTAACTTGCCACTGAAGTTTTACCGTCTTTCCATGATTTGGGTTTGGCACATTTTTCTATAGAAGGCATTAAGAACTTTGAGATGAGGAGATAAAAGAAGCTTGTAGGCTAAGTCACCTACTTTCATTGAATTCAGATAAGGTTCACAATATCTGGGGGATAACTTCTTATACTCCCCAAGAGATAAAGAACTTCTTTTTGGGCCGTACTCGAATGAAAACCAAAACCGTGGTATCCAAAACACCAATTTTCACTTCTGAACTCATTGTTCTGAATCCTTAAAACAGGTGGGACTCCTGAGAAGTATTCTAGGAAAAGGATCTTTTTTTTTTTAATAACAGAATCTTTCTTTTATTTTTGAGAGGGAATAATTATAAGATCAAAAGGGAGATTCTTACTCCTATATACCTCGAAGGTTGGGGAGGAATCTTACATTCTACCCCACTTAAAAAAGTGCGAGATGTCCTCATCTCGCAAGGTAGAGGATAACTCTTTTTCTTAAGATCCAATTTTATTCTGGGGTTCCTTATATTCTGGTCAACCCAACAGAATACTGGGATAAATATCCCTTAGAACTCATCAACAATTCATTCAGATCATATCATTCATATCTTTAACATGATAATGGTCCATTAGACCGAAAAATTTCCTTTTGAACATTCCTCCACGGGAATTTTAGTCAAGTAAGTTCTCAATTTGTCATCCCTTAACTTGATCTAACGGTCAAGTATTAATAGTAGCAATCTGACAGCACAATCCACTAATCTCATAGTGATTTGCTGAATCATTATCATCATTCCAGTTATGAATATCATCACAGGGACTCGTCCCATTCATCCTCATTGAGGTTTTGCTCAGCTTATTACATTTCAACCAAATTTTAGGGATCATCATTTTTCAATCAGAATCCAAATCAATTCATCAATTCTCAAACAGAATTAAAAATCATATCAACCACATTCAAAATCATCCTATGGATAGCATTAACGCTTATAATTTCAAGTCTTAGATTTACTCGTATATACTGTCAGTAAAGAGCTGCAGTATACTCTCGGTATATACGGGTAGTCACGGCCCTTGGAATTATAAGGTAAATACCATCATGTCTAGGCCTCAAGCAAGTCAGGGATTCTATATAATTGCGGTACTTCCATCTGAAGACCCAATTACCAAATTACAAATTTTAGTTTGAATATCAAATTGTATGACTTATATCACACAATTACAACCTTTTTGTGTTTCTTGATAAATTTTTGACATATTTGTCTTCTCAGTTGATCTTTATTAACCAAATGCTCTGATATCAACTGTGAGATCCCTGATCCCACCAAGCAACGGATTCAGGATACTGGCAGCGAAAGTAGCACATCATGCGCGGGTAGGGGTCTCACACTCGAGGCCTCGCCCACGGATATCCGAACAAGAGACTAATCCGTCGGTTTGTCCAAAACCGAAACCGAAAAAACTTCCTTTACCCGGAAAGCATGGGCGATTCCACCAGGATAACTCTTTACTCTAACGTAGTCAAGATCATTACGGATCAACTGATCTGACTGCACCTTTAACAGTACTTGGTCAAATCAAGGAAGAAACTTGCACTTGGATCATTGGGATCGACGCTTTTTTCCCCATCAAGAGGCACAGCCGTTGATTCCTATCCATAGAATAATTTCTATCCGGGATTTGCTTCATCTATCGTAATAATAGAAATTAAATCTCGATTTACGGATCCATCAGTCCAGCCTAACCCCATCCGATCTCATGGGTTAGCCAACCGCCCAACCACTGTAGTGATGGGATCCAATTTGGAATTTGGTTAGGTTTTGTCCCGGGTACCAAGGAAAAGAGTTCCAAGGCCCCCTAGCCAGAAGTTCATGCAAACATAAAACTAGTCACACCACTTACACACCCAATATGAAATTGCCTTTTTCTTAGCATCAGCTAACTTTAAAACAATCCTTTAATGAAACCATAGTACCACTGATCACAATCTTCCAATTTATCCGGTTGATTCATAATTTCCCATCATTCCTTCATCAGAGTATCTATGGCATCATTGGCAACTAGAACGCTCACCACCTGTCCACACAGGGGCCTTTTCAATAGTTCCTAGCCCATAATACTCGGCAATATAATCACTTATAAAAATTCAAGATGGACTCTCGTTGAAGATCAGCAAGATCAACCAACAGATCCATATAAAGAGCCATGGACTCATCCATTGAAGACCAGCAAGGTCAATCAACCAGATCCATGCCCGATTTCACAAAACAACTCTTACTCCTTGTTCCAATATCTTCCTCGACGCACGCGTGGGTATCCTGGGCGACCCAGAGCCCGAGCACTGTATGGTCAGCACCCTCTAGGATCCTTCGCAGGTGACCTAGCGCTTCACTCATAGGCCGCTTCCTTGGTCCCTCATCCACCGTACCGGAAGCTCACCATTTAAATCGAACCGAGGCTGGTCAAGACCTCGGTCGACCTTGCTACGCGAGACGTCCTCCATTGACTCTCCGTCAGCAGTTGCAACTTTAACAGTTAGGTCTTCATGACCTTAATCCACAAGATGGTCAAAATGCTTCCCCAGCATTCTTGACATAAAACAGTCATTTACAAACAGTCACAAAATACAGTTTCTAAATCGAACTCTCGTCTTTCCACATTATCCCTCCTTAGTCCACATTACTTATTCCACATTCCATTCAATGTGTACTCATTCTCATCCATTTCCTCATATCGACGACACATTAATTCACATTCACATCCATACATCCACATTTACATGGATACATCCATTTTCACATCCTCATTTATACATCCACATCCCATATCCACATTCATACATACACATCCATATCCACATCCATACATCCACATCCACATCCACATTCACATTCACATCCACATTCACATCCTCATTTATACATCCACATCCACATCCACATTCACATCCATACATCCACATCTACATGCATACCTCCATTTTCACATCCTCATTTATACATCCACATCCCTTATCTACATTCATACATACACATCCATATCCACATCCACATCCACATTCATATTCACATCCATATATCCACATCTACATGCATACATCCATTATCACGTCCTCATTCATACATCCACATCCACATACATACATACATCCACATCCACATACATACATACATCCACATCCACATTCCCATTCACATCTATACATCCACATCTACATCCACATACATACATACATCCACATCCACATTCCCATTCACATCTATACATCCACATCTACATCCACATTCATATACATCCACATCCACATTCCCATTCACATCTATACATTCACATCTACATCCACATACATACATACATCCACATCCACATTCCCATTCACATCTATACATCCACATCTACATCCACATTCACATCCACATTCCCATTCACATCTATACATCCACATCTACATCCACATTCACATCTATGCATATACATCTTCATGCATACATCCATTTTCACATTCATACATCCATACTCCCATCTCCACATCCACACATCCACATACATACATCCATTTCCACATTCCCATTCATGTAACCCCATATGCCTTCACATCTAATCTTTTACATCACATCCATTCTCGCCCTATCACAACCCATATACATCCTATCCTATCACATACACTTCTTACCTCATCCCATACACATCTTATCACATCTTAATTCATCTTATCACCTCTTATCACCTCTTATACACCTCTTATCACATCCTATCACACCTCATATCTATTTATAGAATACAAGAGAATTCTTATATTTGATATAAGATTTCTTTACACATTTACTTATGCATAAATTCCATTTAAGGAGATTAATACTTCCGAAGAAAAATCAATCTTTTATGCATCTTCCTATGCATAAATTCATTTTAAATGAAAATGACACTTTTGAATTAAAATTCAATCTTTTATGCATCTTCCTATGCATAAATTCAATTTAGATGAGAATGACACTTTTGAATTAAAAATCAAATTTTTTTTATGCATCTTCTTATGCATAAAGTCGATTTGGTAGGAATTACACTTTTAGAATAAAAGAATTTCTCTTATGCATCTAAGTTATGCATAAAATCCATTTATGATGAAAATCACACTTTTAGTATAAAAAGAATATCTTTTATGCATACCTCCATGCATGAAACCCAATTATGATAAAAGTAACACTTTTATAATAAAATAATCAACTTTTATGCATACCTCTATGCATGAAATTCAATTGTGACAAAAGTAACACTTTTACATTAAAATAATCATCTTTTATGCATACCTCTATGCATGAAATCCAATATGATAAAAGTAACACTTTTGATATAAAAAAAATTATCCTTTATGCATACTTCTATGCATGAAAATTAAAAATGATAAAAGTAACACTTTTGATGTAAAAATTTTCCTTTATGCATACTTCTATGCATGAAAATTAAAAATGATAAAAGTAACACTTTTAATATAAAAAATTTATCTTTTATGCATACTTCTATGCATGAAATTTAAAAATGATAAAAGTAACACTTTTGATATAAAATTTTTTCCTTTATACATACTTCTATGCATGAAAATTAAAAATGATAAAAGTAACACTTTTAATATAAAAAAATTATCTTTTTTGCATACTTCTATGCATGAAAATCAATTATGCATAATATAAAAATTAATTTCTCTATGATTACAATGAATATCTTTCAATTAATCTAGGATAATAATTCCTAGAATATGGTAGGAAGTCCTCTTTTTATGCTTTGAATGAAATTATTTTATGCATAATTTTTATAAAAATTTTGCCATAGCTCCGCTGCTATGACTGATAAATCTTAATTTTTCTAAGAGATAAAGCTTATCATTAAGGAAATAATTAAAATGATCTCTAATTGGATCATTCATCCATAATGGATTGAATCATCAATATACATAAACTAAAAGCATAGAAAAAAGCCATTAATTTGGCCTCAAGCATAGCTTAATCTTGGGTTAAGGAAAAGCTTTATGAAAAGCTTGATTTGGATTGAGAATGGGTCATGAGTATGACCATTTCTTGATTGAGAGAGAGAAATTACATAAAAACTATTAGAATTTAAACATAAATGGAAATTAACTTCAATAGCATTTATTAAATTATGTAACTCTTCACTAACATTCTCAATTCACTTCAATAGCATTCAAAAAAAAACCATACCAATTAAGCTTCTCAAGCTTGAGAGGGGTTAAAAAGAGAGAAACATTGAGAAATTATAGAAAAGATCAATATTCACTAATTATCTTACAAATTACTTGATTCTTTGTTCACGGTAGAGGCCCCCAACCAATCAATTGGTTAAGTATGTTGATGGAGCCACTAATGGGGATTGAAGAAAGAGGGAAGCTCCAAAAACTAGTGAATTATTAAATGAATTCACAGTTCTTGGCTTAGGTGGAGTAGAGTAACGATGCATAAACACTATATATTTTTCAACAAGGGGGAGGCTTCTATTTATAGGAAAAATTGAGCTCCTAACCAAACAAACTGATTCTAGAATTTTCTAAATCAGTTTGGTCAATATTTGACCATTTTTAGGTCAGTTAAGCTAACTTTTTGGAACTAGACTTGAATGAGGAGAGAGGAGAGATGAAATATCTCAATTTTTATGAGTTTAAAACTCATTCAAGCATGTGAAATATGCACCTCCTTTAAAGAACTCCCCTTCCTTACATATGTGTCATAATGGAATCATTTTAATATTGCTCATAGTTTTTTACTAATAAACCTTGTACATTTTCAACTCTTCATCTTATGTGAAATATGCACCTCCTTTAAAGAACTCCCCTTCCTTACATATGTGTCATAATGGAATCATTTTAATATTGCTCATAGTTTTTTACTAATAAACCTTGTACATTTTCAACTCTTCATCTTATGTGAAATATGCACCTCCTTTAAAGAACTCCCCTTCCTTACATATGTGTCATAATGGAATCATTTTAATATTGCTCATAGTTTTTTACTAATAAACCTTGTACATTTTCAACTCTTCATCTTATGTGAGCATTTACTCATTTTTGGGTATCTTCTTTTACAAATTGGATTTATCTCCTCCCTACACATGGATTGATGCTATTGGCCCATAGGAACCTTAATTGGACCATAATCCAAAAATTTCTGAAAATCTAGACCCTTAGGCTAAGGTCCTTTATACCCATTTCCAATTAATTCCAATTGTACATTGGAAAGTTCTTTTTGAATTTCTGTTTTAGGGAAACTTATTTTAATAAGATGAGTTATTTTTCTATCCAAAAATATTCATAATCTGAATATTCTCTCTCTAGAATATTTTCTCTCTCTAGGTTAAAACAGTTAGAAACAAGGTCTTTATATTTCTGAAGAGGGATTGATTACAGGGGAAGATACTAGACATCAAAAGGGGGTTGGGGGAGGAATCTTACAGAGGTAGTGGGAACAGTTGCGAATTCCACATATTGGGTTCCTCAGGGCTGAATAAATCTATGGTAGCTAGCACATGCATCCAGTTTTCAGTGAAATCTGGATGAGTAAGTTATGCATACATTTTTGTTTCCTCTTCCTCTTTGGAATTTTCGACAGTGGGCTGGCATATTTATACGGATGTGGTCTGCTTGGTTGTAACCGAATCATTACCAAATTGCCCTACCATGGGTTGTTCTCTCAACGTTCTTAGATCTATCTTTAGAATTTGTGAATCCCTACGCACATACGCATGATCTAATGTCCAATCGTGCACCAACAGATATGATTCCCTCATGAAGACACTCCCCAATATTACGTCATATGAGTCTGGTTGGTGGAGAAAGTCCATTACTACAAATGTATGATGGTAGCAAAACATAAAGGGTTTGAGTCTCACATTCTCTAAAAGCCCAATGGGCTTTGAAGACGTTATGTCTGCCATTTCAATGATAAGATCTGCTGTTTTTAGATTGGGTTTTTCCTAGTTTTCCTCCCAACACAATTTTGTGATGATGCTAATCCCCGCCCACCATCCGGGATAGCAAGTGCCTCTGGTACCTGTTATCTTCTTATGATGAATTGGGATTGTAGCATTATTGTCTTCACTTTTATAATAATGCTCCAATTGATTAATCGGCATCGTGGACGACTCTGGTTGTTCTTTCCTTTGTGTGTTTTAAGGTTCTTTCTACAAGAGGTGATAGAACATCCTCTGTACTGTCGGCTGGCCTTAGTCCACATTCTACCCATTCCTTTATGTCTACCCATAATGTTGGTGAATTGCATAGCAGTTTTTCCTTCATCAGAGTATCTATGACATCATTGGCAACTAGGACGCTCACCACCTGTCCACTCAGGGGTCGTTTCCTAATCCCTAGCCCATTATACTCGGCAATATAATCACTTATCAAGATGGACTCTCGTTGAAGATCAGCAAGATCAACCAACAGATCCATATAAAGAGCCATGGACTCATCCATTGAAGACCAGCAAGGTCAATCAACCAGATCCATGCCCGATTTTCAGAAAACAACTCCAACTCTGTTCCAATATCTTCCTCGACGCATGCGTGGGTATCCTAGGCGACCCAGAGCCCGAGCACCGTATGGTCAGCACCCTCTAGGATCCTTCGCAGGTGACCTAGCGCTTCACTCATAGGCCGCTTCCTTGGCCCCTCATCCACCGTACCGGAAGCTCACCATTTTAATCGCACCGAGGCTGGTTAAGACCTCGACCGACCTTGCTATGCGAGACGTCCTTCATTGACTCTCCGTCAGCAGTTGCAACTTTTTCAGTTAGGTCTCCACGACCTTAATCACAAGATGGTCACAATGCTTTCCCAGCAATCTTGACATAAAACAGTCATTTACAAACAGCATTTACAAACAGTTACAAAAATACAGTTTCTATATTAACTCTCATTTTTCCACCTTATCCCTCATCAATCCACATTGCTTATTCCACATTCCAATTATATGTGTACTCATCCCATCACATCATTTTCCATCTCATCACTTCAGATTCCTTCACATCACATATCATATATTCACATCCATACATATATCTACATCCACATCCACATCCACATTCACATCCATACATCCACATCTACATCCATACATCTATTTTCACATCCACATCTACATGCACATTCATGCATCCACATCCATACATCCACATCTACATGCACATTCACATCCATACATCCACATCTATATGCGTACATTCACATCTACATGCATACATCCACATCCCTATGCATATATCCACATCCACAATCACATTCTCCTCCATACCTCTACATCTACATGCATACATCCACCTCCACATTCACATCCACATCTATACATCTACATCTACATGCATACATCTACCTCCACATCTATACATCTACATCTACATGCATACATTTACATCTCCATTCACATCCATATCTATACATCTACATCTACATGCATCCATCCACATCTCTATTTACATCCTCATCTATACATCTACTTCTACATGCATACATCCACATCTCCATGCATACATCCACCTCCACATTCACACTCACATCCATACATCTACATCTACATGCAAACATCCACATCTCCATGCATAATAAAACTCTTTTAATTAATCTAGGATGATAGTTCCTAGAATATGGTAGGAAGTCCTCTTTTTATGCTTTGAATGAAATTATTTTATGCGTAATTTCTATAAAAATTTTGCCATAGCTCCGCTACTATGACTGATAAATCTTAATTTTTTCTAAGGGATAAAGCTTATCATTAAGGAAATAATTAGAATAATAATTGGATCATCAATCCATAATTTATTGAATCATCATTATACATAAACTAAAAGCATAGAAAAAAGCCATTTAATTTGGCCTCAAGCATAGCTTAATCTTGGATTAAGAAAAAGCTTTATGAAAAGCTTCATTTGGATTGAGAATGGGTCATGAGTATAACCATTTCTTGAGTGAGAGAGAGAAATTACATAAAAACCATTAGAATTTAAACATAAATGGAAATTAACTTCAATAGCATTTATTAAATTATGTAACTCTTCACTACTATTCACCAATTAACTTCAATAGCATTTAAAAAACCATACCAATTAAGCTTCTCAAGCTTGAGAGGGGTTGAGAAGAGAGAATCATTGAGAAATTATAGAAAAGATCAAAATTCAATATACTTACCTTATAATTTGCTTGATTCTTTATTCACGGTAGAGGCCCCCAACCAATCAATTGGTTTAGTATGTTGATGGAGCCACCAATGGGGATTGAAGAAGGAGAGAAGTGTCAAAAACTAGTGAATTATTAAAGAATTCACAGTTCTTGGCTTAGGTGGAGTAACAAAGCATAAGACACTATATATTTTGGCTTAGGTGGAGTAGAGTAACAAAGCATAAGACACTATATATTTTGGCTTAGGTGGAGTAGAGTAACAAAGCATAAGGCATTATATATTTTGGCTTAGGTGGAGTAGAGTAACAATGCATAAGACACTATATATTTTGGCGTAGGTGGAGTAGAGTAACAAAGCATAAGACACTATATATTTTGGCTTAGGTGGAGTAGAGTAACAAAGCATAAGACACTATATATTTTGGCTTAGGTGGAGTAGAGTAACAAAGCATAAGACACTATATATTTTGGCTTAGGTGGAGTAGAGTAACAAAGCATAAGACATTATATATTTTGGCTTAGGTGGAGTAGAGTAACAATGCATAAGACACTATATTTTTTTCAACAAGGGGAGGCTTCTATTTATAGGAAAATTTGAGCTCCTAACCAAACAAACTGATTCTAGAATTTTCCAAGTCATTTAGGTCACTTTTTGACCATTTTTAGGTCAGTTAAGCTAACTTTTTGGAACTAGTCTTGAATGAGGAGAGAGGAGAGATGAAATATCTCCATTTTTATGAGTTTAAAACTCATTCAAGCATGTGAAATATGCACCTCCTTTAAAGAACTCCCCTTCCTTACATATGTGTCATAATGGAATCATTGAGAAATTGCTCATAGTTTTTTACTAATAAACCTTGTACATTTTCAACTCTTCATCTTATGTGAAATATGCACCTCCTTTAAAGAACTCCCCTTCCTTACATATGTGTCATAATGGAATCATTTTAATATTGCTCATAGTTTTTTTTACTAATAAACCTTGTACATTTTCAACTCTTCATCTTATGTGAATTATGCACCTCCTTTAAAGAACTCCCCTTCCTTACATATGTGTCATAATGGGATCATTTTAATATTGCTCATAGTTTTTTACTAATAAACCTTGTACATTTTCAACTCTTCATCTTATGTGAGCATTTACTCATTTTTGGATACCCAAAATATCTCATATTTTTAACATTGCTCATAGTTTTTTACTAATAAACCTTGTACATTTTCAACTCTTCATCTTATGTGAGCATTTACTCATTTTTGGGTATCTTCTTTTACAAATTGGATTTATCTCCTCCCTACACATGGATTGATGCTATTGGCCCATAGGAACCTTAATTGGACCATAATCTAAAAATTTCTGAAAATCTAGACCCTTAGACTAAGGTTCTTTATACCTATTTCCAATTAATTCCAATTGCACATTGGAAAATTCTTTTTGAATTTTTGTTTCAGGGGAACTTATTTTAATAAGATGAGATATTTTGAATTTCTGTTTCAGGGGAACTTATTTTAATAAGATGAGATATTTTTCTATCCAAAAATATTCAAAATCTGAATATTCTCTCTCTAGAATAATTTTCTCTCTCTAGGCTAAAACAGTTAGAAACAAGGTCTTTATATTTCTAAAGAGGGATTGATTACAGGGGAAGATACTAGACATCAAAAAGGGGGGTTGGGGGAGAAATCTTACACACTTGAAAAACGCGAGATGCCCTCATCTAGCAAACTGGGGTAATTTTGCAAGATACACGAATATGAGATTGAGAGAAAATTTTTAATTAAGATTAACCACCAAGAAAAGTCTCAAAGAGAGAAAGACTCAAGACAAGAACAAAGATTTCAACTTTATTCATTCTTGGAACATATACAGTAAAGATAGAAGAACTTTTTACACTTCCATAAGCCCGTCCATCATATGGTCACAAAAGCAGCACTCACAAGCTGCACATGTGTAAGGTAATTCATCTATGGGAATAATTCGGCCGGTTATTGCAGCACCTATCTCACTGGTATGAGGTGACCTATTAAAAGGACCTCGGAGAGGCAATCCAAAAACGGGATAAAGGCATATCTTCTGATGAGGAAGAAAACACGCCAGTAAGAAGACTCGCTCAGAAAACCCAACATGCCTTGATCTCATCACGCAGTAGTATCGGGGTCCCAAACCCAAAGCTTCAATAACCATAGCCAAGCGAACATTGTTACGAAAGTGCTGTTTACCCTACGGTGTTACCCTAGTTATGTCTTGATAGGTCTGCCATTTGGTCTGAGCTACAGAAGTTCCCAAGTGAGGGAAAAGTGAGCGCTCATACAATTCTATAAAATCCTTCTTCACAGACTCACTTGCGTCTTGAATGTGAGAAATCATCATGGATAAAACTAATTCCTGTTGCCAAGCCATGAAGGAGATTAAGAAAGAAAGGAAATCGATGGGAGTAAGATTACTGCGAGCGGCAAGTAAAAGTTACGACTTATATAAAGGAAGGAGCTAACGTAACTTAGAAGCCAACGGTATCTTGTCACTAAAGTTTTACCGTCTTTCGACTACGTTAGAGTAAAAAGTTATCCTGGTGGAATCACCCGTGCTTTTCGGTAAAGGAAGTTTTCCCGGGTTCGGTTTTGGAACAACCGACGGATTAGTCTCTTATCCGGATATCTGTGGGTGAGGCCCCGAATGTGGGACCCCTGTCCCGCGCGAGAAGTGCTACTTCCGCTGCTAGTATCCCGAATCTGTTGCTCGGTGTGGGAATAGGGATCTTACAGTTGGTATCAGAGCAATTGGTTAATAAAGATCAACTGAGAAGATAAATATGTCAAAAATTTATCAAGAAAGACAAAAAGGTTATAATTGTGTGATATAATTCATACAAATTGATATTCAAACTGAAACTCGTAATTTGGTAATTGGGTCTTCAGATGGAAGTATCGCAATTATATAGAATCCCTGACTTGCTTGAGGCCTAGACATGATAGTATTTACCTTATAATTCCAAGGGCCGTGACTACCCGTATATACCGAGAGTATACTGCAGCTCTTTACTGACAGTATATACGAGTAAATCTAAGACTTGAAATTATAAGCGTTAATGCTATCTAGATGATGATTTCGAATGTGATTGATATGATTTTTAATTCTGTTTGAGAATGGATGAATTGATTTGGATTCTGATTGAAAATTTTGATTGAAAAATGATGGTTTTTAAAAATTAGTTGAAATATAATGAAACCACAATGAGGGGGAATGGGACGAGTCCCTGTGATGATATTCATAACTAGAATGATGATAATGAATTCAGCAAATCACTATGAGGTTAGTGGGTTGTGCTGTTAGATTGCTACTGTTAATACTTGACCAGTAGAGCAAGTTAAGGGATGTCAAATTGAGAACTTGCTTGACTGAAATTTCCGTGGAGGAATGTTCCGAAGGAAACTTTTCGGTCTAATGGACCATTATCATGTTAAAGATAAATCTGGCTTGCTTAAGGAAGGTGTTTGAGCGATGTAGATTGTATCATATATCCCTTAAGCCTTCCTTTAAAGTGCCAATTTTTAGTCAAACATGGTGTGATATTGGGACACATTGTCTCTAAGAGAATGGTATATCCACTCAGGTTGATCTTGGAGACAGCTTCCACCACCCACTAATTACAAAGGTGTGCAAAGATTTATGGGCCACGTTGGGTATTACCGCCGCTTCATAATTTTCTATGTTGAAATCACCATGCCATTATATAAGCTACTCATTGTCTTTGAATGGACTGAGGAATGCCAGGAAGCTAATGATAGATTGAAGTAGGCATTGGCTAGCACGCCAATTCTAAGACCACCTAATTGTTGGGACCTTATATTTCTTGTGCATATCGATATATCAAACTTTGCTAATCACATGCTGGTTGCTATTACTATTGGAATTTGACTTCACAGTTACGGTGAGAAAGGTGACACATCATGTGCTAGCCGATCATATGTCAAGGACTCCAAATGGGGAACATGCAACTAGTGTTGATGATGATGACCTCCATGATGCTTGTTTATTCAAACTAGATATGGTGCCCAAAAGGAGCGAGGAAATATCCGATTATCTAGCTTATGGTTTTCTACAAGAATGACTTTTGAACAAAGATAAAATGCGACAGCTTATAAAGCTTACTCCACCTTATCAAAACTAATTGTGGGAGAATCGTACAAGCTAGGTAAGGACAATGTCCTATAAAAAGATGTGTGAGAGAAGATGAGTTCGTCTCACGATATTGGATGAAGCACATTTTTTTTAGGGATAGTCGAAGGACATTTTGCTGGAGAGATTACGGCTCACAAGGTGCTTCAAGCAGGACTATGGTGGCCTATGTTATTTGGGGATGCCATATAGTGTGTCAAAAGGTGCAAAGAATGTCAACGATTTTCTATCCTGTAACAAAGGGCAGGATGCCACCACCCCTATTATTGTAAGATAATCTTTTGAGAAATAGGAGATTGATTTTGTTGGACCTATTAGTCCGGTGGCGCATCCATCTCACAAGCCCGATATGTAATCGTGGGCACAGACTATTTCATAAAATGGGCAGAAGCCAGAGCACAACAACAAAGTTCTTATATGAGCAAATTATTTTGAGATTCGGCTGCCCATTAGAGTTAGTCAGCGATCACGATTCACATTTCATTAATGAGCTGATTGATCAACCAAAAGTCATCACCTTATCATCCACATGCTAATGGTCAAGCAGAGACTACAAAAACAAGATTTTATGTACTATCTTGACAAAAACATGGAAGCAAGTCAAATAGATTGGGAGCATAAGCTAATAGCAGCCTTATGGGCATACCAAACACATCGTATAAGGTGGCAATGGGATACACTCCTTTCAGTCTAGCTTATGGTGTTGAGGTAGTAATGCTTATGGAATACTTAGTTCCAAGCTTAAGAATTGCAGTGCAAGAATGTTGACAGAAAATGTATTAGCTAAAAGGCTAATCGATTTAGAGGAGCTTGATGAAACAAGACTAATTTCATCGCATGGACTTATGGTTCAACAATAACTTAAAACAAAAAGCACTGTAAATGGGGGTCCCACCCTTCCGAGTGTTCGAGATCACACGTCAGGGGTCGGTCAGAATTGAGACAATTAAGGGCGTACAAATGGAGGGTTACATCAATGGGAGCAAAGTTAAAAATATTTTGGACCACTCATCCAAGAGATTCTCTTGCAAGAACATCTTTTAAAACAACGGAGGGAGCTCGCAAAAGAAAAAATCCAGCATGTTCAAGAAGAGGCTAAGGCAAGGGAAGCCAAAGCCAAACAGATACTCTATAAGAGAATGTTGCACGTGAACCCATATGGCTTCACTAACTCTCCTAGATAAAGATGAATTAAACATTGAGCCAGCGTGACTCAGGTTGGAACTCTCTATGGCTAAATGTCATGCAACGAGCATTGCATTGTTAGATACCAGATTAAGTCATAACTTAATCTCATATGAGACATTGGAAGCCTTAGATAAACCGCACCTTGAAACCATCAATGCACAAGTATGCAGTATGCACTTGACAACCACAAAAGTTGAGAGATTTTTAAGTGTTAATGTTTCCATCAAAAATAATTCCTTGGTTGGAAAGGTGTGTCAGGCGCCTGCTTCTACAAGTTCTATGGAGGAGGAAATGATCCTAGGGCGATCTAGGATTTGTGCCAACAATTGTAATATCCAATGGGAGAATAGGACATCATTGCCAAACAAGGGCAACAATGTCATTTCCATGCCCTTATGGAGCCTGATAAACACAGGGAAGCAAGCCTTACCCCATCTCACGGGATTACCCTTCACGGCCTGCACTTTCACAAAATTCCACCTGCACTTTCACGATGCTTAACCCAATCATGAGAATTGGACCATGTCATGTCACAGCACTTATACTTTGTTAATTGCTCATACCACTAACACCCTTCCCATCAAAATTAACCTTGTTACCACCCAAAAAAAAAGAAAAAAAAAAGAAAACAAAACAAAAAGGCAAGGCACACATGCCCCCACTAGTCTATGGACTGGGCAATGGTGGATAATGGTCCTTCCTAGCTGCATTGACCTTTACGATCGACATATACTCTAAGTTTACCATTCTTCTTTGGCACTATTATGATTGGTGACAACCAATTCGTATATTCTATCTCATAGATGAAATCCGCAGTAATAAGTTTATCGATGTTCTCTTTTACAATTGCCGCATATTTGGATTCATCTGGTATGGTCTTTGCTTGGATGGCCTTGATCCTTCCATGATTGGGATCGTATTTTGCACCACCTCAGGTGGTACACCCTTCATCTCTTTATAGTTCCACGCAAAACAATCCTTAAACTCCTTAAGGAAAGTAACAAGCTCATTTTCTTCAATTGAAGTTATGTCCCTTAGTGATATAAACAGGTTTGGCTTCCTCCCCTGGTCCCGCAATATCAACTTCATTGACTTCAGCTAGGCCATCGTATGATGTGGACATCCCATCTTCCTTAACGCCACATTTTATTCGACAACTGTGTAGGTTTTGAAATGGTTTGGTATTGAAAGCAACTCTGGTTTATCCTCATCCTTACTTTTTGTTTTAGCCATAACTTTCATGCCCTCTTACTCAGCTTCTACCAAAGCTTTTTCGATGCCCAGCTTTCATAAGCTTAGGCATTTTTGGTTCTTGAAGAATGACTTCCTCCTTATGTTTCCCTTCAATGATATCTTACTCAATTCCTCAGCCCAATCCTTAGAAAACTTGTCGTATACCTTAGTGGCTTCGAGGTATCTTAGCCACTAGGTTTTCTTTGTAGTAGGGCATTTCTTCGAGCAATATATCGTTTCTGCTTTCGTTGTCTTTACTGGACGGCCCTGTGATCCAGTCCCTTCTATGCTAGAGACCTCCTCTTCTGATTCTTTATCAGTCGTTTGTCAATTGACCATACAAACAGACATAGTGGGAACAGTTCTAGATTCCACATATTGGGTTCCTCGGGGTTGCATCACATCTATGGTAGCAAGCATAAGCATCCAGTTTTCAGTGAAATCAAGAGGAAGTGATGCATACATTTTCTTTTCCTCTTCCTCTTTGGAATTTTCCACAGTGGGCTGGCATATCTGTACGGATGTGATCTGCTTGGTTGTAACCGAATCATTACCAAACAATTGCCCTTCCATGTGTGCTCTCCACATTTTCAGATCTATCTTTAGAGTTTTTGAATCCCTACACACATACACATGATCTAATGCCCAATTGTGCACCAATTTAGATTCCTTCATGAGGAGTCTCCCCAATATTACGTCATATGAGTCTGGTTGGCGCAGAACGTCCATTACTACAAATGTATGATGGTAGCGAAACATAAAGAGTTTGAGTCTCACATTCTCTAAAATCCCAATGGGCTTTGAAGATGTTCTGTCTGCCATTTTAATGATAAGATCTGCTCTTTTTAGATCCGATTTTTTCTAGTTTTTCCAACACCATTTTGTGATGATGCTAATCCCCGCCCCACCATCTAGGATAGCTAGTTACTTCTACCTATTATCTTATGATGAATTGGGATTGTAGCATTAGTGTCTTCAATAACGCCCCACTTGATTAACCCGTATCTTGACGACTCTGGTTGTTCTTTCCCTTGTGTGTTTTAAGGTTCTTTCTCTGCAAGAGGTGACAGAATATCCTCTGTAGTGTCGGCTAGCCTTTTACCCATTCCTTTATGTCTACCCATAATGTTGGTGAACTACATAAGTAGTTGTCCCAATGGCATTTACATAGAGGTGGACAGTACGGCCACAAGGCTGCCTATGTCTCTGGGTTCTCTGGCAATTGAGGGTTCCTTTCGTGTGTGTGTGTGGGTTCTTATTGCTTCTTCTTGCACTCGTCTGGTGGTAGCCTCTCTTTGCTGAGCCTTAGTAATCCTTTGAAGTCTTTCTACAGCCAATTTTTGACTATCTTGTAGCTGTTGTGTGACTTGCACCATACAGCTTCTTGGATAGATTTTCAAGCTACAATCAGGTGTCTAGAGCACCAGAAGACTAGCATAAGACAACCTTCCATACGTTTGCTTACAAAGTCTACCTTTTGGTCTCACCAATGCCCTAGTAACATTCCAGCGATTAATGTGCACGGCCTTCAAAGACTACTTGCAGAAGTCGTTGGAGGTATTCATTGATGATTTGTGTGCACACTCTCGATTGGATAGACCATGTGTCTTGTTTAAGGAAGATGTTTGAGCGATGTAGATTGTAACATATATCCCTCAAGCCTTCCTTTAAAGTGCCAATTTTTAGTTAAACACGGTGTGATTTGGGACACATTGTCTCTAAGAATGGTATATCCACTTAGGTTGATCTTGGAGCTGCCACCACCCACTAATTACAAGGGTGTGCAAAGATTTATGGGCCACGTTGGGTATTACCACCGCTTCATAATCTTCTATGTTGAAATCGCCATGCCATTATATAAGCTACTCATTGTCTTTGAACGTGCAAGTCACACAACAGCTACAAGATAGTCAAAAATTGGCTGTAGAAAGACTTGAAAGGATTACTAAGGCTCAGGGAAGAGAGGCTACTGCCAGACGAGCGCAAGAAGAAGCAATAAAAACCCACACACACACACACACGGAAGGAAGGAACCCTCAATTGCCACACAGAGAACCCAGAGACATAGGCAGCCTTGTGGCCGTACTGTCCCAAATGCCATTGCGACAACTACTATGCAGTTCACCAACATTATGGGTAGACATAAAGGAATGGGTAAAAGGCCAGCTGACACTATAGAGGATATTCAGTCACCTCTGTAGAGAAAGAACCTTAAAACACACAAGGGCAAGAACAACCAGAGTCGTCAAGATACCCTTTAATCAAGTGGGGCGTTATTGAAGACACTAATGCTACAATCCCAATTCATCATAAGATAACAGGTAGCAGGAACTGGCTATCCTAGATGGTGGGGTGGGGATTAGCATCATCACAAAATGGTGTTGGAAAAACTAGAAAAAATCGGATCTAAAAAGAGTGAATCTTATCATTAAAATGGCAAATAGATCATCTTCAAAGCCCATTGGGCTTTTAGAGAACGTGAGACTCAAACTCTTTATGTTTCGCTACCATCATACATTTGTAGTAATGGACGTTCTACGCCAACCAGACTCATATGACGTAATATTGGGGAGACTCCTCATGAAGGAATCTAAATTGGTGCACAATTGGGCATTAGATCATGTGTATGTATGTAGGGATTCAAAAACTCTAAAAATAGATCTGAGAATGTGGAGAGCACACATGGAAGGGCAATTATTCGGTAATGATTCGGTTACAACCAAGCAGACTACATCCGTACACAGATATGCCACCCCACTATGGAAAATTCCAAAGAGGAAGAGGAAAAGAAAATGTATGCATCACTTCCTCTGGATTTCATTGAAAACTGGATGCATGTGCTAGCTACCATAGATGTGATGCAACCTCGAGGAACCCAATATGTGGAATCTAGAACTGCTCCCACTACCTCTGTTTGTATGGTCAATTGGCAAACGGCTGATAAAGAATCAGAAGAGGAGGTCTCTAGCATAGAAGGGACTGGATCACAGGGCCATACCAACGCCCCAGTACCTTAGAAGACAGCGAAAGGAGAAACGATATATTGCTCGGTAAAATGCCCTACTACGAAGAAATCTCAGTGGCTAAGATACTTCAAAGCCACTAAGGTACACGACAAGTTTTCTAAGGATTGGGCTGAGGAATTGAGTAAGATATCACTTGAAGGGAAACATAAGGAGGAAGTCATCCTTCAAGAACCAGAAATGCCTAATCTTATGAAAGCTAGGCATCGAAAACAAAACAAAGCTTTGGTAGAAGCTGAGCGAGAGGACATGAAAGTTATGGCTAAAACAAAAAGTGAGGATGAGGATAAACCAGAGTTGCTTTCAATACCAGACCATTTCAAAACCTACACAGTTGTCGAATGAAATGTGGCCTAACTGATGGCAAAAAGAGTTAAGGAAGATGGGATGTCCACATCATACGATGGCCTAGCTGAAGTCAAGGAAGTTGATATTGCGGGACCAGGGGAGGAAGCCAAACCTGTTTATATCACTAAGGGACATGACTTCGATTGAAGAAAATGAGCTTGTTACTTTCCTTAAGGAGTTTAAGGATTGTTTTGCTTGGAACTATAAAGAGATGAAGGGTGTACCACCTGAGGTGGTGCAAAATACGATCCCAATCATGGAAGGATCAAGGCCATCCAAGCAAAAACCATACCAGATAAATCCAAATATGCGACAATTGTAAAAGAGAACATCGATAAACTCATTGCTGCAGATTTCATCTATGAGATAGAACATACGGATTGGCTGTCACCAATCATAATAGTGCTAAAGAAGAATGGGAAACTTAGGGTAAATGTCGATCGTAAAGGTCAACATAGCTTCTAGGAAGGACCATTATCCATTGCCCATTGCATAGACTAGTGGGGGCATGTGCCTTGCCTTGTTGTTTTTTTTTCTTTTTTCTTTTTTTTGGGTGGTAACAAGGTTAATTTTGATGGGAAGGGTGTTAGTGGTGTGAGCAATTAACAAAGTATAAGTGTTGTGACATGACAGGAGGGTCCAATTCTCATGATTAGGGTAAGCACCATGAAAGTGCAGGTGGGATTTTGTGAAAGTACAGGCCGTGAAGGGTAATCCCGTGAGATGGGGTAAACCCGTGAAAGTTAGTTCCATGAGTTGGAATTCCGTGAGTTTTAGTTACGTGAAATGGTAGTTTTGTTAGATGGGATAAACTCATGAAAGTTAGTTCCATGAGATGGAATTCCATGAGTTTTAGTTACGTGAAATGGTAGTTTCCTAAGAAGGAATAAACCCGTGAAAGTTAGTTTCGTGAGTTGGAATTCCATGAGTTGATGTCACCGTGCTTGGTGTTTCTATATCCTCAATCATGGCTTGCTTCTGTGTGTTTATCGGGATCCATAAGGGCATGGAAATGACATTGTTACCCTCGTTTAGCAATGATGTCCTGTTCTCCCATTGGATATTACAATTGTTGGCATAAATCCTAGATCCCCCTAGGATCATTTCCTCCTCCATAGAACCTGCAGGCGCATGACACACCTTTCCAACCAAGGAATTATTTTTGATGGAAACATTAACACTTAAAAATCTCTCAACTTTTGTGGTTGTCAAGTGCACACTGCATACTTGTGCATTGGTGGTTTCAAGGTGCGGTTTATCTAAGGCTACCCATGTCTCATATATGAGATCAAGTTATGACTTAATCCCGTATCTATCCATGCAATGATCATTGCATGACATTTAGCCATAGAGAGTTCCAACCTGAGTCACGCTGGCTCAATGTTTAATTCATCTTCGTCTAGGAGAGTTAGTGAAGCCATATGGGTTCATGTGCAACGTTCTCTTCTAGAGTATCTGTTTGGCTTTGGCTTCCCTTGCCTTAGCCTCTTCTTGAGCATGCTGGATTTTTTCTTTTGCGAGCTCCCTCCATTGTTTTAAAAGATTTGTTCTTGCAAGAGAATCTCTTGGATCAGTGGTCCAAAATATTTTTAAGTTTGCTTCCATTGACGTAACCCTCCATTTGTACGCCCTTAATTGTCTCAATTCAGACCAACCCCTGACGTGTGATCTTGAACACTCGGAAGGGTGGGGGCCCCGTTTACAGTGCTTTTTATTTTAAGTTATTGTTGAACCATAAGTCCATGCGATGCAATTAGTCTTGTTTCATCAAGCTTCTCTAAATCGATTAGCCTTTCAGCTAATACATTTTTTGTCAAACATTCTTGCACTGCAATTCCTAAGCTTGGAACTAAGTATTCCATAGGCATTACTACCTCAACACCATAAGCTAGACGGAAAGGAGTTTATCCCATGGCCACCTTATACGATGTGTTTGGTATGCCCATAAGGCTGCTATTAGCTTATGCTCCCAATCTGTTTGACTTGCTTCCAATGTTTTTGTCAAGATAGTACATAAAATCTTGTTTGTACTCTCTGCTTGACCATTAGCGTGTGGATAATAAGGTGATGACTTCTGGTTGACTACTAGGAATCCAACAAGTGATCAATCACCTCATTAATGAAATGTGAACCATGATCGCTGTGACTAACTCTAATGGGCAGCCGAATCTCAAAATAATTTGCTCATAAAGAACTTTGTTGTTGTGCTATGGCTTTTGCCCATTTTATGAAATAGTCTATGTCCACGATTACATATCGGGCTTGTGAGATGGATGCGCCGTTGGACTAATAGGTCCAACAAAATCAATCCCCCATTTCTCAAAAGATTATCTTACAATAATAGGGGTGAGTGGCATCCTGCCCTTTGTTACAGGATAGAAAATCGTTGATATTCTTTGCACCTTTTAACACACTATATGGCATCCCCAAATAACATAGGCCACCATAGTCCTGCTTGAAGCACCTTGTGAGCCGTAATCTCTCTAGCAAAATGTCCTTCGACTATCGCTAAATGTGCTTCATCCAATATCATGAGACAAACTAATCTTCTCTCACACATCTTCTTATAGGACATTGTCCTTACCTAGCTTGTACAATTCTCCCACAATTAGTTTTGATAAGAGAGAGCAAGCTTTATAAGCTGCCGCATTTTATGTTTTTTAAGAGTCATTCTTGTAGAAAACCATAAGTTAGATAATCGGATATTTCCTCGCTCCATTTGGGCACCATATCTAGTTTGAATAAACAAGCATCATGGAGGTCGTCATCATCAACACTAGTTGCCTGTTCCCCATTTGGAATCCTTGACATATGATCGGCTAGCACATGATGTGTCCCCTTTCTCACCGTAACTGTGAAGTTGAATTCCAATAGTAATAGCAACCAGCATGTGATTCTTCCCATGGTGCAAGGATTGTTCACCAAATATAATAAGGCCTGATGGTCCAAGAAGAACATGAATTTGTTGGCCAATAGGTAATGTCGATACTTCTTGATTGCATAAACCATGGCCAACCCTTCTCGCTCTATGGTAGTGTAATTCACCTCTGGATCATTCAATTGGCGATAAGCGAAGCAGACCGGGTATGTGAGATCCCTGTTCCCACGCCGAGCAACGGATTCGGGGTACTAGCAGCGGAAGTAGCACTTCTCGCGCGGGACAGGGGTCCCACACTCGGGGCCTCACCCACGGATATCTAGATAAGAGACTAATCCGTCGGTTGTTCCAAAACCGAACCCGGAAAAACTTCCTTTACCGGAAATCACGGGCGATTCCACCAGGATAACTTTTTACTCTAACGTAGTCAAGATCATTTCTGATCAAACTGATCCAATTGCATCTATAAGATATTTGGTCGGATCAAGGAAGAAACTTGCACTTGGATCATTCGGATCAACGCTTTTTTCCCCATTCAAGAGGCACAGCTGTTGATTCCTATCCATAGAACAATTACTGTCTGGGATTTACTTTATCTATCGTAATAACAAAAGTTGAGTCTCGATTTATGGATCCATCAGTCCAACCTAATCCCATCCAATCCCATGGGTTAGCCAACTGCCCAACCACTGTAGTGATGGGTTCCAATTTGGAATTTGGTTAGGTTTTGTCCCGGGTACCAAGGAAAAGAGTTCCAAGGCCCCCTAGCCAGAAGTTCATGCAAACATAAAACTAGCCACACCACTTACACACCCAATATGAAATTGCCTTTTTCTTAGCATCAGCTAACTTTAAAACAATCCTTTAATGAAACCATAGTACCACTGATCACAATCTTCCAATTTATCCGGTTGATTCATAATTTCCCATCATTCCTTCATCAGAGTATCTACGGCATCATTGGCAACTAGAACGCTCACCACCTGTCCACTCAATAGTTCCTAGCCCATAATACTCGGCAATATAATCACTTATAAAAATCAAGATGGACTCTCGGTGAAGATCAGCAAGATCAACCAACAGATCCATAAAAAGAGCCATGGACTCATCCATTGAAGACCAGCAAGGTCAATCAACCAGATCCATGCCCGGTTTCAGAAAACAACTCTTACTCCTTGTTCCAATATCTTCCTCGATGCACGCGTGGGTATCCTAGGCGACCCAGAGCCCGAGCACCGTATGGTCAGCACCCTCTAGGATCCTTCGCAGGTGACCTAGCGCTTCACTCATAGGCCGCTTCCTTGGTCCCTCATCCACCGTACCGGAAGCTCACCATTTTAATCGAACCGAGGCTGGTCAAGACCTCGGTTGACCTTGCTACGCGAGACGTCCTCCATTGACTCTCCGTCAGCAGTTGCAACTTTATCAGTTAGGTCTCCACGACCTTAATCACAAGACGGTCAAAATGCTTCCCCAGCATTCTTGACACCATTTACAAACAGCATTTACAAATAGTTTACAAATACAATTTCTATATTAACTCTCATTTTTCCACATTATCCCTCATTAATCCACATTACTTATTCCACATTCCATTTATATGTGTACTCATCCAATCACATCATTTTCCATCTCTTCACTTCAGATTCCTTCACATCATATATCATATATTCACATCCATATCCACATCCATACATCCACATCCACATCCACATTCATCCACATTCATATATACACATCCACATTCACATTCACATCCATACATCCACATCTACATGCTTACCTCCATTTTCACATCCTCATTCATACATACACATCCATATCCACATCCATACATCCACATCCACATGCATACATCTACTATCACGTCCTCATTCATACATCCACATCCACATTCTCATTCACATCTATACATCCACATCTACATCCACATACATACATACATCCACATCCACATTCCACATTCACATCTATACAGCCACATCTACATCCACATTCACATCTATACATCCACATCTACATCCACATTCACGTACATCCACATCCACCTTCCCATTCACATCTATACATCCACATCTACATCCACATACATACATACATCCACATTCACATCTATACAGCCACATCTACATCCACATTCACATCTATGCATAAACATCTTCATGCATACATCCCTTTCCACATTCATACATCCACACTCCCATCTCCACATCCACACATCCACACTCCCATCTCCACATCCACACATCCACATACATACATACATCCACATCCACATTCCCATTCACATAACCCCATATGCCTTCACATCTAATCTTTTACATCACATCCATTCTCGCCCTATCACAACCCATATACATCTTATCCTATCACATACACTTCTTACCTCATCCCATACACATCTTATCAAATCTTAATTCATCTTATCACCTCATAACTTATTTCATAAGCATCTTATCACCTCTTGTCACATCTTATACACCTCTTATCACATCCTATCACATCTCATATCTATTTATAGAATACAAGAGAATTCTTATATTTGATATAAGATTTCTTTACACATTTATTAATGCATAAATTCTATTTAAGGAGTTTAATACTTTCGAAGTAAAAATCAATCTTTTATGCATCTTCTTATGCATAAATTCAATTTGGTAGGAATTACACTTTTAGAATAAAAGAATTTCTCTTATGCATCTAAGTTATGCATAAAATCCATTTATGATGAAAATCACACTTTTAGTATAAAAGAATATCTTTTATGTATACCTCTATGCATGAAATCCAAATATAATAAAAGTCACACTTTTAAAATAAAATAATCAACTTTTATGCATACCTTTATGCATGAAATTCAAATATAATAAAAGTCACACTTTTATAATAAAATAATCAACTTTTATGTATACCTCTATGCATGAAATCCAATTATGATAAAAGTAACACTTTAACAATAAAATAATCATCTTTTATGCATACATCTATGCATGAAATCCAAATATGATAAAAGTAACACTTTTATAATAAAATAATCAACTTTTATGCATACTTTTATGCATGAAATTCAAATGTGATAAAAGTAACACTTTTATAATAAAATAATCAACTCTTATGCATACGTCTATGCATGAAATTCAATTGTGCTAAAAGTAACACTTTTACATTAAAATAATAATCTTTTATGCATACCTCTATGCATGAAATCTAATTATGATAAAAGTAACACTTTTATGTTAAAATAATAATCTATTATGCATACCTCTATGCATGAAAATCAATTATGCATAATATAAAAATCAATTTCTCTATGAATATCTTCAATTAATCTAGGATGATAATTCCTAGAATATGGTAGGAAGTCCTCTTTTCATGCTTTGAATGAAATTATTTTATGCGTAATTTTTATAAAAATTTTGCCATAGCTGCTATGATTGATAAATCTCAATTTTTTCTAAGGGATAAAGCTTATCATTAAGAATTAATTAGAATGATCCCTAATTGGATCAATAATCCATAATGGATTGAATCATTAATATTCATGAAATACATAAACTAAAAGCATAGAAAAAAGGCCATTAATTTGACCTCAAGTATAGATTAATCTTGGATTAAGAAAAAGCTTTATGAAAAGCTTCATTTGGATTGAGAATGGGTCATGAGTATGACCATTTCTTGAGTGAGAGAGAGAAATTTCATAAAAACCATTTGAATTAAGCATAAATAGAAATTTATGTAATTCTTAACTATCATTAATCAATTAACTTCAATAGCATTCATCAAATTATGTAACTCTTCACTACCATTCATCAATTAACTTCAATAACATTCAAAAATCATTCTAATTAAGCTTCTCAAGCTTGAGAGGGGTTGAGAAGAGAGAAACATTGAGAAATTATAGAAAATGATCAACATTCACTAATTACCTTACAAATTGCTAGATTCTTTGTTCACGGTAGAGGCCCCCAACCAATCAATTGGTTAAGTATGTTGATGGAGCCACCAATGGGGATTGACGAAAGAGGGAAGCTCCAAAAACTAGTGAATTATTAATGAATTCACAGTTCTTGGCTTAGGTGGAGTAGAGTAACGATGCATAAACACTATATATTTTTCAACAAGGGGTAGGTTTCTATTTATAGGAAAAATTGAGCTCCTAACCAAACAAACTGATTCTAGAATTTTCCAAATCAGTTTGGTCAATTTTTGACCATTTTTAGGTCAGTTAAGCTAACTTTTTGGAACTAGACTTGAATGAGGAGAGAGGAGAGATGAAATATCTCAATTTTTATGAGTTTAACACTCATTCAAGCATGTGAAATATGCACCTCCTTTAAAGAACTCCCCTTCCTTACATATGTGTCAAAATGGAATCATTATACCCAAATATCTCATATTTTTAATATTGCTCATAGTTTTTTACTAATAAACCTTGTACATTTTCAACTCTTCATCTTATGTGAAATATGCACCTCCTTTAAAGAACTCCTCTTCCTTACATATGTGTCATAGTTTTTTTTACTAATAAACCTTGTACATTTTCAACTCTTCATCTTATGTGAAATATGCACCTCCTTTAAAGAACTCCTCTTCCTTACATATGTGTCATAGTTTTTTTACTAATAAACCTTGTACATTTTCAACTCTTCATCTTATGTGAAATATGCACCTCCTTTAAAGAACTCCCTTTCCTTACATATGTGTCAAAATGGAATCATTATACCCAAAATATCTCATATTTTTAATATTGCTCATAGTTTTTTACTAATAAACCTTGTACATTTTCAACTCTTCATCTTATGTGAGCATTTACTCATTTTTGGATACCCAAAATATCTCATATTTTTAATATTGCTCATATTTTTTTACTAATAAACCTTGTACATTTTCAACTCTTCATCTTATGTGAGCATTTACTCATTTTTGGGTATCTTCTTTTACAAATTGGATTTATCTCCTCTCTACACATGGATTGATGCTATTGGCCCATAGGAACCTTAATTGGACCATAATCCAAAAATTTCTGAAAATCTAGACCCTTAGGCTAAGGTCCTTTATACACATTTCCAATTAATTCCAATTGCACATTGAAAAATTCTTTTTGAATTTCTGTTTCAGGGGAATTCATCTTAATTATAAGAGATATTTTTCTATCCTCAAAATCTGAATATTCTCTCTCTAGAATATTTTCTCTCTCTAGGTTAAAATAGTTAGAAACAAGGTCTTTATATTTCTGAAGAGGGATTGATTACAGGGAAAGATACTAGACATCAAAAAGGGGGTGGGGGAGGAATCTTACAAGGTAGTCCAATTTGAACAAACCAAGTTGTGCCAATACGCATCTAATAGCAAAGTTTGATATATCGATATGCACATAAAATATAAGGTCCCAACAATTAAAGAGAATATAGAGTTGAAAGTGCAGCTAGAGCAAGCCAAAGAGCAACTTCAGAAGGAAGTCACACATCACCAGAAGCAAGCAATTATCCATGACCAGCAGCTACAGGAATATACATCGCTCAAACACCTTCCTTAAGCAAGCCAGATGGTCTATCCAATCAAGAGTGTACACACAAATCATCAATAAATACCTCCAACGACTTCTGCAAGTAGTCTCTTTGAAGGCCGTGCACATTAATCGCTGGAATGTTGCTGGGGCATTGGTGAGACCAAAAGGTATGACTTTGTAAGCAAACATATGGAAAATTCACCTCTGGATTATTCAATTGGCGATAAGCGAAGCAGACCGGGTAGTCCAATTTGAACTCACCAGGTTGTGCCAATACGCATCTAATAGCAAAGTTTGATATATCGATATGCACATGAAATATAAGGTCCCAACAATTAGGTGGTCTTAGAATTGGCGTGCTAGACAATGCCTACTTCAATCTATCATTAGCTTCCTGGCATTCCTTAGTCCATTCAAAGACAATGAGTAGCTTATATAATGGCCTGGCGATTTCAACATAGAAGATTATGAAGCGGCAGTAATACCCAACGTGGCCCATAAATCTTTGCACACCTTTGTAATTAGTGGGTGGTGGCAGCTCCAAGATCAATCTGAGTGGATATACCATTCTTAGAGACAATGTGTCCCAAATTGGCACTTTAAAGGCTTGAGGGATATATGATACAATCTACATCGCTCAAACACCTTCCTTAAGCAAGCCAGATGGTCTATCCAATCGAGAGTGTGCACACAAATCATCAATGAATACCTCCAACGGCTTCTGCAAGTAGTCTTTGAAGGCCATGCATATTAATCATTGGAATGTTGCTGGGGCATTGGTGAGACCGAAAGGTATGACTTTGTAAGCAAACGTCCTCCATATTGTATGGAAGGTTGTCTTATGCTAGTCTTCTGGTGCTCTAGACACTTGATTGTAGCTTGAAAATCTATCCAAGAAGCTGTAAGCTTATTCACCAGCTACTCTCTCCAAAACGTGTTCCGTATAGGGGGCAATGGATAATGGTCCTTCCTAGTAGCTATGTTGACCTTTTTACGATAGACATATACCCTAAGTTTTCCATTCTTCTTTGGTACTATTACTATTACGATTGGTGACAACCAATTGTAGGTTCTATCTCATAGATAAAATCCGCAGCAATGAACGAGTTTATTGATTTTCTCTTTTACAATTGTCGCATATTTTGGATTCATCTGGTATGGTTTTTGCTTGGATGGCCTTAATCCTTCCATTATTGGGATCGTATGTTGCACTAGCTCAGGTGGTACACCCTTCATCTCTTTGTAGTTCCAGGCAAAACAATCCTTAAACTCCTTGCAACTCTAGTTTATCCTCATTCTCACTTTCTGTTTTAGCCATAACTTTCATGCCCTCCGCTCAGCTTCTATGAAAGATTTGTTTTGTTTTCGATGCCCAGCTTTCGTAAGCTTAGGCATTTTTGGTTCTTGAAGAATGACTTCCTCCTTATGTTTCCCTTCAAGTGATATCTTACTCAATTCCTCACCCCAATCCTTAGAAAACTCGTCGTGTACCTTAGTGGCTTCGAGGTATAGCCACTGGGAATCCGTGGGTTTTCTTTGTAGTAGGGCATTTTGTCCAGATATATATTTATTCTGCTTTCGCCATCTTCTAAGGCGCTCGGAACTTGTACGGCCCTCTGATCCATTCCCTTCTATGCTCGAGACCTCCTCTTCTGATTCCTCATCAACGATTTGCCAATTGACCATACAGATAGAGGTAGTGGAAACAGTTCTAAATTCCACATATTGGGTTCCTCCGGGTTGCATCACATCTATGGTAGCTAGCACATGCATCCAATTTTCAGTAAAATTTGGAGGAGGAAGTGATGCATACATTTTCGTTTCCTCTTCCTCTTTAGAATTTTCAACAGTCGGCTGGCATATTTGTACGGATGTGGCCCGGTCGGCTGTAACCGAATCATTACCGAACAATTACCCTTCCATGGGGTGTGCTCTCCACGTTCTCAAATCTATCTTTAGAATTTGTGAATCCCTATGCACATACACATGATCTACTGCCCAATCGTGCACCAATTTAGATTCCCTCATAAAGAGTCTTGCCAATATTACGTCATATGAGTCTAGTTGGCAGAGAAAGTCCATTATTACAAATGTATGATGGTAACGAAACGTAAAGAGTTTGAGTATCACATTCTCTAAAATCCCCATGGCTTTGAAGATGTTCTGTCTGCCATTTTAACGATAAGATCTTCTCTTTTGGTGCCACTGCCAGGAAAACACCTTTGTTTCTTCCATCCTCTTCGAGTTTCAGCTCCCATTACATAAGATTCATCATTGCCTTTACATTTTGGTAGGAAATGAATGGATAAGATTTGAGTGGAAGTGAAGAATTGTGAGAAATTGGTTGTATTTATTGTGTATTTGTGTGGTGGAGTGGTCTTTGAAGAGGGCTCCACTATTTCTTCTAGTGAATTTTGATGATTACATCACCAGAATCATCAACGTGACAAGCAGGGTGGTGTTCTGTTTTTCTTTCTTTTCAAAAATTTACAAAAATAAGCAGTCATTGATTGTGCCTTGAACTCATATTACATTACTTAGGCATGGCACAATCATCTTGGAAGCAATTGGATAAGGATTTTTCATCCAAATTCACCTCAGTCGAGACCCGAGAATTTTTCACGTGAAACTGTAAGAAAATCGTTCACGACGTGAAATGGTTTCTATAACTTCATGTCGTGAAATGCTCGGGGTATTAACGCCACGATCAGCATCGCAATTCACAGGATTACCTTGCCAAAAATAGGTAGCCTTATCTTGACACCTCTGACACCACAGATTTGACAAAATTAAGAATCGTGAATTAGTAGAAAACGTTCACAACGTGTACTATTTTAGAGCAGTTCACGACTGAACTGATTCCATTTCATGGCATGAAACATTTTCATTTCAGGACGCAAACCATTTCCTTTCACGATGTGAACCATTTTCAGTTCACGACGTGAACCATTTGCTTTTCATGACGTGAAACCTTTTCCCTTCACTCACGGCGTGAACTGCTTCTGTAATTTCATGCCTTAATCAAATCCAACTCAAGAACCTGGTATTATATCGAATTAAGACTAAGGAAGTTCTTGAGGCCATTGAAAATCATAACAAGGTAACGTGGAATTCTAAGTCCAAAGGAAGAATTTTAAACAAGTGAGTGCAGAAAATCATTCACGACGTGAACAGTTTTCAGACATTTCACGCCGTGAACTGCTCTTTGCTGCAATCTCACGGCCTCAGAAATGAGTAGATAATATCTGACCAAATTTTAATTAGGACAAAAAAATAGTTTAACAAATCATATTCACATGCACTTTAGGTCTAAGAAGCTCATCAGAGATCACCTCACTCGTCTCACTCACGATGGCACGTGCATCAAATCACCCAGGATGTTCCCATCAAAAGAGTGTGGGTTCAGGGCACTCAATAAGCACTCAGTTGAGTGTCTTAAGGAATCTAACCATCGTCAAAACTAGTAGTGAAGAATCCATGGAAGAAGGGCCGCGATACTCTGGGTTTGGGGAAGAGGAGAAACCACCCCCTACCAAATCCAACGGTATCATTGATATAGCCCGAGGATTTTTTAGTCTCCAAATCGGCAATGATGAAGAGGTGCAATTCGCAAGCATGGGTCCGTCAACAAATGCTAGACTTGGTCAAAGGCAAGAAGTACCTATCCAACCTTCAAATTTGAGGCTCTCAAACACTAGCACCCCTCGTAGGAGAAGAGGCATGTAAAGCGCACCCAGGACTGGTCAAGTATTCTTCCCAACCTCAGAGGAAATAGAATTAGATCTGAAAAGGATTGAGGTAGAACAGTCACTACGAGAATTGAGCTTAAGGAAATAAGAGCTCGATACTCGAAGAGCTAGAGCCAAACAAAAGGAGATGGGAAGTATAAACTTACTTCAATCACAAGGTAAGGAGCCGAAAATAGTCATGGGCAAGAGTGGGAGAAATTCCAAACTTAGAACCCATTAATGAAGAGCCCAAAGCGGAGGAAGAGTTTGTAACCCTAGATGAAGGGGATAATCTACAAAGAGAAGCGGGTGAAGTGGAAGACCTTATGTACACCAAAAAGGACATTGAGCAGATGATCAATCATCCCCATGGTCCTACAGGACATGGAACTCTTCCTTTTGCAAAGGTTTACAGAGGTGAATATGGTTGAATATGGTTGAATATGGTTTACAAGGATGGATTTGTTGAATATGGTTGCAAAAATGGGCCGAGGAATGGTCAAGGAACTAGGCACTGCTCTAGAATCCTGACCCTCCCAAATGAAGCCACACATCATTTCAAAGCTCGTTCAAAAATTCTATGGGGATGGGGATCCTATTCAACATTTAGAGATCTTTGAGTCCACATGCGAAACCTACGGGCCAGTCAGTGATGTAACAATGATTCATGCTTTCTCATTGACCCTAGAAGGAAAAGCGCATCAATGGTTCTGAACTATCAAACCCGAAGATAAGGTCAATTTCACATCACTCAAGAATGTGTTTGTGACCAACTGTGCTAGAAGCGGCAACAGATGGCTATGGCATAGATACACAACATCAAACAAAAGGAAATGGAGTCGATGCGAAACTATGTGTCTCAGCTAAGGCATTTAAATTCAAGGTGAAAACTACATGAAAGGATAACTCATGATTGATCAGTTATTGCCTTGCCTTCAGAGAGGAGTTAGAGACCACAAGATGCATGATTATCTAGTATTAGCCTGACCGGCTAATCAAACAAAAGGAAATGGAGTCGATGCGAAACTATGTGTCTCAGCTAAGGCATTTAAATTCAAGGTGCAAACTACATGAAAGGATAACTCATGATCAGTTATTGCCTTGCCTTCAGAGAGGAGTTAGAGACCACAAGATGCATGATTATCTAGTATTAGCCCGACCGGCTAATCTTGATGAATGTTGTAAACTCGCAATTGAATATGAAGACAATATGCTAGAATTGCCATAACTGAAAGATGTCAGAACATCTTTGGCCCTAGCAAAAACGACTTTGGGTGTTTTGCGTCACCAAGAGAACTTAGAGCAAGCAATTCAGAAACATGACTAGAAAAATTAAAGATAAAGGATGGAAGAGAAACATCTGGGCATGGGCATACCCAGCTTTACGCCCATAGAGAATTGGTGTGGTGCTCTATGTGCAGATTGAATCACACTACCACTGAATGCCCACAATTAAGAGCAAGGCCACTACTCTATTGTGCACACTGTGTTAGGGAATCATGACACACCTCCATGTGCACATATCCAAGGTTCCAAATAGTAGCACAACTATCAGCCACCTAGAGCTCCATTCTCCTTACCAATACCACCTATGCAAATCACTGTAGTTGCAGGATATAGCCAAACTCTTCCTATTTACCTAGGGAGATGTTTCGGGTATATAGGGCACTTCACCTCTACCCACCACCTGTTCTACCACCACAATCACCATAGGCTAAAATCAACCAAGTATTGATTGAAAAGCCATCAGAAGATATGGATATGGTGCATGAAGTAGAACTGAGTGGAGAGTGCTATGAGGAAGCTATGGAGATTGCACCAGAATTCTATGTCCTATAGAATAACATGCCAGTACATGTGTTTCAAACCACGGTATAGTGGAAGGGTAAGGATATAAACTCAAACATGAGGAGAGGACTGCTACAATGTTTTGGTTGCGGTGGACCGCATTGATATGCCAAAGAACCCAAAGACATAGGCAGCCTTGCGGCTGTACTGTCCACCTCTATGTAAATGCCATTGGGAAAACTGCTATATGCAGCTCACCAAAACTATGGGTAGACATAAAGGAATGGGTAGAATGTGGACTAAGGCCAGCCGATAGTACAGAGGATGTTCTATCACCTCTTGTAGAAAGAACCTTAAAACACACAAAGGAAAGAACAACCAGAGTCGTCCACGATGCCGATTAATCAATTGGGGCGTTATTATGAAAGTGAAGACACTAATGCTACAATCCCAATTCATAATAAGATAACAGGTACCAGGCACTTGCTATCTTGACAGGTGGGCGGGGATTAGCATCATCACAAAATTGTGTTGGGAGGAAAACTAGGAAAAACCCAATCTAAAAACAGCAGATCTTATCATTGAAATGGCAGACATAACTTCTTCAAAGCCCATTGGGCTTTTAGAGAATGTGAGACTCAAACACTTTACGTTTCGCTACTGTGAGATCCCTGTTCCCACCGAGCAACAGATTCGGGATACTAGCAGCGGAGGTAGCACTTCTTGCACGGGACAGGGGTCCCACATTCGGGGCCTCACCCACGGATATCCGGATAAGAGACTGTGGATAACCATACGGTTCACAACACGACTCTTTGGTTTTGTTCTTCATATTTCCCAAAAATCTTTATTGACTTCCTTTACCGGAAAGCACGGGCAATTCCACCAGGATAACTTTTTACTCTAACGTAGTCAAGATCATTTCTGATCGAGCTGATCCAATTACATCTATAAGATACTTGGTCAGATCAAGGAAGAAACTTGCACTTGGATCATTGGGATCAGCTTTTTTCCCCATTCAAGAGGCACAGCTGTTGATTCCTATCCATAGAACAGTTACTGTCCGGGATTTATTTTATCTATCATAAAAACAAAAGTTTGAGTCTCGATTTACGGATCCATCAGTCCAGCCTAACCCCATCCAATCCCATGGGTTAGCCAACCGCCCAACCACTGTAGTGATGGGATCCAATTAAGAATTTGGCTAGGTTTTGTCCCGGGTACCAAGGAAAAGAGTTCCAAGGCCCCCTAGCCGGATGTTCATGCAAAAATAAAACTAGTCACACCACTCACACACCCAATATGAAATTGCCTTTTCACAGATTCAACCAGTTTAAAACAATCCTTTAATAAAACCATAGTATCACTGATCACAATCTTTCAATTTATCTGGTTGATTCTTAATTTTCCCATCATTCCTTCATCAGAGTATCTATGGCATCATTGGCAACTAGGACGCTCACCACCTGTCCACTCTCAGGGGCCGTTTCCTAGTTCCTAGCCCATAATACTCGACAATATAATCACTTATCAAGATGGACTCTCGTTGAAGATCAGCAAGATCAACCAACAGATCCATATAAAGAGCCATGGACTCATCCATTGAAGACCAGCAAGGTCAATCAACCAGATCCATGCCCGATTTCAAAAAACAACTCTTACTCCTTGTTCCAATATCTTCCTCAACGCACGCGTGGGTATCCTAGGCGACCCAGAGCCCGAGCACCGTATGGTCAGCACCCTCTAGGATCCTTCGCAGGTGACCTAGCGCTTCACTCATAGGCCGCTTCCTTGGCCCCTCATCCACCGTACCGGAAGCTCACCATTTTAATCGCACCGAGGCTGGTCAAGACCTCGGCCGACCTTGCTACGTGAGACGTCCTCCATTGACTCTCCGTCAGCAGTTGGAACTTTATCAGTTAGGTCTCCACGACCTTAATCACAAGATGTCAAAATGCTTTCCCAGCATTCTTGACATAAAACAATCATTTACAAATAGCATTTACAAACAGTCACAAAATACAATTTCTATATTAACTCTCATTTTTCCACATTATCCCTCATCAATCCACATTGCTTATTCCACATTCCAGTTATATGTGTACTCATCCCATCACATCATTTTCCATCTCATCACTTCAGATTCCTTCACATCACATATCATATATTCACATCCATACATATATCCACATCCACATCCATACATCCATATCTACATCCATGCATCTATTTTCACATCCACATCTACATGCACATTCATGCATCCTCATCCATACATCCACATCTACATGCTCATTCACATCCATACATCCACATCTATATGCTTACATTCACATCTACATGCATACATCCACATCCCATCCATGCATCTACATCGACATCCTCATTTACATCCATACATCCACATTCACACTCACATCTACATGCATACATCCATACATACACATCCACATTTACATCCATATTCTCACCCTATCACAACCCATATACATCTTATCCCATCACATACACTTCTTACCACATCCTATCACTTCTTAACTCATCTTATCACATCCTAACTCATCTCTTATGCATACCTCTATGCATGAAATTCAATTATGCTAAAAGTAACTCTTTTATAATAAAATATCCATCTCTTATGCATACCTCTATGCATGAATTTCAATTATGCTAAAAGTAACTCTTTTATAATAAAACGTCCATCTCTTATGCATACCTCTATGCATGAATTTCAATTATGCTAAAAGTAACTCTTTTATAATAAAACATCCATCTCTTATGCATACCTCTATGCATGAATTTCAATTATGCTAAAAGTAACTCTTTTATAATAAAACATTCATCTCTTATGCATACCTCTATGCATGAATTTCAATTATGATAAAAGTAACTCTTTTATAATAAAATATTCATCTTTTATGCATACCTCTATGCATAAAATTCAATTATGTTAAAAGTAACACTTTTATAATAATATATTTATCTTTTATGCATAATATAAAAATTTAATTTTCCCATGATTACTATGAAATTCTTTCAATTAATCTAGGATGATAATTCCTAGAATATGGTAGGAAATCCTCTTTTCATGCTTTGAAATGAAATTATTTTATGTGTAAATTTTTATAAAATTTTGCCATAGCTCCGCTACTATAACTAATAAATCTCAATTATTTTAAAAGATAGGTTATCTTTAAGGGAATGATTAGAATGATCCCTAATTAGATCATTAACCCTTAATGGATTAAATCAAAATTATCATAAACTAAAAGCATAGATTAAAAAAAACTATTAATTTATTCTCAAGCATAGATTAATCTTGGATTAAGAAAAAGCTTTATGAAAAGCTTCATTTGGATTGAGAATGGGTCATGAGTATGACCATTTATTAAGTGAGAGAGAGAAAAAACCATTAGAATTAAACATAAATAAAAATTTATGTAATTCTTTACTATCATTAATTAATTAACTTCAATAGCATTTCAAAAGCCATACCAATTAAGCTTCTCAAGCTTGAGAGGGGTTGAGAAGAGAGAAATATTGAGAAATTATAGAAAAGATCAAAATTCACCATACTTACCTTACAATTTGCTTGATTCTTTGTTCACGGTAGAGGCCCCCAACCAATCAATTGGTTTAGTATGTTGATGGAGCCACCAATGGGGATTGAAGAAAGAGAGAAGTGTCAAAAACTAGTGAATTATTAAAGAATTCACAGTTCTTGGCTTAGGAGGAGTAGAGTAACAAAGCATAAGACACTATATTTTTTTCAACAACGGGAGGCTTCTATTTATAGGAAAAATTGAGCTCTTAACTAAACAAACTGATTCTAGAATTTTCCAAGTCAATTTGGTTGAATTTGGACTAGATTTGGACCTAGTTTGGTTACTTTTTGATTCGGTTTGGTTCCATTTTGATTTGGTTTGGTTCAAGAGAGATGAGAGATAAAAATATCACATTATTTTTGAGTTTAAAACTCATTCAAGCATGTGAAATATGCACCTCCTTTAAAGAACTCCCCTTCCTTACATATGTGTCAAAATGGAATAATTATACCCAAAATATCTCATATTTTTAATATTGCTCATAGTTTTTTACTAATAAACCTTGTACATTTTCAACTCTTCATCTTATGTGAAATATGCACCTCCTTTAAAGAACTCCCCTTCCTTACATATGTGTCAAAATGGAATCATTATACCCAAAATATCTCCTATTTTTAATATTGCTCATAGTTTTTTACTAATAAACCTTGTACATTTTCAACTCTTCATCTTATGTGAGCATTTACTCATTTTTGGATACCCAAAATATCTCATATTTTTAATATTGCTCATAGTTTTTTACTAATAAACCTTGTACATTTTCAACTCTTCATCTTATGTGAGCATTTACTCATTTTTGGGTATCTTCTTTTACAAATTGGATTTATCTCCTCCCTACACATGGATTGATGCTATTGGCCCATAGAAACCTTAATTGGACCATAATCCAAAAATTTCTGAAAATCTAGACCCTTAGACTAAGGTTCTTTATACCTATTTCCAATTAATTCCAATTGCACATTGGAAAATTCTTTTTGAATTTCTATTTCAGGGGAACTTATTTTAATAAGATGAGTTATTTTTCTATCCAAAAATATTCATAATCTGAATATTCTCTCTCTAGAATAATTTTCTCTCTCTAGGCTAAAACAGTTAGAAACAAGGTCTTTATATTTCTGAAGAGGGATTGATTACAGGGGAAGATACTAGACATCAAAAAAGGGGTTGGGGGAGGAATCTTATAGCTACCATCATACATTTGTAGTAATGGACTTTCTCCACCAAGCAGACTCATATGACATAATAGTCTTCATGAGGGAATCGTATCTGGTGCACGATTGGACATTAAATCATGCGTATGTGCGTAGGGATTCACAAATTTTAAAGATAGATCTGAGAACGTTGAGAGAACAACCCATGGTAGGGCAATTGTTTGGTAATGATTCGGTTACAACCAAGCAGACCACATCCGTATAAATATGCCAGCCCACTGTAGAAAATTCCAAAGAGGAAGAGGAAACAAAAATGTATGCATAACTTACTCATCCAGATTTCACTGAAAACTGGATGCATGTGCTAGCTACCATAGATGTGATGCAGCCCTGAGGAACCCAATATGTGGAATTCGTCGCAACTGTTCCCACTACCTCTATCTGTATGGTACAGTGCTTTTTGTTTTAAGTTATTGTTGAACCATAAGTCCATGCGATGAAATTGATTAGCATTTCAGCTAATACATTTTCTGTCAAACATGCTTGCACTGCAATTCTTAAGCTTGGAACTAAGTATTCCATAGGCATTACTACCTTAACACCATAAGCTAGACGGAAAGGAGTGTATCCTGATAAAAAACAGAAGCAGGATGTAACACACACAAGAGAAGCAAACCCTAATCCATAATCATCAACCATAAAGAAGGAGAGAAGCCATAGTCACCATCTCTCTCACACACACAAAGGAGAACACAACATAGTGTTATGTCCACACTACAAAGTAAACCTAATGTAATGTCCACACCACACATGACCAGCTGGACACGCGGTCATTTATGTCTCACACATGTTCCTACCTAATCTGCCAGCACATAGCATAGCTGGCTCACACTGACATCGAGCTTGAATATCTCAACAGCCCCTCTCAAGCTCATGATGTACTGCCGATGAAGATGTAGATGAGCTTGGGATATCAACACTCTCAACACTCCCCCTCAAGCTCATCCCATGTACTCCCAACATAGTCCGGAAGTACTCAAACTTCTCCCTGCTAAGTGGCTTCGTGAAGATATCAGCCACCTGCTCATCAGTCTTCACATAGTGAAGATCAACTGTACCATCCAGCACCTTTTCTCTGACAAAGTGATAATGGACCTCTATGTGTTTGGTCCTCGCATGAAATACTGGATTCTTTGCCAACTGCATACTGCTCATGTTGTCACAATGTATGACAACTTTGCCATCAAGAGGCTCACATAAATCTGCCAAGAGACTCTTTAACCATATAGCCTCACAAGTAGCAATGGCAGCACCCCTGTACTCAGCCTCTGTACTGGATAAAGCAACTGTAGGTTGCTTTTTGCTACTCCAACTCACCACGGCACTTCCAAGTGTAAAAGCATATCCACTAGTAGACCTCCTGTCATATGCGCTACCTGCCCAATCAGCATCTGTGTAGCCATGTATGTCCAAGCTTTTACCACTCTCATAGAATAAACCATAATGTGCTGTGGTTTTCACATATCTCATGATGCGTCTCACTGCATCCAAATGTGGTTTCCTGGGGCTCTGCATAAACTGGCTGACTAGCCCCACTGCATAACTCAAATCTGGGCGTGTGATAGTCATGTATATGAGACTACCAACCATCTTCCTGTACATGGAAGGATCATCCAATTCCTCGCCATAATCAGCCCGCAACTTCACATTTTGCTCCAATGGTGTACTCATAGGCTTACACCCTGTCATGCCATACTTTGCCAACATATCCAATGCATATTGGCGCTGTACTAACCAAGTACCTGCATGATCTTTCACCACTTCAATGCCAAGGAAATATCTCAACTCACCAAGATCTTTCATGTCAAATTTCCCACTTAAAGCTTTCTTGACATGCATCACATCTGCACTATGATCACCTGTAATAATCAAGTCATCCACATAGATGACTAGTAAAACAATCCCATGCTGTGTCTTCTTCACATACAGTGAAGAGTCTGCTGTAGAAATCTGAAAACCAAGTGAGATAAGATATCTACTCATCTTATCACTCCAGGCACGTGGTGCTTGCTTCAGACCATACAATGCCTTTTTCAACCTGCATACGTGAGTAGGATATCTAGGGTGTACATACCCTTCTGGCTGCGCCATGTATACTTCCTCTTGTAGATCTCCATTAAGAAATGCATTCTTTACATCCATTTGATGCATTTCCCAGCCATTAGCTGCAGCCATAGCAATGACTGCTCTCACTGTGCCCATCTTAGCCACTGGGCTAAACGTCTCATCATAATCCAATCCATGGGTCTGTGCATATCCCTTTGCTACCAATCTTGCTTTATGTCTTTCAATAGAACCATCAGATTTGCACTTCACTTTGTAGACCCATTTACATCCAATAACATTCTTGTCCTTTGGTAGGGCAACCAAATCCCATGTATCATTATGGACCAATGCGTCCATCTCCACATCCATTGCTTTTTCCCATACATGCTCTCCAACAGCCTCTGTGTAGCATGTAGGTTCCACATGCTTTACCATAGATGTCATATATGCATAGTGCATAGCAAAATCTCTGTATGTCAACCTATCAACAGGATATCTGACCCTCTGGGATCTCCGCAATGCATGCGGGTCACTCTGTACACCTGTGACTCTAGCATGTGGTGGCACATATCTGTCCTGTCTAGCACCAGGTGTGCGTAATACAGGTATGCCAAGCTCCTCATCCAAACTTTCAGAACTGGATGACTCATATCCTGTGATTCCAATTCCTTCGACTTTCTTTTTGCCTTTATCCATAGCACTACTGCCAGTGCTTACACTCTCATGCCTCAAACGTCCTGACCATGGACGTACACTGCTACTACTCTCAGCTTCTGCTGCTGGCCCAGACATAGTAGTAGAACTAGAACTTGCTTGTGATGGCAAGTTCACAGGCACATTCGCCTCAAGTGTGTCAATGACTCCCTCATCTTTGGCTTTATACCAACTAGCAAGCTCATCGAATACAACATCTCGTGAGATGACTACTTGTCTAGTTTGAGGGTTATAGCATTTGTAAGCTTTGCGATCCTGTGCATATCCAACAAATACACATTTCTCTGCCTTAGGATCCAATTTCCGTCTTCTTTCATCAGGCACATGAACATAAGCTACACATCCAAAGACTTTAAGATGTCCAATGTCTGGCCTATAACCTGTGAGCCGCATCTCTGGCGTGCTTCCATGAATGGCTGCTGTAGGTGTTTTGTTCAATATATAAACTGCAGTAGCACATGCTTCTGCCCAATAGTAATGTGGCATGCTCTTTTCATTAAGCATCGCCCTTGCCACTTCACATATAACTCTATTCTTCCTCTCAGCCACACCATTTTGCTGAGGTGTATACCTGCATGTCAATTGTCTCCTTATTCCATGCTTCCTCAAGAAATGCTCAAAGGCCTTTGAGGTGTATTCACCACCTCCATCTGTTCTCAGACATTTAATCCAACAGCCATACTGCTTTTCTGCAAAAGCTTTGAAATCCATGAATTTTTCCAATACTTCACTCGTCTCTTTGAGAAAATATATCCATGTCATCCTGCTAAAGTCATCAATGAATGTAACATAGTATAGACTGCCTTTGATAGATGGGTTTTGTGCTGGGCCCCATACATCACTGTGCACTATTTCAAGTGGTCTATTACTCATGTTTCCTTCTCTAGGAAACCTCAACCTTGCCTGCTTTCCAAACTGACAGGCTTCACAAACATGCATATGACCATCATATTTGAATCGAGGCAATCCACTGACAATGCCCCTTGTTTGCATGTTCTTTAATCTCTGTATATTGACATGTCCAATCCTCTTGTGCCACATGTCAATGTCCTGCACAATCCCATTGCTCTTTGAAAACATGGCTGAGCTCAATTCTGGTATGCCTGCATCCAATTTGAACAACCTTCCTTCCTTCTTGCCCTTGGCAACCAATCTACAGCCATGCTTAAAATCTTCCACAAAACAGCCTTTCTCATTGAATCGGACTTGTAATCCCTGCTCAACCATTTGACCAACTGAGGCCAAGCTTTTAGTGATCGAAGGCACATACAGCACATCTGACATAGACTTTGTCTGACCATTATGCATGACCAATGGTACACTTCCAACATGTGTAATGACATGCTGGGTATCATCACCTGTTTCCACATAGCCCTTCACATCCATTGGCTTCATGTGCTCAAACCATTCTCCATGACATGTCATATGGTTTGATGCTCCTGAGTCCATGTACCATGTATCATCATTCTCAGCATTTGTTGTCATAGAACCCACAACATGCTTCATGGCAAACAAATGATTTGCAGTTCCATCATTGCTACTTGATGCATAGTTGCCACCATGTTGTGCATAGTTTCCACCATAATGACCACCACGTTGTGCTCTTCCCCCTCTCAAATCATTCTGTTTGCGAAAGCAATCTCTCGCCATATGACCATATTTGCCACAATAATGGCATTCCACATCTTGCATAGAATTTTGTTGGCCTTGCCAACGTCCTCGTCCACGGGGGTTACCTCTGCCTCGCTGAGGTGCAGAACCACGACCACCTCGAGCACCATATGAAGGCTGAAAATTCTGCTGTGGAGGCCTATCCTGCCATCCACGACCATTACCACCACGTCCACGTGATGCGAATCTCCCCCTGCCTCGAAAGCCTCTAGATGAGTAAAAAGCTTGATTTCTTGCATGTTCATCATTGCTTGACGAGGATGCACCACCTGTAACACTCATACCACCAAGGCCAAGCTTCAATTCTTCCACAATGAGCAATGACACAAGCTCATTAAAGTCTGGCATTCCTCCCAACCTTACTGAGATGGAAGTGTCAAAAGATTTGTATTCTTTGCCTAAACCACGCAACGTGAGTGCAACCAAATCATCATCATCCATTGGGGCATGGATTGATGACAAGGAATCAGCATAACCCTTGATTTCCTGAACATACTCATGTATACTCCGATTCCTTCGTGTTACACTGTGAATCTGTTGCTTTAGTTGTATCTTCCTGGCACCAGTGTCTGTCTCATACATTCTGCACAAGATACCCCATGCTTCTTTCGGTGTATCTGCATCTTGGATGTGAATGAGCAAGGCATCTGTTACACATATTGAAAAATAATGCAACACCTTCGAGGACCGCTCTACCCATTGCTTGTGAGCCAGTAACTGAGCATTATTTGGTTGAGGAGGTAGGTATGGCTCCGGATCTTCCTCCGAGACGAGACTCCATAGACCTTTGCCTTTCAAAAAACTCTTCATTCTAAACTTCCACACTTGAAAGTTAGTGCGATCAAGCTTCTCGCCAACAATCTGTATCGGACCATCTCCCATTGTTGCAAAAAAATAGAGTAGATGTACCCTTTCGATTACAATGTACGAAGTACCTGTAATGCTCCAAATCTCTTCAAATCACATCAAATGCTTGCAAATTGTGTGCATTAACATCCCACAATGGTTCACCAACAATGTACACTCGATTAAAGTTGAAATCAAATGAAACTCCTTCACAAAAAAATTTCTGGTTTTTTTTCTCGCCAGTAAATTCTCGCCAGTAACCAGTCAAGATTATGCTCTAAATCCTTCAAATCTTGTCCAAATTCAATGATTCAACTTGCATTAGCTTCCCAACACATTGCTCCAACATATCCTGGAAGGGTTTGATCCAACTCTTCAAGGGAAATGAGAACCACCAATTTTTGTAACCTCTGGTTTTGAATTTTTCTGCATCTGTCAGGTACCACCTCTCACTAAAATTGCTCTATCTCCTTCAAATCTTCTCCAAATCCAAAACTTTTTGATTCAAAAGTTTAGCAACTCATAGGACTTTACTTGTACCAAAGGAATTAGGCCAATTTGATATACACAAAGATTAATGCCTTGATTAAAAATGCTCTGTTTCTGGACAGAATTTCTGCAAACCTGCACACCTCTGATAAATCACTTCAATGAGCTCCAAATACATGAAATGAGCTGCAACCAAGCATCACAAGTCCTTAGCAATGTCTTTGCTAAACTCCCCAAGCTTTAAAGCATTCAATTTGGTGTCCAAATGAGTGAATTAGGATGAAATCTTTGAAAACTGTCCAGAATTCTGCATCTTCATGCACCGCTCACACTGACATCGAGCTTGAATATCTCAACAGCCCCTCTCAAGCTCATGATGTACTGCCGATGAAGATGTAGATGAGCTTGGGATATCAACACTCTCAACATATCCCATCGCCACCTTATACGATGTGTTTGGTATGCCCCCATAAGGCTCCTATTAGCTTATGCTCCCAATCTGTTTGACTTGCTTTTCCAATGTTTTTGTCAAGATAGTACATAAGATCTTGTTTGTACTCTCTGCTTGACCATTAGCGTGTGGATAATAAGGTGATAACTTCTGGTTGACTACTAGGAATCCAACAAGTGATCAATCACCTCATTAATGAAATGTGAACCATGATCGCTGACTAACTCTAATGGGCAGAAGCCATGTACCAAGCGCTGGAAAACAATAATCTAGTTCTACGCCAAACAATTGTGCAAAGGATTAAAGAGAATATAGAGTTGAAAGCGCAGCTGGAGCAAGCCAAATACCAACTTCAGAAGGAAGTCACACATCACCAAGAGCAAGCAGCTATCCATCACCAAGAGCAAGCAGCTATCCATGACCAGCAGCAGCTACAAGAGCTCAAGCACACTTCCCTAGCCAAGGAAGAAGAGCTACAAGGCCAAATCCATACACTATACCCAGCAGCTATACAGGAGCTTAAGCACACTTCTTCCCTAGCAAGGAAGAAGAGCTACAAGGCCAAAAGTCCATACACCATCCTTAACTCTGAAGGAAGCAGAAAACAGAGTGACCCAATTGCAACAAGAAAGAGAACAGATCAATAAAGCAAATGTCAAGAAGATTAGAGCGCTCAATGACACCATCAGCACCAGTATGAGATGCAAAGAATGATGATTGCACACCAAGAAGCGATGGTGCAAAGTCACCAACAGCTACAAGATAGTCAAAAATTGGCTGCAAAAAGACTTCAAAGGATTACTAAGGCTCAGCAAAGAGAGGCTACCGCCAGACGCGCGCAAGAAGAAGCAATAAGAACCCACACACACACACACGGAAGGAACCCTCAATTGCCAGAGAATCCAGAGACATAGGCAGCCTTGTGGCCGTACTGTCCACCTCTATGTAAATGCCATTGGGACAACTACTATGCAGTTCACCAACATTATGGGTAGACATAAAGGAATGGGTAAAAGGCCAGCCGACACTACAGAGGATATTCTGTCACCTCTTGCAAAGAAAGAACCTTAAAACACACAAGGGAAAGAACAACCAGAGTCTCAAGACACCAGTTAATCAAGTGGGGCATTATTGAAGACACTAATGCTACAATCCCAATTCATCATAAGATAACAGGTAGTAGGAACTAGCTATCCTAGATGGTGGGGCAGGGATTAGCATCATCACAAAATGGTGTTGGAAAAACAAGAAAAAATCAGATCTAAAAAGAGCAGATCTTATCATTAAAATGGTAGACAGAACATCTTCAAAGCCCATTGGGCTTTTAGAGAATGTGAGACTCAAACTCTTTATGTTTCGCTACCATCATACATTTGTAGTAATGGACGTTCTGCGCCAACCACACTCATATGATGTAATATTGGGGAGACTCCTCATGAAGGAATCTAAATTGGTGCACAATTGGGCATTAGATCATGTGTATGTATGTAGGGATTCAAAAACTCTAAAGATAGATTTGAGAATGTGGAGAGCACACATGGAAGGGCAATTGTTCGGTTACAACCAAGCAGACCACATCCGTACAGATATGCCAGCCCACTGTGGAAAATTCCAAAGAGGAAGAGGAAAAGAAAATGTATGCATCACTTCCTCTGGATTTCACTAAAAACTGGATGCATGTGCTAGCTACCATAGATGTGATGCAACCCCGAGAAACCCAATATGTGGAATCTAGAACTGTTCCCACTACCTCTGTTTGTATGGTCAATTGGCAAATGGCTGATAAAGAATCAGAAGAGGAGGTCTCTAGCATAGAAGGGACTGGATCATAGGGCCGTACCAGCGCCCAGTACCTTAAAAGACAACGAAAGCAGAAAGGATATATTGCTCGATGAAATGCCCTACTACAAAGAAAACCCAGTGGCTAAGATACCTTGAAGCCACTAACTAAGGTACACGACAAGTTTTCTAAGGATTGGGCTGAGGAATTGAGTAAGATATCACTTGAAGGGAAACATAAGGAGGAAGTCATTCTTCAAGAACCAAAAACGCCTAAGCTTATGAAAGCTGGGCATCGAAAACAAAACAAAGCTTTGGTAGAAGAGCTGAGCGAGAGGGCATGAAACTTATGGCTAAAACAAAAAGTGAGGATGAGGATAAACCAGAGTTGCTTTCAATACCAGACCATTTCAAAACCTACACAGTTGTCGAATGAAATGTGGCCTAACTGATGGCAAAAAGAGTTAAGGAAGATGGGATGTCCACATCATACGATGGCCTAGCTGAAGTCAAGGAAGTTGATATTGCGGGACCAGGGGAGGAAGCCAAACCTGTTTATATCACTAAGGGACATAACTTCGATTGAAGAAAATGAGCTTGTTACTTTCCTTAAGGAGTTTAAGGATTGTTTTGCGTGGAACTATAAAGAAATGAAGGGTGTACCACCTGAGGTGGTGTAAAATACGATCCCAATCATGGAAGGATCAAGGCCATCCAAGCAAAAACCATACCAAATGAATCCAAATATGCGGCAATTATAAAAGAGAACATCGATAAACTTATTACTATGGATTTCATTTATGAGATAGAATATACGGATTGGTTGTCACCAATCATAATAGTGCCAAAGAAGAATGGTAAACTTAGGGTATATGTCGATCGTAAAGGTCAACGCAGCTAGGAAGGACCATTATCCATTGCCCAGTCCATAGACTAGTGGGGGCATGTGTGCCTTGCCTTGTTGTTTTCTTTTCTTTTTTTTCTTTTTTTTTGGGGTGGTAACAAGGTTAATTTTGATGGTGGGAAGGGTGTTAGTGGTGTGAGCAATTACTAAAGTATAACTGTTGTGACATGACAGGGTGGGTTAAGCACCGTGAAAGTGTAGGTGGGATTTTGTGAAAGTGCAGGCCATGAAGGGTAATCCCGTGAGATGGGGTAAACCCGTGAAAGTTAGTTCCATGAGTTCGAATTCCGTGAGTTTTAGTTATATGAAATGGTAGTTTTGTTAGATGGGATACACTCATGAAAGTTAGTTCCATGAGATGGAATTCCATGAGTTTTAGTTACGTGAAATGGTAGTTTCCTAAGATGGAATAAACCCGTGAAAGTTAGTTTCGTGAGTTGGAATTACATGAGTTGGTTTGTGAGCTTTAGTTATGTGAAATGGTAGTTTTATGAGATGGGACAAACCCATGAAATTGCAAGTTTTAGGCTCTGAGATTGCAGGTTTTTGGCTATAGCCGTGAACTTGTAGGTTTTTGGCTCTGGTGTGAATGTGTAGGTTTCTTTTTTGATAAATTTGATGAATGCATGATTGTAGTGAACTGCAGAGCAGGGTTTGTGCAAGGATGAGGCAATCAATGATTAATTTTTTTCTAATTTGAACAAATGACATTGTTTGACAATCAAGGACTTGGTTCGACAATGGCAATCAATGATTATATTTGATACCTTCATCTTTTTATTTGCCACTTCTAGGTAGGTGTTGTTGAAGGCGTTTTAACTCCATGTGAGTGTGCTTGATTTTTCCCTCCACCCAACTGAACAGTGTTTCTATTGAGTCCTGTGGATTGGGGCTTGTATCAATGTCTATTTGTTGCACCTTCTTTTTCCTCCTTTCAATGTCCTTGTCCAGCTCATTGATCGAGGTGGTTACACGTATTGATTTTGTTATATTTTACTCATCTTTTTGGGTTGGCTTCTTCTTCCACATCAGTGTTTGTACACTCCTAGCATTGGTTTTAGTTGGGAGTTGGTTCTGAATGCCCTTATTGCCCTTTTCTTTGTATTCGGCGGAGGTGTTCGCAACCGTGGCTACTAGGTGGAGTTTGGGCACCCATACTATTGTATTGCCTTGGTAATAACCTTCTTGTGCCATTATAAAGCCCTTTCAAACCCATTGCTAGAGACATAGGCAGCCTCGCGGCCGTACTATCCACCTCTATGTAAATGCCATTGGGAAAACTGCTAGTTCACCAACACTATGGGTAGACATAAAGGAATGGGTAGAATGTGGATGAAGGCCAGCTGACAGTACTACTACAGAGGATGTTCTATCACCTCTTGCAGAAAGAACCTCAAAAAAACCACAAGGGAAAGAACAACCAGAGTCGTCCACGATGCCGATTAATCAATTGGGGCATTATTATGAAAGTGAAGACACTAATGCTACAATCCCAATTCATCATAAGATAACAGGTACCAGGCACTTGCTATCCTGGATGGTGGGCGGGGATTAGCATCATCACAAAATTGTGTTGGGAGGAAAACTAGGAAAAACCCGATCTAAAAACAGCAGATCTTATCATTGAAATGGCAGACATAACATCTTCAAATCCCATTGGGCTTTTAGAGAATGTGACTCAAACCCTTACGTTTTGCTACCATCATACATTTGTAGTAATGAACTTTCTCCACCAACCAGACTCATATGAAGTAATATTGGGGAGTGTCTTCATGAGGAAATCGTATCTGGTGCACGATTGGACATTAGATCATGAGTATGTGCATAGGGACTCACAAATTCTAAAGATAGATCTAAGAACATTGAGAGAACAACCCATGGTAGGGCAATTGTTTAGTAATGATTTGGTTACAACCAAGCGGACCACATCCGTATAAATATGCCAGCCCACTGTAGAAAATTTCAAAGAGGAAGAGGAAATGGAAATGTATGCATAACTTACTCATCCAGATTTCACTGAAAACTGGATGCATGTGCTAGCTACCATAGATGTGATGTAGCCCTGAGGAACCCAATATGTGGAATTCGCAACTGTTCCCACTACCTCTATCTGTATGGTCAATTGGCAAACTCTTGATGAGGAATCAAAAGAGGGCATCTCTAGCATAGAAGGGATTGGATCACAGGGCCGTACGAGTGCCTAGCGCCTTAGAAGATGGCGAAAGCAGAAACAATATATTGCTCGACAAAATGCCCTACTACGAAGAAAACCCACGGATGGGGGCTAAGATACCTCGAAGCCACTAAGATACAAGACGAGTTTTCTAAGGATTGGGGTGACGAATTGAGTAAGATATCATTGGAAGGGAAACATAAGGAGGAAGTCATCCTTCAAGAACCAGAAATGCCTAAGCTTACGAAAGCTAGGCACCGACAACAAAACAAAGCTAGGCACCGACAACAAAACAAAGCTTTGGTAGAAGCTGAGCGAGAGGGCATGAAAGTTATGGCTAAAACAAAAAGTGAGAATGAGGATAAACCAGAGTTGCTTTCAATACCACACCATTTCAAAAACCTACACAGTTGTTGATGAACAAAAGGTGGTTTGACTGACAGCAAACAAAGTTAAGAAAGATGGGATGTCCACATCATATGATGTCCCAGCTGAAGTCAAGGAAGTTGATATTGCGGGACCAGGGGAGGAAGCCAAACCTATTTATATTGCTAAGGACTTAACTTCGGTTGAACAAAATAAGCTTGTTACTCTCCTTAAGGAGTTTAAGGATTGTTTCGCCTGGAACTACAAAGAGATGAAGAATGTACCACACCTGAGGTGGTGCAACATATGATCCCAATCATGGAAGGATCAAGGCCATCCAAGCAAAAACCATTGCAGATGAATCCAAAATATGTGACAATTGTAAAAGAGAAAATCGATAAACTCATTCTGCAGATTTCATCTATGAGATAGAACATATACGGATTGGTTGTCACCAATCGTAATAGTGCCAAAGAAGAATGGTATATGTCGATCGTAAAAAGGTCAATGTAGCTACTAGGAAGGACCATTACCCATTGCCCTATATGGAACACATTTACAGATATAGGAAAGTAAAGGAAGCAGCTGTGCTGAATTGGATATAGGCATGGTGCCGTACCCGGACCCGGCAATAGTGACCAGCGTTCAATTCCTAAAATTGCTAATGGTCCTGATAGATCAACCCAAGGAAAGGTATGATGGATATGATGCTGAGTAGCTTCAATTCGACATGAATCAAAGACCCTGTGTGATAGAGGCATGATGTTGTATTATCATTGCCTAAGGTGTCTACGAGCCTATATGCATGTCACATTCGAAGACATGGTCGCACACCGAGTTCTGGAGATCACACTCGGCATTCAGAAGAATCCTAAAAAAGCTTAAGTCTCGCCACAACTTCTATCATCATGAGTTCGGCGACTAGGTTTTTTAACCTCGGTAATAGGTTCTGAGGACAGAACATACATCAATTAGGGGGGATGTTACTCCCAAGTATTGAGAGCTCTTGCTTTTGTCTTGAGAGAGAGCATTCTAGCATTTGTGCCTCTTCTATACTTGTATGTTGCATGCTTTTGAAGGTCCTAAAACCTATTTTCCATCATTGTCTCAAGACAAAAAAAAAATTCGAGAATTTTTTGGTTCTTTGGCGTATCAATGTGGTCCACCGCAACCAAAACATTGTAGCAGTCCTCTCCTCATGTTTGAGTTTATATCCTTACCCTTCCACTATACCCTGGTTTGAAACACATGTACTGGCATGTTATTCTATAGGACATAGAATTCTGGTGTAATCTCCGCATCTTCCTCATAGCACTCTCCACTCAGTTCTACTTCATGCACCATATCCATATCTTCCGATGGCTCTTCAATCAATACTTGGTTGATTTTAGCCTATGGTGGTTGTGGTGGTAGAACAGGTGGTGGTAGAGGTGAAGTGCCCTATATACCCAAAACATCCCCTAGGTGGTATTGGTAAGGCGAATGGAGCTCTAGGTGCTGATAGTTATGCTACTATTTGGAACCTTGGATTTGTGCACATGGAGGTGTGTCATGATTCCCTAACATAGTGTGCACAATAGAGTAGTGGCCTTGCTCTTAATTGTGGGCATTCAGTGGTAGTGTGATTCAATTTGCACATAGAGCACCACACCAATTCTCTATGGGGGTAAAGCTGGGTATGCCCATGCCCAGATGTTTCTCTTCCAAGCAAAACAATCCTTAAACTCCTTAAGGAGAGTAACAAGCTTATTTTCTTCAACCGAAGTCAAGTCCTTAGCAATATAAACAGGTTTGGCTTCCTCCCCTGGTCCCGCAATATCAACTTCCTTGACTTCAGCTGCGACATCATATGATGTGGACATCCCATCTTCCTTAACTCTTTTTGCTGTCAGGCAGACCACCTTTTGTTCAACAACTGTGTAGGTTTTTGAAATGGTGTGGTATTGAAAGCAACTCTGGTTTATCCTCATTCTCACTTTTTGTTTTAGCCATAACTTTCATGCCCTCTCGCTCAGCTTCTACCAAAGCTTTGTTTTGTTGTCGGTGCCTAGCTTTCGTAAGCTTAGGAATTTCTGGTTCTTGAAGGATGACTTCCTCCTTATGTTTCCCTTCCAGTAATATCTTACTCAATTCCTCATCCCAATCCTTAGAAAACTCGTCTTGCACATTGACCATACAGATAGAGGTAGTGGGAACAGTTGCGAATTCCACATATTGGGTTCCTCAGGGCTGCATCACATCTATGCTAGCTAGCACATGCATCCAGTTTTCAGTGAAATCTGGATGAGTAAGTTATGCATACATTTTCGTTTCCTCTTCCTCTTTGGAATTTTCTACAGTGGGCTGGCATATTTATACGGATGTGGTCTCCTTGGTTGTAACCGAATCATTACCAAACAATCGCCCTACCATGGATTGTTCTCTCAACGTTCTCAGATCTATCTTTAGAATTTGTGAGTCCCTACACACATACACATGATCTAATGTCCAATCGTGCACTAGATACGATTACCTCATGAAGACACTCCCCAATATTACGTCATATGAGTCTGGTTGGTGGAGAAAGTCCATTACTACAAATGTATGATGGTAGCGAAATGTAAAGGGTTTGAGTCTCACATTCTCTAAAAGCCCAATGGGCTTTGAAGATGTTATGTCTACCATTTCAATGATAAGATCTGCTGTTTTTAGATCGGGTTTTGCCTAGTTTTCCTCCCATACGATTTTGTGATGATGCTAATCCCCGCCCACCATCCAGGATAGCAAGTGCCTGGTACCTGTTATCTTATGATGAATTGGGATTGTAGCATTAGTGTCTTCACTTTCATAATAACGCCCCAATTGATTATCTGGCATCGTGGAAGACTCTAGTTGTTCTTTTCCTTGTGTGTTTTAAGGTTCTTTCTGCAAGAGGTGATAGATCATCCTCTGTAGTACTGTCGGCAGCAGTAGGCAGCTGGCCTTAGTCCACATTCTACCCATTCCTTTATGTCTACCCATAGTGTTGGTGAACTAGCAGTTTTCCCAATGGCATTTACATAGAGGTGGACAGTACGGCCGCGAGGCTGCCTATGTCTCTGGGTTCTTTGGCGTATCAATGCGGTCCACCGCAACCAAAACATTGTAGCAGTCCTCTCCTCATGTTTGAATTTATATCCTTACCCTTCCACTACACCGTGGTTTGAAACACATGTACTGGTGTGTTATTCTATAGGACATAGAATTCTGGTGCAATCTCCACATCTTCCTTCATAGCACTCTCCACTCAGTTCTACTTCATGCACCATATCCATATCTTCTAATGGCTCTTCAATCAATACTTGGTTGATTTTAGCCGATGGTGGTTGTGGTGGTAGAATAGGTGGTGGTAGAGGTGAAGTGCCCTATATACCTGAAACACCCCCAAGGACGAGTTTGGCTATATCCTGCAACTACAGTGATTTGCATAGGTGGTATTGGTAAGGCGAATGGAGCTCTAGGTGCACATGGAGGTGTGTCATGATTCCCTAACACAGTGTGCACAACAATAGAGTAGTGGCCTTGCTCTTAATTGTGGGCATTCAGTGGTAGTGTGATTTAATCTGCAAATAAAGCACCACAGCAATTCTTTATGGGGGTAAAGCTGGGTATGCCCATGCCCAGATGTTTCTCTTGTTAATCAATTGGGGCGTTATTATGAAAGTGAAGACACTAATGCTACAATCCCAATTCATCATAAGATAACAGGTACTAGGCACTTGCTATCCTGGATGGTGGGCAGGGATTAGCATCATCACAAAATTGTGTTGGGAGGAAAACTAGGAAAAACCCAATCTAAAAACAGTAGATCTTATCATTGAAATGGCAGACATAACATCTTCAAAGCCCATTGGGCTTTTAGAGAATGTGAAACTCAAACCCTTTACATTTCGCTACCATCATACATTTGTAGTAATGGACTTTCTCCACCAATCAGACTCATATGACGTAATATTGGGGAGTGTCTTCATGAGGGAATCGTATCTGGTGCACGATTGGATATTAGATCATGCATATGTGCGTATGGATTCACAAATTCTAAAGATAGATCTGAGAACGTTGAGAGAACAACCCATGGTAGGGCAATTGTTTGGTAATGATTCGGTTACAACCAGTGGACCACATCCGTATAAATATGCCAGCCCACTGTAGAAAATTCCAAAGAGGAAGAGGAAATGGAAATGTATGCATAACTTACTCATCCAGATTTCACTGAAAACTCGATGCATGTGCTAGCTACCATAGATGTGATGCAGCCATGAGGAACCCAATATGTGGAATTCGCAACTGTTTCCACTACCTCTATCTATATGGTCAATTGGCAAACTCTTGATGAGGAATCAAAAGAGGGGGGCCCTACTACGAAGAAAACCCACGAATGCCCAGTGGTGGCTAAGATACCTCAAAGCCACTAAGGTACAAGACTAGTTTTTCTAAGGATTGGGGTGAGGAATTGAGTAAGATATCACTGGAAGGGAAACATAAGGAGGAAGTCATCCTTCAAGAACCAGAAATGCCTAAGCTTTACGAAAGCTAGGCACCGACAACAAAACAAAGCTTTGGTAGAAGCTGAGCGAGAGGGCATGAAAGTTATGGCTAAACAAAAGTGAGAATGAGGATAAACCAGAGTTGCTTTCAATACCACACCATTTCAAAACCTACACAGTTGTTGAACAAAAGGTGGTTTGACTGACAGCAAAAAGAGTTAAGGAAGATGGGATGTCCACATCATATGATGTCCCAACTGAAGTCAAGGAAGTTGATATTGCGGGACCAGGGGAGGAAGCCAAACCTGTTTATATTGCTAAGGCCTTGACTTTGATTGAAGAAAATAAGCTTGTTACTCTCCTTAAGGAGTTTAAGGATTGTTTCGCTTGGAACTACAAAGAGATGTAGGGTTTAGGGTTTAGGGTTTAGGGTTTTAGGGTTTAGGGTTTAGGGTCTGGGGTTTAGGGTTTAGGATTTAGGGTTTAAGGTTTAGGGTTTAGGGTGTACCACCTGAGGTGGTGCAACATATGATCCCAATCATGGAAGGATCAAGGCCATCCAAGCAAAAACCATTCCAGATGAATCCAAAATATGTGACATAATACCACAGTCCGGAGTCCCTCCAGATTTTGGAAGATGCCGAAGTTAAAGACAAGCCAGAAAAGGTGGGCCTGGGGCAGATGGCACATATTATTCTCCCCCGAAACATAGACACAGAACTACGTGCAGAGTACATAAAGACATACGACAAAGCCACCAAGAGGGGGACAGTGACACCAAGATGGCACCATGGAGCAAGTGTTAATCACATAGGATTTGATACGTGAGGACCTATAGCTTCCACCACCAGTGAAAATACATACACATGCCTTTGAAAAGTGTCCTTAGATGCAATGCTAAAGAAGAGCTCGTGCAACTCTAATGGAGCATGCAAGGCAATGTCACTAATAATGCAAGTGGACAGGTACAACAGGGTGCCACTAAATAGAATAGCAAAGGTGCATGAGGAAAAGGAGGATGATTGGGCCGGCCTACTACATCCAAAGGGAGATGGAGAATCGCCTTAAGGCCCATCAATCGAAGATCTGCAACCTGTACTTGATGACATAGGTACTAAATCATGTGGCTCAGAGGCCTCTCCTAGAACTAGAACCAGAAGAAAGAATGCAATTGGCACTCCTGATAGAGCAACCAGCACTGACTGCTGTGGAGATGTAAGAAGGACTCAAAGATCTCTAAATGTTGAATAGGATCCCCATCCCCATAGAATTTTTGAACAAGCTTTGAAATGATTTATGGCTTCATTTGGGAGGGTCAGGATTCTAGAGCAGTGCCTAGTTCCTTGACCATTCCTCGGCCCATTTTTACAACCATATTCAACAAATCCGTCCTTGTGGCTACATTAAGATCTATGGTTGGATCCACCCTTGGTCTTTGAGGAACTACTCCTCCCCTACCTATACCTCGTCCTCTTCTTATGTTAGCTCTTCTAGGTATTTCCGGTCTATGGGATGGTCTAGCCACTTCATTCTGGAATGGCTCATCATAAGTCACCTCTGTACACCTTTGCAAAATGAAGAGTTCCATGTCCTGTAGGAACGTGGGATAATTGATCATCTGCTCAATGTCCTTTTTGGTGTACAGAAGGTCTTCCACTTCACCCGCTTCTCTTTGTAGATTATCCCCTTCATCTAGGGTTACAAACCCTTCCTCCGCTCTGGGCTCTTCATTAATGGGTTCTAAGTTTGGAATTTCTCCCACTCTTGCCCATGACTATTTTCGGCTCCTTACCTTGTGATTGAAGTAAGTTTATACTTCCCATCTCTTTTGTCTGGGTGGCTCTAGCTCTTCGAGTATCGAGCTCTTATTTCCTTAAGCTCAATTCTCATAGCGACTGTTCTACCTCAATCCTTTTCAGATCTAATTCTATTTCTCTGAGGTTGGGATGAATACTTCACCAGTCCTTGCTGCGCTTTACATGCCTCTTCTCCTACGAGGGGTGCTAGTGTTTGAGAGCCTCAAATTTGAAGGTTGGATAGGTACTTCTTGCCTTTGACCAAGTCTAGCATCGGTTGGTGGACCCATGCTTGCAAATTGTGCCTCTTCATCATTGCCGGTTTGGAGACTAAAAAATCCTCGGGCTATATCAATGATACCGTTGGGGTGGTTTCTCCTCTTCCCCAAACCTAGAGTATCACGGCCCTTCTTCCATGGATTCTTCACTACTAGTTTGACGATGGTTAGATTCCTTAAGACACTCAACTGAGTGCTTATTGAGTGCCCATCCAAGATGATTGTGCCATGCCTAAGTAATGTAATATGAGTTCAAGGCACAATCAATGGCTGCTTATTTTTGTAAATTTTTGAAAAGAAAGAAAAACAGAACACCACCATGCTTGTCACATGTTGATGATTTCAGTGATGTAATCATCAAATATCACTAGAAAAAATAGTGGAGCCCTCTTCAAAGACCACTCCACCACACAAATACACAACAAAGACAACCAATTTCTCACAATTCTTCACTTTCACTCAAATCTTATCCATTCATTTCCTACCAAAATGTAAAGGCAATGATGAATCTTATGTAATGGGAGTTGAAACTCAAAGAGGATGGAAGAAACAAAGGTGTTTCCCTGGCAGTGGCACCAAAAATATTATGGGCTACCACACCTCCAAGAGGGAACTAAGTGAATTCACCTTAGGGAATAGCAATAGAACACATTTGCCGTAGGGCACTTACCAATGCTTCAAACTTGTGTCCATTGAGGTCTCCAAGCTCACTTGAGGAGCTCTAGTCCTCCAAGCTCCACCTCCACGCTGTCACTGTGGAGTCACTCTCACCACCACATAAGGCAATCACTCTCTCTCACTCCTCAACACAAGCATTTTACATACAAGTATTGTAGAGGCACAAGTGCTACAATGCTCCCTCTTAATCTCTCTCTCTCAAGAGACAAAAGTAAGAGCTCTCAATAGCACAAAGGGGGATTGTGTCCATTCATTATGAGAAAATGCCTTATATACAATTGGCCCTTATTTACACCTCGGTGCCCAAAACTTACTTAAGGCCTTGGGGTGGCCAATATCTCATAATGTACAACTTTTATAGTGCCTTTGCATGACAGTTATTAATGTCCTCAAATGGAGGAGCAGATTTGTTAATCCAAAATGGGATTAACATCCCCCCTACTTGATGTAGGTTCTGTCCTCCTCAGAACCTATTACCGAGGTTGAAAGTCCTGATCACCGAAATCATGATGACGATAGAAGTTACGGCGTGACTGAAGCTTTTTTAGGATTCTTCTGAATGCCGAGTGTAATCTCCAGAACTCAGTGTCGACCATGTCTTCGAATGTGACATGCATAAAGGCTGGTAGACACCTTAGGCAATGATAATACAACATCATGCCTCTATCATAGGGTCCTTGATTCATGTCAAATCGCAGCTACTCAACATCATATCCATCATACCATTCCTTGGGTTGATCTATCAGGACCACTAGCAATTTTAGGAATCGAACGCTATAGCCACTATTGCAGGGTCCCAGATATAGTGCCATGCCTGTATCCAATTCAGCAGAGCTACTTCCTTTACTCTCCTATATTTGTAAATGTGGCTAGCATGAAGATGGGGAAGTTATAACATACATGTGAGTCCCGTTGCTTGGCCTCTTTAAACTCCAAAGGTGTCCATCTTCTCTTCAATGGCATGTACAAGGAATCTACTCTTTGAGTTGGTGGCACACACATATATTCATGGCTATATTTTGGGATTGTGAGGTGCTCTTTTCTCCAATTTGGCTGTATGCCGAAGTCCTCCATCTTGGTGTTTGCATGATCTGTGATAATTGTTGTATACCCCCCTCTTGTGTAGACTGGTGGATGAGTCTTCCTCCATCTCCGGAAGCAGTAACTGATCATAAATGTCACAATTCTTATTTCCAACAGATTGGACAATTGTGGATTTGATAACTTGGTGTGTCATGCCATGTTAAACCATAAAATGCCCTCTCCAGACAAAGGCAAGAGCTCTTCTAATTCTGGTCGAGGTGCTCGGAGACAGTACGGTACATAGGGTTGCTTTGTCTGGGTGATATCTGAGTATGCTTCTAGTAAAATCTACCGAGTATTTGCATTAACACCTTGAACATAATTCTTGGTTTTAGCAGTGGATTTCCAGCTCTTATGAATCCTTCGTACTCTGCAGAGCAGACAAGGACTCAAGAATAGTATCATCAGTAAAAGGTTCAATGGTGTCTTGTGAGAGAGTGTGACATACCTCTTGACTTTGTCATGGGGGAGACGGGTCAGGTGCCTGCAGCCCTCAGGGGTGAGAGTGTTAGTGGGAAATTCTAGGGAGAGTAGAAAAAATACAGCTTGCTTGAGACTTGTCAGTAGGTCGAGCATTTGGATACAGATTAAGTAATTTACTGGTGGCGACATTAGATTATACGGGGTAAGGAGGGTTAAAAGATGAACTTGAAGTTTCTTATTGACCATGTCCAGAACTTCGGGGTGGGTGACTAGGTTTGTAGAGCTTCATAAAATCTTGGAGCTCAGTTATATCCTTAGGATTTATGTTAGGATACTCAATATGTGTTTTATCAAAAGTGTAAAGGACATTGGTTTACATAGGTTAAGTGGCAGTGAGTATTGTATACCTCTAGCCACCCATGGCTTATGATCCATTGATAACTTTGGGCTACAACCTCGTAGTTGGCTAGCATGTCAAGAATATCATCTAGAACAAACAGGTCAAATTTATTGATGCTGTTGTCTAGGATTTCAGAGTTCTAGAGCACCTGACACCAACTACAAAGGTTGAGCACAATTGGTGGTGGGTACAAGGGATAAAAGTAAATATCCTAAGGATCAGTTAGTACTACGTCCCCCAAAAAATTTACATGATGATAGTGAGATCAGCATCACGTTCGGTATTTTGTTTAATGAGTGTTAGTTCTCCTAGACTTAGGTCTTCAGACAGGTTTATATCATATTAAAGGAATGAGAGGGTTATTGTAGACAAAAAGAGAGTAAGAGTAGGAGTTTGAGGATACAAGGTAAAATTGGGTATCATTCACTTCTTTGAATGCATGGTTGAGTGTCTGAGCATGAAGAGAAATATAGTGTATCAATCTTGCACACACATGGTCCAAAAAGGTTCACGCCGTGAACTGGTCTTAAGAGCTTCACGCCGTGAGTTGATCTTAAGAGCTTCATGCCATCAACTGGTTATAAAAGCTTCACGCCATGAACTGGTCCAAAATGCTTCATGTTGTGAAACAATTACTTTCTTTGGGACCAATCGTAGGAAGACACATGGCATTCTTCATTAAGGCAGCCGATCAATCCGATGGCTGCGCCATAAAATCAAAATTCCTTTCTTTTTTTTTTGTCATTTTTCATTCGTCGTTCATCGTGTGTGCACAATGAAGAATCCAGCCCTTCCTTGCATCATCTTCCTCCTCACTTCTTCGAGTACAAAATCGACACATACGGGTTTGAGGTGGGGCTTTTGAGTTTTCTTTCCTTTCATGTGTTCAAATCATTGAAACAACCTCCTTGATTGTCAAGCAATGTCATTTGTTCAACTTATAAAAAAATTAATCATTGATTGCCTCATCCTTGCACAAACCCCACTCCGCGGTTCACTAAAATCATGCAATCATCAAATTTATCAAAAATGAAACTTGCACGTTCACGACCAGAGCCAAAAAAAACCTGCAAGTTCATGGCTATAGCCAAAAACCTGCAATCTCAAAGCCTAAAACTTGCAATTTCACGGGTTTATCCCATCTCATGAAACTACCATTTCACGTAACTAAAACTCACGGAATTCCAACTCACAAAACTAACTTTCACGGGTTTATTCCATCTTAGGAAACTACCATTTCACGTAACTAAAACTCACAGAATTCCATCTCACAAAACTAACTTTCACGGGTTTCCAATCCCTTCTATGCTAGAGACCTCCTCTTCTAATTCTTTATCAGCCGTTTGCCAATTGACCATACAAACAGAGGTAGTGGAAACAGTTCTAGATTCCACATATTGTGTTCCTCGGGGTTGCATCACATCTATGGTAGCTAGCACATGCATCCAGTTTTCAGTGAAATCCAGAGGAAGTGATGTGGTTTGCTTGGTTGTAACCAAATTATTACCGAACAATTGCCCTTCCATGTGTGCTCTCCACATTCTCAGATCTATCTTTAGAGTTTTTGAATCCCTACACACATACACATGATCTAATGCCCAATTGTGCACCAATTTAGATTTCTTCATGAGGAGTCTCCCCAATATTACGTCATATGGTAGCGAAACATAAAGAGTTTGAGTCTCACATTCTCTAAAAGCCCAATGGGCTTTGAAGATGTTTTGTCTGCCATTTTAATGATAAGATCTGCTCTTTTTAGATCTGTTTTTTTTTTTGGTTTTTCCAACACCATTTTGTGATGATGCTAATCCCCACCCCACCATCTAGGATAGCCAGTTCTTGCAACCTATTATCTTATGATGAATTGGGATTGTAGCATTAGTGTCTTCAATAATGCCCCACTTGATTAACCAGTATCTTGACGACTCTGGTTGTTCTTTCCCTTGTGTGTTTTAAGGTTCTTTCTCTACAACAGGTGACATAATATCCTCTGTAGTGTCGGCGGCTGGCCTTTTACCCATTACTTTATGTCTACCCATAATGTTGGTGAACTGCATAGTAGTTGTCCCAATGGCATTTACACAGAGGTGGACAGTATGGCCACAAGGCTGCCTGTCTCTGGGTTATCTGGCCATTGAGGGTTCCTTCTGTGTGTGTGTGTGGGTTCTTATTGCTTCTTCTTGCACTCGTCTGGCGGTAGCCTCTCTTCGTTGAGCCTTAGTAATCCTTTGAAGTCTTTCTGCAGCCAATTTTTTACTATCTTGTAGCTGTTGTGTGACTTGCACCATCGCTTCTTGGTGTGTAATCATCATTCTTTGCATCTCATACTGGTGCTGATGGTGTCATTGAGCGCTCTAATCTTCTTGACATTTGCTTTGTCGATCTGTTCTCTTTCTTGTTGCAATTGGGTCACTCTGTTTTTTGCTTCCTTCAGAGTTAAGGATGGTGTATGGATTTTTGGCCTTGTAGCTCTTCTTCCTTGGCTAGGGAAGAAGTGTGCTTAAGCTCCTGTAGCTACTGGGCATAACGTATGGATTTGGCCTTGTAGCTCTTCTTCCTTGGCTAGGGAAGTGTGCTTGAGCTCGTGTAGTTGTTGGTCTCATGGATAGCTGCTTGCTCCTGGTGATGTGTGACTTCCTTCTGAAGTTTCTCTTTGGCTTGCTCCAGCTGCGCTTTCAACTCTATATTCTCTTTAATCCTTTGTACAATTATTTGGCGTAGAACTAGATTATTGTTTTCCAGCGCTTGGTACATGGCTTCTAGCTCCTCGGTCGCCTTTAAGCTCTTTAGGACCACATCTTTATGGGTTGCTTCTACCGCTATGAGGTGTTCTTGCAATGTTTGTACTTGGGTGGTTGCATCTTGAACCTGCTTCGCGATCATGAGGAGATGGCACCGCCATACCTGCTGTTCTTGCTCCCAAAGTGAAGCACTTGTGGCCGCGGCACCTTCCAATCTAGCTTGTGGCAAATTCAAGAGCTCATCTAGACCCTCGATGGTTTCTTGAAAGAATCTTTCATGATCCAAATTATATAGGAAGGAAGTTTCTGGTGTCACCTCCTCGTCCTCCAGAGGTCTCCTTTTGCTTGGACTCATCAGTGTATGAGCTTTTGCCAGTATCCAGTGGCTCTTTTGTGAGTTGCACTAGGAGCGATGTAGCTTCTTCAAGTCCTTGGGATTCTGCTGCTCTACTGGCAATGCTTCTAGTTTAGGCTCTGGTTGCAACCCCACAGGTGTGTCTAACATTGTGGAATTATTTAGGGGAGAGATTTTTGAAGATTAATTGGGCCGGGCTTTGAGGAGTCATGTGATGTACTTCTGTCCTCTCTTGATGTGTTGCCTCGCTGTTTACTAGATTCCTGCTGCCCTAGTACTTCTTGGTACCACTTTATTTCTTGCGCGAGTTCGACCTCAATTTTGCTGTGTCTCTTCAGTGACATCTGGTATGAATTCCCTTATCTTTCCTTCAGTCTTCTCACTAGGAGGATTTTTATATCAAAAAATATCTCAATTTTGGATTACCTCTCTCTAGATATTTTCTATCTCCAAGCCAAAATAAGGTAAAACAAGATCTTTCTTTTATTTCTTCAGAGAGGGGAAATAATTACAAGAACAGAAGGAGAGGTTCTTACACCTTTACACCTCAAAAGCTGGAGGGAGGAATCTTACATAGAGATATAGATGGAGTCATGTGGCACAACTACACAACATCAAACAAAAGGAAATGGGGTCGATGCGAGATTGTGTGTCTCGGCTAAAGCATTTAAATTCAAGGTGCGAACTAAATGAAAGGATAACTGATGATCAGTTATTGCCTTGCTTCTGGAGAGGAGTTAGAGACCACAAGATAAATGATTATCTAGTATTAGCCCGATCGGCTATTTTGGATGCATGTTGTAAACTGGCAATTCAATATGAAGACAATATACCGAAATCGCCAGAATCGGAAGATGTCAGAATATCTTTGGTAGCAATGACTTTGGGTGTTTTGAGTCACCAAGAGATTGGAACTCGGAACAAGAAAGTCGAAAAGATGACTGTGGATGAACTGAGTAATGCAATACTGGAAAATTTGAAGATAAAGGATGGAAGAGAAACATCTGGGCATGGGGCATTCTCCTCTACTGCCCCTGGAGCATCTGTTTGCTGGCTGCTGCTCCATCTTCTCCTAGTTCCTAGCTCATAGTACCCTGCAATATAATAGTTCCAAGCAAAACAATCCTTAAACTCCTTGCAACCCTAGTTTATCCTCATTCTCACTTTCTGTTTTAGCCATAACTTTCATGCCCTCCGCTCAGCTTCTACAAAAACTTTGTTTTGTTTTCGGTGCCCAACTTTCATAAGCTTAGGCGTTTTTGGTTCTTGAAGAATGACTTCCTCCTCATGTTTCCCTTCAAGTGATATCTTACTCAATTCCTCACCCCAATCCTTAGAAAATTAGTCGTGTACCTTAGTGGCTTCGAGGTATGTTAGCCACTTGGAATCCGTGGGTTTTCTTTGTAGTAGGGCATTTCGTCCCAGCAATATATTGTTTCTGCTTTTGCCATCTTCTAAGGCGCTCGAAACTCGTATGGCCCTCTGATCCATTCCCTTCTATGCTAGAGACCTCCTCTTCTGATTCCTCATCAACGATTTACCAATCCACATATTGGGTTCCTCGGGATTGCATCACATCTATGCATCCAATTTTCAGTGAAATTTGGAGAGTGAAATTTGGAGGAGGAAGTGATGCATACATTTTAGTTTCCTCTTCCTCTTTGGGATTTTCAATAGTCGGCTGGCATATTTGTACGGATGTGGTCCGGTCAGCTGTAAACCGAATCATTACCGAACAATTACCCTTCCATGGGGCACATGTGCTCTCCACGTTCTCAAATCTATCTTTAGAATTTGTGAATCCCTACGCACATACACATGATCTAATGCCCAATCACGCACCAAGTTAGATTCCCTTATGAAGAGTCTTCCCAATATTACGTCATATGAGTCTAGTTGGTGAAGAAAGTCCATTACTACAAATATATATGATGGTAACAAAACGTAAAGAGTTTGAGTCTCACATTCTCTAAAAGCCCCATGGATTTGAAGATGTTCTGTCTGCCATTTTAACGATAAGATCTTCTCTTTTTAGATCCGGTTTTTTCCAGTTTTTCCAACACAATTTGGTGATGATGCTAATCCGCTACCTGCTACCTGTTATCTTATGATGAATCGGGATACTAATAATGCAAGTGGACAGGTACAACAGGGTGCCACTAAATAGAATAGCAAAGGTGCATCAGGAAAAGGAGGACGATTGGGCCTACTACATCCAAAGGGAAAAAGAAAAAACCTTAAGGCCCAACAATCAAAGATCTGCAACCGGTTACCTGATGACAGGTACTGAATCATGTGGCTCAGAGGCCTCTCCCAGAACTAGAACCACAAGAAAGAATGCAATTGGCACTCCTGATAGAGCAACCAGCACTGACTACTGTGGAGATGCAAGAAGGACAAACTGTGCTCATGGAGACTAAAGAGATAATGAAGGAGATCAAGAGAGAGAGGAAAAAGAAGACTGAAGGAAAGATAAGGGGATTCATACCAGATGTCACTAAAGAGACACAGCAAATTGAGGTTGAACTCGTGCAAGAAATAGAGTTATACCAAGAAGTACTAGGGCAACAGGAATCCAGTATCAGCGAGGCAACACATCAAGAGAGGACGGAAGTACATCACATGACTCCTCAAAGCCCGGCCCAATTAATCTTCAAAAATCTCTCCCCTAAATAATTCCACAATGTTAGACACACCTGTGGGGTTGCAGCCAGAGCCTAAACTAGAAGCATTGCCAGCAGAAGTAGAATCCCAAGGACTTGAAGAAGCTACATCTCTCCTAGTGCAACTCACAGAAGAGCCACTGGATACTGGCAAAAGCTCACGGGCTAAAGGTACACCGAGTCCAAGCAAAAGGAGACGTCTGGAGGACGAGGAGGTGACACCAAAAACTTCCTTCCTACATAATTTGGATCATGAAAGATTCTTTCATCGAGGGTCTGGATGAGCTCTTGAATTTGCCACAAGCTAGATTGGAAGGGGCCGCGGCCACAAGTGCTTCACTTTGGGAGCAAGAACAACGGGTATGGCGGTGCCATCTCCTCACAACCCACATGCTTCATGATCGCAATGCCACACTCTAGAAGCAGGTTCAAGATGCAACCACCCAAGTACAAACATTGCAAGAACACCTCACAGTGGTAGAAGCAACCCATAAAGATGTGATCCTAAAGAGCTTAAAGGCGACCAAGGAGCTAGAAGCCATGTACCAAGCGTGCTGGAAAACAATAATCTAGTTCTACGCCAAACAATTGTGCAAAGGATTAAAGAGAATATAGAGTTGAAAGCGCAGTTGGAGCAAGCCAAAGAGCAACTTCAGAAGGAAGTCACACATAACCAGGAGCAAGCAGCTATCTATGACCAGCAGGCACACTTCCCTAGCCAAGGAAGAAGAGCTACAAGGCTAAATCCATACACTATGCCAGCTACAGGAGCTTAAGCACACTTCTTTCCTAGCCAAGGAAGAAGAGCTACAAGGCCAGAAATCCATACACCATCCTTAACTCTGAAGGAAGCAGAAAACAGAGTGACCCAATTGCAACAAGAAAGAGAATAGATCGACAAAGCAAATGTCGAGAAGATTAGAGCGCTCAATAACACCATCAGCACCAGTATGAGATGCAAAGAATGATGATTGCACTCCAAGAAGCGGCGATGGTGCAAGTCACACAACAGCTACAAGACTTTAAAGGATTACTAAGGCTCAGCAAAGAGAGGCTACCGCCAGACGAGCGCAAGAAGAAGCAATAAGAACCCACACACCCACACGGAAGGAACCCTCAATTGCCAGAGAACCCAGAGACATAGGCAGCCTTGTGGTCGTACTGTCCACCTTTGTGTAAATGCCATTGGGACAACTACTATAGTTCACCAACATTATGGGTAGACATAAAGGAATGGGTAAAAGGCCAGCCGACACTACAGAGGATATTTTATCACCTCTTGCAGAGAAAGAACCTTAAAACACACAAGGGAAAAAACAACGAGAGTCGTCAAGATACCGGTTAATCAAGTGGAGCGTTATTGAAGACACTAATGCTACAATCCCAATTCATCATAAGATAATAGGTAGCAAGAACTAGCTATCCTAGATGGTGGGGTGGGGATTAGCATCATCACAAAATGGTGTTGGAAAAACTAGAAAAAATCGGATCTTAAAAGAGAAGATCTTATCATTAAAATGGCAGACAGAACATCTTCAAAGCCCATTGGGCTTTTAGAGAATGTGAGACTCAAACTCTTTATGTTTCGCTACCATCATACATTTGTAGTAATGGACATTCTGTGCCAACCAGACTCATATGACGTAATATTGGGGAGACTCCTCATGAAGGAATCTAAATTGGTGCACAATTGGGCATTAGATCATGTGTATGTGTGTAGGGATTCAAAAACTCTACAGATAGATCTGAGAATGTGGAGAGCACACATGGAAGGGCAATTGTTCGGTAATGATTCAGTTACAACCAAGCAGACCACATCCGTACAGATATGCTGGCCCATTATGGAAAATTCCAAAGAGGAAGAGGAAAAGAAAATGTATGCATCACTTCCTCTAGATTTCATTGAAAACTGGATGCATGTGCTAGCTACCATAGATGTGATGCAACCTCGAGGAACCCAATATGTGGAATCTAGAACTGTTCCCACTACCTCTGTTTGTATGGTCAATTGGCAAACGGCTAATAAAGAATCAGAAGAGGAGGTCTCTAGCATAGAAGGGACCGGAAACCCGTGAAAGTTAGTTTTGTGAGATGGAATTCCATGAGTTTTATTTACATGAAATGGTAGTTTCCTAAGATGGAATAAACCCGTGAAAGTTAGTTTCATGAGTTGGAATTGCGTGAGTTTTAGTTACGTGAAATGGTAGTTCCATGAGATGGGATAAACTCATGAAATTGCAAGTTTTAGTCTTTGCGATTGCAGGTTTTTGGCCATAAACTTGCAGGTTTTTTGGCTCTGGCCATGAACGTGCAGGTTTCATTTTTGATAAATTTGATGATTGCATGATTTTAGCGAACTGCGGAGTGGGGTTTGTGCAAGGATGAGGCAATCAATGATTAATTTTTTTATAAGTTGTGAACAAATGACATTGCTTGACAATCAAGGACATTGTTTCAATGATTTGAACACATGAAAGGAAAGAAAACTCAAAAGCCCCACCTCAAACCCGTATGTGTCGATTTTGTACTCGAAGAAGTGAGGAGGAAGATGATGCAAGGAAGGGCTCGATTCTTGCATTGTGCACACACGACGAATGACGAATGAAAAATGATGAAAAAAGAAAGGAATTTGATTTAATGGCGCAGCCATCGGACTGGGCGGCTGCCTTAATAAAGAATGCCATGTGTATTCCTACGATTGGTCCCAAAAAAAGTAATTGTTTCACAACATGAAGCATTTTGAACCAGTTGATGGCATGAAGCTCTTAAGATCAACTCACGGCGTGAAGCTCTTAAGACCAGTTCATGGCGTGAACCTTTTTGGACCATGTGTGTGCAAAGCATTAATGCTATCCAGATGATGATTTTGAATGTGATTGATATGATTTTTAATTCTGTTTGGGAACTGATGAATTGATTGGGATTCTGATTGAAAAATAATGATCCCTGAAAATGGGTTGAAATGTAATAAACTGAGCGAAACCACAATATGGATGATTGGGACGAGTCCCTGTGATGATAAATGATGATAATGATTTCAGCAAATCACTATGAGATTAGTGGATTGTGCTATCAAATTACTACTGTTAACACTTGACTCATTAGATCAAGTTAAGAAATAATAAATTGAGAACTTACTTGTCTGAAATTTCCGTGGGGAAATGTTCATAATGAAATTTTTCGGTCTAATGCACCATTATCGTGTTAAAGATATGAATGATATGATTGAAAGAATTGTTATGATGAGTTCTATCTACTTTTAGTATAAAAAGAATATCTTTTATGCATACCTCTATGCATGAAATCCAAATATGATAAAAGTAACACTTTTATAATAAAATAATCAACTTTTATGCATACTTCTATGCATGAAATTCAATTGTGATAAACGTAACACTTTTATAATAAAATAATCAACTTTTATGCATACCTAACACTTTTATAATAAAATAATCAACTTTTATGCATACCTCTATGCATGAAATTCAAATATGATAAAAGTAACACTTTTATGATAAAATAATCAACTTTTATGCATACCTCTATGCATGAAATTCAAAGTAACACTTTTATGATAAAATAATCAACTTTTATGCATACCTCTATGCATGAAATTCAAATATGATAAAAGTAACACTTTTATGATAAAATAATCAACTTTTATGCTATAAAAAGATATGAAATGTGATAAGATGTGATAAGTGGTGTATGAGATGTGATAAGATGCGTATGGAAAGTGATAGGATGTGATAAGATGCGTATGGAAAGTGATAGGATGTGATAAGAGGTGTATGAGATGTGAAAATATGTGATAAGATATGTATGAGATGTGACAGGATATGATAAGAGGTGTATGAGATGTGATAGAATGTGTTAAGATGAGTTAGGATGTGCTAAGATGTGTATGGGATGAGGTAGAGAGTGTATCTGATGGGATAAGATGTATATGGGATGTGTTAGGGTGAGAATGGATGTAATATGGATGTATGAATGTAGATATGGATGTATGAATGTGAATATGGATGTGTGGATGTGAAAATAGAAGTGTGGATGTATGAATGTGGATGTGGATGTATGCATGTAGATGTGTATGTATGAATGTGAATGTGGATGTGGATGTGGATGTATGGGTGTAGATACAGATGTGTATGTATGTATGTGGATGTGGATGTATGAATGAGGATGTGAAAATGGATGTATGTATGTAGACGTGGATGTATGGATGTGAATGTGAACGAAGATGTGGATGTGGATGTATGGATGTAGATACGGATGTGGATATATGTATGTGAATGTGGATGTACGAATGAGGATGTGAAAAGGGATGTATGCATGTGAATGTGGATGTATGAATGTGAATGTGGATGTGTGGAAGTGGAAATGGAAGTATGGATGTATGAATGTGGATGTGGATGTATGCATATAGATGCGTATGTATGAATGTGAAATTGGAAGTATGATGTGGACGTACGAACATGGAAATGTATGTAGAATAATGAATGTGAAGGTGTATGTGAAATAATGTGTAGTCTATATGAGTGAATGGATGAGAATGAGTACACATTGAATAGAATAGGGAATAAGTAATGTGATCCGAGAGTAGATAATGTGGAAAGACGAGAGTTCGTTATAGAAACTGTATTTTGTGACTGTTTGTAAATGACTGTTTTACGTCAAGAATGCTGGGGAAGCATTTTGACCGTCTTGAGGATTAAGGTCATGAAGACCGAACTGATAAAGTTGTAACTGCTGAGACGGAGAGTCAATGGAGGACGTCTCGCGTAGCAAGGTCGGCCGAGGTGTTGACCAGCCTCGGTTCGATTTAACTGGTGAGCTTCCGGTACGGTGGATTAGGGACCAAGGAAGCGGCCTATGAGTGAAGCGCTAGGTCACCTGTGAAGGATCCTAGAGGGTACTGACCATACGGTGCTCGGGCTCTGGGTCGCCGAAGATACCCACACGTGCATCGAGGAAGATATTGGAACAAGGAGTAAGAGTTGTTTTCTGAAACCGGGCATGGATCTGGTTGATTGACCTTGCTGGTCCTCAATGGATGAGTCCATGGCTCTTTTATATGGATCTGTGGGTTGATCTTGCTGATCTTCCACGGAGATTCCATTCTGTTATATGAATATATTACCGGTTACTATGAGCTAGGAACTATGGAAAAGGCCCCTGAGTGAACAGGTGGTGAGCGTTCTGGTTGCCAATGCCAGTAAGAAGACCCGCTCAGAAAACCCAAGATGTCTTGATCTCATGACGCAGTAGTATCGGGGACCCAAACCCAAGGCTTCAATAACCATGGCCAAGCGAACATTGTTACGAAAGTGCTGCTGACCCCAGGGTGTTACCCTAGTTATGTCTTGATAGGTCCGCCATTTGGTCTGAGCTACAGAAGTTTCCAAGTGAGGAAAAAGTGAGCGCTCATACTGTTCTATAAAATCCTTCTTCACAGACTCGCTTGCGTCTTGAAGGTGAGAAATCATCATGGATAAAACTAATTCTTGTTGCCAAGCCATAAAGGAGATTAAGAAAGAAAGGAGATCGATGGAAGTAAGATTACTGTGAGCAACAAGTAAAAGTTACGACTTATATAAAGGAAGGAGCTAGCTTCCATGATTTGGGTTTGGCACATTTTTCTATAGAAGGCATTAAGAACTTTGAGATGAAGAGATAAAAGAAGTTCGTAGGCTAAGTCACCTACTTTCTTTGGTCCACAATATCTGGGGGATAACTACTTATACTCCCCTAGAGATAAAGAAATTCTTTTGGTCCGTATTCAAATGAAGACTATAACTGCTTCTTTGAATTCTCTGATTGTCCTCTTCTTATCTGTATATTATCTCTGTCGATCCTGGGCAGCGTTTATATCTTTATGAATTGCCTGCATCTGTTGCTCTAAGTCGCCAAGTATTTGACTGGTCATCTCAACCCTAATCAATGGGTCGGACCTAGTTAATGGAGTTAAGCAATCTTGTCCGAAACGGACCCTGATTAGATTGGTATGAAGGAATTGGTCTCTGAATTTGGGTTCTAGACTTCCCTGTGTCCTTTTCATGGTAGGAGTCGGGCAGTCTTTTTAACTGATGACCAAAACCTTGGTATCCAAAACATCAGTTCTCACTTCTGAACTCATCGTTCTAAATCCTTAAAACAGGTGGGCTCCTGAGAAGTATTCTGGGGAAAGTGTCTTCCCTTTTTAAACAGAATCTTTCTTTTATTTTAGAGAGGGAAGGAAGATTCTTACTCCTGCATACCTTGAAGGCTGGGGGAGGAATCTTACATTCTACCCCACTTAAAAAGTGCGAGATGTCCTCATCTCGCAAAGTAGAGGACAACTCTTTTTCTTAAGATCCAATTTATTCTAGGGTTCCTTATATTCTGGTCAACCCAGCAGAGTACGGGGATAATTATCTCTTAAATAGAACTCATCATTAAATAACAATTCATTCAAATCATATCATTCATCTCTTTAATACGATAATGGTCCATTAGACCAAAAAAATTTCTTTATGAACATTCCTCCATGGGAATTTCAGACAAGAAAGTTCTCAATTTGTCATCCCTTAACTTGATCTACCGTGACAAGTGTTAACAGTAGCAATTTGACAGCACAATCCACTAATCTCATAGTGATTTGCTGAAATCATTATCATCATACTAGTTATGAATATCATCACAGGAACTCATCCCAATCATCCACATTGTGGTTTCGCTCAGTTTATTACATTTCAACCTATTTTCAGGGGTCATCGTTTTTCAATCAGAATCCCAATCAATTTATCAGTTCGCAAACAGAATTAAAAATCATATCAACCACATTCGAATTCATCAACTAGATAGCATTAATGATTATAATTTCAAGTCTTAGATTTATTCGTATATACTGCCGGTAAAGAGCTGCAGTTATATCCTCGGTATATATGGTTAGTCATGATACTTGGAATTATAAGGTAAATACTATCATGTCTAAGCCTCAAGCAAGTCAGGGTTCCATATAATTGCGGTACTTCCATTTGAAGACCCAATTATTAATTTACGAAATTAGTTTGAATATCAATTTGTATGAATTATATCACAAAATTATAACCTTTTTGTGCTACTTGATAAATTTTTGACATATTTGGCTTTTCAGTTGATCTTTATTAGCCAATTCGCTCTGATACCAATTGTGAGATCCCTATCCCCACCGAGCAACGGATTCGAGGTACTAGCAGCGGAAGTAGCACTTCTCGCGCGGGACAGGGGTCTCACACTCGGGGCCTCGTCCACGGATATCCGGACAAGAGACTAATCCATCGGTTTTTCCAAAGCCGAACCTGGAAAAACTTCCCTTACCCGGAAAGCATGGGCGATTCCACCAGGATAACTTTTTACTCTAACGTAGTCAAGATCATTACTGATCACGCTGGTCCGACTGCACCTATAAAGATACTCGGTCAGATCAAGGAAGAAACTTGCACTTGGATCATTGGGATCAACGCTTTTTTCCCCATCAAGAGGCACAGCCGTTGATTCCTATCCATAGAACAATTACTATCCGGGATTTACTTTATCTATCATAATGACAGAAATTGAGTCTCGATTTACGGATCCATCAGTCCAACCTAACCCCATCCAGTCCCATGGGTTAGCCAACCGCCCAACCACTGTAGTGATGGGATCCAATTAAGAATTTGGTTAGGTTTTGTCCCGGGTACCAAGGAAAAGAGTTCCAAGGTCCCCTAGCCGGAAGTTCATGCAAACATAAAATTAGTCACACCACTTACACACCCAATATGAAATTGCCTTTTTCTTAGCGTCTGCTAACTTTAAAACAATCCTTTAATGAAACCATTATGTCACTGATGACAATCCTCAAAGTCTATGGTTGAATCCTTATTTTCAGTCATTCATTCATCGATATACTTATGGCATCATTGGCAACCAGAACGCTCACCACCTGTTCACTCAGGGGCCTTTTCCATAGTTCTTAGCTACCGGTAATATATTCATATAATAGAATGGAATCTCCGTGGTGGAAGATCAGCAAGATCAACCCACAGATCCATATAAAAGAGCCATGGACTCATCCGTAGGACCAGCAAGGTCAATCAACCAGATCCATGCCCGGTTTCAGAAAACAACTCTTACTCCTTGTTCCAATATCTTCCTCGACGCACGTGTGGGTATCTTCGGCGACCCAGAGCCCGAGCACCGTATAGTCAGCACCCTCTAGGATCCTTTGCAGGTAACCTAGCTCTTCACTCATAGGCCGCTTCCTTCGTCCCTCATCCACTGTACCGGAAGCTCACCATTTAAATCGAACCGAGGCTGGTCAAGACCTCGATCGACCTTGCTACGCGAGACGTCCTCTCCGTCAGCAGTTGCAACTTTATCAATTCGGTCTTCATGACCTTAATCCTCAAGACGGTCAAAATGCTTCCTCAGCATTCTTGACATAAAACAGTCATTTACAAACAGTCACAAAATACAGTTTCTATAACGAACTCTCGTCTTTCCACATTATCCACTCTCGGACCACATTACTTATTCCACATTCCATTCAATGTGTACTCATTCTCATCCATTCACTCATATAGACTACACATTATTTCACATACACCTTCACATTCATTATTCTACATACATATCCATGTTCGTACATCCACATCTACATCCAATTTCACATTCATACATACGCATCTACATGCATACATCTATTTTCACATCCTCATTCATACATCCACATTATACATACATCCAATTTCACATTCATACATATGCATCTACATGCATACATCTATTTTCACATCCTCATTCATACATCCACATTACATACATACATCCATTTTCACATCCTCATTCATACATCCACATCCACATACATACATACATCCGTATCTACATCCTTACATCCATACTACATCCATTCTCGCCCTAACACATCCCATATACATCTTATCCCATCAGATACACTCTCTACCTTGTCCCATACACATCCTAACACATCCTAACTCATCTTAGCACATTCTATCACATCTCATACACCTCTTATCATATCCTATCACATCTCATACACATCTTATCACATCTTTTCACATCTCATACACCTCTTATCACATCCTATCACTTCCCATACGCATCTTATCACATCTTATCACATCTCATACACCTCTTATCACATCCTATCACTTCCCATACGCATCTTATCACATATTATCACATCTCAATTAAAAATCCATCTTTTATGTATCTTCCTATGCATAAATTCAATTTGGATGAGAATAACACTTTTGAATTGAAATTCCATTCTTTTATGCATCTTCCTATGCATAAATTTAATTTAGATGAGTGTAAGATCCCTGTTCCCACCGAGCAACGGATTCGGGGTACTGGCAGCGGAAGTAGCGCTTCTCGCGCGGGACAGGGGTCCCACACTCGGGGCCTCGCCCACGGATATCCGGATAAGAGACTAATCCGTCGGTTGTTCCAAAACCGAACCCGGAAAAAAACTTCCTTAACCGGAAAGCACGGGCGATTCCACCAGGATAACTTTTTACTCTAACGTAGACAAGATCATTTCTGATCGAGATGATCCAATTACATCTATAAGATACTTAGTCAGTTCAAGGAAGAAACTTGCACTTGGATCATTGGGATCAACGCTTTTTTCCCCATTCAAGAGGCACAGCCGTTGATTCCTATCCATAGAACAGTTACTGTCCCGGATTTATTTTTTTTTCTATCGTAAAAACAAAAGTTTGAGTCTCGATTTACGGATCCATCAGTCCAGCCTAACCCCATCCAATCCCATGGGTTAGCCAACCGCCCAACCACTGTAGTGATGGGATCCAATTAAAAATTTGGTTAGGTTTTGTCCCGGGTACCAAGGAAAAGAGTTCCAAGGCCCCCTAGCCGGATGTTCATGCAAAATAAAACTAGTCACACCACTCACACACCCAATATGAAATTGCCTTTTTCAACCAGATTCAACCAGTTTAAAACAATCCTTTAATAAAACCATAGTATCATTGATCACCATCTTCCAATTTATCCAATTGATTCTTAATTTCCCATCATTCCTTCATCAGAGTATCTATGGCATCATTGGCAACTAGAACGCTCAGGAGCCGTTTCGATAGTTCCTAGCCCATAATACTTGGCAATGTAATCACTTAACAAGATGGACTCTCGTTGAAGATCAGCAAGATCAACCAACAGATCCATATAAGGAGCCATGGACTCATCCATTGAAGACCAGCAAGGTCAATCAACCAGATCCATGCTCGATTTCAGAAAACAACTCCAACTCTGTTCCAATATCTTCCTCGACGCACGCGTGGGTATCCTAGGCAACCCAGAGCCCGAGCACCGTATGGTCAGCACCCTCTAGGATCCTTCGCAGAGCAGGTAACCTAGCGCTTCACGCATAGGCCGCTTCCTTGGCCCCTCATCCACCGTACCGAAAGCTCACCATTTTAATCGCACCGAGGCTGGTCAAGACCTCAGCCGACCTTGCTACGCGAGACGTCCTTCATTGACTCCCCGTCAGCAGTTGCAACTTTCTCATCACGATCTCACAAGACGGTCAAAATGCTCCCCCCAGCATTCTTGACATAAAACAATCATTTACAAACAGCATTTACAAACAGCATTTACAATACAATTTCTATTTTAACTTTCATTTTTCCACATTATCCCTCCTCAATCTACATTACTTATTCCATATTCCATTTATATGTATACTCATCCCATCTCATCACTTCAGATTCCCTCACATCACAATCGTATATTCACATCCATACATCCACAACTATATGCGTACATTCACATCTACATGCATACATCTACATCCCTATGCATACATCCACATCCACATTCACATTCACCTCCATACATCTACATCTACATGCATACATCCACTCCACATTCACATCCACATCTATACATCTACATCTACATGCATACATCCACCTCTACATCCACATCTACGTCTATACACCTACATCTACATGCATACATCCACATCTCCATCCACATCTACCTCTATACATCTACATCTACATGTATACATCCACATCTCCATTCCACATCTACATCTATACATCTACATCTACATGTATACATCCACATCTCTATTCACATCTACATCTATACATCTACATCTACATGTATACATCCACATCTCCATTCCACATCTACATCTATACATCTACATCTACATGTATACCTCCACATCTCTATTCACATCTACATCTATACATCTACATCTACATGTATACATCCACATCTCCATTCTCACCTACACCTATACATCTACATCTACATGCATCCACCCACCTCCACATCCACATCTACATCTATACATCTACATCTACATGCATACATCCACCTCCACATTCACACTTACATCCATACCTCTACATCTACATGCAAACATCCATATCTCCATGCATAATGATATTCTTTTAATTAATCTAGGATGATAGTTCCTAGGATATGGTAGGAAGTCCTCTTTTTATGCTTTGAATGAATTTATTTTATGCGTAATTTCTATAAAAATTTTGCCATAGCTCCGCTACTATGACTGATAAATCTCAATTTTTTTCTAAGGGATAAAGCTTATCATTAAAGAAATAATTAGAATGGTCTCTAATTGGATCATCAATCCATAATGGTCTCTAATTGGATCATTAAGAAAACAATTAGAATGGTCTCTAATTGGGTCATCAATCCATAATGGATTGAATCATCAATGGGCATAAACTAAAAGCATAGCAAAAAGCCATTAATTTGGCCTCAAGCATAGCTTAATCTTGGATTAAGGAAAAGCTTTATGAAAAGCTTCATTTGGATTGAGAATGGGTCATGAGTATGACCATTTCTTGAGTGAGAGAGAGAAATTATAAAAACCATTAGAATTTAAATATAAGTGGAAATTAACTTCTATAGCATTTATTAAATTATGTAACTCTTCACTACTATTCACCAATTAACTTCAATAGCATTAAAAAAACCATACCAATTAAACTTCTCAAGCTTGAGAGGGGTTGAGAAGAGAGAATCATTGAGTAATTATAGAAAGATCAAAATTCAATATACTTACCTTATGATTTGCTTGATTCTTTATTCACGGTAGAGGCCCCCAACCAATCAATTGGTTTAGTATGTTGATGGAGCCACCAATGGGGATTGAAGAAAGAGAGAAGTATCAAAAACTAGTGAATTATTAAAGAATTCACAGCTCTTGGCTTAGGTAGAGTAGAGTAACAAGGCATAAGACACTATATATTTTAGCTTAGGTGGAGTAGAGTAACAAAGCATAAGACACTATCTAATTTGGCTTAGGTGGAGTAGAGTAACAAGCATAAGACTCTATCTAATTTGGCTTAGGTGGAGTAGAGTAACAAGCATAAGAGACTATATATTTTGGCTTAGGTGGAGTAGAGTAACAAAGCATAAGAGACTATCTAATTTTGCTTAGGTGGAGTAGAGTAACAAGCATAAGAGACTATATATTTTGGCTTAGGTGGAGTAGAGTAACAAAGCATAAGAGACTATCTAATTTGGCTTAGGTGGAGTAGAGTAACAAGCATAAGAGACTATATATTTTGGCTTAGGTGGAGTAGAGTAACAAAGCATAAGAGACTATCTAATTTGGCTTAGGTGGAGTAGAGTAACAAGCATAAGAGACTATATATTTTGGCTTAGGTGGAGTAGAGTAACAAAGCATAAGAGACTATGTTTTTTTCAACAAGGGGAGGCTTCTATTTATAGGAAAATTTGAGCTCCTAACCAAACAAACTGATTCTAGAATTTTCCAAGTCAGTTTGGTCACTTTTTGACCATTTTTAGGTCAATTAAGCTAACTTTTTGGAACTAGACTTGAATGAGGAGAGAGGAGAGATGAAATATCTTAATTTTTTATGAGTTTAAAACTCATTCAAGCATGTGAAATATGCACCTCCTTTAAAGAATTCCCCTTCCTTACATATGTGTCATAATAAAATCATTATTCCCAAAATATCTCATATTTTTAATATTCCTCATAGTTTTTTTTACTAATAAACCTTGTACATTTTCAACTCTTCACCTCATGTGAGCATTTACTCATTTTTGGGTATTTTCTTTTTACAATTTGGATTTATCTCCTCCCTACACATGGATTGATGCTATTGGCCCATAGGAACCTTAATTGGACCATAGTCTAAAGATTTCTGAAAATCTAGACCCTTAGGCTAAGGTTCTTTATACCTATTTCCAATTAATTCCAATTGCACATTGGAAAATTCTTTTTAAATTTCTGATTCAGGGGAACTCATCTGAATTATAAGAGATATTTTTCTATCCAAAAATATTCAAAATTTGAATATTCTCTCTCTAGAATATTTTCTCTCTCTAGGTTAAGACAACCACAAACAAGATCTCTTATATTTCAGAAAAGGAAATTGATTACAGGGGAATATACTAGACATCAAAAAGGGGGTTGGGGGAGGAATCTTACATTCTACCCCACTTAAAAAACACGAGATGTCCTCATCTCGCAACTTGGGATAATTTCGCAAGATGCACGAATATGAGACTTAGAGAAAATTTTAATCATGATTATCCACCAAGAAAAGTCTTAAAGGGAGTAAGATTCAAAATAAGAACAAGATTTAAACTTTATTCATTCACAGAACTTATACAGTAAAGATAGAAGAACTCTTTACACTTCCATAAGCCCGTCCATCATATGGTCACAAAAGCAGTCCTCACAAGCTGCACAAGTATAGGGTAACTCATCTATGGGAATGATTCTGCTGGTTATTGCCACACCTATCTCAGTGGTATGAGGTGATCTAACAAAAGGACCTCTGAGAGGCAAGCCAAAAACGGGATAAAGGCATATCTTCTCATGAGGAAGAAAACACGCCAGTAAGAAGACCCGCTCAGAAAACCCAAGATGCCTTGATCTCATGACGCACTAGTATCGGGGACCCAAACCCAAAGCTTCAATAACCATGGCCAAGCGGACATTGTTACGAAAGTGCTGCTGACCCCAGGGTGTTACCCTAGTTATGTTTTGATAGGTCCGCCATTTGGTCTGCGCTACAGAAGTTCCTAGGTGAGGAAAAAGTGAGCGCTCATACTGTTCTATAAAGTCTTTCTTCACAGACTCTCTTGCGTCTTGAAGGTGAGAAATCATCAGGGATAAAACTAATTCCTGTTGCCAAGCCGCCATGAAGGAGATTAAGAAAGAAAGGAGATTGATAGGAGTAAGATTACTGTGAGTGACAAGTAAAAGTTACGACTTATATAAAGGAAGGAGCTAGCGTAACCTAGAAGCCAACGGTAACTTGCCATTGAAGTTTTACCGTCTTTCCATGATTTGTGTTTGACACATTTTTCTATAGAAGGCATTAAGAATTTTGAGATGAGGAGATAAAAGAAACTTGTAGGCTAAGTCACCTACTTTCATTGAATTCAGATATAAGGATCACAATATCTGGGGGATAACTTCTTATACTCCCCAAGAGATAAAGAACTTCTTTTGGGCCGTACTCGAATGAAAACCAAAACCTTGGTATCCAAAACACCGATTCTCACTTCTAAACTCATTGTTCTAAATCCTTAAAATAGGCATGACTCCTGAGAAGTATTTTAGGAAAAGGGTATTCCTTTTTTAAACAGAAACTTTCTTTTATTTTAGAGAGGGAATAATTATAAGATCAGAAAGGAAGATTCTTACTCCAGTATACCTCGAAGGTTGGGGAGGAATCTTACATTCTACCCCACTTAAAAAGTGCGAGATGTCCTCATCTCGCAAGGTAGAGGACAGCTCTTTTTCTTAAGATCCAATTTTATTCTGGGGTTCCTTATATTCTGGTCAACCCAACAGAACACTAGGATAAATATCCCTTATATAGAACTCATCATTAAATAACAATTCATTCAGGTCATATCATTCATATCTTTAACATGATAATGGTCTATTAGACCAAAAAGTTTCCTTCGGAACATTCCTCCACGGAAACTTCAGTCAAGCAAGTTCTCAATTTGACATCCCTTAACTTGATCTACTGGTCAAGTATTAACAGTAGCAATCTAACAGCACAACCCACTAACCTCATAGTGATTTGCTGAATTCATTATCATCATTCTAGTTATGAATATCATCACAGGGACTCGTCCCATTCCCCCTCATTGTGGTTTCATTATATTTCAACTAATTTTTAAAAATCAACATTTCTCAATCAGCATTTTCAATCAGAATCCAAATCAATTCATCAATTCTCAAACAGAATTAAAAATCATATCAATCACATTCAAAATCATCATCTAGATAGCATTAACGCTTATAATTTCAAGTCTTAGATTTACTCGTTTATACTGTCAGTAAAGAGCTGCAGTATACTCTCGGTATATACGGGTAGTCACGGCCCTTGGAATTATAAGGTAAATACTATCATGTCTAGGCCTCAAGCAAGTCCGGGTTTCTATATAATTGCGGTACTTCCATCTGAAGAACCAATTACCAATTTATGAATTTCAGTTTGAATATCAAATTGTATGAGTTATATCACACAATTATAACCTTTTTGTGTTTCTTGATAAATTTTTGACATATTTATCTTCTCAGTTGATCTTTATTAACCAAATGCTCTGATACCAACTGTAAGATCCCTGTTCCCACTGAGCAACGGATTCGGGGTACTGGCAGAGCGGAAGTAGCGCTTCTCGTGCGGGACAGGGGTCCCACACTCGGGGCCTCGCCCACGGATATCCGGATAAGAGACTAATCCGTCGGTTGTTCCAAAACCGAACCCGGAAAAAAACTTCCTTAACCGGAAAGCACGGGCGATTCCACCAGGATAACTTTTTACTCTAACGTAGACAAGATCATTTCTGATCGAGATGATCCAATTACATCTATAAGATACTTAGTCAGTTCAAGGAAGAAACTTGCACTTGGATCATTGGGATCAACGCTTTTTTCCCCATTCAAGAGGCACAGCCGTTGATTCCTATCCATAGAACAGTTACTGTCCCGGATTTATTTTTTTTTCTATCGTAAAAACAAAAGTTTGAGTCTCGATTTACGGATCCATCAGTCCAGTCTAACCCCATCCAATCCCATGGGTTAGCCAACCGCCCAACCACTGTAGTGATGGGATCCAATTAAAAATTTGGTTAGGTTTTGTCCCGGGTACCAAGGAAAAGAGTTCCAAGGCCCCCTAGCCGGATGTTCATGCAAAATAAAACTAGTCACACCACTCACACACCCAATATGAAATTGCCTTTTTCAACCAGATTCAACCAGTTTAAAACAATCCTTTAATAAAACCATAGTATCATTGATCACCATCTTCCAATTTATCCAATTGATTCTTAATTTCCCATCATTCCTTCATCAGAGTATCTATGGCATCATTGGCAACTAGAACGCTCAGGAGCCGTTTCGATAGTTCCTAGCCCATAATACTTGGCAATGTAATCACTTAACAAGATGGACTCTCGTTGAAGATCAGCAAGATCAACCAACAGATCCATATAAGGAGCCATGGACTCATCCATTGAAGACCAGCAAGGTCAATCAACCAGATCCATGCTCGATTTCAGAAAACAACTCCAACTCTGTTCCAATATCTTCCTCGACGCACGCGTGGGTATCCTAGGCAACCCAGAGCCCGAGCACCGTATGGTCAGCACCCTCTAGGATCCTTCGCAGAGCAGGTAACCTAGCGCTTCACGCATAGGCCGCTTCCTTGGCCCCTCATCCACCGTACCGGAAGCTCACCATTTTAATCGCACCGAGGCTGGTCAAGACCTCAGCCAACCTTGCTACGCGAGACGTCCTTCATTGACTCCCCGTCACAGCAGTTGCAACTTTCTCATCACGATCTTAATCACAAGACAGTCAAAATGCTCCCCCCAGCATTCTTGACATAAAACAATCATTTACAAACAGCATTTACAAACAGCATTTACAATACAATTTCTATTTTAACTTTCATTTTTCCACATTATCCCTCCTCAATCTACATTACTTATTCCATATTCCATTTATATGTATACTCATCCCATCTCATCACTTCAGATTCCCTCACATCACAATCGTATATTCACATCCATACATCCACAACTATATGCGTACATTCACATCTACATGCATACATCTACATCCCTATGCATACATCCACATCCACATTCACATTCACCTCCATACATCTACATCTACATGTATACATCCACTCCACATTCACATCCACATCTATACATCTACATCTACATGCATACATCCACCTCTACATCCACATCTACGTCTATACACCTACATCTACATGCATACATCCACATCTCCATTCACATCTACCTCTATACATCTACATCTACATGTATACATCCACATCTCCATTCCACATCTACATCTATACATCTACATCTACATGTATACATCCACATCTCTATTCACATCTACATCTATACATCTACATCTACATGTATACATCCACATCTCCATTCCACATCTACATCTATACATCTACATCTACATGTATACCTCCACATCTCTATTCACATCTACATCTATACATCTACATCTACATGTATACATCCACATCTCCATTCTCACCTACACCTATACATCTACATCTACATGCATCCACCCACCTCCACATCCACATCTACATCTATACATCTACATCTACATGCATACATCCACCTCCACATTCACACTTACATCCATACCTCTACATCTACATGCAAACATCCATATCTCCATGCATAATAATATTCTTTTAATTAATCTAGGATGATAGTTCCTAGGATATGGTAGGAAGTCCTCTTTTTATGCTTTGAATGAATTTATTTTATGCGTAATTTCTATAAAAATTTTGCCATAGCTCCGCTACTATGACTGATAAATCTCAATTTTTTTCTAAGGGATAAAGCTTATCATTAAAGAAATAATTAGAATGGTCTCTAATTGGATCATCAATCCATAATGGTCTCTAATTGGATCATTAAGAAAACAATTAGAATGGTCTCTAATTGGGTCATCAATCCATAATGGATTGAATCATCAATGGGCATAAACTAAAAGCATAGCAAAAAGCCATTAATTTGGCCTCAAGCATAGCTTAATCTTGGATTAAGGAAAAGCTTTATGAAAAGCTTCATTTGGATTGAGAATGGGTCATGAGTATGACCATTTCTTGAGTGAGAGAGAGAAATTATAAAAACCATTAGAATTTAAATATAAGTGAAAATTAACTTCTATAGCATTTATTAAATTATGTAACTCTTCACTACTATTCACCAATTAACTTCAATAGCATTAAAAAAACCATACCAATTAAACTTCTCAAGCTTGAGAGGGGTTGAGAAGAGAGAATCATTGAGTAATTATAGAAAGATCAAAATTCAATATACTTACCTTATGATTTGCTTGATTCTTTATTCACGGTAGAGGCCCCCAACCAATCAATTGGTTTAGTATGTTGATGGAGCCACCAATGGGGATTGAAGAAAGAGAGAAGTATCAAAAACTAGTGAATTATTAAAGAATTCACAGCTCTTGGCTTAGGTAGAGTAGAGTAACAAGGCATAAGACACTATATATTTTGGCTTAGGTGGAGTAGAGTAACAAAGCATAAGACACTATCTAATTTGGCTTAGGTGGAGTAGAGTAACAAGCATAAGAGACTATATATTTTGGCTTAGGTGGAGTAGAGTAACAAAGCATAAGAGACTATCTAATTTGGCTTAGGTGGAGTAGAGTAACAAGCATAAGAGACTATATATTTTGGCTTAGGTGGAGTAGAGTAACAAAGCATAAGAGACTATCTAATTTGGCTTAGGTGGAGTAGAGTAACAAGCATAAGAGACTATATATTTTGGCTTAGGTGGAGTAGAGTAACAAAGCATAAGAGACTATGTTTTTTTCAACAAGGGGAGGCTTCTATTTATAGGAAAATTTGAGCTCCTAACCAAACAAACTGATTCTAGAATTTTCCAAGTCAGTTTGGTCACTTTTTGACCATTTTTAGGTCAATTAAGCTAACTTTTTGGAACTAGACTTGAATGAGGAGAGAGGAGAGATGAAATATCTTAATTTTTTATGAGTTTAAAACTCATTCAAGCATGTGAAATATGCACCTCCTTTAAAGAATTCCCCTTCCTTACATATGTGTCATAATAAAATCATTATTCCCAAAATATCTCATATTTTTAATATTGCTCATAGTTTTTTTTACTAATAAACCTTGTACATTTTCAACTCTTCACCTCATGTGAGCATTTACTCATTTTTGGGTATTTTCTTTTTACAATTTGGATTTATCTCCTCCCTACACATGGATTGATGCTATTGGCCCGGACCATAGTCTAAAGATTTCTGAAAATCTAGACCCTTAGGCTAAGGTTCTTTATACCTATTTCCAATTAATTCCAATTGCACATTGGAAAATTCTTTTTAAATTTCTGATTCAGGGGAACTCATCTGAATTATAAGAGATATTTTTCTATCCAAAAATATTCAAAATCTGAATATTCTCTCTCTAGAATATTTTCTCTCTCTAGGTTAAAACAACCACAAACAAGATCTCTTATATTTCAGAAAAGGGAATTGATTACAGGGGAATATACTAGACATCAAAAAGGGGGTTGGGGGAGCAATCTTACAATGAGAATGACACTTTGAATTTAAAAATCAATCTTTTATGCATCTTCTTATGCATAAATTCAATTTGGTAGGAATTACACTTTTAGAATAAAAGAATTTCTCTTATGCATCTAAGTTTTGCAAAAAATCTATTTATGATGAAAATCACACTTTTAGTAATACTTCTACAGTAAAATAATCAACTTTTATGCATACCTCTATACATGAAATCCAATATGATAAAAGTAACACTTTTACAATAAAATAATCAACTTTTATGCATACCTCTATGCATGAAATCCAAATATGATAAAAGTCACACTTCTACAATAAAATAATCAACTTTTATGCATACCTCTATGCATGAAATCCAAATATGATAAAAGTCACACTTTTACAATAAAATAATCAACTTTTATGCATACCTCTATGCATGAAATCCAAATATGATAAAAGTCACACTTTTATAATAAAATAATCAACTTTTATGCATACCTCTATGCATGAAATCCAAATATGATAAAAGTCACACTTTTATAATAAAATAATCAACTTTTATGTATACCTCTATGCATGAAATTCAAATATGATAAAAGAAACACTTTTATAATAAAATAATCAACTTTTATGCATACCTCTATGCATGAAATCCAAATATGATAAAAGTCACACTTTTATAATAAAATAATCAACTTTTATGCATACCTCTATGCATGAAATCCAAATATGATAAAAGTCACACTTTTATAATAAAATAATCAACTTTTATGCATACCTCTATGCATGAAATCCAAATATGATAAAAGTCACACTTTTATAATAAAATAATCAACTTTTATGCATACCTCTATGCATGAAATCCAAATATGATAAAAGTCACACTTTTATAATAAAATAATCAACTTTTATGCATACCTCTATGCATGAAATCCAAATATGATAAAAGAAACACTTTTATAATAAAATAATCAACTTTTATGTATACCTCTATGCATGAAATTCAAATATGATAAAAGAAACACTTTTATAATAAAATAATCAACTTTTATGCATACCTCTATGCATGAAATCCAAATATGATAAAAGTCACACTTTTATAATAAAATAATCAAATTTTATGCATACCTCTATGCATGAAATTCAAATATGATAAAAGAAACACTTTTATAATAAAATAATCAACTTTTATGCATACCTCTATGCATGAAATCCAAATATGATAAAAGAAACACTTTTATATTAAAATAATAATTCTTTTATGCATACCTCTATGCATGAAATCCAAATATGATAAAAGAAACACTTTTATATTTAAATAATAATTCTTTTATGCATACCTCTATGCATGAAATCCAAATATGATAAAAGAAACACTTTTATAATAAAATAATAATTCTTTTATGCATACCTCTATGCATGAAATCCAAATATGATAAAAGAAACACTTTTATATTAAAATAATAATTCTTTTATGCATACCTCTATGCATAAAATCCAAATATGATAAAAGAAATACTTTTATATTAAAATAATAATTCTTTTATGCATACCTCTATGCATGAAATCCAAATATGATAAAAGTAACACTTTTACAATAAAATAATCATCAATTATGCATAACATAAAAATCAATTTCTCCATGATTACAATAAAATTCCTTCAATTAATCTAGGATGATAATTCCTAGAATATGGTAGGAAGTTCTCTTTTCATGCTTTGAATAAAATTATTTTATGTGTAATTTTTATAAAAATTTTACCATAGCTCCGCTACTATGACTGATAAATCTCAATTTATTTTGAAGGATAAATCTTATCATTAAGGAAATGATTAGAATGATCCCTTATTGGATCATTAACCCAATAATGGGTTGAATCATCAATATTCATGAAATACATAAACTAAAAGCATAGAAAAAAGCCATTAATTTGACATCAAGCATAGATTAATCTTGGATTATGGAAAAGCTTTATGAAAAGCTTCATTTGGATTGAGAATGGGTCATGAGTATGACCATTTCTTGAGTGAGAGAGAGAAATTACATAAAAACCATTAGAATTAAGCATAAATAGAAATTTATGTAATTCTTAACTATCATTAATCAATTAACTTCAATAGCATTCATCAAATTATGTAACTCTTCACTACCATTCATCAATTAACTTCAATAGCATTCAAAAACCATTCCAATTAAGCTTCTCAAGCTTGAGAGGGGTTGAGAATAGAGAAACATTGAGAAATTATAGAAAATGATCAAAATTCAATAATTACCTTACAAATTGCTTGATTCTTTGTTCACGGTAGAGGCCCCCAACCAATCAATTGGTTAAGTATGTTGATGGAGCCACCAATGGGGATTGAAGAAAGAGGGAAGTTCCAATTTCTTCAATTTGGAGAGAATTTTAGAGAATAGTAGAAATTAGCATTATTTCAGCATAACTCTAGTATAGTAAAATTCTTCTCTTTTTTTCAAAGGACTCATGTTCTATTTATAGGAGAGGGAAGCTCTAACCAAAGCTAACTGAATTCTAGAATTTTCCAGATTCAGTTTGGTTGAATTTGGACTAGATTTGGATCTAGTTTGGTTCCTTTTTGATTTGGTTTGGTTCCATTTTGATTTGGTTTGATTCAAAAGAGAGGAGAGATAAAAATATCACATTATTTTTTAGTTTAAAACTCATTCAAGCATGTGAAATATGCACCTCCTTTAAAGAACTCCCCTTCCTTACATATGTGTCAAAATAGAATCATTATACCCAAAATATCTCATAATTTTTAATCATGGAAAGACGGCAAAACTTCAGTTGGCAAGATACCGTTGGCTTCTAAGTTACGCTAGCTCCTTCCTTTAGATAAGTCGTAACTTTTACTTGTCGCTCACAGTAATCTTACTTCCATCGATCTCCCTTCTTCTTAATCTCCTTCATGGCTTGGCAACAGGAATTAGTTTTATCCATAATGATTTCTCACCTTCAAGACGCAAGCGAGTCTGTGAAGAAGGATTTTATAGAACAGTATGAGCGCTCACTTTTTCCTCACTTGGGAACTTCTGTAGCTCAGACCAAATGGCGGACCTATCAAGATATGACTAGGGTGACACCTTGGGGTCAGCAGCACTTTCGTAACAATGTCCATTTGGCCATGGTTATTGAAGCCTTGGGTTTGGGTCCCTGATACTACTGCATCATGAGATCAAGACACATCTTGGGTTTTCTGAGCGGGTCTTCTTACTGGCGTGTTTTCTTCCTCATCAGAAGATATGCCTTTACCCCGTTTTTGGCTTGCCTCTCAGAGGTCCTTTTGTTAGATCACCTCATACCACTGAGGTAGGTGTGGCAATAACTAGCCGAATTATTCCCATAGATGAGTTACCTTATACGTGCGCAGCTTGTGAGTGCTGCTTTTGTGACCATATGATGGACGGGCTTATGGAAGTGTAAAGAGTTCTTCTATCTTTACAGTATATGTTCCAAGAATGAATAAAGTTGAAATCTTGTTCTTGTCTTGAATCTTGCTCTCTTTGTGTAAGATTCCTCCCCCAGCCTTCGAGGTATGCAGGAGTAAGAATCTCCCTTCCCTCTCTAAAATAAAAGAAAGATTCTGTTTAAAAAGGGAAGACACTTTTCCCAGAATACTTCTCAGGAGCCCACCTGTTTTAAGGATTCAGAACGATGAGTTCAGAAGTGAGAACCGATGTTTTGGATACCAAGGTTTTGGTCATCAGTTAAAAAGACTGCCCGACTCCTACCATGAAAAGGACACAGGGAAGTCTAGAACCCAAATTCAGAGACCAATTCCTTCATACCAATCTAATCAGGGTCCATTTCGGACAAGATTGCTTAACTCCATTAACTAGCTCCGACCCATTGATTAGGGTCGAGATGACCAGTCAAATGCTTGGCGACTTAGAGCAACAGATGCAGGCAATTCATAAAGATATAAACGCTGCCCAGGATCGACAGAGACAATATATAGATAAGAAGAGGACAATCAGAGAATTCAAAGAAGCAGTTATAGTCTTCATTTGAATACGGACCAAAAGAATTTCTTTATCTCTAGGGGAGTATAAGTAGTTATCCCCCAGATATTGTGGACCAAAGAAAGTAGGTGACTTAGCCTACGAACTTCTTTTATCTCTTCATCTCAAAGTTCTTAATGCCTTCTATAGAAAAATGTGCCAAACCCAAATCATGGAAAGACGGTAAAACTTCAGTGGCAAAATATCGTTGGCTTCTAGGTTACGCTAGCTCCTTCCTTTAGATAAGTCGTAACTTTTACTTGTCGCTCACAGTAATCTTACTTACATCGATCTCCTTTCTTTCTTAATCTCCTTCATGGCTTGGCAACAAGAATTAGTTTTATCCATGATGATTTCTCACCTTCAAGACACAAGCGAGTCTGTGAAGAAGGATTTTATAGAACAGTATGAGCGCTCACTTTTTCCTCACTTGGGAACTTCTGTAACTCAGACCAAATGGCGGACCTATCAAGACATAACTAGGGTAACACCCTGGGGTCAGCAGCACTTTCGTAACAATGTTAGCTTGGCCATGGTTATTGAAGCCTTGGGTTTGGGTCCCCGATACTACTGCGTCATGAGATCAAGACATCTTGGGTTTTTTGAGCGGGTCTTCTTACTGGCGTGTTTTCTTCCTCATCAGAAGATATGCCTTTACCCCATTTTTGGCTTGCCTCTCAGAGGTCCTTTTGTTAGATCACCTCATGCCACTGAGGTAGGTGCGGCAATAACCAGCCGAATTATTCCCATAGATGAGTTACCTTATACATGCGCAGCTTGTGAGTGCTGCTTTTGTGATCATATGATGGACGGGCTTATGGAAGTGTAAAGAGTTCTTCTATCTTTACTGTATATGTTCCAAGAATGAATAAAGTTTAAATCTTGTTCTTGTCTTAACCCTTACTCTCTTTGAGACTTTTTTATTTGGTGGTTAATCTTAATTAAATCTTTCTCTAAGTCTCATGTTCGTGCATCTCGCGAAATTATTTCAAGTTTGCGAGATGAGGACATCTCGCGTTTTTCAAGTGTGAGAGAATGTAAGATTCCTCCCCAGCCTCTCAAAATGTCCAGCATATTCTCCTGTAATCAATTTCCTCTTCAGAAATATAAGAGATCTCGTCTCTCTACCTGTTTTGACATAGAGAGAGAAAATATTCTAGAGAGAGAATATTCAGATTATGAATATTTTTGGATAGAAAAATAACTCATCTTATTAAAATAAGTTCCCCTGAAACAGAAGTTCAAAAAGAACTTTCCAATGTGCAATTGGAATTTATTGGAAATGGGTATAAAGGACCTTAGCCTAAGGGTCTAGATTTTCAGAAAATTTTGGATTATGGTCCAATTAAGGTTCCTATGGGCCAATAGCATCAATCCATGTGTAGGGAGGAGATAAATCCAATTTGTAAAAGAAGATACCTAAAAATGAGTAAATGCTCACATAAGATGAAGAGTTGACTATGTACAAGGTTTATTAGTAAGAAACTATGAGTAATATCAAAAATATGAGATCCTCTTCAGAAATATCTACCTGTTTTGATATATAGAGAGAAAATATTCTAGAGAGAGAATATTCAGATTATGAATATTTTTGGATAGAAAAATAACTCATCTTATTCAAATAAGTTCCCCTGAAATAGAAATTCAAAAAGAACTTTCCAATGTGCAATTGGAATTTATTGGAAATGGGTATAAAGGACCTTAGCCTAAGGGTCTAGATTTTCAGAAATTTTTGGATTATGGTCCAATTAAGGTTCCTATTGTAAGATTCCTCCCCCAACCCCTTTTTGATGTCTAGTATATTCCCCTGTAATCAATTCCTTTTCTAAAATATAAGAGATCTTGTTTGTGGTGGCTGTTTTAACCTAGAGAGAGAAAATATTCTAGAGAGAGAATATTCAGATTTTGAATATTTTTGGATAGAAAAATATCTCTTATAATTCAGATGAGTTTCCCTGAAACAGAAATTTAAAAAGAATTTTCCAATGTGCAATTGGAATTAATTGGAAATAGGTATAAAGAATCTTAGCCTAAGGGTTTAGATTTTCAGAAATCTTTAGACTATGGTCCAATTAAGGTTTCTATGGGCCAATAGCATCAATCCATGTGTAGGGAGGAGATAAATCCAAATTGTAAAAAGAAAATACCCAAAAATGAGTAAATGCTCACATGAGGTGAAGAGTTGAAAATGTACAAGGTTTATAAGTAAAAAACTATGAGCAATATTAAAATGATTCCATTATGACACATATGTAAGGAAGGAGAGTTCTTTAAAGGAGGTGCATATTTCACATAAGATGAAGAGTTGAAAATGTACAAAGGTTATTAATAAAAAACTATGAGCAATATTAAAAATATGAGATATTTTGGGAATAATGATTTTATTATGACACATATGTAAGGAAGGGGAGTCCCTTAAATGCTCACATAAGATGAAGAGTTGAAAATGTACAAGGCTTATTAGTAAAAAACTATGAGCAATATTAAAATGATTCCATTATGACACATATGTAAGGAAGGGAAATTCTTTAAAGGAGGTGCATATTTCACATGCTTGAATGAGTTTTAAACTCATAAAAATTAAGATATTTCATCTCTCCTCTCTCCTCATTCAAGTCTAGTTCCAAAAAGTTAGCTTAATTGACCTAAAAATGGTCAAAAAGTGACCAAAGTGACTTGGAAAATTCTAGAATCAGTTTGTTTGGTTAGGAGCTCAAATTTTCCTATAAATAGAAGCCTCCCCTTGTTGAAAAAAAACATAGTGTCTTATGCTTTGTTACTCTACTCCACCTAAGCCAAAAAAATATAGTGTCTTATGCTTTGTTACTCTACTCCACCTAAGCCAAAATATATAGTGTCTTATGCTTTGTTACTCTACTCCACCTAAGCCAAAAAAATATAGTGTCTTATGCTTTGTTACTCTACTCCACCTAAGCCAAAATATATAGTGTCTTATGCTTTGTTACTCTACTCCATCTAAGCCAAAATATATAGTGTCTTATGTTATGTTACTCCACCTAAGCCAAGAACTGTGAATTCTTTAATAATTCACTAGTTTTTGACACTTCTCTCTTTCTTCAATCCCCATTGGTGGCTCCATCAACATACTAAACCAATTGATTGGTTGGGGGCCTCTACCGTGAATAAAGAATCAAGCAAATTATAAGGTAAGTATATTGAATTTTGATCTTTACTCAATGATTCTCTCTTCTCAACCCCTCTCAAGCTTGAGAAGTTTAATTGGTATGGTTTTTTAAATGCTATTGAAGTTAATTGGTGAATAGTAGTGAAGAGTTACATAATTTAATAAATGCTATAGAAGTTAATTTTCATTTATGTTTAAATTCTAATGGTTTTTATGTAATTTCTCTCTCTCACTTAAGAAATGGTCATACTCATGACTCATTCTCAATCCAAATGAAGCTTTTCATAAAGCTTTTCCTTAATCAAGCTATGCTTGAGGCCAAATTAATGGCTTTTTGCTATGCTTTTAGTTTATGCACATTGATGATTCAATCCATTATGGATTGATGACCCAATTAGAGACCATTCTAATTATTTCCTTAATGATAAGCTTTATCCCTTAGAAAAAAAATTGAGATTTATCAGTCATAGTAGCGGAGCTATGGCAAAATTTTTATAGAAATCACGCATAAAATAAATTCATTCAAAGCATAAAAAGAGGACTTCCTACCATATCCTAGGAACTATCATCCTAGATTAATTAAAAGAATATTATTATGCATGGAGATATGGATGTTTGCATGTAGATGTAGAGGTATGGATGTGAGTGTGAATGTGGAGGTGGATGTATGCATGTAGATGTAGATGTATAGATGTAGATGTGGATGTAGATGTGGATGTGGAGGTGGGTGTATGCATGTAGATGTAGATGTATAGATGTATAGATGTAGATGTAGATGTATAGATGTAGATGTGGATGTGGAGGTGGGTGGATGCATGTAGATGTAGATGTATAGGTGTAGGTGAGAATGGAGATGTGGATGTATACATGTAGATGTAGATGTATAGATGTAGATGTGAATAGAGATGTGGATGTATACATGTAGATGTAGATGTATAGATGTAGATGTGGATGTGGAGGTGGGTGGATGCATGAAGATGTAGATGTATAGATGTAGATGAGAATGGAGATGTGGATGTATATATGTAGATGTAGATGTATAGATGTAGATGAGAATGGAGATGTGGATGTATATATGTAGATGTAGATGTATAGATGTAGATGTGAATAGAGATGTGGATGTATACATGTAGATGTAGATGTATAGATGTAGATGGGAATGGAGATGTGGATGTATACATGTAGATGTAGATGTATAGATGTAGACGTGAATGGAGATGTGGATGTATGCATGTAGATGTAGGTGTATAGACGTAGATGTGGATGTAGAGGTGGATGTATGCATGTAGATGTAGATGTATAGATGTGGATGTGAATGTGGAGTGGATGTATGCATGTAGATGTAGATGTATGGAGGTGAATGTGAATGTGGATGTGGATGTATGCATAGGGATGTAGATGTATGCATGTAGATGTGAATGTACGCATATAGTTGTGGATGAATGGATGTGAATGTACGATTGTGATGTGAGGGAATCTGAAGTGATGAGATGGAAATGATGTGATGGGATGAGTATACATATAAATGGAATATGGAATAAGTAATGTAGATTGAGGAGGGATAATGTGGAAAAATGAAAGTTAAAATAGAAATTGTATTGTAAACTGTTTGTAAATGCTGTTTGTAAATGCTGTTTGTAAATGATTGTTTTATGTCAAGAATGCTGGGGGGAGCATTTTGACCGTCTTGTGATTAAGGTCGTGATGAGAAAGTTGCAACTGCTGACGGGGAGTCAATGAAGGACGTCTCGCGTAGCAAGGTCGGCAGAGGTCTTGACCAGCCTCGGTGCGATTAAAATGGTGAGCTTCCGGTACGGTGGATGAGGGGCCAAGGAAGCGGCCTATGCGTGAAGCGCTAGGTTACCTGCGAAGGATCCTAGAGGGTGCTGACCATACGGTGCTCGGGCTCTGGGTCGCCTAGGATACCCACGCGTGCGTCAAGGAAGATATTGGAACAGAGTTGGAGTTGTTTTTTGAAATCGAGCATGGATCTGGTTGATTGACCTTGCTGGTCTTCAATGGATGAGTCCATGGCTCCTTATATGGATCTGTTGGTTGATCTTGCTGATCTTCAACGAGAGTCCATCTTGTTAAGTGATTATATTGCCAAGTATTATGGGCTAGGAACTATCGAAACGGCTCCTGAGCGTTCTAGTTGCCAATGATGCCATAGATACTCTGATGAAGGAATGATGGGAAATTAAGAATCAATTGGATAAATTGGAAGATGGTGATCAATGATACTATGGTTTTATTAAAGGATTGTTTTAAACTGGTTGAATCTGGTTGAAAAAGGCAATTTCATATTGGGTGTGTGAGTGGTGTGACTAGTTTTATTTTGCATGAACATCCGACTAGGGGGCCTTGGAACTCTTTTCCTTGGTACCCGGGACAAAACCTAACCAAATTTTTAATTGGATCCCATCACTACAGTGGTTGGGCGGTTGGCTAACCCATGGGATTGGATGGGGTTAGGCTGGACTGATGGATCCGTAAATCGAGACTCAAACTTTTGTTTTTACGATAGAAAAAAAAAATCCCGGACAGAAACTGTTCTATGGATAGGAATCAACGGCTGTGCCTCTTGAATGGGGAAAAAAGCGTTGACCCCAATGATCCAAGTGCAAGTTTCTTCCTTGAACTGACTAAGTATCTTATAGATGTAATCGGATCATCTCGATCAGAAATGATCTTGACTACGTTAGAGTAAAAAGTTATCCTGGTGGAATTGCCCGTGCTTTCCGGTAAAGAAAATTTTTTCCGGGTTTGGTTTTGGAACAACCGACGGATTAGTCTCTTATCCGGATATCCGTGGGTGAGGCCCCGAGTGTGGGACCCCTGTCCCGCGCGAGAAGCGCTACTTCCGCTGCCAGTACCCCGAATCCGTTGCTCGGTGGGAACAGGGATCTTACAGTTGGTATCAGAGCATTTGGTTAATAAAGATCGACTGAGAAGATAAATATATCAAAAATTTATCAAGAAACACAAAAAGGTTATAATTGTGTGAGATAATTCATACAATTTGATATTCAAACTGAAATTCGTAATTTGGTAGTTGGGTCTTCAGATTGAAGTACCGCAATTATATAGAATCCTTGACTTGCTTGAGGCCTAGACATGATAGTAGTTACCTTGTAATCCCAAGGGCCGTTACTACCCGTATATACCGAGAGTATACTGCAGCTCTTTACTGACAGTATATACGAGTAAATCTAAGACTTGAAATTATAAGCGTTAATGCTATCTAGATGATGATTTCGAATGTGATTGATATGATTTATAATTCTGTTTGAGAATTGATGAATTGATTTGGATTCTGATTGAAAATGCTGATTGAAAATTCTGATTGAAAAATGATGACTTTTAAAAATTAGTTGAAATATAAGGAAACCACAATGAGGGGGAATGGGACGAGTCCCTGTGATGATATTCATAACTAGAATGATGATAATGAATTCAGCAAATCACTATGAGATTAGTGGGTTGTGTTGTCAGATTGCTACCGTTAACACTTGACCGGTAGATCAAGTTAAGGGATGACAAATTGAGAACTAGCTTAACTGAAATTCCTGTAGAGGAATGTTCAGAAGGGAATTTTTTGGTCTAATGGACCATTATCATGTTAAAGATATGAATGATATAATCTGAATGAATTGTTATTTAATGATGAGTTCTATATAAGGGATATTTATCCCAGTGTTCTGTTGGGTTGACCAGAATATAAGCAACCCCAGAATAAAAATTGGATCTTAAGAATAAGAGCTGTCCTCTACCTTGCGAGATGAGGACATCTCGCACTTTTTAAAGGGGGTAGGATGTAAGATTCCTCCCCAGCCCTCGAGGTATATAGGAGTAAGAATCTCCCTTTCGGATCTTATAATTATTCCCTCTCTAAAATAAAAGAAAGTTTCTGTTTAAAAAAGGAATACCCTTTTCCTAAAATACTTCTCAGGAGTCACGCCTATTTTAAGGATTTAGAACAATGAGTTTAGAAGTGAGAATCGGTGTTTTGGATACCAAGGTTTTGGTTTTCATTCGAGTATGGCCCAAAAGAAGTTCTTTATCTCTTGGGGAGTATAAGAAGTTATCCCCCAGATATTGTGATCCTTATATCTGAATTCAATGAAAGTAGGTGACTTAGCCTACAAGTTTCTTTTATCTCCTCATCTCAAAATTCTTAATGCCTTCTATAGAAAAATGTGTCAAACACAAATCATGGAAAGACGGTAAAACTTCAGTGGTAAGTTACCGTTGGCTTCTAGGTTACGCTAGCTCCTTCCTTTATATAAGTCGTAACTTTTACTTGTCACTCACAGTAATCTTACTCCCATCAATCTCCTTTCTTTCTTAATCTCCTTCATGGCTTGGCAACAGGAATTAGTTTTATCCCTGATGATTTCTCACCTTCAAGACGCAAGAGAGTCTGTGAAGAAAGACTTTATAGAACAGTATGAGCGCTCACTTTTTCCTCACCTAGGAACTTCTGTAGCGCAGACCAAATGGCGGACCTATCAAAACATAACTAGGGTAACACCCTGGGGTCAGCAACACTTTCGTAACAATGTCCGCTTGGCCATGGTTATTGAAGCTTTGGGTTTGGGTCCCCGATACTACTGTGTCATGAGATCAAGGCATCTTGGGTTTTCTGAGCGGGTCTTTTAATATTGCTCATAGTTTTTTACTAATAAACCTTGTACATTTTCAACTCTTCATCTTATGTGAGCATTTACTCATTTTTGGATATCCAAAATATCTCATATTTTTTATATTACTCATAGTTTCTTACTAATAAACCTTGTATATTTTCAACTCTTCATCTTATGTGAGCATTTACTCATTTTTGGATATCAAAAATATCTCATATTTTTGATATTACTCATAGTTTCTTACTAATAAACCTTGTACATAGTCAACTCTTCATCTTATGTGAGCATTTACTCATTTTTGGGTATCTTCTTTTACAAATTGGATTTATCTCCTCCCTACACATGGATTGATGCTATTGGCCCATAGGTGTAAGATCCCTGTTCCCACCGAGCAACGGATTCGGGGTACTGGCAGCGGAAGTAGCGCTTCTCGCGCGGGACAGGGGTCCCACACTCGGGGCCTCACCCATGGATATCCGGATAAGAGACTAATCCGTCGGTTGTTCCAAAACCGAACCCGGAAAAAATTTCCTTTACCGGAAAGCACGGGCGATTCCACCAGGATAACTTTTTACTCTAACGTAGTCAAGATCATTTCTGATCGAGATGATCCGATTACATCTATAAGATACTTAGTCAGTTCAAGGAAGAAACTTGCACTTGGATCATTGGGGTCAACGCTTTTTTCCCCATTCAAGAGGCACAGCCGTTGATTCCTATCCATAGAACAGTTTCTGTCCGGGATTTATTTTTTTTTTCTATCGTAAAAACAAAAGTTTAAGTCTCGATTTACGGATCCATCAGTCCAGCCTAACCCCATCCAATCCCATGGGTTAGCCAACCGCCCAACCACTGTAGTGATGGGATCCAATTAAAAATTTGGTTAGGTTTTTCACGGGTACCAAGGAAAAGAGTTCCAAGGCCCCCTAGCCAGATGTTCATGCAAAATAAAACTAGTCACACCACTCACACACCCAATATGAAATTGCCTTTTTCAACCAGATTCAACCAGTTTAAAATAATCCTTTAATAAAACCATAGTATCATTGATCACCATCTTCCAATTTATCCAATTGATTCTTAATTTCCCATCATTCTTTCATCAGAGTATCTATGGCATCATTGGCAACTAGAACGCTCAGGAGCCGTTTCGATAGTTCCTAGCCCATAATACTTGGCAATATAATCACTTAACAAGATGGACTCTCGTTGAAGATCAGCAAGATCAACCAACAGATCCATATAAGGAGCCATGGACTCATCCATTGAAGACCAGCAAGGTCAATCAACCAGATCCATGCTCGATTTCAAAAAACAACTCCAACTCTGTTCCAATATCTTCCTTGACGCACGCGTGGGTATCCTAGGCGACCCAGAGCCCGAGCACCGTATGGTCAGCACCCTCTAGGATCCTTCGCAGGTAACCTAGCGCTTCACGCATAGGCCGCTTCCTTGGCCCCTCATCCACCGTACCGGAAGCTCACCATTTTAATCGCACCGAGGCTGGTCAAGACCTCTACCGACCTTGCTACGCGAGACGTCCTTCATTGACTCCCCGTCAGCAGTTGCAACTTTCTCATCACGACCTTAATCACAAGACGGTCAAAATGCTCCCCCCAGCATTCTTGACATAAAACAATCATTTACAAACAGCATTTACAAACAGCATTTACAAACAGTTTACAATACAATTTCTATTTTAACTTTCATTTTTCCACATTATCCCTCCTCAATCTACATTACTTATTCTATATTCCATTTATATGTATACTCATCCCATCACATCATTTCCATCTCATCACTTCAGATTTCCTCACATCACAATCGTATATTCACATCCATTCATCCACAACTATATGCGTACATTCACATCTACATGCATACATCTACATCCCTATGCATACATCTCACATTCACATTCACCTCCATACATCTACATCTACATGCATACATCCACTCCACATTCACATCCACATCTATACATCTACATCTACATGCATACATCCACCTCTACATCCACATCTACGTCTATACACCTACATCTACATGCATACATCCACATCTACATCCACGTCTACATCTATACACCTACATCTACATGTATACATCCACATCTCCATTCCCATCTACATCTATACATCTACATCTACATGTATACATCCACATCTCTATTCACATCTACATCTATACATCTACATCTACATGTATACATCCACATCTCCATTCTCATCTACATCTATACATCTACATCTACATATATACATCCACATCTCCATTCTCATCTACATCTATACATCTACATCTTCATGCATCCACCCACCTCCACATCCACATCTACATCTATACATCTACATCTACATGTATACATCCACATCTCTATTCACATCTACATCTATACATCTACATCTACATGTATACATCCACATCTCCATTCTCACCTACACCTATACATCTACATCTACATGCATCCACCCACCTCCACATCCACATCTACATCTATACATCTACATCTACATCTATACATCTATACATCTACATCTACATGCATACACCCACCTCCACATCCACATCTACATCCACATCTACATCTATACATCTACATCTACATGCATACATCCACCTCCACATTCACACTCACATCCATACCTCTACATCTACATGCAAACATCCATATCTCCATGCATAATAATATTCTTTTAATTAATCTAGGATGATAGTTCCTAGGATATGGTAGGAAGTCCTCTTTTTATGCTTTGAATGAATTTATTTTATGCGTGATTTCTATAAAAATTTTGCCATAGCTCCGCTACTATGACTGATAAATCTCAATTTTTTTTCTAAGGGATAAAGCTTATCATTAAGGAAATAATTAGAATGGTCTCTAATTGGGTCATCAATCCATAATGGATTGAATCATCAATGTGCATAAACTAAAAGCATAGCAAAAAGCCATTAATTTGGCCTCAAGCATAGCTTGATTAAGGAAAAGCTTTATGAAAAGCTTCATTTGGATTGAGAATGAGTCATGAGTATGACCATTTCTTAAGTGAGAGAGAGAAATTACATAAAAACCATTAGAATTTAAACATAAATGGAAATTAACTTCTATAGCATTTATTAAATTATGTAACTCTTCACTACTATTCACCAATTAACTTCAATAGCATTTAAAAAACCATACCAATTAAACTTCTCAAGCTTGAGAGGGGTTGAGAAGAGAGAATCATTGAGTAAAGATCAAAATTCAATATACTTACCTTATAATTTGCTTGATTCTTTATTCACGGTAGAGGCCCCCAACCAATCAATTGGTTTAGTATGTTGATGGAGCCACCAATGGGGATTGAAGAAAGAGAGAAGTGTCAAAAACTAGTGAATTATTAAAGAATTCACAGTTCTTGGCTTAGGTGGAGTAACATAGCATAAGACACTATATATTTTGGCTTAGATGGAGTAGAGTAACAAAGCATAAGACACTATATATTTTGGCTTAGGTGGAGTAGAGTAACAAAGCATAAGACACTATATTTTTTTGGCTTAGGTGGAGTAGAGTAACAAAGCATAAGACACTATATATTTTGGCTTAGGTGGAGTAGAGTAACAAAGCATAAGACACTATATTTTTTTGGCTTAGGTGGAGTAGAGTAACAAAGCATAAGACACTATGTTTTTTTTCAACAAGGGGAGGCTTCTATTTATAGGAAAATTTGAGCTCCTAACCAAACAAACTGATTCTAGAATTTTCCAAGTCACTTTGGTCACTTTTTGACCATTTTTAGGTCAATTAAGCTAACTTTTTGGAACTAGACTTGAATGAGGAGAGAGGAGAGATGAAATATCTTAATTTTTATGAGTTTAAAACTCATTCAAGCATGTGAAATATGCACCTCCTTTAAAGAATTCCCCTTCCTTACATATGTGTCATAATGGAATTATTTTAATATTGCTCATAGTTTTTTACTAATAAGCCTTGTACATTTTCAACTCTTCATCTTATGTGAGCATTTAAGGGACTCCCCTTCCTTACATATGTGTCATAATAAAATCATTATTCCCAAAATATCTCATATTTTTAATATTGCTCATAGTTTTTTATTAATAACCTTTGTACATTTTCAACTCTTCATCTTATGTGAAATATGCACCTCCTTTAAAGAACTCTCCTTCCTTACATATGTGTCATAATGGAATCATTTTAATATTGCTCATAGTTTTTTACTAATAAACCTTGTACATTTTCAACTCTTCACCTCATGTGAGCATTTACTCATTTTTGGGTATTTTCTTTTTACAAAATTGGATTTATCTCCTCCCTACACATGGATTGATGCTATTGGCCCATAGAAACCTTAATTGGACCATAGTCTAAAGATTTCTGAAAATCTAAACCCTTAGGCTAAGATTCTTTATACCTATTTCCAATTAATTCCAATTGCACATTGGAAAATTCTTTTTAAATTTCTATTTCAGGGAAACTCATCTGAATTATAAGAGATATTTTTCTATCCAAAAATATTCAAAATCTGAATATTCTCTCTCTAGAATATTTTCTCTCTCTAGGTTAAAACAGCCACCACAAACAAGATCTCTTATATTTTAGAAAAGGAATTGATTACAGGGGAATATACTAGACATCAAAAAGGGGTTGGGGGAGGAATCTTACATTCTACCCCACTTAAAAAATGCGAGATGTCCTCATCTCGCAACTTGGAATAATTTCGCAAGATGCACGAATATGAGACTTAGAGAAAAATTTTAATCACGATTAACCACCAAGAAAAGTCTTAAAGAGAGCAAGATTCAAAATAAGAACAAGATTTAAACTTTATTCATTCACGGGACTTATACAGTAAAGATAGAAGAACTCTTTACACTTCCATAAGCCCGTCCATCATATGGTCACAAAAGCAGTCCTCACAAGCTGCACAAGTATAGGGTAACTCATCTATGGGAATGATTCTGCTGGTTATTGCCGCACCTATCTCAGTGGTATGAGGTGATCTAACAAAAGGACCTCTGAGAGGCAAGCGAAAAACGGGGTAAAGGCATATCTTCTCATGAGGAAGAAAACATGCCAGTTGGCACATTTTTCTATAGAAGGCATTAAGAACTTTGAGATGAAGAGATAAAAGAAGTTCGTAGGCTAAGTCACCTACTTTCTTTGGTCCACAATATCTGGGGGATAACTACTTATACTCCCCTAGAGATAAAGAAATTCTTTTGGTCCGTATTCAAATGAAGACTATAACAGCTTCTTTGAATTCTCTGATTGTCCTCTTCTTATCTGTATATTGTCTCTGTCGATCCTGGACAGCGTTTATATCTTTATGAATTTCCTGCATCTGTTGCTCTAAGTCGCCAAAGCATTTGACTGGTCATCTCGACCCTAATCAATGGGTCGGACCTAGTTAATGGAGTTAAGCAATCTTGTCCGAGAGACGGACCCTGATTAGATTGGTATGAAGGAATTGGTCTCTGAATTTGGGTTCTAGACTTCCCTGTGCCCTTTTCATGGTAGGAGTCGGGCAGTCTTTTAACTGATGACCAAAACCTTGGCATCCAAAACACCGGTTCTCACTTCTGAACTCATCGTTCTGAATCCTTAAAACAGGTGGGCTCCTGAGAAGGTATTCTGGGTAAAGTGTCTTCCCTTTTTAAACAGAATCTTTCTTTTATTTAGAGAGGGAATAATTGTAAGATTCTTACTCCTATATACCTCGAAGGCTGGGGGAGAAATCTTACATTCTACCCCACTTAAAAAGTGCGAGATGTCCAACTCTTTTTCTTAAGATCCAATTTATTCTAGGGTTCCTTATATTCTGGTCAACCCAATAGAATACGGGGATAATTACCCCTTAAATAGAACTCATCATTAAATAACAATTCATTCAAATCATATCATTCATCTCTTTAACACGATAATGGTCCATTAGACCGAAAAAATTCTTTATGAACATTCCTCCACGAGAATTTCAGACAAGTAAGTTCTCAATTTGTCATCCCTTAACTTGATCTACTGTGTCAAGTGTTGACAGTAGCAATTTGACAGCACAATCCACTAATCTCATAGTGATTTGCTGAAATCATTATCATCATTCTAGTTATGAATATCATCACAGGAACTCGTCCCAATCATCCACATTGTGGTTTCGCTCAGTTTATTACATTTCAACCCATTTTCAGGGGTCATCATTTTTCAATCAGAATCCCAATCAATTTATCAGTTCACAAACAGAATTAAAAATCATATCAACCACATTCGAATTCATCCAACTGGATAGCATTAATGCTTATAATTTCAAGTCTTAGATTTACTCGTATATACTATCGGTAGAGCTACAGTTATACCCTCGGTATATACGGTTAGTCATGATACTTGGAATTATAAGGTAAATACTATCATGTCTAAGCCTCAAGCAAGTCAGGGTTCCATATAATTGCGGTACTTCCATTTGAAGACCCAATTACTAATTTACAAAATTAGTTTGAATATCAATTTGTATGAATTAAATCACACAATTATAACCTTTTTGTGCTAGTTGATAAATTTTTGACATATTTGGCTTTTCAGTTGATCTTTATTAGCCAATTCGCTCTGATACAAACTGTCAGATCCCTGTTCCCACCGCGCAACAGATTTGCTAGCAACGGAAGTAACACATCTTGTGCGGGTCAGGGTCTCACACTCGGGGCCTCACCCACCACACACGGATATCCAGACAAGAGACTAATCCGTCGGTTTTTCCAAAACCGAACCCGGAAAAACTTCCTTTATCCGGAAAGCACGGGCGATTCCACCAAGATAATTTTTTACTCTAACGTAGTCAAGACCATTACTGATCAAACTGATCCGACTGCACCTTTAAAGGTACTTGGTCAATCAAGGAAGAAACTTGCACTTGGATCATTGGGATCAACGCTTTTTTCCCCATCAAGAGGCACAGCCGTTGATTCCTATCCATAGAACAATTACTATTCGGGATTTACTTCATCTATCATAATAACAGAAATTGAGTCTCGATTTACGGATCCATCAGTCCAGCCTAACCCCATCCAGTCCCATGGCTTAGCCAACCTCCCAACCACTGTAGAGATGGGATCCAATTAGGAATTTGGTTAGGTTTTGTCCCGGGTACCAGGGAAAAGAGTTCCCAGGCCCCCTAGCCGGAAGTTCATGCAAACATAAAACTAGTCACACCACTTACACACCCAATATGAAATTACCTTTTTCTCAGCATCAACTAACTTTCAAATAATCCTTTAATGAAACCATTATGTCGCTCTGATGACAATCCTCAAAGTCTCTGGTTGAATCCTTATTTCCCGTCATTCATTCATCAGTGTACTTATGACATCATTGGCAACCAGAACGCTCACCACCTGTTCACTCAGGGGCCTTTTCCATAGTTCCTAGCTCATAGTAACCGGCAATATATTCATATAACATAATGGAATCTCCGTGGAAGATCAGCAAGATCAACCCACAGATCCATATAAAAGAGCCATGGACTCATCCGTTGAGGACCAGCAAGGTCAATCAACTAGATCCATGCCCGGTTTCAGAAAACAACTCTTACTCCTTGTTCCAATATCTTCCTCGACGCACGTGTGGGTATCTTCGGCGACCCAGAGCCCGAGCACCGTATGGTCAGCACCCTCTAGGATCCTTCGCAGGTGACCTAGCGCTTCACTCTCATAGGCCGCTTCCTTGGTCCCTAATCCACCGTACCGGAAGCTCACCATTTAAATCGAACCGAGGCTTGTCAAGACCTCGGCCGACCTTGCTACGCGAGACGTCCTCCATTGACTCTCCGTCTCAGCAGTTGCAACTTTATCACTTCGGTCTTCATGACCTTAATCCTCAAGACGGTCAAAATGCTTACCCAGCATTCTTGACATAAAACAGTCATTTACAAACAGTCACAAAATACAGTTTCTATAACGAACTCTCGTTTTTCCACATTATCCACTCTCGGACCACATTACTTATTCCCTATTCCATTCAATGTGTACTCATTCTCATTCATTCACTCATATAGACTACACATTATTTCACATACACCTTCACATTCATTATTCTACATACATTTCCATGTTCGTACGTCCACATCATACTTCCAATTTCACATTCATACATACGCATCTACATGCATACATCCACATCCACATTCATACATCCATACTTCCATTTCCACTTCCACACATCCACATTCACATTCATACATCCACATTCACATGCATACATCCCTTTTCACATCCTCATTCGTACACCCACATTCACATACATATATCCACATCCGTATCTACATCCATACATCCACATCCACATCCACATCCACATCTTCGTTCACATTCACATCCATACATCCACGTCTACATACATACATCCATTTTCACATCCTCATTCATACATCCACATCCACATACATACATACACATCTGTATCTACACCCATACATCCACATCCACATCCACATTCACATTCATACATACACATCTACATGCATACATCCACATCCACATTCATACATCCACACTTCCATTTTCACATCCACACATCCATATTCACATTCATACATCCATATCTACATTCATACATCCATATTACATCCATTCTCACCCTAACACATCCCATATACATCTTATCCCATCAGATACACTCTCTACCTCATCCCATACACATCTTAACACATCCTAACTCATCTTAACACATTCTATCACATCTCATACACCTCTTATCATATCCTATCACATCTCATACATATCTTATCACATATTTTCACATCTCATACACCTCTTATCACATCCTATCACTTTCCATACGCATCTTATCACATCCCATCACTTTCCATACGCATCTTATCACATCTCATACACCTCTTATCACATCTTATCACATTTCATATCTTTTTATAGAATACAAGAGAATTTTTATATTTGATATAAGATTTCTCTACACATTTATTTATGCATAAATTCCATTTAAGGAGACTAACATTTTCGAAATAAAAATCAATCTTTTATGCATCTTCCTATGCATAAATTCATTTTAAATGAAAATGACACTTTTGAATTAAAATTCCATCTCTTATGCATCTTCTTATGCATAAACTCAATTTAGATGAGAATTGACACTTTTGAATTAAAAATCAATATTTTATGCATCTTCTTATGCATAAATTCAATTTGGTAGGAATTACACTTTTAGAATAAAAGAATTTCTCTTATGCATCTAAGTTATGCATAAAATCCATTTATGATGAAAATCACACTTTTAGTATAAAAAGAATACCTTTTATGCATACCTCTATGCATGAAATCCAAATATGATAAAAGTAACACTTTTATAATAAAATAATCAACTTTTATGCATACTTCTATGCATGAAATTCAATTGTGATAAACGTAACACTTTTATAATAAAATAATCAACTTTTATGCATACCTAACACTTTTATAATAAAATAATCAACTTTTATGTATACCTCTATGCATGAAATTCAAATATGATAAAAGTAACACTTTTATGATAAAATAATCAACTTTTATGCATACCTCTATGCATGAAATTCAAATATGATAAAAGTAACACTTTTATGATAAAATAATCAACTTTTATGCATACCTCTATGCATGAAATTCAAATATGATAAAAGTAACACTTTTATCATAAAATAATCATCTTTTATGCATACCTCTATGCATGAAATTCAAATATGATAAAAGTAACACTTTTATATTAAAATAATAATCTTTTATGCATACCTCTATGCATGAAATCCAATTATGATAAAAGTAACACTTTTACATTAAAATAATAATCTTTTATGTATACCTCTATGCATGAAATCCAATTAAGCATAATATAAAAATCAATTTCTCTATGATTACAATGAATATCTTTCAATTAATCTAGGATGATAATTCCTAGAATATGGTAGGAAGTCCTCTTTTCATGCTTTGAATGAAATTATTTTATGTGTAATTTTTATAAAAATTTTGCCATAGCTCCGCTACTACTATGACTGATAAATCTCAATTTATTTTGAAGGATAAAGCTTATCATTGAGGGAATGATTAGAATGATCCCTAATTGGATCATTAATCCAATAATGGATTGAATCATCAATATTCATGAAATACATAAACTAAAAGCATAGAAAAAAAACCATTAATTTGACCTCAAGCATAGATTAATCTTGGATTAAGGAAAAGCTTTATGAAAAGCTTCATTTGGATTGAGAATGGGTCATGAGTATGACCATTTCTTGAGTGAGAGAGAGAAATTACATAAAAACCATTAGAATTAAGCATAAATAGAAATTTATGTAATTCTTTACTATCATTAATCAATTAACTTCAATAGCATTCATCAAATTATGTAATTCTTCACTACCATTCAACAATTAATTTCAATAGTATTCAAAAACCATTCCAATTAAGCTTCTCAAGCTTGAGAGGGGTTGAGAAGAGAGAAGCATTGAGAAATTGTAGAAAAGATCAAAATTCACCATTTACCTTACAAATTGCTTGATTCTTTGTTCATGGTAGAGGCCCCCAACCAATCAATTGGTTAAGTATGTTGATGGAGCCACCAATGGGGATTGAAGAAAGAGGGAAGCTCCAATTTCTTCAATTTGGAGAGAATTTTAGAGAATAGTAGAAATTAGCATTATTTCAGCATAACTCTAGTATAGTAAAATTCTTCTATTTTTTTCAAAGAACTCGTGTTCTATTTATAGGAGAGGGAAGCTCTAACCAAAGCTAACTGAATTCTAGAATTTTCTAAATTCAATTTGGTTGAATTTGGACTAGATTTGGATCTAGTTTAGTTCCTTTTTTATTCGGTTTGGTTCCATTTTGATTTGGTTTGATTCAAGAGAGAGGAGAGATAAAAATATCACATTAATTTTGAGTTTAAAACTCATTCAAGCATGTGAAATATGCACCTCCTTTAATGGAATCCCCTTCCTTACATATGTGTCAAAATGGAATTATTATACCCAAAATATCTCATATTTTTAATATTGCTCATAGTTTTTTACTAATAAACCTTGTACATTTTCAACTCTTCATCTTATGTGAGCATTTACCCATTTTTGGATACCCAAAATATCTCATATTTTTGATATTACTCATAGTTTCTTACTAATAAACCTTGTACATAGTCAACTCTTCATCTTATGTGAGCATTTACTCATTTTTGGGTATCTTCTTTTACAAATTGGATTTATCTCCTCCCTACACATGGATTGATGCTATTGGCCCAAAGGAACCTTAATTGGACCATAATCTAAATTTTTTAAAAATCTAGACCCTTAGGCTAAGGTCCTTTATACCCATTTCTAATTAATTCCAATTGCACATTGGAAAATTCTTTTTGAATTTCTTTTTTAGGGGAATTCATTTTAATAAGATGAGATATTTTTCTATCCAAAAATATTCAAAATCTGAATATTCTCTCTCTAGAATATTTTCTCTCTCTATGCCAAAACAGGCAGAGACAAGATCTCTTATATTTTTGAAGAGGGAATTGATTACAGGGGAATATGCTGGACATTTTGAGAGGCTGGGGAGGAATCTTACAAGACCTGTTTGTTCCAAATGATATTTTTGACATGCTAGCCAACTACGAGGTTGTAGCCCAAAGTTATCAATGGATCATAAGCCATGGGTGGCTAGAGGTATACAATACTCACCACCACTTAAACCTATGTGAATCGTTTTTGTATCATCCTTTTGGTATTTGAAAACTATATCATAATATCTACAAGCTTCTAGAAGCAATGTTAACCAATGTCCTTTACACTTTTGATAAAACACATATTGAGTATCCTAACATAAATCCTAAGTATATAACTGAGCTCCAAGATTTTATGAAGCTCCACAAACCTAGCCACCCACCCCAAAGTTCTGCTGGCCATGGTCAATAAGAAACTTCAAGTTCATCTTTTAACCCTCCTTACCCCGTATATTCTAATGTCGCCAGTAAATTACTTAATCCATATCCAAATGCTCCACCTACTACTACTGACAAGTCTCAAGTAGACTGTATTTTTTCTACTCTCCCTTGTCAACCCTTAGAATTTCCCACTAACACTCTCACCCCCGAGGGCTACAGGCACCTGACCCGTCTCCCCCACGACAAAGTCAAGAGGTATGTCACACTCTCTCACAAGACACCATTGAACCTTTTACTGATGATACTATTCTTGAGTCCTTGTCTGCTCTATATAGAGTACGAAGGATTCATAAGAGCTGGAAATCCACTGCTAAAACCAAGAATTATGTTCAAGGTGTTAATGCAAATAACGCCCTTTGAACCAACTCGGTAGATTTTACTAGAAGCATACTCAGATGTCAACCCGACAAAGCAACCCTATGTACCGTACTATCTCCGAGCACCTCGACCGGAATTAGAAGAGCTCTTGCCTTTGGCTGGAGAGGACATTTTATGGTTTAACATGGCATGACACACCAAGTTATCAAATCCACAATTGTCCGATCTGTTGGAAATAAGAATTGTGACATTTATGATCAGTTACTGCTTCCGCAGATGGAGGAAGACTCATCCAGCCTACACAAGAGGGGGGTATACAACAGATCATGCAAACCCCAAGATGGAGGACTTCGGCATATAGCCAAATTGGAGAAAAGAGTACCTCACAATCCCAAAATATAGCCATGAATATATGTGTGTGCCACCAACTCAAAGAGTAGATTCCTTGTACATGCCATTGAAGAGAAGATGGACACCTTTGGAGTTTAAAGAGGCCAAGCAATGGGATTCACATGTATGTTATAACTTTCCCATCTTCATGGTAGCCACATTTACAAATATAGGAGAGTAAAGGAAGTAGCTACTGAATTGGATACAGTCATGGCACTGTATCTCAGACCCCGCAATAGTGGCCAGCGTTCGATTCCTAAAATTGCTAGTGGTCTTGATAGATCAACCCAAGGAAAGGTATGATGGATATGATGTTGAGTAGCTGCAATTCGACATGAATCAAGGACCCTATGATAGAGGCATGATGTATTATCATTGCCTAAGGTGTCTACCAGCCTATATGCATGTCACATTCGAAGACATGGTCGACACTAAGTTCTGGAGATTACACTCAGCATTTAGAAGAATCCTAAAAAAGCTTCAGTCACGCCGTAACTTCTATCGTCATCATGATTTTGGCGACCAAGTCTTTCAACCCTCAGTAATAGGTTCTGAGAAGGACAGAACCTACATCAAGTAGGGGGGATGTTAATCCCATTTTGGATTAACAAATATGCTCCTCCATTTGAGGACATTAATAACTGTCATGCAAAGGCACTATAAAAGTTGTACATTATGAGATATTGGCCACCCCAAGGCCTTAGTTAAGTAAGTTTTGGGCGCCCAAGTGTGAATAAGGGCCAATTATATATAAGGCATTTTCTCATAATGAATGGACACAATCCCCCTTTGTGCTATTGAGAGCTCTTGCTTTTGTCTCTTGAGAGAGAGAGAGAGATTAAGAGAGAGCATTGTAGCGCTTGGCCTCTGCAATACTTGTATGTAAAATGCTTGTGTTGAGGAGTGAGAGAGAGAGTGATTGCCTTATGTGGTGGTGAGAGTGACTCCACAGTGACAGCGTGGAGGTGGAGCTTGGAGGATTAGAGCTCCTCAAGTGAGCTTGGAGACCTCAAGGGACACAAGTTCGAAGCATTGGTAAGTGCCCTACGGCAAATGTGTTCTATTGCTATTCCCTAAGGTGAATGCATTGAGTTCCCTCTTGGAGGTGTGGTAGCCCATAACATTTTTGGTGCCACTGCCAGGGAAACACCTTTGTTTCTTCCATCCTCTTTGAGTTTCAGCTCCCATTACATGAGATTCATCATTGCCTTTACATTTTGGTAGGAAATGAATGGATAAGATTTGAGTGGAAGTGAAGAATTATGAGAAATTGGTTGTATTTGTTGTGTATTTGTGTGGTGGAGTGGTCTTTAAAGAGGGCTCCACTATTTTTTCTAGTGAATTTTGATGATTATATCATCGGAATCATCAATGTGACAAGCAGGGTGGTGTTCTATTTTTCTGTCTTTTCAAAAATTTACAAAAATAAGCAGCCATTGATTGTGCCTTGAACTCATATTACATTACTTAGGCATGGCACAATCATCTAGGAAGCAATTGGATAAGGATTTTTCACCCAAATTCACCTCAGTCGACCCGAGAATTTTTCACGTGAAACTGTAAGAAAATCGTTCACGACGTGAAATGATTTCTATAACTTCATGTTATGAAATGCTTCAGGCATCAACGTCGCGATTAGCGTCGTAATTCACAGAATTACCTTGCCAAAAATAGGTAGCCTTATCCTGACACCTCTGACACCACGGATCTGACAAAATTAAGAATCGTGAATTAGTAGAAAATGTTCACAACGTGTACTATTTTAGAGCAGTTCACGACTGAACTGATTGCATTTCATGGCATGAAACATTTTCATTTCAGGACGCAAACCATTTTAGAACCTTTCACGATGTGAACCATTTTCAGTTCAGGACGTGAACCATTTGCTTTTCATGACGTGAAACCTTTGTCCTTCACTCACGGTGTGAACTGCTTCTGTAATTTCATGCCAAATCCAACTCACTAGCCTGGTATTATATTGGATTAAGACTAAGGAAGTTCTTGAGACCATTGAAAATCATAACAAGGTAACGTGGAATTCTAAGTCCAAAGGAAGAATTTTAAACACGTGAGTGCAAAAAATCATTCACGACGTGAACAGTTTTCAGACATTTCATGCCGTGAAAATCTCTTTGCTGCAATCTCACGGCCTCAGAAATGAGTAGATAATATCTGACCAAATTTTAATTAGGACAGAAAAATAGTTTATCAAATCATATTCACATGCACTTTAGGTCTAAGAAGCTCATCAGAGATCACCTCACTCGTCTCACTCACGATGGCACGTGCATCAAATCACCCAGTTTCCATCAACCAGTTTCCATCAAAAGAGTGTGGGTTCAGGGCACTCAATAAGGACTCAGTTGAGTGTCTTAAGGAATCTAACCATCGTCAAAACTAGTAGTGAAGAATCCATGGAAGAAGGGCCACAATACTCTGGGTTTGGGGAAGAGGAGAAACCACATCCCCTACCAAATCCAACGGTATCATTGATATAGTCCGAGGATTTTTTAGTCTCCAAACCGACAATGATGAAGAGGCACAATCTGCAAGCATGGGTCCATCAACCAACGCTAGATTGGTCAAAGGCAAGAAGTACCTATCCAACCTTCAAATTTGAGGATCTCAAACACTAGCACCCCTCGTAGGAGAAGAGGCATGTAAAGCGCAGCCAAGACTGGTCAAGTATTCTTCCCAACCTCAGAGGAAATAGAATTAGATCTGAAAAGGATTGAGGTAGAACAGTCTATGAGAATTGAGCTTAAGGAAATAAGAGCTCGATACTTGAAGAGCTAGAGCCAAATAAAGGGAGATGGGAAGTATAAACTTACTTCAATCACAAGGTAAGGAGCTGAAATTAGTCATGGGCAAGAGTGGGAGAAATTCCAAACTTGGAACCCATTAATGAAGAGCCCAGAGCGAAGGAAGGGTTTGTAACCCTAGATGAAGGGGATAATCTACAAAGAGAAGCGGGTGAAGTGGAAGACGTTCTGTACACCAAAAAGGACATTGAGCAGATGATCAATCATCCCACGTTCCTACAGGACATGGAACTCTTCATTTTGTAAAGGTGTACAGAGGTGACTTATGATGAGCCATTCCAGAACAAAGTGGCTAGACCATCCCATAGACCAGAAATACCTAGAAGAGCTAACATAGGAAGAGGACGAGGTATAGGTAGGGGAGGAGTAGTTCCTCAAAGACCAAGGGTGGATTCAACCATAGATCTTAATGCAGCCACAAGGATAGATTTGTTGAATATGGTTGCAAAAATGGGCCGAGGAATGGTCAGGGAACTAGGCACTGCTCTAGAATCCTGACCCTCCCAAATGAAGCCACACATCATTTCAAAGCTCGTTCAAAAATTGTATGGGGATGGGGATCCTATTCAACATTTAGAGATCTTTGAGTCCACATACGAAACCTACGGGCCAGTCAGTGATGTAACAATGATTCATGCTTTCTCATTGACCCTAGAAGGAAAAGCACATCAATGGTTCTGAACCATCAAACCCAAAGATAAGGTTAATTTCACATCACTCAAGAATGTGTTTGTGGCCATCTTTGCTAGAAGCGGCAACAGATGGAGTCCTACACAACATCAAACAAAAGAAAATGGAGTCGATGCGGAACTATGTGTCTTGGCTAAGGCATTTAAATTCAAGGTGCAAACTATAGGAAAGGATAACTCATGATCAGTTATTGCCTTGCTTTCAGAGAGGAGTTAGAGACCACAAGATGCATGATTATCTAGTATTAGCCCGCCGACCGGCTAGTCTTGATGAATGTTGTAAACTGGCAATTGAATATGAAGACAATATGCTAGAATTGCCATAACTGAAAGATGTCAGAACATCTTTGGCCAGCAAAAACAACTTTGGGTGTTTTGAGTCACCAAGAGATTGGAACTTGGAGCAAGCAATTTGGAAACATGACTAGAAAAATTGAAGATAAAGGATGGAAGAGAAATATCTGGGCATGGGCATACCCAGATTTACCCCCATAGAGAATTGGTGTGGTGCTCTATGTGTAGATTGAATCACACTACCACTGAATGCCCATAATTAAGAGCAAGGCCACTACTCTATTGTGCACATTGTGTTAGGGAATCATGACACACCTCCATGTGCACATATCCAAGGTTCCAAATAGTAGCACAACTATCAGCACCACCTAGAGCTCCATTCGTCTTACCAGTACCACCTATGCAAATCATTGTAGTTGCAGCATATAGCCAAACTCTTCCTATTTACCTAGGGGGATGTTTCGGGTATATAGGGCACTTCACCTCTACCACCACCTATTCTACCACCACAACCACCATAGGCTAAAATCAATCAAGTATTGATTGAAGAGCCATCAGAAGATATGGATATGGTGCATGAAGTAGAACTGAGTGGAGAGTGCTATGAGGAAGCTACGGAGATTGCACCAAAATTCTATGTCCTATAGAATAACACACCAGTACATGTGTTTCAAACCACGGTATAGTGGAAGGGTAAGGATATAAACTCAAACATGAGGAGAGGAACGCTACAATGTTTTGGTTGTGGTGGACCACATTGATATGCCAAAGAACCCAGAGACACAGGCAACCTCGCGGCCGTACTGTCCACCTCTATGTAAATGCCATTGGAAAAACTGCTATGCAGTTCACCAACACTTTGGGTAGACATAAAGGAATGGGTAGAATGTGGACTAAGGCCAGCCGACAGTACAGAGGATGTTCTATCACCTCTTGCAGAAAGAACCTTAAAACACACAAGGGAAAGAACAACCAGAGTCGTCCACGATGTCGGTTAATCAATTGGGGCATTATTATGAAAGTGAAGAGTTTCGAGTACATGACACTTCACCTGTACCACCACCTATTCTACCACCACAAGCTAAAATCAACCAAATATTGATTGAACAGCCATCAAAAGATATGGATATGGTGCATGAAGTAGAACTTGGTGGAGAGTGCTATGATGAGGAAGCTGCAGAGATTGCACCAGATTCTATGCCCTAAAGGAGTCGGTGAATACCAAAATGCTGAAGAGGAGATAAGGAAGCTTGAAGAAGCCAGGGCCCTAGTAGAAGAGTGTCAACGGCTTCACCAAGCCAAGTTAAGGACTAACCGGGTCAGGGATACAATGTATCCAAGAAACAATCTAATAAGGGAAAGGGAATTGGATGTACCTACTCCAATTCCAGAAGAGACGAGAGAGGCATATCAAGGAAACACAATGTCAAGAATGTTTGAGAAGATGCGTAGGATGAGTCCATCCATTCATTCCCTAGGGATGGATACAAGACACACACATGGAAGGAACCCTCAATCGCTAGAGAACCCGGAGACATAGGCAACCTCGCTGGCCGTACTATCCACCTCTGTGTAAATTCCATTGGAACAACTGCTATGCAGTTCACCAACATTATGGGTAGAAATAAAGGAATGGGTAGAAGGTGGACTAAGGCCAGCCAACACTACAGAGGATGTTCTGCCACCTCTTGCAAAAAGAATCTTAAAACACACACAAGGGAAAGAACAACCAGAGTCGTCAAGATACCGGTTAATCGATTGGGGTGTTATTACGAAGTGAAGACACTAATGCTACAATCCCAATTCATCATAAGATAACAGGTAGCAGGCAGCAGCTATCCTGGATGTGGGGCGGGGATTAGCATCATCACAAAATTATGTTGGAAAAAACCCGATCTAAAAAGAGAAGATCTTATCGTTAAAATGGCAGACAGAACATCTTCAAAGCCATGGGGCTTTTAGAGAATGTGAGACTCTTTACGTTTTGTTACCATCATATATTTATAGTAATGGACTTTCTCCGCCAGTTAGACTCATATAACGTAATATTGGGAAGACTCTTCATGAGGGAATCTAAATTGGTGCACGATTGGGCATTAGATCATCTGTATGTGCGTAGGGATTCACAAATTCTAAAGATAGATTTGAGAACGTGGAGAGCACACCCCATGGAAGGGTATCGGTAATGATTCGGTTACAGCTGACCAGACCACATCCGTACAAATATGCCAGCCGACTGTTGAAAATTTCAAAGAGGAAGAGGAAACGAAAATGTATGCATCACTTCCTCCTCCAAATTTCACTGAAAATTGGATGCATGTGCTAGCTACCATAGATGTGATGCGACCCCGAGGAACCCAATATGTGGAATTTGGAACTGTTCCCACTACCTCTGTCTATATTGTCAATTGGCAAATCGTTGATGAGGAATCAGAAGAGGAGGTCTCTAGCATAGAAGGGAATGGATCAGAGGGCCGTACGAGTTCCGAGCGCCTTAGAAGATGGCAAAAGCAGAAACAATATATTGCTAACGAAATGCCCTACTACAAAGAAAACCCACGGATTCCCAGTGGCTAACATACCTCGAAGCCACTAAGGTACACGACGAGTTTTCTAATGATTGGGGTGAGGAATTGAGTAAGATATCACTTGAAGGGAAACATAAGGAGGAAGTCATTCTTCAAGAACCAATAACGCCTAAGCTTACAAAAGCTGGGCACCGAAAACAAAACAAAATTTTCGTAGAAGCTGAGCGGAAGGCATGAAAGTTATGGCTAAAACAGAAAGTGAAAATGAGGATAAACTAGAGTTGCAAGGAGTTTAAGGATTGTTTTGCCTTGAACTACAAAGAGATGAAGGGTGTGCCACCTGAGGTGGTGCAACATACGATCCCAATCATGGAAGGATTAAGGCCATCCAAGCAAAAACCATACCACATGAATCCAAAATATGCAACAATTGTAAAAGAGGAAATCAATAAACTCGTTCATTGCTGCGGATTTCATCTATGAGATAGAACCTACAGTTGGTTGTCACCAATCGTAATAGTGCCAAAGAAGAATGGAAAACTTAGGGTATATGTCGATCGTAAAAAGGTCAACGTAGCTACTAGGAAGGACCATTATCCGTTGCCCTATACGGAACATGTTTTGGAGAGAGTAGGTGGTGAATAAGCTTACAGCTTCTTGGATAGATTTTCAAGCTACAATCAGGTGTCTAGAGCACCAGAAGACTAGCATAAGACAACCTTCCATACAATATGGGGGACGTTTGCTTACAAAGTCATGCCTTTCGGTCTCACCAATGCCCCAGCAACATTCCAACAATTAATGTGCATAGCCTTCAAAGACTACTTGCAGAAGTCGTCGGAGGTATTCGTTGATGATTTGTGTGCACACTCTCGATTAGATAGACCATCTGGCTTGCCTAAGGAAGGTGTTTGAGCGATGTAGATTGTATCATATATCCCTCAAGCCTTTAAAGTGCCAATTTTGGGTCAAACACGGTGTGATATTGGGACACACTGTCTCTAAGAATGGTATATCCACTCAGGTTGATCTTGGAGCTGCCGATCGCCCCCAATTACAAAGGTGTGCAAAGATTTATGGGCCACGTTGGGGGTATTACCGCCGCGTCATAATCTTCTATGTTGAAATCGCCAGGCCATTATATAAGCTGCTCATTGTCTTTGAATGGACTGAGGAATGCCAAGAAGCTAATAAATGATTGAAGTAGGCATCGACTAGCACGCCAATTCTAAGACCACCTACTTGTTGGGACCTTATATTTCATGAGCATATCGATATATCAAACTTTGCTATTAGATGCGTATTGGCACAACCCGGTGAGTATCACTTGTCGGATTCCTAGTAGTCAACCAGAAGTCATCACCTTATTATCCAAACGCTAATGGTCAAGCAGAGAGTACAAACAAGATTTTATGTACTATCTTGACAAAAACTTTGGAAGCAAGTCAAACAGATTGGGAGCATAAGCTAATAGCAGCCTTATGGGCATACCAAACACATCATATAAGGTGGCGATGGGATACACTCCTTTCCGTCTAGCTTATGGTGTTGAGGCAGTAATGCCTATGGAATACTTAGTTCCAAGCTTAAGAATTGCAGTGCAAGAATGTTTGACGGAAAATGTATTAGCTGAAAGGCTAATCGATTTACAGAAGCTTGATGAAACAAGACTAATTGCATCGCATGGACTTATGGTTCAACAATAACTTAAAACAAAAAGCACTGTAAATGGGGGCCCCACCCTTTCGAGTGTTTGAGATCACACGTCAGGGGTCGGTTAGAATTGAGACAATTAAGGGCGTACAACTGGAGGGTTACGTCAATGGGAGCAAACTTAAAAATATTTTGGACCACTGATCCAAGAGATTCTCTTGCAACAACATATTTTAAAACAACCGAGGGACCTTGCAAAAGAAGAAATCCAGCATTCTCAAGAAGAGGCTGCCTTGGCAAGGGAAGCCAAAGCCAAACAGATACTCTAGAAGAGAATGTTGCACGTGAACCCAGATGAATTAAACATTGAGCCAGCGTGACTCAGGTTGAAACTCTCTATGGCTAAATGTCATGCAACGAGCATTGCATTGATAGATACGGGATTAAGTCATAACTTGATCTCATATGAGACATGGGTAGCCTTTGATAAACCACACCTTGAAACCACCAATGCACAAGCACGCAGTGTGCACTTGACAACCACAAAAGCTGAGAGATTTTTAAGTGGTAATGTTTCCATCAAAAATAATTCCTTGGTTGGAAAGGTGTTTGTCATGCGCCTGCAGGTTCTATGGAGGAGGAAATGATCCTAGGACGATCTAGGATTTGTGCCAACAATTGTAATATCCAATGGGAGAATAGGACATCATTGCTAAACGAGGGAAACAATGTCATTTACATGCCCTTATGGAGCCCGATAAACACAGGGAAGCAAGCCATGATTGAGAATATAGAAACACCAAGCACGGTGACATCAGATCATGAAGCAAAAAAGGTATCAAGTCTACAATCCCTATGCAAAAAGCAACCCAAGTCACTGGGCAGTGGGTTCCTAAGGGTCAACTTGGAAACCCCCTCTACAAGGATGAGAAGGGCGTCAATAAGGAATCAACAAGAAAGGTTCAAAATGCAGACAAGGGACATAAATGGTCATCACAGGTAAGTTGGCGGTACTCTAAACAAAACAACACTCCACAAAGAATTTGTAAGCAATGGGTTCGAAAGGGCTTTATAATGGCACAAGGTTATTACCAAGGCAATACAATAGTATGGATGCCCAAACTCCACCTAGTAGCCACCGTTTGCGATCACCTCCGAATACAAAGAAAAGGGCAGTAAGGGCATTCAAAACCAACTCCCAACTAAAACCAATGCTAGGAGCGTACAAACACTGATGTGGAAGAAGAAGCCAACCCAAAAAGATGGGTTAAATATAACAAAACCAATACCTGTAACCACCTCGATCAACGAGCTGGACAAGGACAACATTGAAAGGAGGAAAAAGAAGGTGCAACAAATAGACATTGATACAAGCCCCAATCCACAGGACTCAATAGAAACACTGTTCAGTTGGGTGGAGGGAAGAATCAAGCACTCTCACACGGAGTTAAAACGCCTTCAACAACACCTACCTAGAAGTTGCAAATAAAAAGATGAAGGCATCAGATATAATCATTGATTGGCATTGTCGAACAAAGTCCTTGATTGTCAAACATTGTCATTTGTTCAAATTACAAAAAAATTAATCATTGATTGCCTCATCCTTGCACAAACCCTGCTCTGCAGTTCACTAAAATCATGCATTCATCAAATTTATCACAAGATATTGCCTTGCTTCTGGAGAGGAGTTAGAGACCACAATATAAATGATTATCTGGTATAAGTCCGACCGGCTACTTTGGATGCATGTTGTAAACTGGCAATTCAATATGAAGACAATATGCCAAAATTGCCACAACCAGAAGATGTCAGAATATCTTCGGTAGCAATGACTTCGGGTGTTTTGAGTCACCAAGAGATTGGAACTCGGAACAAGAAAGTCGGAAAGATGACTGTGGATGAACTCAGTAATGCAATACTGAAAAAATTAAAGATAAAGGATGGAAGAGAAACATCTGGGCATGGGGCATACCCATCTTTACCCCCGTAGAGAATTGGTGTGGTGCTCTATGTGCAGATTGAATCACACTACCACTGAATGCCCATAGTTAAGAGCAATGCCACTACTTTATTGCGCACACCGTGTTAGGGAATCATGACACCTCTATGTGCAGATATCCAAGGTTCCAAAGAGTGGCAAAGCTGTCGGCACACCTAGAGCTCCATTGGCCTTACCAGCACCACCTATGCAAATCACTATAGCTGTAAGATTCCTCCCCACCCTCTCAAAATGTCCAGCATCTTCCCCTGTAATCAATCCCTCTTCAGAAATATAAAAGACTTGTTTCTAACCTAGAGAGAGAAAATATTCTAGAGAGAGAATATTTAGATTTTTATTATTTTTGGATAGAAAATTATCTCATCTTATTAAAATAAGTTCCCCTGAAACAGAAATTCAAAAAGAACTTTCCAATGTGCAATTGGAATTAATTGGAAATGGGTATGGTTTTTAAATGCTATTAAAGTTAATTGATGAATAGTAGTGAAGAGTTACATAATTTGATGAATGCTATTGAAGTTAATTGATTAATGATAGTAAAGAATTACATAAATTTCCATTTATGTTTAAATTCTAATGGTTTTTATGTAATTTCTCTCTCTCACTCAAGAAATGGTCATACTCATGACCCATTCTCAATCCAAATGAAGCTTTTCATAAAGCTTTTCCTTAATCCAAGATTAAGCTATGCTTGAGGCCAAATTAATGGCTTTTTTCTATGCTTTTAGTTTATGTATATTGATGATTCAATCCATTATGGATTAATTATCCAATTAGAGATCATTTTAATTATTTCCTAATGATAAGCTTTATCCCTTAGAAAAATTGAGATTTATCAGTCATGTGAGATCCCTGTCCCCACCATGCGACGGATTCGGGGTACTAGCAGTGGAAGTAGCACTTCATGCACGGGGCAGGGACCCACACTCGGGGCCTCACCCACGGATATCCGGATAAGAGACTAATCCGTCGGTTGTTCCAAAATCGAACCCGGAAAAACTTCCTTTACCGGAAAGCACGGGCGATTCCACCAGGATAACTTTTTACTCTAACGTAGTCAAGATCATTTCTGGTCAAACTGATGCAATTGCATCTATAAGATATTTGGTCGGATCAAGGAAGAAACTTGCACTTGGATCATTGGGATCAACGCTTTTTTCCCCATTCAAGAGGCGCAGCCGTTGATTCCTATCCATAGAACAATTACTGTCCGGGATTTACTTTATCTATCGTAATAACAAAAGTTGAATCTCGATTTATGGATCCATCAGTCCAGCCTAACCCCATCCACTCCCATGGGTTAGCCAACCGCCCAACCACTGTAGTGATGGGATCCACTTTGGAATTTGGTTAGGTTTTGTCCTCTCGGGTACCAAGGAAAAGAGTTCCCAGGCCCCCTAGCCGGAAGTTCATGCAAACATAAAACTAGCCACACCACTTACACACCCAATATGAAATTACCTTTTTCTTAGCATCAGCTAACTTTAAAACAATCCTTTAATGAAACCATAGTACCACTGATCACAATCTTCCAATTTATCCGGTTGATTCATAATTTCCCATCATTCCTTCATCAGAGTATCTATGGCATCATTGGCAACTAGAACGCTCACCACCTGTCCACACAGGGGCCGTTTCGATAGTTCCTAGCCCATAATACTCGGCAAAATAATCACTTATCAAGATGGACTCTCGTTGAAGATCAGCAAGATCAACCAACAGATCCATATAAAGAGCCATGGACTCATCCATTGAAGACCAGCAAGGTCAATCAACCAGATCCATGCCCGATTTTAGAAAACAACTCTTACTCCTTGTTCCAATATCTTCCTCGACGCACGTGTGGGTATCGTGGGCGACCCAGAGTCCGAGCACCGTATGGTCAGCACCCTCTAGGATCCTTCGTAGGTGACCTAGCGCTTCACTCATAGGCCGCTTCCTTGGTCCCTCATCCACCGTACCGGAAGCTCACCATTTTTAATCGAACCGAGGTTGGTCAAGACCTCGGCCGACCTTGCTACGCGAGTCGTCCTCCATTGACTCTCTGTCAGCAGTTGCAACTTTAACAGTTAGGTCTCCACGACCTTAATCACAAGACGGTCAAAATGCTTCCCCAGCATTCTTGACATAAAACAGCCATTTACAAACAGCATTTACAACAGTTTACAAATACAGTTTCCATATTAACTCTCATTTTTCCACATTATCCCTCATTAATCCACATTACTTATTCCACATTCCATTTATATATGTACTCATCCAATCACATCATTTTTCATCTCTTCACTTCAGATTCCTTCACATCACATATTATATATTCACATCCATATCCACATCCACATCCACATTCACATCCATACATCCACATCTACATGCTTACCTCCATTTTCACATCCTCATTTATACATCCATATCCCATATCCACATTCATACATACACATCCATATCCACATCCATACATCCACACCCATATGCATACATCCACTATCACGTCCTCATTCATACATCCACATCCACATACATACATACATCCACATCCACATTCCCATTCACATCTATACATCCACATCTACATCCACATACATACATCCATCCACATCCACATTCCACATTCACATCTATACATTCACATCTACATCCACATTCACATACATGCACATCCACATTCTCATTCACATCTATACATCCACATCTACATCCACATACATACATACATCCACATCCACATCCACATTCCACATTCACATCTATACGTCCACATCTACATCCACATTCACATACATCCACATCCACATCCACATTCCCATTCACATCCACATTCCCATTCCCATTCACATCCACATTCACATACATCCACATCCACATTCCCACTCACATCTATACATCCACATCTACATCCACATTCACATCTATGCATATACATCCTCATGCATACATCCATATTCACATTCACATCTATACATCCACATCTACATCCACATTCACATCTATGCATATGCATCTTCATGCATACATCCCTTTCCACATTCATACATCCACACTCCCATCTCCACATCCACACATCCACATACATACATCCACACTCCCATCTCCACATCCACACATCCACATACATACATCCATTTCCACATTCCCATTCATATAACCCCATATGCCTTCACATCTAATCTTTTACATCACATCCATTCTCGCCCTATCACAACCCATATACATCTTATCCTATCACATACACTTCTTACCTCATCCCATACACATCTTATCAAATCTTAATTCATCTTATCACCTCATAACTTATTTCATAAGCATCTTATCACCTCTTGTCACATTTTATACACCTCTTATCACATCCTATCACATCTCATATCTATTTATAGAATACAAGAGAATTCTTATATTTGATATAAGATTTCTTTACACATTTATTTATGCATAAATTCTATTTAAGGAGATTAATACTTTCGAAGTAAAAATCAATCTTTTATGCATCTTCTTATGCATCAATTCAATTTGGTAGGAATTACACTTTTAGAATAAAAGAATTTCTCTTATGCATCTAAGTTATGCATAAAATCCATTTATGATGAAAATCACACTTTTAGTATAAAAGAATATCTTTTATGCATACCTCTATGCATGGAATCCAATTATAATAAAAGTCACACTTTTAAAATAAAATAATTAACTTTTATGCATACCTTTATGCATGAAATTCAAATATAATAAAAGTCACACTTTTATAATAAAATAATCAACTTTTATGCATACCTTTATGCATGAATTTCAATTATGATAAAAGTCACACTTTTATAATAAAATAATCAACTTTTATGCATACCTTTATGCATGAAATTCAAATATGATAAAAGTAACACTTTTGATATAAAAATTTATCCATTATGCATACTTCTATGCATGAAATAAAAATGATAAACTTTCAATTAATCTAGGATGATAATTCCTAGAATATGTTAGGAAGTCCTCTTTTTATGCTTTGAATGAAATTATTTTATGCATAATTTTTATAAAAATTTTGCCATAGCTCCGCTGCTATGACTGATAAATCTCAATTTTTCTAAGGGATAAAGCTTATCATTAAGAAAATAATTAAAATGATTCTCTAATTGGATAATTAATCCATAATGGATTGAATAAACAATATACATAAACTAAAAGCATAGAAAAAAGCCATTAATTTGGCCTCAAGCATAGCTTAATCTTGGGTTAAGAAAAAGCTTTATGAAAAGTTTCATTTGGATTGAGAATGGGTTATGAGTATGACCATTTCTTGAGTGAGAGAGAGAAATTACATAAAACCATTAGAATTTAAACATAAATAGAAATTTATGTAATTCTTTACTATCATTAATTAATTAACTTCAATAGCATTCATCAAATTATGTAACTCTTCACTACTATTCACTAATTAACTTCAATAGCATTTAAAAAACCATACCAATTAAGCTTCTCAAGCTTGAGAGGGGTTGAGAAGAGAGAAACATTGAGAAATTATAGAAAAGATCAATATTCACTAATTATCTTACAAATTGCTTGATTCTTTGTTCACGGTAGAGGCCCCCAACCAATCAATTGGTTAAGTATGTTGATGGAGCCACTAATGGGGATTGAAGAAAGAGGGAAGCTCAAAAACTAGTGAATTATTAATGAATTTACAGTTCTTGGCTTAGGTGGAGTAGAGTAACGATGCATAAACACTATATTTTTTTCAACAAGGGGAGGCTTCTATTTATAGGAAAAATTGAGCTCCTAACCAAACAAACTGATTCTAGAATTTTCCAAGTCAGTTTGGTCACTTTTTGACCATTTTTAGGTCAGTTAAGCTAACTTTTTGGAACTAGACTTGAATGAGGAGAGAGGAGAGATGAAATATCTCAATTTTTATGAGTTTAAAACTCATTGAAGCATGTGAAATATGCACCTCCTTTAAAGAACTCCCCTTCCTTACATATGTGTCAACATGGAATCATTATACCCAAAATATCTCATATTTTTAATATTGCTCATAGTTTTTTACTAATAAACCTTGTACATTTTCAACTCTTCATCTTATGTGAAATATGCACCTCCTTTAAAGAACTCCTCTTCCTTACATATGTGTCATAGTTTTTTTACTAATAAACCTTGTACATTTTTAACTCTTCATCTTATGTGAAATATGCACCTCCTTTAAAGAACTCCTCTTCCTTACATATGTATCATAATTTTTTTTTTACTAATAAACCTTGTACATTTTCAACTCTTCATCTTATGTGAAATATGCACCTCCTTTAAAGAACTCCTCTTTCTTACATATGTGTCATAGTTTTTTTTTTACTAATAAACCTTGTACATTTTCAACTCTTCATCTTATGTGAGCATTTACTCATTTTTGGGTATCTTCTTTTACAAAATTGGATTTATCTCCTCCCTACACATGGATTGATGCTATTGGCCCATAGGAACCTTAATTGGACTATAATCCAAAAATTTCTGAAAATCTAGACCCTTAGGCTAAGGTCCTTTATACACATTTCCAATTAATTCCAATTACACATTGGAAAATTCTTTTTGAATTTTTGTTTCAGGGGAATTCATCTTAATTATAAGAGATATTTTTCTATCCAAAAATATTCAAAATCTAAATATTCTCTCTCTAGAATATTTTCTCTCTCTAGGTTAAAATAGTTAGAAACAAGGTCTTTATATTTCTGAAGAGGGATTGATTACACGGGAAGATACTAGACATCAAAAAGGGGTTGGGAGAGGAATCTTACTTTTTATAAAAATTATGCATAAAATAATTTCATTCAAAGCATAAAAAGAGGACTTCCTACCATATTCTAGGAATTATCATCCTAGATTAATTGAAAGAATTTCATTATAATCATGGAGAAATTAAATTTTTATATTATGCTTAAAGGATAAGTTTTTATATCAAAAGTGTTATTTTTACCATTTTTATTTTCATGCATAGAAGTATGCATAATGGATAAATTTTTATATCAAAAGTGTTACTTTTATCATTTTTACTTTCATGCATAGAAGTATGCATAATGGATAAATTTTTATATCAAAAGTGTTACTTTTATCATTTTTACTTTCATGCATAGAAGTATGCATAATGGATAAATTTTTATATCAAAAGTGTTATTTTTACCATTTTTATTTTCATGCATAGAAGTATGCATAATGGATAAATTTTTATATCAAAAGTGTTACTTTTATCATTTTATTTTCGTGCATAGAAGTATGCATAAAGGATAAATTTTTATATCAAAAGTGTTACTTTTATCAATTTTTATTTTCATGCATAGAAGTATGCATAAAGGATAAGTTTTTATATCAAAAGTGTTATTTTTATCATTTTTTATTTTCATGCATAGAAGTATGCATAAAGGATAAATTTTTATATCAAAAGTGTTACTTTTATCATTTTTATTTTCATGCATAGAAGTATGCATAAAGGATAAATTTTTATATCAAAAGTGTTACTTTTATCATTTTTATTTCATGCATAGAAGTATGCATAATGGATAAATTTTTATATCAAAAGTGTTACTTTTATCATATTTGAATTTCATGCATAAAGTTATGCATAAAGGTTGATTATTTTATTATAAAAGTGTGACTTTTATTATAATTAAATTTCATGCATAAAGGTATGCATAAAAGCTAATTATTTTATTATAAAAGTCTGTCTTTTATTATATTGAATTTCATGCATAGAGATATGCATAAAAGTTGATTATTTTATTATAAAAGTGTGACTTTTATCATAATTGAATTTCATGCATAGAGGTATGCATAAAAGTTGATTATTTTATTGTAAGAGTGTTACTTTTATCATGCATAGAGGTATGCATAAAAGATATTCTTTTTATACTAAAAGTGTGATTTTCATCATAAATGGATTTTATGCATAACTTAGATGCATAAGAGAAATTCTTTTATTCTAAAAGTGTAATTCCTACCAAATTGAATTCATGCATAAGAAGATGCATAAAAGTTTGATTTTTAATTCAAAGTGTCATTCTCATCTAAATTGAATTTATGCATAGGAAGATGCATAAAAGAATAAGATTTCAATTCAAAAGCGTTATTCTCATCCAAATTGAATTTATGCATAGGAAGATGCATAAAAGATGGATTTTTAATTCAAAAATGTCAATTCTCATCCAAATTGAATTTAGGCATAGGAAGATGCATAAAAGATTCAATTTAAATTCAAAAGTGTCATTTTCATTTAAAATGAAATTATGCAAAGGAAGATGCATAAAAGATTGATTTTTAATTCGAAAGTGTTAGTCTCCTTAAATGGAATTTATGCATAAATAAAAATGTAGAGAAATCTTATATCAAATATAAGAATTCTCTTGTATTCTATAAAAAGATATGAAATGTGATAAGACGTGATAAGAGGTGTATGAGATGTGATAATATGTGATAAGATGCCTACGGCGAGAATAGATGAAATATGGATGTATGGATGTAGATACGGATATGTATGTATGAATGTGAATGTGGACGTGGATGTGTATGTATGAATGTGAATGTGGATGTGGATGTGGATGAATGTAGATGTGGATGTGGATGTATGGATGTAGATACGGATGTGGATGTATGTATGTGGAAGTGGATGTATGAATGAGGATGTGAAAATGGATGTATGCATGGATGTGTATGTAGAATAATGAATGTGAATGTGTATGGGAAATAATGTGTCGTCGATATGAGTGAATGGATGATGATGAATACATATGAATGGGATGTGGAATAAGTAATGTGGACTAAGGAGGATAAAATGGAAAAGACGAGAGTTCGATATAGAAACTGTATTTTGTGAACTGTTTGTAAATGAATGTTTTATGTCAAGAATGCTGGGGAAGCATTTTGACCGTCTTGTGGATTAAGGTCAAAGAGACCTAACTAATAAAGTTGCAACTGCTGACAGAGAGTCAATGGAGGATGTCTCGCGTAGCAAGGTCGTCGGCCGAGGTCTTGACCAGCCTCGGTTTGATTTAAATGGTGAGCTTCCGGTACGGTGGATTAGGGACCAAGGAAGCGGCCTATGAGTGAAGCGCTAGGTCACCTGCGAAGGATCCTAGAGGGTGCTGACCATACGGTGCTCGGGCTCTGGGTCGTCGAAGATACCCACACGTGCGTCGTGGAAGATATTGGAACAAGGAGTAAGAGTTGTTTTCTGAAACCAGGCATGGATCTGGTTGATTGACCTTGCTGGTCCTCAACGGATGAGTCCATGGCTCTTTTATATGGATCTGTGGGTTGATCTTGCTGAAATTCCACGGAGATTCCATTCTATTATATGAATATATTTTCGGTTACTATGAGCTAGGAACTATGGAAAAGGCCCTTGACTGAACAGGTGGTGAGCGTTTTGGTTGCCAATGAGGCCATAAGTATACCGATGAATGAATGACTGGAAATAAGGATTCAACCAGAGACTGAGGATTGTCATCAGTGACATAATGGTTTCATTAAAGGATTGTTTTAAAGTTAGCTGATGCTAAGAAAAAGGCAATTTCATATTGGTGTGTAAGTGGTGTGACTAGTTTTATGTTTGCATGAACTTCCGGCTAGGGGGCCTTGGAACTCTTTTCCTTGGTACCCGGGACAAAACCTAACCAAATTCTTAATTGGATCCCATCACTACAGTGGTTGGGTGGTTGGCTAACCCATAGGACTGGATGGGGTTAGGCTGGGCTGATGGATCCGTAAATCGAGATTTAAATTCTATTATTACGATAGATGAAGTAAATCCCGGATAGTAATTGTTCTATGGATAGGAATCAACGGGGCTGTGCCTCTTGATGGGGAAAAAAGCGTTGATCCCAATGATCCAAGTGCAAGTTTCTTCCTTGATATGACCAAGTATCGTTAGAGGTGCAGTCGGATCAGTTTGATCAGTAATGATCTTGACTACGTTAGAGTAAAGTGTTATCCTGGTGGAATCGCCCGTGCTTTCCGAGTAAAGGAAGTTTTTCCGGTTTCGGTTTTGGATAAACCGACGGATTAGTCTCTTGTCCGGATATCCGTGGGCAAGGCCTCGAGTGTGAGACCCCTGCCCCGCGCCGCCCGATGTGCTACTTCCGCTGCTAGTACCCCGAATCCATTGCATGGTGGGAACAGGGATCTCACCGTTGGTATCAGAGCGAAATTGAAAGCTAATAAAGATAATTAAATTCTTATCTAAAATTAGTAAGAAACGGCATTTTCATAATGTATTGTCATTCCGTAAGCTTCTTTAATGAAGAAATTTTAATCAAAGAAATTATTTTTTATAGATGGAAGTTTTCCATTTATCTGGTATTCCCGACCTCACCCAGTCTCAAGATATGATTGCATTTGCCTTCGAGCATCTCATCTTTTCCGCTTCAACACGAACAAGCCAAGCAAGACTCGCACGCCATTTCGAGGAATTATATTTTCCTAACCTAGTAGAGAGACAACAGTATAAGTGGGTTGCAGGGCTATATATCCATGCCTCTTGCAACCGGCATGCAATGCTGAGGCAGAACCTCTCATTGGCCATGATTTTGATAAAGCTGAAAATGACGCGTGGTGTCATTCTATATCATTCACCTTATTATCCAAACGCTAATGGTCAAGCAGAGAGTACAAACAAGATTTTATGTACTATCTTGACAAAAACATTGGAAGCAAGTCAAACAGATTGGGAGCATAAGCTAATAGCAGCCTTATGGGCATACCAAACACATCGTATAAGGTGGTGATGGGATACACTTCTTTCCGTCTAGCTTATGGTGTTGAGGGAGTAATGCCTATGGAATACTTAGTTCCAAGCTTAAGAATTGCAGTGCAAGAATGTTTGACGGAAAATGTATTAGCTGAAAGGCTAATCGATTTAGAGAAGCTTGATGAAACAAGACTAATTGCATCGCATGGACGTATGATTCAACAATAACTTAAAACAAAAAGCACTGTAAATGGGAGCCCCACCCTTTCGAGTGTTCGAGATAATTAAGGGCATACAAATGGAGGGTTACGTCAATCATAGCAAACTTAAAAATATTTTGGACCATTGATCCAAGAGATTCTCTTGCAAGAACATCTTTTAAAACAATGGAGGGACCTTGCAAAGGAAAAAATCCAGCATGCTCAAGAAGAGGCTAAGGCAAGGGAAGCCAAAGCCAAACAGATACTCTAGAAGAGAATGTTGCACGTGAACCCATATGGCTTCACTAACTCTCCTAGACGAAGATGAATTAAACATTGAGCCAGTGTGACTCAGGTTGGAACTCTCTATGGCTAAATGTCATGCAACGAGCATTGCATTGAGAGATACGGGATTAAGTCATAACTTGATCTCATATGAGACATGGGTAGCCTTAGATAAACCGCACCTTGAAACCACCAATGCACAAGTACGCAGTGTGCACTTGACAACCACAAAAGCTGAGAGATTTTTAAGTGTTAATGTTTCCATCAAAAATAATTCCTTGGTTGGAAAGGTGTTTGTCATGCGCCTGCAAGTTCTATGGAGGAGGAAATGATCCTAGGACGATCTAGGATTTGTGCCAACAATTGTAATATCCAATGGGAGAATAGAACATCATTGCTAAACGAGGGAAACAATGTCATTTCCATGCCCTTATGGAGCCCGATAAACAGAGGGAAGCAAGCCATGATTGAGGATATAGAAACACCAAGCACGGTGACATCAGCTCATGAAGCAAAAAAGGTATCAAGTCTACACACCTACCTAGAAGTGGCAAATAAAAAGATGAAGGTATCAGATATAATCATTGATTGCCATTGTCGAACAAAGTCCTTGATTGTCAAACATTGTCATTTGTTCAAATTACAAAAAAATTAATTATTGATTGCCTCATCCTTGCACAAACCCTGCTCTACAGTTCACTAAAATCATGCATTCATCAAATTTATCACAAGATATTGCCTTGCTTATGGAGAGAAGTTAGAGAGCACAATATAAATGATTATCTGGTATAAGTCCGACCGGCTACTATGGATGCATGTTGTAAATTGGCAATTCAATATGAAGACAATATGCCGAAACTGCCACAACCAGAAGATGTCAGAACTCGGAACAAGAAAGTCGGAAAGATGATTGTGGATGAACTCAGTAATGCAATACTGGAAAAATCGAAGATAAAGGATGGAAGATGTAAGATTCCTCCCCCACCCCCTTTTTGATGTCTAGTATCTTCCCCTATAATCAATCCCTCTTCAGAAATATAAAGACCTTGTTTCTAACTATTTTAACCTAGAGAGAGAAAATATTCTAGAGAGAGAATATTCAGATTTTGAATATTTTTGGATAGAAAAATATCTCTTATAATTAAGATGAATTCCCTTGAAACAGAAATTCAAAAAGAATTTTCCAATGTGCAATTGGAATTAATTGGAAATGTGTATAAAGGACCTTAGCCTAAGGGTCTAGATTTTCAGAAATTTTGGGCCAATAGCATCAATCCATGTGTAGGGAGGAGATAAATCCAATTTGTAAAAGAAGATACCCAAAAATGAGTAAATGCTCACATAAGATGAAGAGTTGAAAATGTACAAGGTTTATTAGTAAAAAAACTATGACACATATGTAAGGAAGAGGAGTTCTTTAAAGGAGGTGCATATTTCACATGCTTGAATGAGTTTTAAACTCATAAAAATTGAGATATTTCATCTCTCCTCTCTCCTCATTCAAGTCTAGTTCCAAAAAGTTAGCTTAACTGACCTAAAAATGGTCAAAAATTGACCAAACTGATTTGGAAAATTCTAGAATCAGTTTGTTTGGTTAGGAGCTCAATTTTTCCTATAAATAGAAGCCTACCCCTTGTTGAAAAATATATAGTGTTTATGCATCGTTACTCTACTCCACCTAAGCCAAGAACTGTGAATTCATTAATAATTCACTAGTTTTTGGAGCTTCCCTCTTTCTTCAATCCCCATTGGTGGCTCCATCAACATACTTAACCAATTGATTGGTTGGGGGCCTCTACCGTGAACAAAGAATCAAGCAATTTGTAAGATAATTAGTGAATTTTGATCATTTTCTATAATTTCTCAATGTTTCTCTCTTCTCAACCCCTCTCAAGCTTGAGAAGCTTAATTAGAATGGTTTTTGAATGTTATTGAAGTTAATTGATGAATGGTAGTGAAGAGTTACATAATTTGATGAATGCTATTGAAGTTAATTGATTAATGATAGTTAAGAATTACATAAATTTCTATTTATGCTTAATTCAAATGGTTTTTATGAAATTTCTCTCTCTCACTCAAGAAATGGTCATACTCATGACCCATTCTCAATCCAAATGAAACTTTTCATAAAGCTTTTCCTTAATCCAAGATTAATCTATACTTGAGGTCAAATTAATGGCTTTTTTCTATGCTTTTAGTTTATGTATTTCATGAATATTGATGATTCAATCCATTATGGATTATTGATCCAATTAGGGATCATTCTAATTAATTCTTAATGATAAGCTTTATCCCTTAGAAAAAATTGAGATTTATCAGTCATAGCAACGGAGCTATGGCAAAAATTTTATAAACATTACGCATAAAATAATTTCATTCAAAGCATGAAAAGAGGACTTCCTACCATATTCTAGGAATTATCATCCTAGATTAATTGAAGATATTCATAGAGAAATTGATTTTTATATTATGCATATTTGATTTTCATGCATAGAGGTATGCATAATAGATTATTATTTTAACATAAAAGTGTTACTTTTATCATAATTAGATTTCATGCATAGAGGTATGCATAAAAGATTATTATTTTAATGTAAAGGTGTTACTTTTAGCACAATTGAATTTCATGCATAGAAGTATGCATAAGAGTTGATTATTTTATTATAAAGTGTTACTTTTATCATATTTGGATTTCATGTATAGAGGTATGCATAAAAGTTGATTATTTTATTATAAAAGTGTGACTTTTATCATATTTGAATTTCATGCATAAAGGTATGCATAAAAGTTGATTATTTTATTATAAAAGTGTTACTTTTATCATATTTGGATTTCATGCATAGATGTATGCATAAAAGGTGATTATTTTATTGTAAAAGTGTTACTTTTATCATAATTGGATTTCATGCATAGAGGTATGCATAAAAGTTGATTATTTTATTATAAAAGTGTTACTTTTATCATATTTGGATTTCATGCATAGATGTATGCATAAAAGGTGATTATTTTATTGTAAAAGTGTTACTTTTATCATAATTGGATTTCATACAGAGGTATGCATAAAAGTTGATTATTTTATTATAAAAGTGTGACTTTTTACATAATTGGATTTCGTGCATAAAGGTATGCATAAAAGTTGATTATTTTATTATAAAAGTGTGACTTTTATTATATTTGAATTTCATGCATAAAGGTATGCATAAAAGTTTATTATTTTATTTTAAAACTGTGACTTTTATTATATTTGGATTTCATGCATAGAGGTATGCATAAAAGATATTCTTTTATACTAAAAGTGTGATTTTCATCATAAATGGATTTTATGCATAACTTAGATGCATAAGAGAAATTCTTTTATTCTAAAAGTGTAATTCCTACCAAATTGAATTTATGCATAAGAAGATGCATAAAAGATTGATTTTTACTTCGAAAGTATTAATCTCCTTAAATAGAATTTATGCATAAATAAATGTGTAAAGAAATCTTATATCAAATATAAGAATTCTCTTGTATTCTATAAATAGATATGAGATGTGATAGGATGTGATAAGAGGTGTATAAGATGTGACAAGAGGTGATAAGATGCTTATGAAATAAGTTATGAGGTGATAAGATGAATTAAGATTTGATAAGATGTGTATGGGATGAGGTAAGAAGTGTATGTGATAGGATAAGATGTATATGGGTTGTGATAGGGCGAGAATGGATGTGATGTAAAAGATTAGATGTGAAGGCATATGGGGTTATATGAATGGGAATCTGAAAATGGATGTATGTATGAGGATGTGTGGATGTGGAGATGGGAGGTGGATGTGTGGATGTGGAGATGGGAGTGTGGATGTATGAATGTGGAAAGGGATGTATGCATGAAGATGTATATGCATAGATGTGAATGTGGATGTAAATGTGGCTATATAGATGTGAATGTGGAATGTGGATGTGGATGTATGTATGTATGTGGATGTAGATGTGGATGTATAGATGTGAATGGGAAGGTGAATGTGGATGTAGATGTGGATGTATGGATGTGAATGTGGATGTAGATGTGGCTGTATAGATGTGAATGTGGAATGTGGATGTGGATGTATGTATGTATGTGGATGTAGATGTGGATGTATAGATGTGAATGGAAATGTGGATGTGGATGTATGTATGTGGATGTGGATGTATGAATGAGGACGTGATAGTGGATGTATGCATGTGGATGTGGATGTATGGATGTGGATATGGATGTGTATGTATGAATGTGGATATGGGATGTGGATGTATAAATGAGGATGTGAAAATGGAGGTAAGCATGTAGATGTGGATGTATGGATGTGAATGTGGATGTGGATGTGTATGTATGAATGTGGATATGGGATGTGGATGTATAAATGAGGATGTGAAAATGGAGGTAAGCATGTAGATGTGGATGTATGGATGTGAATGTGGATGTGGATGTGAATGTGGATGTGGATGTATGGATGTGGATATGGATGTATGGATGTGAATGTGGATGTGGATGTGGATGTATGGATGTGAATGTGGATGTGGATGTGGATGTATGGATGTGGATATGGATGTGAATATATGATATGTGATGTGAAGGAATCTGAAGTGAAGAGATGGAAAATGATGTGATTGAATGAGTACACATATAAATGGAATGTGGAATAAGTAATGTGGATTAATGAGGAATAATGTGGAAAAATGAGAGTTAATATAGAAATTATATTTGTAAACTGTTTGTAAATGCTGTTTGTAAATGGCTGTTTTATGTCAAGAATGCTGGGAAAGCATTTTGACCGTCTTGTGATTAAGGTCGTGGAGACCTAACTGATAAAGTTGCAACTGCTGACGGAGAGTCAATGGAGGACGTCTCGCGTAGCTAGGTCGACCGAGGTCTTGACCAGCCTCGGTTCGATTAAAATGGTGAGCTTCCGGTACGGTGGATGAGGGACCAAAGAAGCGGCCTATGAGTGAAGCGCTAGGTCACCTGCGAAGGATCCTAGAGGGTGCTGACCATACGGTGCTTGGGCTCTGGGTCGCCTAGGATACCCACCCGTGCGTCGAGGAAGATATTGGAACAAGGAGTAAGAGTTGTTTTCTGAACCCATGCATGGATCTGGTTGATTGACCTTACTGGTCTTCAATGGATGAGTCCATGGCTCTTTTTTTTATAGATCTGTTGGTTGATCTTGCTGATCTTCAACGAGAGTCCACCATCTTGATTTTTATAAGTGATTATATTGCCGAGTATTATGGGGTAGGAACTATTGATAAGGCCCCTGAGAGTGGACAGGTGGTGAGCGTTCTAGTTGCCAATGATGCCATAGATACTTTGATGAAGGAATGATGGAAAATTATGAATCAACCGGATAAATTGGAAGATTGTGATCAGTGGTACTATGGTTTCATTAAAGGATTGTTTTAAAGTTGGCTGATGCTAAGAAAAAGGCAATTTCATACTGGGTGTGTAAGTGGTGTGGCTAGTTTTATGTTTGCATGAACTTCCGGCTAGGGGGCCTTGAAACTCTTTTTCTTGGTACCCGGGACAAAACCTAACCAAATTCCAAATTGGATCCCATCACTACAGTGGTTGGGCGGTTGGCTAACCCATGGGATTGGATGGGGTTAGGCTGGACTGATGGATCCATAAATCAAGACTCAACTTTTGTTATTACGATAGATAAAGTAAATCTCGGACAGTAATTGTTCTATGGATAGGAATCAACGGCTGTGCCTCTTGAATGGGAAAAAAAGCGTTGATCCCAATGATCCAAGTACAAGTTTCTTCCTTGATCTGACCAAATATCTTATAGATGCAATTGGATCAGTTTGATCAGAAATGATCTTGTCTACGTTAGAGTAAAAAGTTATCCTGGTGGAATCGCACGTGCTTTCCGGTAAAGGAAGTTTTTTCGAGTTCGGTTTTGGAACAACCGACGGATTAGTCTCTTATCCGGATATCCATGGGTGAGGCCCCGAGTGTGGGACCCCTGTCCCGCGCGAGAAGTGCTACTTCCGCTGCTAGTACCCCGAATCCATTGCTCGGTGGGAACAGGGATCTCACAGTTGGTATCAGAGCCTTTGGCTAATAAAGATCAACTGAGAAACCAAATATGTCAAAAATTTATCAAGAAGCACAAAAAGGTTATAATTGTGTGATATAATTCATACAATTTGATATTCAAACTACAATTCGTAATTTGGTAATTGGGTCTTCAGATGGAAATACCATAATTATATAGAATCCCTGACTTGCTTGAGGCCTAGATATGATTGTATTTACCTTATAATTCCAAGGGCCGTGACTACCCGTATATACCGAGAGTATACTACAGCTCTTTACTGACAGTACATACGAGTAAATCTAAGACTTGAAATTATAAGCGTTAATGCTATCCAGATGATGAATTCGAATGTGGTTGATATGATTTTTAATTTTGTTTGGGAACTGATGAAATTGATTTGGATTCTGATTGAAAAATGATGATTTCTGAAATTTAGTTAAAATGTAATAAGCTGAGCGAAACCACAATGAGGATGAATGGGACGAGTCCCAGTGATAATATTCATAACTGGAATGATAATAATGATTTCAGCAAGTCACTATGAGATTAGTGGATTGTGCTGTCAGATTGCTATTGTTAACACTTGACCCGTAGATCAAGTTAAGGGATGACAAATTGAGAACTTGCTTAACTGAAATTTCCGTAGAGGAATCTTCAGAAGGGAATTTTTCAGTCTAATGGACCATTATCATGTTAAAGATATGAATGATATGATTTGAATGAATTGTCATTTAATGATGAGTTCTATCTAAGGGGGATAATTATCCCAGTATTCTGTTGGGTTGACCAGAATATAAGGAACCCAGGAAAAAATTGGATCTTAAGAAAAAGAGTTGTCCTCTACCTTGCGAGATGAGGACATCTCGCACTTTTCAAGTGGGGTAGAATGTAAGATTCTCCCCCAGCCTTCGAGGTATACAGGAGTAAGAATCTCCTTTTCTGATCTTATAATTATTCTCTCTCTAAAATAAAAGAAAGATTCTGTTTAAAAAAGGAAGAACCTTTTCCCTGAATACTTCTCAAGAGTCCCACCTGTTTTAAGGATTCAGAACAATGAGTTCAAAAGTGAGAATCGATGTTTTGGATATCAAGGTTTTGGTCTTCATTCGAGTACGGCCCAAAAGAAGTTCTTTATCTCTTGGGAAGGATAAGAAGTTATCTCCCAGATATTGTGGACCGAAGAAAGTAGGTGATTTAGCTTACGAACTTCTTTTATCTCCTCATCTCAAAGTTTTGAATGCCTTCTATAGAAAAATGTGCCAAACCCAAATCATGGAAAGACGGTAAAACTTGAATGGCAAGTTACCGTTGGCTTCTAAGTTACGCTAGCTCCTTCCTTTATATAAGTCGTAACTTTTACTTATCGTTCACAGTAATCTTACTCCCATCGATCTCCTTTCTTTCTTAATCTCCTTCATGGCTTGGCAACAAGAATTAGTTTTATCCATAATGATTCCTCACCTTCAAGACGCAAGTGAGTCTGTGAAGAAGGATTTTATAGAACAGTATGGGCGCTCACTTTTCCCTCACTTGGGAACTTCTGTAGCTCAGACCAAATGGCGGACCTATCAAGACATAACTAGGGTAACACCCTGGGGTCAGCAGCACTTTCGTAACAATGTCCGCTTAGCCATGGTTATTGAAGCTTTGGGTTTGGGTCCCCGATACTACTGCGTCATGAGATCAAGGCATCTTGGGTTTTCTGAGCGGGTCTTCTTACTGGCGTGTTTTCTTCCTCATGAGAAGATATGTCTTTACCCCGTTTTTGGCTTACCTCTCAGAGGTCCTTTTGTTAGATCACCTCATACCACTGAGATAGGTACGGCAATAACCAACAGAATTATTCCCATAGATGAGTTACCTTATACTTGTGCAGCTTGTGAGTGCTGCTTTTGTGACCATATGATGGACGGGCTTATGGAAGTGTAAAGAGTTCTTCTATCTTTACTGTTAAGTTCCGAGAATGAATAAAGTTTAAATCTTGTTCTTATCTTGCTCTCTTTGAGACTTTTCTTGGTGGTTAATCTTGATTAAAATTTTTCTCTAAGTCTCATATTCGTGCATCTTGCGAAATTACCCCAGTTTGCGAGATGAGGACATCTCGCGTTTTTTAAGTGGGGTAGAATGTAAGATTCCTCCCCCACCCCCTTTTTGATGTCTAGTATCTTCCCCTGTAATCAATCCCTCTTCAGAAATATAAAGACCTTGTCTCTAACTATTTTAACTTGGAGAGAGAAAATATTCTAGAGAGAGAATATTCAGATTTTGAATATTTTTGGATAGAAAAATATCCCTTATAATTAAGATGAATTCCCTTGAAACAAAAATTCAAAAAGAATTTTCCAATGTGCAATTGGAATTAATTGGAAATGTGTATAAAGGACCTTAGCCTAAGGGTCTAGATTTTCAGAAAAATTTGGATTATGGTCCAATTAAGGTTCCTATGGGCCAATAGCATCAATCCATGTGTAGGGAGGAGATAAATCCAATTTGTAAAAGAAGATACCCAAAAATGAGTAAATGCTCACATAAGATGAAGAGTTGAAAATGTACAAGGTTTATTAGTAAAAAAACTATGACACATATGTAAGGAAGAGGAGTTCTTTAAAGGAGGTGCATATTTCACATGCTTGAATGAGTTTTAAACTCATAAAAATTGAGATATTTCATCTCTCCTCTCTCCTCATTCAAGTCTAGTTCCAAAAAGTTAGCTTAACTGACCTAAAGATGGTCAAAAATTGACCAAATTGATTTGGAAAATTCTAGAATCAGTTTGTTTGGTTAGGAGCTCAATTTTTCCTATAAATAGAAGCCTACCCCTTGTTGAAAAATATATAGTGTTTATGCATCGTTACTCTACTCCACCTAAGCCAAGAACTGTGAATTCATTAATAATTCACTAGTTTTTGGAGCTTCCCTCTTTCTTCAATCCCCATTGGTGGCTCCATCAACATACTTAACCAATTGATTGGTTGGGGGCCTCTACCGTGAACAAAGAATCAAGCAATTTGTAAGGTAATTAGTGAATTTTGATCATTTTCTATAATTTCTCAATGTTTCTCTCTTCTCAACCCCTCTCAAGCTTGAGAAGCTTAATTAGAATGGTTTTTGAATGTTATTGAAGTTAATTGATGAATGGTAGTGAAGAGTTACATAATTTGATGAATGCTATTGAAGTTAATTGATTAATGATAGTTAAGAATTACATAAATTTCTATTTATGCTTAATTCAAATGGTTTTTATGAAATTTCGCTCTCTCACTCAAGAAATGGTCATACTCATGACCCATTCTCAATCCAAATGAAAGTTTTCATAAAGCTTTTCCTTAATCCAAGATTAATCTATACTTGAGGTCAAATTAATGGCTTTTTTCTATGCTTTTAGTTTATGTATTTCATGAATATTGATGATTCAATCCATTATGGATTATTGATCCAATTAGGGATCATTCTAATTAATTCTTAATGATAAGCTTTATCCCTTAGAAAAAATTGAGATTTATCAGTCATAGCCAGCGGAGCTATGGCAAAATTTTTATAAAAATTACGCATAAAATAATTTCATTCAAAGCATGAAAAGAGGACTTCCTACCATATTCTAGGAATTATCATCCTAGATTAATTGAAGATATTCATAGAGAAATTGATTTTTATATTATGCATATTTGATTTTCATGCATAGAGGTATGCATAATAGATTATTATTTTAACATAAAAGTGTTACTTTTATCATAATTAGATTTCATGCATAGAGGTATGCATAAAAGATTATTATTTTAATATAAAGGTGTTACTTTTAGCACAATTGAATTTCATGCATAGAAGTATGCATAAGAGTTGATTATTTTATTATAAAGTGTTACTTTTATCATATTTGGATTTCATGTATAGAGGTATGCATAAAAGTTGATTATTTTATTATAAAAGTGTGACTTTTATCATATTTGAATTTCATGCATAAAAGTATGCATAAAAGTTGATTATTTTATTATAAAAGTGTTACTTTTATCATATTTGGATTTCATGCATAGATGTATGCATAAAAGGTGATTATTTTATTGTAAAAGTGTTACTTTTATCATAATTGGATTTCATGCATAGAGGTATGCATAAAAGTTGATTATTTTATTATAAAAGTGTTACTTTTATCATATTTAGATTTCATGCATAGATGTATGCATAAAAGGTGATTATTTTATTGTAAAAGTGTTACTTTTATCATAATTGGATTTCATACAGAGGTATGCATAAAAGTTGATTATTTTATTATAAAAGTGTGACTTTTAACATAATTGGATTTCGTGCATAAAGGTATGCATAAAAGTTGATTATTTTATTATAAAAGTGTGACTTTTATTATATTTGAATTTCATGCATAAAGGTATGCATAAAAGTTTATTATTTTATTTTAAAACTGTGACTTTTATTATATTTAGATTTCATGCATAGAGGTATGCATAAAAGATATTCTTTTATACTAAAAGTGTGATTTTCATCATAAATGGATTTTATGCATAACTTAGATGCATAAGAGAAATTCTTTTATTCTAAAAGTGTAATTCTTACCAAATTGAATTTATGCATAAGAAGATGCATAAAAGATTGATTTTTACTTCGAAAGTATTAATCTCCTTAAATAGAATTTATGCATAAATAAATGTGTAAAGAAATCTTATATCAAATATAAGAATTCTCTTGTATTCTATAAATAGATATGAGATGTGATAGGATGTGATAAGAGGTGTATAAGATGTGACAAGAGGTGATAAGATGCTTATGAAATAAGTTATGAGGTGATAAGATGAATTAAGATTTGATAAGATGTGTATGGGATGAGGTAAGAAGTGTATGTGATAGGATAAGATGTATATGGGTTGTGATAGGGCGAGAATGGATGTGATGTAAAAGATTAGATGTGAAGGCATATGGGGTTATATGAATGGGAATGTGAAAATGTATGTATGAGGATGTGTGGATGTGGAGATGGGAGGTGGATGTATGTATGAGGATGTGTGGATGTGGAGATGGGAGGTGGATGTGTGGATGTGGAGATGGGAGTGTGGATGTATGAATGTGGAAAGGGATGTATGCATGAAGATGTGTATGCATAGATGTGAATGTGGATGTAAATGTGGCTGTATAGATGTGAATGTGGAATGTGGATGTGGATGTATAGATGTATGTGGATGTATAGATGTGAATGGGAAGGTGAATGTGGATGTAGATGTGGATGTATGGATGTGAATGTGGATGTAGATGTGGCTGTATAGATGTGAATGTGGAATGTGGATGTGGATGTATGTATGTATGTGGATGTAGATGTGGATGTATAGATGTGAATGGGAATGTGGATGTGGATGTATGTATGTATGTGGATGTGGATGTATGAATGAGGACGTGATAGTGGATGTATGCATGTGGATGTGGATGTATGGATGTGGATATGGATGTGTATGTATGAATGTGGATATGGGATGTGGATGTATAAATGAGGATGTGAAAATGGAGGTAAGCATGTAGATGTGGATGTATGGATGTGAATGTGGATGTGGATGTGTATGTATGGATGTGGATATGGGATGTGGATGTATAAATGAGGATGTGAAAATGGAGGTAAGCATGTAGATGTGGATGTATGGATGTGAATGTGGATGTGGATGTGGATGTATGGATGTGGATATGGATGTGTGGATGTGAATGTGGATGTGGATGTGGATGTATGGATGTGGATGTGGATGTATGGATGTGAATATATGATATGTGATGTGAAGGAATCTGAAGTGAAGAGATGGAAAATGATGTGATTGGATGAGTACACATATAAATGGAATGTGGAATAAGTAATGTGGATTAATGAGAGATAATGTGGAAAAATGAGAGTTAATATAGAAATTGTATTTGTAAACTGTTTGTAAATGCTGTTTGTAAATGGCTGTTTTATGTCAAGAATGCTGGGGAAGCATTTTGACCATCTTGTGATTAAGGTCGTGGAGACCTAACTGATAAAGTTGCAACTGCTGACGGAGAGTCAATGGAGGACGTCTCGCGTAGCTAGGTCGACCGAGGTCTTGACCAGCCTCGGTTCGATTAAAATGGTGAGCTTCCGGTACGGTGGATGAGGGACCAAAGAAGCGGCCTATGAGTGAAGCGCTAGGTCACCTGCGAAGGATCCTAGAGGGTGCTGACCATACGGTGCTCGGGCTCTGGGTCGCCTAGGATACCCACACGTGCGTCGAGGAAGATATTGGAACAAGGAGTAAGAGTTGTTTTCTGAACCCATGCATGGATCTGGTTGATTGACCTTACTGGTCTTCAATGGATGAGTCCATGGCTCTTTTTTTTATAGATCTGTTGGTTGATCTTGCTGATCTTCAACGAGAGTCCACCATCTTGATTTTGATAAGTGATTATATTGCCGAGTATTATGGGCTAGGAACTATTGAAAAGGCCCCTGAGAGTGGACAGGTGGTGAGCGTTCTAGTTGCCAATGATGCCATAGATACTCTGATGAAGGAATGATGGAAAATTATGAATCAACCGGATAAATTGGAAGATTGTGATCAGTGGTACTATGGTTTCATTAAAGGATTGTTTTAAAGTTGGCTGATGCTAAGAAAAAGGCAATTTCATACTGGGTGTGTAAGTGGTGTGGCTAGTTTTATGTTTGCATGAACTTCCGGCTAGGGGGCCTTGAAACTCTTTTTCTTGGTACCCGGGACAAAACCTAACCAAATTCCAAATTGGATCCCATCACTACAGTGGTTGGGCGGTTGGCTAACCCATGGGATTGGATGGGGTTAGGCTGGACTGATGGATCCATAAATCAAGACTCAACTTTTGTTATTACGATAGATAAAGTAAATCTCGGACAGTAATTGTTCTATGGATAGGAATCAACGGCTGTGCCTCTTGAATGGGAAAAAAAGCGTTGATCCCAATGATCCAAGTACAAGTTTCTTCCTTGATCTGACCAAATATCTTATAGATGCAATTGGATCAGTTTGATCAGAAATGATCTTGTCTACGTTAGAGTAAAAAGTTATCCTGGTGGAATCGCACGTGCTTTCCGGTAAAGGAAGTTTTTTCGAGTTCGGTTTTGGAACAACCGACGGATTAGTCTCTTATCCGGATATCCATGGGTGAGGCCCCGAGTGTGGGACCCCTGTCCCGCGCGAGAAGTGCTACTTCCGCTGCTAGTACCCCGAATCCATTGCTCGGTGGGAACAGGGATCTCACAGTTGGTATCAGAGCCTTTGGCTAATAAAGATCAACTGAGAAACCAAATATGTCAAAAATTTATCAAGAAGCACAAAAAGGTTATAATTGTGTGATATAATTCATACAATTTGATATTCAAACTACAATTCGTAATTTGGTAATTGGGTCTTCAGATGGAAATACCATAATTATATAGAATCCCTGACTTGCTTGAGGCCTAGATATGATTGTATTTACCTTATAATTCCAAGGGCCGTGACTACCCGTATATACCGAGAGTATACTACAGCTCTTTACTGACAGTACATACGAGTAAATCTAAGACTTGAAATTATAAGCGTTAATGCTATCCAGATGATGAATTCGAATGTGGTTGATATGATTTTTAATTTTGTTTGGGAACTGATGAAATTGATTTGGATTCTGATTGAAAAATGATGATTTCTGAAATTTAGTTAAAATGTAATAAGCTGAGCGAAACCACAATGAGGATGAATGGGACGAGTCCCAGTGATAATATTCATAACTGGAATGATAATAATGATTTCAGCAAGTCACTATGAGATTAGTGGATTGTGCTGTCAGATTGCTATTGTTAACACTTGACCCGTAGATCAAGTTAAGGGATGACAAATTGAGAACTTGCTTAACTGAAATTTCCGTAGAGGAATCTTCAGAAGGGAATTTTTCAGTCTAATGGACCATTATCATGTTAAAGATATGAATGATATGATTTGAATGAATTGTCATTTAATGATGAGTTCTATCTAAGGGGGATAATTATCCCAGTATTCTGTTGGGTTGACCAGAATATAAGGAACCCAGGAAAAAATTGGATCTTAAGAAAAAGAGTTGTCCTCTACCTTGCGAGATGAGGACATCTCGCACTTTTCAAGTGGGGTAGAATGTAAGATTCTCCCCCAGCCTTCGAGGTATACAGGAGTAAGAATCTCCTTTTCTGATCTTATAATTATTCTCTCTCTAAAATAAAAGAAAGATTCTGTTTAAAAAAGGAAGAACCTTTTCCCTGAATACTTCTCAAGAGTCCCACCTGTTTTAAGGATTCAGAACAATGAGTTCAAAAGTGAGAATCGATGTTTTGGATATCAAGGTTTTGGTCTTCATTCGAGTACGGCCCAAAAGAAGTTCTTTATCTCTTGGGAAGGATAAGAAGTTATCTCCCAGATATTGTGGACCGAAGAAAGTAGGTGATTTAGCTTACGAACTTCTTTTATCTCCTCATCTCAAAGTTTTGAATGCCTTCTATAGAAAAATGTGCCAAACCCAAATCATGGAAAGACGGTAAAACTTGAATGGCAAGTTACCGTTGGCTTCTAAGTTACGCTAGCTCCTTCCTTTATATAAGTCGTAACTTTTACTTATCGTTCACAGTAATCTTACTCCCATCGATCTCCTTTCTTTCTTAATCTCCTTCATGGCTTGGCAACAAGAATTAGTTTTATCCATAATGATTCCTCACCTTCAAGACGCAAGTGAGTCTGTGAAGAAGGATTTTATAGAACAGTATGGGCGCTCACTTTTCCCTCACTTGGGAACTTCTGTAGCTCAGACCAAATGGCAGACCTATCAAGACATAACTAGGGTAACACCCTGGGGTCAGCAGCACTTTCGTAACAATGTCCGCTTAGCCATGGTTATTGAAGCTTTGGGTTTGGGTCCCCGATACTACTGCGTCATGAGATCAAGGCATCTTGGGTTTTCTGAGCGGGTCTTCTTACTGGCGTGTTTTCTTCCTCATGAGAAGATATGTCTTTACCCCGTTTTTGGCTTACCTCTCAGAGGTCCTTTTGTTAGATCACCTCATACCACTGAGATAGGTACGGCAATAACCAACAGAATTATTCCCATAGATGAGTTACCTTATACTTGTGCAGCTTGTGAGTGCTGCTTTTGTGACCATATGATGGACGGGCTTATGGAAGTGTAAAGAGTTCTTCTATCTTTACTGTTAAGTTCCGAGAATGAATAAAGTTTAAATCTTGTTCTTATCTTGCTCTCTTTGAGACTTTTCTTGGTGGTTAATCTTGATTAAAATTTTTCTCTAAGTCTCATATTCGTGCATCTTGCGAAATTACCCCAGTTTGCGAGATGAGGACATCTCGCGTTTTTTAAGTGGGGTAGAATGTAAGATTCCTCCCCCACCCCCTTTTTGATGTCTAGTATCTTCCCCTGTAATCAATCCCTCTTCAGAAATATAAAGACCTTGTCTCTAACTATTTTAACTTGGAGAGAGAAAATATTCTAGAGAGAGAATATTCAGATTTTGAATATTTTTGGATAGAAAAATATCCCTTATAATTAAGATGAATTCCCTTGAAACAAAAATTCAAAAAGAATTTTCCAATGTGCAATTGGAATTAATTGGAAATGTGTATAAAGGACCTTAGCCTAAGGGTCTAGATTTTCAGAAAAATTTGGATTATGGTCCAATTAAGGTTCCTATGGGCCAATAGCATCAATCCATGTGTAGGGAGGAGATAAATCCAATTTGTAAAAGAAGATACCCAAAAATGAGTAAATGCTCACATAAGATGAAGAGTTGAAAATGTACAAGGTTTATTAGTAAAAAAACTATGACACATATGTAAGGAAGAGGAGTTCTTTAAAGGAGGTGCATATTTCACATGCTTGAATGAGTTTTAAACTCATAAAAATTGAGATATTTCATCTCTCCTCTCTCCTCATTCAAGTCTAGTTCCAAAAAGTTAGCTTAACTGACCTAAAGATGGTCAAAAATTGACCAAATTGATTTGGAAAATTCTAGAATCAGTTTGTTTGGTTAGGAGCTCAATTTTTCCTATAAATAGAAGCCTACCCCTTGTTGAAAAATATATAGTGTTTATGCATCGTTACTCTACTCCACCTAAGCCAAGAACTGTGAATTCATTAATAATTCACTAGTTTTTGGAGCTTCCCTCTTTCTTCAATCCCCATTGGTGGCTCCATCAACATACTTAACCAATTGATTGGTTGGGGGCCTCTACCGTGAACAAAGAATCAAGCAATTTGTAAGGTAATTAGTGAATTTTGATCATTTTCTATAATTTCTCAATGTTTCTCTCTTCTCAACCCCTCTCAAGCTTGAGAAGCTTAATTAGAATGGTTTTTGAATGTTATTGAAGTTAATTGATGAATGGTAGTGAAGAGTTACATAATTTGATGAATGCTATTGAAGTTAATTGATTAATGATAGTTAAGAATTACATAAATTTCTATTTATGCTTAATTCAAATGGTTTTTATGAAATTTCGCTCTCTCACTCAAGAAATGGTCATACTCATGACCCATTCTCAATCCAAATGAAACTTTTCATAAAGCTTTTCCTTAATCCAAGATTAATCTATACTTGAGGTCAAATTAATGGCTTTTTTCTATGCTTTTAGTTTATGTATTTCATGAATATTGATGATTCAATCCATTATGGATTATTGATCCAATTAGGGATCATTCTAATTAATTCTTAATGATAAGCTTTATCCCTTAGAAAAAATTGAGATTTATCAGTCATAGCCAGCGGAGCTATGGCAAAATTTTTATAAAAATTACGCATAAAATAATTTCATTCAAAGCATGAAAAGAGGACTTCCTACCATATTCTAGGAATTATCATCCTAGATTAATTGAAGATATTCATAGAGAAATTGATTTTTATATTATGCATATTTGATTTTCATGCATAGAGGTATGCATAATAGATTATTATTTTAACATAAAAGTGTTACTTTTATCATAATTAGATTTCATGCATAGAGGTATGCATAAAAGATTATTATTTTAATATAAAGGTGTTACTTTTAGCACAATTGAATTTCATGCATAGAAGTATGCATAAGAGTTGATTATTTTATTATAAAGTGTTACTTTTATCATATTTGGATTTCATGTATAGAGGTATGCATAAAAGTTGATTATTTTATTATAAAAGTGTGACTTTTATCATATTTGAATTTCATGCATAAAAGTATGCATAAAAGTTGATTATTTTATTATAAAAGTGTTACTTTTATCATATTTGGATTTCATGCATAGATGTATGCATAAAAGGTGATTATTTTATTGTAAAAGTGTTACTTTTATCATAATTGGATTTCATGCATAGAGGTATGCATAAAAGTTGATTATTTTATTATAAAAGTGTTACTTTTATCATATTTAGATTTCATGCATAGATGTATGCATAAAAGGTGATTATTTTATTGTAAAAGTGTTACTTTTATCATAATTGGATTTCATACAGAGGTATGCATAAAAGTTGATTATTTTATTATAAAAGTGTGACTTTTAACATAATTGGATTTCGTGCATAAAGGTATGCATAAAAGTTGATTATTTTATTATAAAAGTGTGACTTTTATTATATTTGAATTTCATGCATAAAGGTATGCATAAAAGTTTATTATTTTATTTTAAAACTGTGACTTTTATTATATTTAGATTTCATGCATAGAGGTATGCATAAAAGATATTCTTTTATACTAAAAGTGTGATTTTCATCATAAATGGATTTTATGCATAACTTAGATGCATAAGAGAAATTCTTTTATTCTAAAAGTGTAATTCTTACCAAATTGAATTTATGCATAAGAAGATGCATAAAAGATTGATTTTTACTTCGAAAGTATTAATCTCCTTAAATAGAATTTATGCATAAATAAATGTGTAAAGAAATCTTATATCAAATATAAGAATTCTCTTGTATTCTATAAATAGATATGAGATGTGATAGGATGTGATAAGAGGTGTATAAGATGTGACAAGAGGTGATAAGATGCTTATGAAATAAGTTATGAGGTGATAAGATGAATTAAGATTTGATAAGATGTGTATGGGATGAGGTAAGAAGTGTATGTGATAGGATAAGATGTATATGGGTTGTGATAGGGCGAGAATGGATGTGATGTAAAAGATTAGATGTGAAGGCATATGGGGTTATATGAATGGGAATGTGAAAATGTATGTATGAGGATGTGTGGATGTGGAGATGGGAGGTGGATGTATGTATGAGGATGTGTGGATGTGGAGATGGGAGGTGGATGTGTGGATGTGGAGATGGGAGTGTGGATGTATGAATGTGGAAAGGGATGTATGCATGAAGATGTGTATGCATAGATGTGAATGTGGATGTAAATGTGGCTGTATAGATGTGAATGTGGAATGTGGATGTGGATGTATAGATGTATGTGGATGTATAGATGTGAATGGGAAGGTGAATGTGGATGTAGATGTGGATGTATGGATGTGAATGTGGATGTAGATGTGGCTGTATAGATGTGAATGTGGAATGTGGATGTGGATGTATGTATGTATGTGGATGTAGATGTGGATGTATAGATGTGAATGGGAATGTGGATGTGGATGTATGTATGTATGTGGATGTGGATGTATGAATGAGGACGTGATAGTGGATGTATGCATGTGGATGTGGATGTATGGATGTGGATATGGATGTGTATGTATGAATGTGGATATGGGATGTGGATGTATAAATGAGGATGTGAAAATGGAGGTAAGCATGTAGATGTGGATGTATGGATGTGAATGTGGATGTGGATGTGTATGTATGGATGTGGATATGGGATGTGGATGTATAAATGAGGATGTGAAAATGGAGGTAAGCATGTAGATGTGGATGTATGGATGTGAATGTGGATGTGGATGTGGATGTATGGATGTGGATATGGATGTGTGGATGTGAATGTGGATGTGGATGTGGATGTATGGATGTGGATGTGGATGTATGGATGTGAATATATGATATGTGATGTGAAGGAATCTGAAGTGAAGAGATGGAAAATGATGTGATTGGATGAGTACACATATAAATGGAATGTGGAATAAGTAATGTGGATTAATGAGAGATAATGTGGAAAAATGAGAGTTAATATAGAAATTGTATTTGTAAACTGTTTGTAAATGCTGTTTGTAAATGGCTGTTTTATGTCAAGAATGCTGGGGAAGCATTTTGACCATCTTGTGATTAAGGTCGTGGAGACCTAACTGATAAAGTTGCAACTGCTGACGGAGAGTCAATGGAGGACGTCTCGCGTAGCTAGGTCGACCGAGGTCTTGACCAGCCTCGGTTCGATTAAAATGGTGAGCTTCCGGTACGGTGGATGAGGGACCAAAGAAGCGGCCTATGAGTGAAGCGCTAGGTCACCTGCGAAGGATCCTAGAGGGTGCTGACCATACGGTGCTCGGGCTCTGGGTCGCCTAGGATACCCACACGTGCGTCGAGGAAGATATTGGAACAAGGAGTAAGAGTTGTTTTCTGAACCCATGCATGGATCTGGTTGATTGACCTTACTGGTCTTCAATGGATGAGTCCATGGCTCTTTTTTTTATAGATCTGTTGGTTGATCTTGCTGATCTTCAACGAGAGTCCACCATCTTGATTTTGATAAGTGATTATATTGCCGAGTATTATGGGCTAGGAACTATTGAAAAGGCCCCTGAGAGTGGACAGGTGGTGAGCGTTCTAGTTGCCAATGATGCCATAGATACTCTGATGAAGGAATGATGGAAAATTATGAATCAACCGGATAAATTGGAAGATTGTGATCAGTGGTACTATGGTTTCATTAAAGGATTGTTTTAAAGTTGGCTGATGCTAAGAAAAAGGCAATTTCATACTGGGTGTGTAAGTGGTGTGGCTAGTTTTATGTTTGCATGAACTTCCGGCTAGGGGGCCTTGAAACTCTTTTTCTTGGTACCCGGGACAAAACCTAACCAAATTCCAAATTGGATCCCATCACTACAGTGGTTGGGCGGTTGGCTAACCCATGGGATTGGATGGGGTTAGGCTGGACTGATGGATCCATAAATCAAGACTCAACTTTTGTTATTACGATAGATAAAGTAAATCTCGGACAGTAATTGTTCTATGGATAGGAATCAACGGCTGTGCCTCTTGAATGGGAAAAAAAGCGTTGATCCCAATGATCCAAGTACAAGTTTCTTCCTTGATCTGACCAAATATCTTATAGATGCAATTGGATCAGTTTGATCAGAAATGATCTTGTCTACGTTAGAGTAAAAAGTTATCCTGGTGGAATCGCCCGTGCTTTCCGATAAAGGAAGTTTTTTCGAGTTCGATTTTGGAACAACCGACGGATTAGTCTCTTATCCGGATATCCATGGGTGAGGCCCCGAGTGTGGGACCCCTGTCCCGCGCGAGAAGTGCTACTTCCGCTGCTAGTACCCCGAATCCATTGCTCGGTGGGAACAGGGATCTCACAGTTGGTATCAGAGCCTTTGGCTAATAAAGATCAACTGAGAAACCAAATATGTCAAAAATTTATCAAGAAGCACAAAAAGGTTATAATTGTGTGATATAATTCATACAATTTGATATTCAAACTACAATTCGTAATTTGGTAATTGGGTCTTCAGATGGAAATACCATAATTATATAGAATCCCTGACTTGCTTGAGGCCTAGATATGATTGTATTTACCTTATAATTCCAAGGGCCGTGACTACCCGTATATACCGAGAGTATACTACAGCTCTTTACTGACAGTACATACGAGTAAATCTAAGACTTGAAATTATAAGCGTTAATGCTATCCAGATGATGAATTCGAATGTGGTTGATATGATTTTTAATTTTGTTTGGGAACTGATGAAATTGATTTGGATTCTGATTGAAAAATGATGATTTCTGAAATTTAGTTAAAATGTAATAAGCTGAGCGAAACCACAATGAGGATGAATGGGACGAGTCCCAGTGATAATATTCATAACTGGAATGATAATAATGATTTCAGCAAGTCACTATGAGATTAGTGGATTGTGCTGTCAGATTGCTATTGTTAACACTTGACCCGTAGATCAAGTTAAGGGATGACAAATTGAGAACTTGCTTAACTGAAATTTCCGTAGAGGAATCTTCAGAAGGGAATTTTTCAGTCTAATGGACCATTATCATGTTAAAGATATGAATGATATGATTTGAATGAATTGTCATTTAATGATGAGTTCTATCTAAGGGGGATAATTATCCCAGTATTCTGTTGGGTTGACCAGAATATAAGGAACCCAGGAAAAAATTGGATCTTAAGAAAAAGAGTTGTCCTCTACCTTGCGAGATGAGGACATCTCGCACTTTTCAAGTGGGGTAGAATGTAAGATTCTCCCCCAGCCTTCGAGGTATACAGGAGTAAGAATCTCCTTTTCTGATCTTATAATTATTCTCTCTCTAAAATAAAAGAAAGATTCTGTTTAAAAAAGGAAGAACCTTTTCCCTGAATACTTCTCAAGAGTCCCACCTGTTTTAAGGATTCAGAACAATGAGTTCAAAAGTGAGAATCGATGTTTTGGATATCAAGGTTTTGGTCTTCATTCGAGTACGGCCCAAAAGAAGTTCTTTATCTCTTGGGAAGGATAAGAAGTTATCTCCCAGATATTGTGGACCGAAGAAAGTAGGTGATTTAGCTTACGAACTTCTTTTATCTCCTCATCTCAAAGTTTTGAATGCCTTCTATAGAAAAATGTGCCAAACCCAAATCATGGAAAGACGGTAAAACTTGAATGGCAAGTTACCGTTGGCTTCTAAGTTACGCTAGCTCCTTCCTTTATATAAGTCGTAACTTTTACTTATCGTTCACAGTAATCTTACTCCCATCGATCTCCTTTCTTTCTTAATCTCCTTCATGGCTTGGCAACAAGAATTAGTTTTATCCATAATGATTCCTCACCTTCAAGACGCAAGTGAGTCTGTGAAGAAGGATTTTATAGAACAGTATGGGCGCTCACTTTTCCCTCACTTGGGAACTTCTGTAGCTCAGACCAAATGGCGGACCTATCAAGACATAACTAGGGTAACACCCTGGGGTCAGCAGCACTTTCGTAACAATGTCCGCTTAGCCATGGTTATTGAAGCTTTGGGTTTGGGTCCCCGATACTACTGCGTCATGAGATCAAGGCATCTTGGGTTTTCTGAGCGGGTCTTCTTACTGGCGTGTTTTCTTCCTCATGAGAAGATATGTCTTTACCCCGTTTTTGGCTTACCTCTCAGAGGTCCTTTTGTTAGATCACCTCATACCACTGAGATAGGTACGGCAATAACCAACAGAATTATTCCCATAGATGAGTTACCTTATACTTGTGCAGCTTGTGAGTGCTGCTTTTGTGACCATATGATGGACGGGCTTATGGAAGTGTAAAGAGTTCTTCTATCTTTACTGTTAAGTTCCGAGAATGAATAAAGTTTAAATCTTGTTCTTATCTTGCTCTCTTTGAGACTTTTCTTGGTGGTTAATCTTGATTAAAATTTTTCTCTAAGTCTCATATTCGTGCATCTTGCGAAATTACCCCAGTTTGCGAGATGAGGACATCTCGCGTTTTTTAAGTGGGGTAGAATGTAAGATTCCTCCCCCACCCCCTTTTTGATGTCTAGTATCTTCCCCTGTAATCAATCCCTCTTCAGAAATATAAAGACCTTGTCTCTAACTATTTTAACTTGGAGAGAGAAAATATTCTAGAGAGAGAATATTCAGATTTTGAATATTTTTGGATAGAAAAATATCCCTTATAATTAAGATGAATTCCCTTGAAACAAAAATTCAAAAAGAATTTTCCAATGTGCAATTGGAATTAATTGGAAATGTGTATAAAGGACCTTAGCCTAAGGGTCTAGATTTTCAGAAAAATTTGGATTATGGTCCAATTAAGGTTCCTATGGGCCAATAGCATCAATCCATGTGTAGGGAGGAGATAAATCCAATTTGTAAAAGAAGATACCCAAAAATGAGTAAATGCTCACATAAGATGAAGAGTTGAAAATGTACAAGGTTTATTAGTAAAAAAACTATGACACATATGTAAGGAAGAGGAGTTCTTTAAAGGAGGTGCATATTTCACATGCTTGAATGAGTTTTAAACTCATAAAAATTGAGATATTTCATCTCTCCTCTCTCCTCATTCAAGTCTAGTTCCAAAAAGTTAGCTTAACTGACCTAAAGATGGTCAAAAATTGACCAAATTGATTTGGAAAATTCTAGAATCAGTTTGTTTGGTTAGGAGCTCAATTTTTCCTATAAATAGAAGCCTACCCCTTGTTGAAAAATATATAGTGTTTATGCATCGTTACTCTACTCCACCTAAGCCAAGAACTGTGAATTCATTAATAATTCACTAGTTTTTGGAGCTTCCCTCTTTCTTCAATCCCCATTGGTGGCTCCATCAACATACTTAACCAATTGATTGGTTGGGGGCCTCTACCGTGAACAAAGAATCAAGCAATTTGTAAGGTAATTAGTGAATTTTGATCATTTTCTATAATTTCTCAATGTTTCTCTCTTCTCAACCCCTCTCAAGCTTGAGAAGCTTAATTAGAATGGTTTTTGAATGTTATTGAAGTTAATTGATGAATGGTAGTGAAGAGTTACATAATTTGATGAATGCTATTGAAGTTAATTGATTAATGATAGTTAAGAATTACATAAATTTCTATTTATGCTTAATTCAAATGGTTTTTATGAAATTTCGCTCTCTCACTCAAGAAATGGTCATACTCATGACCCATTCTCAATCCAAATGAAACTTTTCATAAAGCTTTTCCTTAATCCAAGATTAATCTATACTTGAGGTCAAATTAATGGCTTTTTTCTATGCTTTTAGTTTATGTATTTCATGAATATTGATGATTCAATCCATTATGGATTATTGATCCAATTAGGGATCATTCTAATTAATTCTTAATGATAAGCTTTATCCCTTAGAAAAAATTGAGATTTATCAGTCATAGCCAGCGGAGCTATGGCAAAATTTTTATAAAAATTACGCATAAAATAATTTCATTCAAAGCATGAAAAGAGGACTTCCTACCATATTCTAGGAATTATCATCCTAGATTAATTGAAGATATTCATAGAGAAATTGATTTTTATATTATGCATATTTGATTTTCATGCATAGAGGTATGCATAATAGATTATTATTTTAACATAAAAGTGTTACTTTTATCATAATTAGATTTCATGCATAGAGGTATGCATAAAAGATTATTATTTTAATATAAAGGTGTTACTTTTAGCACAATTGAATTTCATGCATAGAAGTATGCATAAGAGTTGATTATTTTATTATAAAGTGTTACTTTTATCATATTTGGATTTCATGTATAGAGGTATGCATAAAAGTTGATTATTTTATTATAAAAGTGTGACTTTTATCATATTTGAATTTCATGCATAAAGGTATGCATAAAAGTTGATTATTTTATTATAAAAGTGTTACTTTTATCATATTTGGATTTCATGCATAGATGTATGCATAAAAGGTGATTATTTTATTGTAAAAGTGTTACTTTTATCATAATTGGATTTCATGCATAGAGGTATGCATAAAAGTTGATTATTTTATTATAAAAGTGTTACTTTTATCATATTTAGATTTCATGCATAGATGTATGCATAAAAGGTGATTATTTTATTGTAAAAGTGTTACTTTTATCATAATTGGATTTCATACAGAGGTATGCATAAAAGTTGATTATTTTATTATAAAAGTGTGACTTTTAACATAATTGGATTTCGTGCATAAAGGTATGCATAAAAGTTGATTATTTTATTATAAAAGTGTGACTTTTATTATATTTGAATTTCATGCATAAAGGTATGCATAAAAGTTTATTATTTTATTTTAAAACTGTGACTTTTATTATATTTAGATTTCATGCATAGAGGTATGCATAAAAGATATTCTTTTATACTAAAAGTGTGATTTTCATCATAAATGGATTTTATGCATAACTTAGATGCATAAGAGAAATTCTTTTATTCTAAAAGTGTAATTCTTACCAAATTGAATTTATGCATAAGAAGATGCATAAAAGATTGATTTTTACTTCGAAAGTATTAATCTCCTTAAATAGAATTTATGCATAAATAAATGTGTAAAGAAATCTTATATCAAATATAAGAATTCTCTTGTATTCTATAAATAGATATGAGATGTGATAGGATGTGATAAGAGGTGTATAAGATGTGACAAGAGGTGATAAGATGCTTATGAAATAAGTTATGAGGTGATAAGATGAATTAAGATTTGATAAGATGTGTATGGGATGAGGTAAGAAGTGTATGTGATAGGATAAGATGTATATGGGTTGTGATAGGGCGAGAATGGATGTGATGTAAAAGATTAGATGTGAAGGCATATGGGGTTATATGAATGGGAATGTGAAAATGTATGTATGAGGATGTGTGGATGTGGAGATGGGAGGTGGATGTATGTATGAGGATGTGTGGATGTGGAGATGGGAGGTGGATGTGTGGATGTGGAGATGGGAGTGTGGATGTATGAATGTGGAAAGGGATGTATGCATGAAGATGTATATGCATAGATGTGAATGTGGATGTAAATGTGGCTGTATACATGTGAATGTGGAATGTGGATGTGGATGTATGTATGTATGTGGATGTATAGATGTGAATGGGAAGGTGAATGTGGATGTAGATGTGGATGTATGGATGTGAATGTGGATGTAGATGTGGCTGTATAGATGTGAATGTGGAATGTGGATGTGGATGTATGTATGTATGTGGATGTAGATGTGGATGTATAGATGTGAATGGGAATGTGGATGTGGATGTATGTATGTATGTGGATGTGGATGTATGAATGAGGACGTGATAGTGGATGTATGCATGTGGATGTGGATGTATGGATGTGGATATGGATGTGTATGTATGAATGTGGATATGGGATGTGGATGTATAAATGAGGATGTGAAAATGGAGGTAAGCATGTAGATGTGGATGTATGGATGTGAATGTGGATGTGGATGTGTATGTATGAATGTGGATATGGGATGTGGATGTATAAATGAGGATGTGAAAATGGAGGTAAGCATGTAGATGTGGATGTATGGATGTGAATGTGGATGTGGATGTGGATGTATGGATGTGGATATGGATGTGTGGATGTGAATGTGGATGTGGATGTGGATGTATGGATGTGAATGTGGATGTGGATGTGGATGTATGGATGTGAATATATGATATGTGATGTGAAGGAATCTGAAGTGAAGAGATGGAAAATGATGTGATTGGATGAGTACACATATAAATGGAATGTGGAATAAGTAATGTGGATTAATGAGGGATAATGTGGAAAAATGAGAGTTAATATAGAAATTGTATTTGTAAACTGTTTGTAAATGCTGTTTGTAAATGGCTGTTTTATGTCAAGAATGCTGGGGAAGCATTTTGACCATCTTGTGATTAAGGTCGTGGAGACCTAACTGATAAAGTTGCAACTGCTGACGGAGAGTCAATGGAGGACGTCTCGCGTAGCTAGGTCGACCGAGGTCTTGACCAGCCTTGGTTCGATTAAAATGGTGAGCTTCCGGTACGGTGGATGAGGGACCAAAGAAGCGGCCTATGAGTGAAGCGCTAGGTCACCTGCGAAGGATCCTAGAGGGTGCTGACCATACGGTGCTCGGGCTCTGGGTCGCCTAGGATACCCACACGTGCGTCGAGGAAGATATTGGAACAAGGAGTAAGAGTTGTTTTCTGAACCCATGCATGGATCTGGTTGATTGACCTTACTGGTCTTCAATGGATGAGTCCATGGCTCTTTTTTTTATAGATCTGTTGGTTGATCTTGCTGATCTTCAACGAGAGTCCACCATCTTGATTTTTATAAGTGATTATATTGCCGAGTATTATGGGCTAGGAACTATTGAAAAGGCCCCTGAGAGTGGACAGGTGGTGAGCGTTCTAGTTGCCAATGATGCCATAGATACTCTGATGAAGGAATGATGGAAAATTATGAATCAACCGGATAAATTGGAAGATTGTGATCAGTGGTACTATGGTTTCATTAAAGGATTGTTTTAAAGTTGGCTGATGCTAAGAAAAAGGCAATTTCATACTGGGTGTGTAAGTGGTGTGGCTAGTTTTATGTTTGCATGAACTTCCGGCTAGGGGGCCTTGAAACTCTTTTCCTTGGTACCCGAGACAAAACCTAACCAAATTCCAAATTGGATCCCATCACTACAGTGGTTGGGCGGTTGGCTAACCCATGGGATTGGATGGGGTTAGGCTGGACTGATGGATCCATAAATCAAGACTCAACTTTTGTTATTACGATAGATAAAGTAAATCTCGGACAGTAATTGTTCTATGGATAGGAATCAACGGCTGTGCCTCTTGAATGGGAAAAAAAGCGTTGATCCCAATGATCCAAGTACAAGTTTCTTCCTTGATCCGACCAAATATCTTATAGATGCAATTGGATCAGTTTGATCAGAAATGATCTTGTCTACGTTAGAGTAAACAGTTATCCTTGTAAGATTCCTCCCCCACCCCCTTTTTGATGTCTAGTATCTTTCCCTGTAATCAATCCCTCTTTAGAAATATAAAGACCTTGTTTCTATCTGTTTTAGCCTAGAGAGAGAAAAATTATTCTAGAGAGAGAATATTCAGATTTTGAATATTTTTGGATAGAAAAATATCTCTTCTAATTCAGATGAGTTCCCCTGAAACAGAAATTCAAAAAGAATTTTCCAATGTGCAATTAGAATTAATTGAAAATAGGTATAAAGAACCTTAGCCTAAGGGTCTAGATTTTCAGAAATCTTTAGACTATGGTCCAATTAAGGTTCCTATGGACCAATAGCATCAATCCATGTGTAGGGAGGAGATAAATCCAACTTGTAAAAAGAAAATACCCAAAAATGAGTAAATGCTCACATGAGGTGAAGAGTTGAAAATGTACAAGGTTTATTAGTAAAAAACTATGTGCAATATTAAAAATATGAGATAATTTGGGTATAATGATTTTATTATGACACATATGTAAGGAAGGGGAGTCCCTTAAATGCTCACATAAGATGAAGAGTTGAAAATGTACAAGGTTTATTAGTAAAAAACTATGAGCAATATTAAAATGATTCCATTATGACACATGTAAGGAAGGGGAGTTCTTTAAAGGAGGTGCATATTTCACATAAGATGAAGAGTTGAAAATGTACAAGGTTTATTAGTAAAAAAACTATGAGCAATATTAAAATGATTCCATTATGACACATATGTAAGGAAGGAGAGTTCTTTAAAGGAGGTGCATATTTCACATAAGATGAAGAGTTGAAAATGTACAAGGTTTATTAGTTAAAAAAAACTATGAGCAATATTAAAATGATTCCATTATGACACATATGTAAGGAAGGGGAGTTCTTTAAAAGAGGTGCATATTTCACATGCTTGAATGAGTTTTAAACTCATAAAAATTGAGATATTTCATCTCTCCTCTCTCCTCATTCAAGTCTAGTTCCAAAAAGTTAGCTTAATTGACCTAAAAATGGTCAAATATTGACCAAACTGATTTAGAAAATTCTAGAATCAGTTTGTTTGGTTAGGAGCTCAATTTTTCCTATAAATAGAAGCCTCCCCCTTGTTGAAAAATAGTTAGTGTTTATGCATCGTTACTCTACTCCACCTAAGCCAAGAACTGTGAATTCATTTAATAATTCACTAGTTTTTGGAGCTTCCCTCTTTCTTCTATCTCCATTAGTGGCTCCATCAACATACTTAACCAATTGATTGGTTGGGGGCCTCTACCGTGAACAAAGAATCAAGCAAGTTGTAAGGTAATTAGTGAATATTGATCTTTCTATAATTTCTCAATGTTTCTCTCTTCTCAACCCCTCTCAAGCTTGAGAAGTTTAATTGGTATGGTTTTTTTTTTAAATACTATTGAAGTTTGAATAGTAGTGAAGAGTTACATAAGTTAATAAATGCTATTGAAGTTAATTTTCATTTATGTTTAAATTCTAATGATTTTTATGTAAATTCTCTCTCTCACTCAAGAAATGGTCATACTCATGACCCGTTCTCAATCCAAATCAAGCTTTTCATAAAGCTTTTCCTTAACCCAAGCTTAAGCTATGCTTGAGGCCAATTTAATGGCTTTTTTCTATGCTTTTAGTTTATGCATATTGATGATTCAATCCACTATAGATTAATGATCCAATTAGAGATCATTTTAATTATTTTCTTAATGATAAGCTTTATCCCTTAGAAAAAATTGAGATTTATCAATCATAGCAGCGGAGCTATGGCAAAATTTTTATAAAAATTATGCATAAAATAATTTCATTCAAAGCATAAAAAGAGGACTTCCTACCATATTCTAGGAATTATCATCCTAGATTAATTGAAAGAATTTCATTATAATCATGGAGAAATTAAATTTTAATATCATGCATAAAGGATAATTTTTTTTATATCAAAAGTGTTACTTTTATCATTTTTAATTTTCATGCATAGAAGTATGCATAAAGGAAAAAAAAATTATATCAAAAGTGTTACTTTTATCATTTTTTAATTTTTCATGCATAGAAGTATGCATAAAGGAAAATTTTTATATCAAAAGTGATACTTTTATCATTTTTAATTTTCATGCATAGAAGTATGCATAAAGGATAATTTTTTTATATTAAAAGTGTTATTTTTATCATTTTTAATTTTCATGTATAGAAGTATGCATAAAGGATAATTTTTTTATATCAAAAGTGTTACTTTTATCATATTGGATTTCATGCATAGAGGTATGCATAAAAGTTGAAAATTTTATTATAAAAGTGTTACTTTTAGCATAATTGAATTTCATGCATAGAGGTATGCATAAAAGATATGGGAAGTGATAAGATATGATAAGATGCATGTGGATGTGGATGTGGATGTATGAATGTGGATGTATGGATGTGAATGTGGATGTGGATGTGGATGTATGAATGTGGATGTATGGATGTGGATGTGGATGTATGAATGTGGATGTATGGATGTGAATATGGATGTGGATGTGGATGTATGAATGTGGATGTATGGATGTATGAATGTGGATGTATGGATGTGAATGAGGATGTAGATGTGGATGCATGGATGTAAATGTGGATGTGGATGTATGGATGTATGCATGTAGATGTGGATGCATGAATGTGGATGTATGGATGTGAATGAGGATATAGATGTGGATGTATGGATGTGAATGTACATGTAGATAAAGATGTATATATGTGAATGGGAATGTGGATGTGGATGTATGTATGCATGTGGATGTGGATATGGATGTGTATGTATGAATGTGGATATGGGATGTGGATGTATAAATGAGGATGTGAAAATGGAGATAAGCATGTAGATGTGGATGCATGAATGTGGATGTATGGATGTGAATGAGGATATAGATGTGGATGTATGGATGTGAATGTGCATGTAGATATGGATGTATATATATGTGAATGGGAATGTGGATGTGGATGTATGTATGCATGTGGATGTGGATATGGATGTGTATGTATGAATGTGGATATGGGATGTGGATGTATAAATGAGGATGTGAAAATGGAGATAAGCATGTAGATGTGGATGCATGAATGTGGATGTATGGATGTGAATGAGGATGTAGATGTGGATGTATGGATGTGAATGTGCATGTAGATATGGATGTATATATGTGAATGGGAATGTGGATGTGGATGTATGTATGCATGTGGATGTGGATATGGATGTGTATGTATGAATGTGGATATGGGATGTGGATGTATAAATGAGGATGTGAAAATGGAGATAAGCATGTAGATGTGGATGTATGGATGTGAATGTGGATGTGGATGTGGATGTATGAATGTGGATGTATGGATGTGAATGAGGATGTGGATGTGGATGCATGGATGTAAATGTGGATGTGTATGTATGGATGTAGGCATGTAGATGTGGATGCATGAATGTGGATGTATGGATGTGAATGAGGATATAGATGTAGATGTATGGATGTGAATGTGCATGTAGATATGGATGTATAGATGTGAATGAGAATGTGGATGTGGATGTGGATGTATGTATGTATGTATGTATGTGGATGTGGATGTATGAATGAGGACGTGATAATGAATGTATGCATGTGGATGTGGATATGGATGTGTATGTATGAATGCGGATATGGATGTGGATATGGATGTGTATGTATGAATGTGGATATGGGATGTGGATGTATAAATGAGGATGTGAAAATGGAGATAAGCATGTAGATGTGGATGTATGGATGTGAATGTGGATGTGGATGTGGATGTATGGATGTGGATATGGATGTGAATATATGATATGTGATGTGAAGGAATCTGAAGTGAAGAGATGGAAAATGATATGATTGGATGAGTACACATATAAATGAAATGTGGAATAAGTAATGTGGATTGCATGAGGGATAATGTGGAAAAATGAGAGTTAATATAGAAATTGTATTTGTAAACTGTTTGTAAATGCTGTTTGTAAATGGCTGTTTTATGTCAAGAATGCTGGGAAAGCATTTTGACCGTCTTGTGATTAAGGTCGTGGAGACCTAACTGATAAAGTTGCAACTGCTGACGGAGAGTCAATGGAGGACGTCTCGCGTAGCAAGGTCGGCCGAGGTCTTGACCAGCCTCGGTTCGATTAAAATGGTGAGCTTCCGGTACGGTGGATGAGGGACCAAGGAAGCGGCCTATGAGTGAAGCGCTAGGTCACCTGCGAAGGATCCTAGAGGGTGCTGACCATACGGTGCTCGGGCTCTGGGTCGCCCAGGATACCCACGCGTGCGTCGAGGAAGATATTGGAACAAGGAGTAAGAGTTGTTTCTGGAACCGGGCATGGATCTGGTTGACTGACCTTGCTGGTCCTCAACGGATGAGTCCATGGCTCTTTTATATGGATCTGTTGGTTGATCTTGCTGATCTTCAACGAGAGTCCATCTTGATAAGTGATTATATTGTTGAGTATTATGGGCTAGGAACTATTGAAACGGCCCCTGTGTGGACAGGTGGTGAGCGTTCTAGTTGCCAATGATGCCATAGATACTCTGATGAAGAAATGATGGGAAATTATGAATCAACTGGATAATTTGGGAGATTGTGATCAGTGGTACTATGGTTTCATTAAAGGATTGTTTTAAAGTTAGCTGATGCTAAGAAAAAGGCAATTTTCATATTGGGTGTGTAAGTGGTGTGGCTAGTTTTATGTTTGCATGAAATTCCGGCTAGGGGGCCTTGGAACTCTTTTCCTTGGTACCCGGGACAAAACCTAACCAAATTCCAAATTGGATCCCATCACTACAGTGGTTGGGCGGTTGGCTAACCCATGGGATCGGATGGGGTTAGGCTGGACTGATGGATCCGTAAATCGAGACTCAATTTCTGTTATTACGATAGATAAAGTAAATCCCGGATAGTAATTGTTCTATGGATAGGAATCAACGGCTGTGCCTCCTTGGTGGGGAAAAAAGCGTTGATCCCAATGATCCAAGTGCAAGTTTCTTCCTTGATCTGACCAAGTATCTTTATAGATGCAGTCGGATCTGTTTGATCAGTAAGAGTTTTGACTACGTTAGAGTAAAAATTATCCTGGTGGAATCGCCCGTGCTTTCCGGATAAGGGAAGTTTTCCGGGTCTGGTTTTGGAAAAACCGACGGATTAGTCTTTTGTCCGGATATCCGTGGACGAGGCCCCGAGTATGGGACCCTGCCTCGCGCAAGAAGTGCTACTTCCGCTGCTAGTACCCCGAATCCGTTGCGCGGTGGGAACAGGGATCTCACAGTTGGTATCAGAGCATTTGGTTAATAAAGATCAACTGAGAAGACAAATATGTCAAAAATTTATCAAGAAACACAAAAAGGTTGTAATTGTGTGATATAAGTCATACAATTTGATATTCAAACTAAAATTCGTAAATTGGTAATTGGGTCTTCAGAGGGAAGTACCGCAATTATATAGAATCCCTGACTTGCTTGAGGCCTAGACATGATGGTATTTACCTTATAATTCCAAGGGCCGTGACTACCCGTATATACCGAGAGTATACTGCAGCTCTTTACTGACAGTATATACGAGTAGATCTAAGACTTGAAAGTATAAGCGTTAATGCTATCCAGATGATGAATTCGAATGTGGTTGATATGATTTTTAATTCTGTTTGAGAATTGATGAATTGAATTGGATTCTGATTGAAAATTCTGATTGAAAAATGATGACTTCTGAAATTAGTTGAAATATAAAAATCTGAACAAAACCACAATGAGGATGAATGGGACGAGTCCCAGTGATGATATTCATAACTGGAATGATGATAATGAATCCAGCAAATCAGTATGAGATTAGTGGGTTGTGCTGTCAAATTGTTACTGTTAACACTTGATCAGTAGATCAAGTTAAGGGATGACAAATTGAGAACTTGCTTGACTGAAATTCCCGTGGAGGAATGTTCAGAAGGAAATTTTTCGGTCTAATGGACCATTATCATGTTAAAGATATGAATGATATGATCTGAATATTAATGATGAGTTCTATATAAGGGATATTTATCCCAGTGTTCTGTTGGGTTGACCAGAATATAAGGAACCCCAAAATAAAATTGGATGTTAAGAAAAAGAGTTGTCCTCGACCTTGCGAGATGAGGACATCTCGCACTTTTTAAGTGGGGTAGAATGTAAGATTCCTCCCCAGCCTTCGAGGTATACAGGAGTAAGAATCTCCCTTTCTAATCTTATAATTATTCCCTCTCTAAAATAAAAGAAAGTTCTGTTTAACAAAGGAAGACCCTTTTCCTAGAATACTCCTCAAGAGTCCCACCTGTTTTAAGGATTCAGAACAATGAGTTCAGAAGTGAGAATCGATGTTTTGGATATCAAGGTTTTGGTCTTCATTCGAGTACGGCCCAAAAGAAGTTCTTTACCTCTTGGGGAGTATATGAAGTTATCCCCCAGATATTGTGAGCCTTATATCTGAATTCAATGAAAGTAGGTGACTTAGCCTACAAGCTTCTTTTATCTCTTCATCTCAAAATTCTTAATGCCTTCTATAGAAAAATGTGTCAAACCCAAATCATGGAAAGACGGTAAAACTTCAGTGGCAAGTTACCGTTGGCTTGCATGAATGTGGATGTATGGATGTGAATGAGGATATAGATGTGGATGTATGGATGTGAATGTGCATGTAGATATGGATGTATATATATGTGAATGGGAATGTGGATGTGGATGTATGTATGCATGTGGATGTGGATATGGATGTGTATGTATGAATGTGGATATGGGATGTGGATGTATAAATGAGGATGTGAAAATGGAGATAAGCATGTAGATGTGGATGCATGAATGTGGATGTATGGATGTGAATGAGGATATAGATGTGGATGTATGGATGTGAATGTGCATGTAGATATGGATGTATATATGTGAATGGGAATGTGGATGTGGATGTATGTATGCATGTGGATGTGGATATGGATGTGTATGTATGAATGTGGATATGGGATGTGGATGTATAAATGAGGATGTGAAAATGGAGATAAGCATGTAGATGTGGATGTATGGATGTGAATGTGGATGTGGATGTGGATGTATGAATATGGATGTATGGATGTGAATGAGGATGTGGATGTGGATGCATGGATGTAAATGTGGATGTGTATGTATGGATGTAGGCATGTAGATGTGGATGCATGAATGTGGATGTATGGATGTGAATGAGGATATAGATGTAGATGTATGGATGTGAATGTGCATGTAGATATGGATGTATAGATGTGAATGAGAATGTGGATGTGGATGTGGATGTATGTATGTATGTATGTATGTGGATGTGGATGTATGAATGAGGACGTGATAATGAATGTATGCATGTGGATGTGGATATGGATGTGTATGTATGAATGCGGATATGGATGTGGATATGGATGTGTATGTATGAATGTGGATATGGGATGTGGATGTATAAATGAGGATGTGAAAATGGAGATAAGCATGTAGATGTGGATGTATGGATGTGAATGTGGATGTGGATGTGGATGTATGGATGTGGATATGGATGTGAATATATGATATGTGATGTGAAGGAATCTGAAGTGAAGAGATGGAAAATGATATGATTGGATGAGTACACATATAAATGAAATGTGGAATAAGTAATGTGGATTGCATGAGGGATAATGTGGAAAAATGAGAGTTAATATAGAAATTGTATTTGTAAACTGTTTGTAAATGCTGTTTGTAAATGGCTGTTTTATGTCAAGAATGCTGGGAAAGCATTTTGACCGTCTTGTGATTAAGGTCGTGGAGACCTAACTGATAAAGTTGCAACTGCTGACGGAGAGTCAATGGAGGACGTCTCGCGTAGCAAGGTCGGCCGAGGTCTTGACCAGCCTCGGTTCGATTAAAATGGTGAGCTTCCGGTACGGTGGATGAGGGACCAAGGAAGCGGCCTATGAGTGAAGCGCTAGGTCACCTGCGAAGGATCCTAGAGGGTGCTGACCATACAGTGCTCGGGCTCTGGGTCGCCCAGGATACCCACGCGTGCGTCGAGGAAGATATTGGAACAAGGAGTAAGAGTTGTTTCTGGAACCGGGCATGGATCTGGTTGACTGACCTTGCTGGTCCTCAACGGATGAGTCCATGGCTCTTTTATATGGATCTGTTGGTTGATCTTGCTGATCTTCAACGAGAGTCCATCTTGATAAGTGATTATATTGTTGAGTATTATGGGCTAGGAACTATTGAAACGGCCCCTGTGTGGACAGGTGGTGAGCGTTCTAGTTGCCAATGATGCCATAGATACTCTGATGAAGAAATGATGGGAAATTATGAATCAACTGGATAATTTGGGAGATTGTGATCAGTGGTACTATGGTTTCATTAAAGGATTGTTTTAAAGTTAGCTGATGCTAAGAAAAAGGCAATTTTCATATTGGGTGTGTAAGTGGTGTGGCTAGTTTTATGTTTGCATGAAATTCCGGCTAGGGGGCCTTGAAACTCTTTTCCTTGGTACCCGGGACAAAACCTAACCAAATTCCAAATTGGATCCCATCACTACAGTGGTTGGGCGGTTGGCTAACCCATGGGATCGGATGGGGTTAGGCTGGACTGATGGATCCGTAAATCGAGACTCAATTTCTGTTATTACGATAGATAAAGTAAATCCCGGATAGTAATTGTTCTATGGATAGGAATCAACGGCTGTGCCTCCTTGGTGGGGAAAAAAGCGTTGATCCCAATGATCCAAGTGCAAGTTTCTTCCTTGATCTGACCAAGTATCTTTATAGATGCAGTCGGATCTGTTTGATCAGTAAGAGTTTTGACTACGTTAGAGTAAAAATTATCCTGGTGGAATCGCCCGTGCTTTCCGGATAAGGGAAGTTTTTCCGGGTCTGGTTTTGGAAAAACCGACGGATTAGTCTTTTGTCCGGATATCCGTGGACGAGGCCCCGAGTGTGGGACCCTGCCTCGCGCAAGAAGTGCTACTTCCGCTGCTAGTACCCCGAATCCGTTGCACGGTGGGAACAGGGATCTCACAATCCTGGTGGAATCGCCCGTGCTTTCCAGTAAAGGAAGTTTTTTCGAGTTCGGTTTTGGAACAACCGACGGATTAGTCTCTTATCCGGATATCCATGGGTGAGGCCCCGAGTGTGGGACCCCTGTCCCGCGCGAGAAGTGCTACTTCCGCTGCTGGTACCCCGAATCCGTTGCTCGGTGGGAACAGGGATCTCACAGTTGGTATCAGAGCCTTTGGCTAATAAAGATCAACTGAGAAACCAAATATGTCAAAAATTTATTAAGAAGCACAAAAAGGTTATAATTGTGTGATATAATTCATACAATTTGATATTCAAACTACAATTCGTAATTTGGTAATTGGGTCTTCAGATGGAAATACCGTAATTATATAGAATCCCTGACTTGCTTGAGGCCTAGATATGATGGTATTTACCTTATAATTCCAAGGGCCGTGACTACCCGTATATACCGAGAGTATACTGCAGCTCTTTACTGACAGTATATACGAGTAAATCTAAGACTTGAAATTATAAGCGTTAATGCTATCCAGATGATGAATTCGAATGTGGTTGATATGATTTTTAATTTTGTTTGGGAACTAATGAAATTGATTTGGATTCTGATTGAAAAATGATGATTTCTGAAATTTAGTTAAAATGTAATAAGCTGAGCGAAACCACAATGAGGATGAATGGGACGAGTCCCAGTGATAATATTCATAACTGGAATGATAATAATGATTTCAGCAAATCACTATGAGATTAGTGGATTGTGCTGTCAGATTACTATTGTTAACACTTGACCCGTAGATCAAGTTAAGGGATGACAAATTGAGAACTTGCTTAACTGAAATTTCCGTAGAGGAATCTTCAGAAGGGAATTTTTCAGTCTAATGGACCATTATCATGTTAAAGATATGAATGATATGATTTGAATGAATTGTCATTTAATGATGAGTTCTATTTAAGGGGGATAATTATCCCAGTATTCTGTTGGGTTGACCAGAATATAAGGAACCCAGGAAAAAATCGGATTTTAAGAAAAAGAGTTGTCCTCTACCTTGCGAGATGAGGACATCTCGCACTTTTCAAGTGGGGTAGAATGTAAGATTCTCCCCCAGCCTTCGAGGTATACAGGAGTAAGAATCTCCCTTTCTGATCTTATAATTATTCTCTCTCTAAAATAAAAGAAAGATTCTGTTTAAAAAAGGAAGAACCTTTTCCTTGAATACTTCTCAAGAGTCCCACCTGTTTTAAGGATTCAGAACAATGAGTTCAAAAGTGAGAATCGATGTTTTGGATATCAAGGTTTTGGTCTTCATTCGAGTACGGCCCAAAAGAAGTTCTTTATCTCTTGGGAAGGATAAGAAGTTATCTCCCAGATATTGTGGACCAAAGAAAGTAGGTGATTTAGCTTACGAACTTTTTTTATCTCCTCATCTCAAAGTTTTGAATGCCTTCTATAGAAAAATGTGCCAAACCCAAATCATGGAAAGACGGTAAAACTTCAGTGGCAAGTTACCGTTGGCTTCTAAGTTACGCTAGCTCCTTCCTTTATATAAGTCGTAACTTTTACTTATCGTTCACAGTAATCTTACTCCCATCGATCTCTTTTCTTTCTTAATCTCCTTCATGGCTTGGCAACAAGAATTAGTTTTATCCATAATGATTCCTCACCTTCAAGACGCAAGTGAGTCTGTGAAGAAGGATTTTATAGAACAGTATGAGTGCTCACTTTTCCCTCACTTGGGAACTTCTATAGCTCAGACCAAATGGCGGACCTATCAAGACATAACTAGGGTAACACCCTGGGGTCAGCAGCACTTTCGTAACAATGTCCGCTTAGCCATGGTTATTGAAGCTTTGGGTTTGGGTCCCCGATACTACTGCGTCATGAGATCAAGGCATCTTGGGTTTTCTGAGCAAGTCTTCTTACTGGTGTGTTTTCTTCCTCATGAGAAGATATGCCTTTACCCCATTTTTGGCTTGCCTCTCAGAGGTCCTTTTGTTAGATCACCTCATACCACTGAGATAGGTGCGGCAATAACCAACAGAATTATTCCCATAGATGAGTTACCTTATACTTGTGCAGCTTGTGAGTGCTGCTTTTGTGACCATATGATGGACGGGCTTATGGAAGTGTAAAGAGTTCTTCTATCTTTATTGTTAAGTTCCGAGAATGAATAAAGTTTAAATCTTGTTCTTATCTTGCTCTCTTTGAGACTTTTCTTGGTGGTTAATCTTGATTAAAATTTTTGTCTAAGTCTCATATTCGTGCATCTTGCGAAATTACCCCAGTTTGCGAGATGAGGACATCTCGCGTTTTTTAAGTGGGGTAGAATGTAAGATTCCTCCCCCACCTCCTTTTTGATGTCTAGTATCTTCCCCTGTAATCAATCCCTCTTCAGAAATATAAAGACCTTGTTTCTTACTATTTTAACCTAGAGAGAGAAAATATTCTAGAGAGAGAATATTCAGATTTTGAATATTTTTGGATAGAAAAATATCTCTTATAATTAAGATGAATTCCCTTGAAACAGAAATTCAAAAAGAATTTTCCAATGTGCAATTGGAATTAATTGGAAATGTGTATAAAGGACCTTAGCCTAAGGGTCTAGATTTTCAGAAATTTTGGGCCAATAGCATCAATCCATGTGTAGGGAGGAGATAAATCCAATTTGTAAAAGAAGATACCCAAAAATGAGTAAATGCTCACATAAGATGAAGAGTTGAAAATGTACAAGGTTTATTAGTAAAAAAACTATGACACATATGTAAGGAAGAGGAGTTCTTTAAAGGAGGTGCATATTTCACATGCTTGAATGAGTTTTAAACTCATAAAAATTGAGATATTTCATCTCTCCTCTCTCCTCATTCAAGTCTAGTTCCAAAAAGTTAGCTTAACTGACCTAAAAATGGTCAAAAATTGACCAAACTGATTTGGAAAATTCTAGAATCAGTTTGTTTGGTTAGGAGCTCAATTTTTCCTATAAATAGAAGCCTACCCCTTGTTGAAAAATATATAGTGTTTATGCATCGTTACTCTACTCCACCTAAGGAACTGTGAATTCATTAATAATTCACTAGTTTTTGGAGCTTCCCTCTTTCTTCAATCCCCATTGGTGGCTCCATCAACATACTTAACCAATTGATTGGTTGGGGGCCTCTACCGTGAACAAAGAATCAAGCAATTTGTAAGGTAATTAGTGAATTTTGATCATTTTCTATAATTTCTCAATGTTTCTCTCTTCTCAACCCCTCTCAAGCTTGAGAAGCTTAATTAGAATGGTTTTTGAATGTTATTGAAGTTAATTGATGAATGGTAGTGAAGAGTTACATAATTTGATGAATGCTATTGAAGTTAATTGATTAATGATAGTTAAGAATTACATAAATTTCTATTTATGCTTAATTCAAATGGTTTTTATGAAATTTCTCTCTCTCACTCAAGAAATGGTCATACTCATGACCCATTCTCAATCCAAATGAAACTTTTCATAAAGCTTTTCCTTAATCCAAGATTAATCTATACTTGAGGTCAAATTAATGGCTTTTTTCTATGCTTTTAGTTTATGTATTTCATGAATATTGATGATTCAATCCATTATGGATTATTGATCCAATTAGGGATCATTCTAATTAATTCTTAATGATAAGCTTTATCCCTTAGAAAAAATTGAGATTTATCAGTCATAGCAACGGAGCTATGGCAAAAATTTTATAAACATTACGCATAAAATAATTTCATTCAAAGCATGAAAAGAGGACTTCCTACCATATTCTAGGAATTATCATCCTAGATTAATTGAAGATATTCATAGAGAAATTGATTTTTATATTATGCATATTTGATTTTCATGCATAGAGGTATGCATAATAGATTATTATTTTAACATAAAAGTGTTACTTTTATCATAATTAGATTTCATGCATAGAGGTATGCATAAAAGATTATTATTTTAATGTAAAGGTGTTACTTTTAGCACAATTGAATTTCATGCATAGAAGTATGCATAAGAGTTGATTATTTTATTATAAAGTGTTACTTTTATCATATTTGGATTTCATGTATAGAGGTATGCATAAAAGTTGATTATTTTATTATAAAAGTGTGACTTTTATCATATTTGAATTTCATGCATAAAGGTATGCATAAAAGTTGATTATTTTATTATAAAAGTGTTACTTTTATCATATTTGGATTTCATGCATAGATGTATGCATAAAAGGTGATTATTTTATTGTAAAAGTGTTACTTTTATCATAATTGGATTTCATGCATAGAGGTATGCATAAAAGTTGATTATTTTATTATAAAAGTGTTACTTTTATCATATTTGGATTTCATGCATAGATGTATGCATTAAAGGTGATTATTTTATTATAAAAGTGTTACTTTTATCATAATTGGATTTCATACAGAGGTATGCATAAAAGTTGATTATTTTATTATAAAAGTGTGACTTTTTACATAATTGGATTTCGTGCATAAAGGTATGCATAAAAGTTGATTATTTTATTATAAAAGTGTGACTTTTATTATATTTGAATTTCATGCATAAAGGTATGCATAAAAGTTTATTATTTTATTTTAAAACTGTGACTTTTATTATATTTGGATTTCATGCATAGAGGTATGCATAAAAGATATTCTTTTATACTAAAAGTGTGATTTTCATCATAAATGGATTTTATGCATAACTTAGATGCATAAGAGAAATTCTTTTATTCTAAAAGTGTAATTCCTACCAAATTGAATTTATGCATAAGAAGATGCATAAAAGATTGATTTTTACTTTGAAAGTATTAATCTCCTTAAATAGAATTTATGCATAAATAAATGTGTAAAGAAATCTTATATCAAATATAAGAATTCTCTTGTATTCTATAAATAGATATGAGATGTGATAGGATGTGATAAGAGGTGTATAAGATGTGACAAGAGGTGATAAGATGCTTATGAAATAAGTTATGAGGTGATAAGATGAATTAAGATTTGATAAGATGTGTATGGGATGAGGTAAGAAGTGTATGTGATAGGATAAGATGTATATGGGTTGTGATAGGGCGAGAATGGATGTGATGTAAAAGATTAGATGTGAAGGCATATGGGGTTATATGAATGGGAATGTGAAAATGTATGTATGAGGATGTGTGGATGTGGAGATGGGAGGTGGATGTATGTATGAGGATGTGTGGATGTGGAGATGGGAGGTGGATGTGTGGATGTGGAGATGGGAGTGTGGATGTATGAATGTGGAAAGGGATGTATGCATGAAGATGTATATGCATAGATGTGAATGTGGATGTAAATGTGGCTGTATAGATGTGAATGTGGAATGTGGATGTGGATGTATGTATGTATGTGGATGTAGATGTGGATGTATAGATGTGAATGGGAAGGTGAATGTGGATGTAGATGTGGATGTATGGATGTGAATGTGGATGTAGATGTGGCTGTATAGATGTGAATGTGGAATGTGGATGTGGATGTATGTATGTATGTGGATGTAGATGTGGATGTATAGATGTGAATGGGAAGGTGAATGTGGATGTAGATGTGGATGTATGGATGTGAATGTGGATGTAGATGTGGCTGTATAGATGTGAATGTGGAATGTGGATGTGGATGTATGTATGTATGTGGATGTAGATGTGGATGTATAGATGTGAATGGGAATGTGGATGTGGATGTATGTATGTATGTGGATGTGGATGTATGAATGAGGACGTGATAGTGGATGTTTGTATGTGGATGTGGATGTATGGATGTGGATATGGATGTGTATGTATGAATGTGGATATGGGATGTGGATGTATAAATGAGGATGTGAAAATGGAGGTAAGCATGTAGATGTGGATGTATGGATGTGAATGTGGATGTGGATGTGTATGTATGAATGTGGATATGGGATGTGGATGTATAAATGAGGATGTGAAAATGGAGGTAAGCATGTAGATGTGGATGTATGGATGTGAATGTGGATGTGGATGTGGATGTATGGATGTGGATATGGATGTATGGATGTGAATGTGGATGTGGATGTGGATGTATGGATGTGAATGTGGATGTGGATGTGGATGTATGGATGTGAATATATGATATGTGATGTGAAGGAATCTGAAGTGAAGAGATGGAAAATGATGTGATTGGATGAGTACACATATAAATGGAATGTGGAATAAGTAATGTGGATTAATGAGGGATAATGTGGAAAACTGAGAGTTAATATAGAATGTTGGGGAAGCATTTTGACCGTCTTGTGATTAAGGTCGTGGAGACCTAACTGATAAAGTTGCAACTACTGACGGAGAGTCAATGGAGGACGTCTCGCGTAGCAAGGTCGACCGAGGTCTTGACCAGCCTCGGTTCGATTAAAATGGTGAGCTTCCGGTACGGTGGATGAGGGACCAAAGAAGCGGCCTATGAGTGAAGCGCTAGGTCACCTGCGAAGGATCCTAGAGGGTGCTGACCATACGGTGCTCGGGCTCTGGGTCGCCTAGGATACCCACGCGTGCGTCGAGGAAGATATTGGAACAAGGAGTAAGAGTTATTTTCTAAAACCGGACATGGATCTGGTTGATTGACCTTACTGGTCTTCAATGGATGAGTCCATGGCTCTTTTTTTTATAGATCTGTTGGTTGATCTTGCTGATCTTCAATGAGAGTCCATCTTGATTTTTATAAGTGATTATATTGCCGAGTATTATGGGCTAGGAACTATTGAAAAGGCCCCTGAGTGGACAGGTGGTGAGCGTTCTAGTTGCCAATGATGCCATAGATACTCTGATGAAGGAATGATGGAAAATTATGAATCAACCGGATAAAAGGAAGATTGTGATCAGTGGTACTATGGTTTCATTAAAGGATTGTTTTAAAGTTGGCTGATGCTAAGAAAAAGGCAATTTTATATTGGGTGTGAGTGGTGTGGCTAGTTTTATGTTTGCATGAACTTCCGGCTAGGGGGCCTTGGAACTCTTTTCCTTGGTACCCAGGACAAAACCTAACCAAATTCCAAATTGGATCCCATCACTACAGTGGTTGGGCGGTTGGCTAACCCATGGGATTGGATGGGGTTAGGCTGGACTGATGGATCCATAAATCAAGACTCAACTTTTGTTATTACGATAGATAAAGTAAATCCCGGACAGTATTTGTTCTATGGATAGGAATCAATGGCTGTGCCGCTTGAATGGGAAAAAAAGCGTTGATCCCAATGATCCAAGTGCAAGCTTCTTCCTTGATCCGACCAAATATCTTATAGATGTAATTGGATCAGTTTGATCAGAAATGATCTTGTCTACGTTAGAGTAAAAAGTTATCCTGGTGGAATCACCCGTGCTTTCCGGTAAAGGAAGTTTTTCCGGGTTCGGTTTTGGAACAACCGACGGATTAGTCTCTTATCCGGATATCCGTGGGTGAGGCCCCGAGTGTGGGACCCCTGTCCCGCGCGAGAAGTGCTACTTCCGCTGCTAGTACCCCGAATCCGTTGCTCGGTGAGAACAGGGATCTCACAGAAGAGAAACATCTGGGCATGGGGCATACCCATCTTTACCCCTGTAGAGAATTGGTGTGGTGCTCTATGTGCAGATTGAATCACACTACCACTGAATGCCCATAGTTAAGAGCAATGCCACTACTTTATTGTGCACACCGTGTTAGGGAATCATGACACCTCTATGTGCAGATATCCAAGGTTCCAAAGAGTAGCAAAGCTATCGGCACACCTAGAGCTCCATTGGCCTTACCAGCACCACCTGTGCAAATCACTATAGCTGCAGGACAACCAAACTCTTCCTATTTACCTAGGGGGATGTTTTGAGTACATGACACTTCACCTGTTCTACCACCACAAGCTAAAATCAACCAAATATTGATTGAACAGCCATCAAAAGATATGGATAAATTGCATGAAGTAGAACTTAGTGGAGAGTGCTATGATGAGGAAGCTGCAGAGATTGCACCAGATTCTATGCCCTAAAGGAGTCGGTGAATACCAAAATGCTGAAGAGGAGATAAGGAAGCTTGAAGAAGCCAGGGCCCTAGTAGAAGAGTGTCAACGGCTTCACCAAGCCAAGTTAAGGACTAACCGGGTCAGGGATACAATGTATCCAAGAAACAATCTAACAAGGAAAAGGATGTACCTACTCCAATTCCAGAAGAGACGAAAGAGGCATATCAAGGAAACACAATGTCAAGAATGTTTGAGTAAGATGCGTAGGATGAGTCCATCCCTTCATTCCCTAGGGATGGATACAAGACACACACATGGAAGGAACCCTCAATCGCTAGAGAACCCGGAGACATAGGCAACCTCGCTGGCTGTACTGTCCACCTCTGTGTAAATTCCATTGGAACAACTGCTATGCAGTTCACCAACATTATGGGTAGAAATAAAGGAAGAATGGGTAGAAGGTGGACTAAGGCCAGAGCCAACACTACAGAGGATGTTCTGCCACCTCTTGCAAAAAGAATCTTAAAACACACACAAGGGAAAGAACAACCAGAGTCGTCAAGATACCGGTTAATCGATTGGGGTGTTATTACGAAGTGAAGACACTAATGCTACAATCCCAATTCATCATAAGATAACAGGTAGCAGGCAGCGGCTATCCTGGGGGATTAGCATCATCACAAAATTATGTTGGAAAAAGCCCGATCTAAAAAGAGAAGATCTTATTGTTAAAATGGCAGACATTCAAAGCCATGGGGCTTTTAGAGAATGTGAGACTCTTTACGTTTTGTTACCATCATATATTTATAGTAATGGACCTTCTCCACCAGTTAGACTCATATGACGTAATATTGGGAAGACTCTTCATGAGGGAATCTAAATTGGTGCACGATTGGGCATTAGATCATCTGTATGTGTGTAGAGATTCACAAATTCTAAAGATAGATTTGAGAACGTGGAGAGCACACCCCATGGAAGGGTAATTGTTCGGTAATGATTCGGTCACAGCCGAGACCGGACCACATCCGTACAAATATGCCAGCCGATTGTTAAAAATTTCAAAGAGGAAGAGGAAACGAAAATGTATGCATCATTTTCTCCTCCAAATTTCACTGAAAATTGGATTTATGTGCTAGCTACCATAGATGTGATGCGACCCCGAGGAACCCAATATGTGGAATTTGGAACTGTTACCACTACCTCTGTCTATATGGTCAATTGGCAAATTGTTGCTGAGGAATCCCAACAGGAGGTCTCTAGCATAGAAGGGAATGGATCAGAGGGCCGTACGAGTTCCGAGCGCCTTAGAAGATGGCAAAAGCAGAAACAATATATTGCTGGACGAAATGCCCTACTACAAAGAAAACCCACGGATTCTCAGTGGCTAACATACCTCGAAGCCACTAAGGTACACGACGAGTTTTCTAAGGATTGGGGTGAGGAATTGAGTAAGATATCACTTGAAAGGAAACATAAGGAGGAAGTCATTCTTCAAGAACCAATAACACCTAAGCTTACAAAAGCTGGGCACCGAAAACAAAACAAAATTTTCGTAGAAGCTGAGCGGAGGGCATGAAAGTTATGGCTAAAACAGAAAGTGAAAATGAGGATAAACTAGAGTTGCAAGGAGTTTAAGGATTGTTTTGCCTAGAACTACAAAGAGATAAAGGGTGTACCATACGATCCCAATCATGGAAGGATTAAGGCCATCCAAGCAAAAACCATACCAGATGAATCCAAAATATGCAACAATTGTAAAAGAGAAAGTCAATAAACTCGTTCATTGCTGCGGATTTCATCTATGAGATAGAACCTACAGTTGGTTGTCACCAATCGTAATAGTGCCAAAGAAGAATGGAAAACTTAGGGTATATGTCGATCGTAAAAAGGTCAACGTAGCTGCTAGGAAGGACCATTATCCGTTGCCCTATACGGAACATGTTTTGGAGAGAGTAGGTGGTGAATAAGCTTACAGCTTCTTGGATAGATTTTCAAGCTACAATCAGGTGTCTAGAGCACCAGAAGACTAGCATAAGACAACCTTCCATACAATATGGGGGGCGTTTGCTTACAAAGTCATGCCTTTCGGTCTCACCAATGCCCCAGCAACATTCCAACAATTAATGTGCACGGCCTTCAAAGACTACTTGTTGCAGAAGTCGTTGGAGATATTCGTTGATGATTTGTGTGCACACTCTCGATTAGATAGACCATCTGGCTTGCCTAAGGAAGGTGTTTGAGCAATGTAGATTGTATCATATATCCCTGAAGCCTTTAAAGTGCCAATTTTGGGTCAAACACGGTGTGATATTGGGACGACACACTGTCTCTAAGAATGGTATATCCACTCAGGTTGATCTTGGAGCTGCCACCGCCCCCTAATTACAAAGGTGTGCAAAGATTTATGGGCCACATTGGGGGTATTACTGCCGCTTCATAATCTTCTATGTTGAAATCGCCAGGCCATTATATAAGCTACTCATTGTCTTTGAATGGACTGAGGAATGCCAAGAAGCTAATAATAGATTGAAGTAGGCATCGACTACATGCCTATTCTAAGACCACCTACTTGTTGGGACCTTATATTTCATGAGCATATCGATATATCAAACTTTGCTATTAGATGCGTATTGGCACAACCCGGTGAGTATCACTTGTCGGATTCCTAGTAGTCAACCACAAGTCATCACCTTATTATCCAAACGCTAATGGTCAAGCAGAGAGTACAAACAAGATTTTATGTACTATCTTGACAAAAACATTGGAAGCAACAGATGATTGGGAGCATAAGCTAATAGCAGCCTTATGGGCATACCAAACACATCGTATAAGGTGGGGATGGGATACACTCCTTTCCGTCTAGCTTATGGTGTTGAGGCAGTAATGCCTATGGAATACTTAGTTCCAAGCTTAAGAATTGCAGTGCAAGAATGTTTGACGGAAAATGTATTAGCTGAAAGGCTAATCGATTTAGAGAAGCTTGATGAAACAAGACTAATTGCATCGCATGGACTTATGGTTCAACAATAACTTAAAACAAAAAGCACGGTAAATGGGGGCCCCACCCTTTCGAGTACAAATGGAGGGTTACGTCAATGGGAGAAAACTTAAAAATATTTTGGACCACTAATCCAAAAGATTCTCTTGCAAGAACATCTTTTAAAACAACGGCGGGACCTCACAAAGGAAAAAATCCAGCGTGCTCAAGAAGAGGCTAAGGCAAGGGAAGCCAAAGCCAAACAGATACTCTAGAAGAGAATGTTGCACGTGAACCCATATGGCTTCACTAACTCTCCTAGACGAAGATGAATTAAACATTGAGCCAGCGTGACTCAGGTTGGAACTCTCTATGGCTAAATGTCATGCAACGAGCATTGCATTGAGAGATACGAGATTAAGTCATAACTTGATCTCATATGAGACATGGGTAGCCTTAGATAAACCGCACCTTGAAACCACCAATGCACAAGTACGCAGTGTGCACTTGACAACCACAAAAGCTGAGAGATTTTTAAGTGTTAATGTTTCCATCAAAAATAATTCCTTGGTTGGAAAGGTGTTTGTCATGCGCCTGCAGGTTCTATGGAGGAGGAAATGATCCTAGCACGATCTAGGATTTGTGCCAACAACAATTGTAATATCCAATGGGAGAATAGGACATCATTGCTAAACGAGGGAAACAATGTCATTTCCATGCCCTTATGGAGCCCGATAAACACAGGGAAGCAAGCCATGATTGAGGATATAGAAACACCAAGCACGGTGACATCAGCTCATGAAGCAAAAAAGGTATCAAGTCTACACACCTACCTAGAAGTGGCAAGTAACAAGATGAAGGTATCAGATATAATCATTGATTGCCATTGTCGAACAAAGTCCTTGTTACGTCAATGGGAGCAAACTTAAAAATATTTTGGACCACTGATCCAAGAGATTCTCTTGCAAGAACATCTTTTAAAACAACGGAGGGACCTTGCAAAAGAAAAAATCCAGCATGCTGAAGAAGAGGCTGCCTTGGCAAGGGAAGCCAAAGCCAAATAGATATTCTAGAAGAGAATGTTGCACGTGAACCCAAATGGCTTCACTAACTCTCCTAGATGAAGATGAATTAAACATTGAGCCAGCGTGACTCAGGTTGAAACTCTCTATGGCTAAATGTCATGCAACGAGCATTGCATTGATAGTTACGGGATTAAGTCATAACTTGATCTCATATGAGACATGGGTAGTCTTAGATAAACCGCACCTTGAAATCACCAATGCACCAGTACGCAACCAGCAAGGTCAATCAACCAGATCCATACTGGGTTGGAACTCGGAACAAGAAAGTCAGAAAGATGACTGTGGATGAACTTAGTAATGCAATACTGGGAAAATTGAAGATAAAGGATGGAAGATAAACATCTGGGCATGGGGCATACCCATCTTTACCCCCGACCTCTGTCTATATGGTCAATTGGCAAATCGTGATGAGGAATCAGAAGAGGAGGTCTCTAGCATAGAAGTGAATGGATCAGAGGGCCGTACGAGTTCCGAGCACCTTAGAAGATGGCAAAAGCAGAAACAATATATTGTTGACGAAATACCCTACTACAAAGAAAACCCACAGATTCCCAGTGGCTAACATACCTCGAAGCCACTAAGGTACACGACGAGTTTTCTAAGGATTGGGGTGAGGAATTGAGTAAGATATCACTTGAAGGGAAACATAAGGAGGAAGTCATTCTTCAAGAACCAATAACACCTAAGCTTACAAAAGCTGGGCACCGAAAACAAAAAAAAAAATCGTAGAAGCTGAGCGGAGGGCATGAAAGTTATGGCTAAAACAGAAAGTGAAAATGAGGATAAACTAGAGTTGCAAGGAGTTTAAGGATTGTTTTGCCTGGAACTACAAAGAGATGAAGGGTGTACCACCTCAGGTGGTGCAACATACGATCCCAATCATGGAAGGATTAAGGCCATCCAAGCAAAAGCCATACCAGATGAATCCAAAATATGCAACAATTGTAAAAGAGGAAATCAATAAACTCGTTCATTGCTGCGGATTTCATCTATGAGATAGAACCTAAAGTTGGTTGTCACCAATCGTAATGGTGCCAAAGAAGAATGGAAAACTTAGGGCATATGTCGATCGTAAAAAAGTCAATGTAGCTACTAGGAAGGACCATTATCCGTTGCCCTATACGGAACATGTTTTGGAGAGAGTAGGTGGTGAATAAGCTTATAGCTTGTTGGATAGATTTTCAAGCTACAATCAAGTGTCTAAAGCACCAGAAGACTAGCATAAGACAACCTTCCATACAATATGGGGGACATTTGCTTACAAAGTCATGCCTTTTGGTCTCACCAATGCCCCATCAACATTCCAACAATTAATGTGCACGGCCTTCAAAGACTACTTGCAGAAGTCGTCGGAGGTATTCATTGATGATTTGTGTGCACACTCTCGATTAGATAGACCATCTGGCTTGCCTAAGGAAGGTGTTTGAGCGATGTAGATTGTATCATATATCCCTCAAGCCTTTAAAGTGCCAATTTTGGGTCAAACACGGTGTGATATTGGGACACACTGTCTCTAAGAATGGTATATCCACTCAGGTTGATCTTGGAGCTGCCACCGCCCCCTAATTACAAAGGTGTGCAAAGATTTATGGGCCACGTTAGGGGTATTACCGTCGCTTCATAATCTTCTATGTTGAAATCGCCAGGCCATTATATAAGCTGCTCATTGTCTTTGAATGGACTGAGGAATGCCAAGAAGCTAATAATAGATTGAAGTAGGCATCGACTACATGCCAATTCTAAGACCACCTACTTGTTGGGACCTTATATTTCATGAGCATATCGATATATCAAACTTTGCTATTAGATGCGTATTGGCACAACCCGGTGAGTATCACTTGTCGGATTCCTAATAGTCAACCAGAAGTCATCACCTTATTATCCAAACGCTAATGGTCAAGCAGAGAGTACAAACAAGATTTTATGTACTATCTTGACAAAAACATTGCAAACAGATTGGGAGCATAAGCTAATAGCAGCCTTATGGGCATACCAAACACATCGTATAAGGTGGCGATGGGATACACTCCTTTCCATCTAGCTTATGCTGTTGAGGCAGTAATGCCTATGGAATACTTAGTTCCAAGCTTAAGAATTGCAGTGCAAGAATGTTTGACGAAAAATGTATTAGCTGAAAGGCTAATCGATTTAGAGAAGCTTGATGAAACAAGACTAATTGCATCGCATGGACTTATGATTCAACAATAACTTAAAACAAAAAGCACTGTAAATGGGGCCCCCACCCTTTCGAGTATTCGAGATCACACGTCAGGGGTTGGTTAGAATTGAGACAATTAAGGGTGTACAAATGGAGGGTTACGTCAATGGGAGCAAACTTAAAAATATTTTGGACCACTGATCCAAGAGATTCTCTTGCAAGAACATCTTTTAAAACAACGGAGGGACCTCACAAAGGAAAAAATCCAGCATGCTCAAGAAGAGGCTAAGGCAAGGGAAGCCAAAGCCAAACAGATACTCTAGAAGAGAATGTTGCACGTGAACCCATATGGCTTCACTAACTCTCCTAGATGAAGATGAATTAAACATTGAGCCAGCGTGACTCAGGTTGGAACTCTCTATGGCTAAATGTCATGCAACGAGCATTGCATTGAGAGATACGAGATTAAGTCATAACTTGATCTCATATGAGACATGGGTAGCCTTAGATAAACCGCACCTTGAAACCACCAATGCACAAGTACGCAGTGTGCACTTGACAACCACAAAAGCTGAGAGCTTTTTAAGTGTTAATTTTTTCATCAAAAATAATTCCTTGGTTGGAAAGGTGTTTGTCATGCGCCTGCAGGTTCTATGGAGGAGGAAATGATCCTAGGACGATCTAGGATTTGTGCCAACAACAATTGTAATATCCAATGGGAGAATAGGACATCATTGCTAAATGAGGAAAACAATGTCATTTCCATGCCCTTATGGAGCCCGATAAACACAGGGAAGCAAGCCATGATTGAGGATATAGAAACACCAAGCACGGTGACATCAGCTCATGAAGCAAAAAAGGTATCAAGTCTACACACCTACCTAGAAGTCGAAAATAAAAAGATCAAGGTATCAGATATAATCATTGATTGCCATTGTCGAACAAAGTCCTTGATTGTCAAACATTGTCATTTGTTCAAATTATAAAAAAATTAATCATTGATTGCCTCATCCTTGCACAAACCCTGCTCTCTGCAGTTCACTAAAATCATGCATTCATCAAATTTATCACAAGATATTGCCTTGATTCTGGAGAGGAGCTAGAGAGCACAATATAAATGATTATCTGGTATAAGTCTGACCGGCTACTTTGGATGCATGTTGTAAACTGGCAATTCAATATGAAGACAATATGCCGAAATTGCCACAACCAGAAGATGTCAGAACTCAGAACAAGAAAGTCAGAAAGATGACTGTGGATGAACTCAGTAATGCAATACTGGAAAAATTGAAGATAAAGGATGAAAGAGAAACATCTGGGCATGGGGCATACCCATCTTTACCCCCGTAGAGAATTGGTGTGGTGCTCTATGTGCAGATTGAATCACACTACCACTGAATGCCCATAGTTAAGAGCAAGGCCACTAATTTATTGTGCACACCGTGTTAGGGAATCATGACACCTCTATGTGCAGATATCCAAGGTTCCAAAGAGTAGCAAAGCTCCATAGGCCTAACCAGCACCACCTGTGCAAATCATTGTAGCTGCAGGACAACCAAACTCTTCCTATTTACCTAGGGGGATGTTTCGAGTACATGATACTTCACCTGTACCACCACCTTTTCTACCACCACAAGCTAAAATCAACCAAATATTGATTGAACAGCCATCAAAAGATATGGATATGGTGCATGAAGTAGAACTTAGTGGAGAGTGCTATGATGAGAAAGCTGTAGAGATTGCACCAGATGCCCTAAAGGAGTCGGTGAATACCAAAATGCTGAAGAGGAGATAAGGAAGCTTGAAGAAGCCAGGGCCCTAGTAGAAGAGTGTCAACGGCTTCACCAAGCCAAGTTAAGGACTAACCGGGTCAGGGATACAATGTATCCAAGAAACAATCTAACAAGGGAAAGGGAATTGGATGTACCTACTCCAATTCCAGAAGAGACGAAAGAGGCATATCAAGGAAACACAATGTCAAGAATGTTTGAGTAAGATGCGTAGGATGAGTCCATCCCTTCATTCCCTAGGGATGGATACAAGACACACACATGGAAGGAACCCTCAATCGCTAGAGAACCCGGAGACATAGGCAGCCTCGCTGGCCGTACTGTCTACCTCTGTGTAAATTCCATTGGAACAACTGCTATTGCAGTTCACCAACATTATGGGTAGAAATAAAGGAAGAATGGGTAGAAGGTGGACTAAGGCCAGAGCCAACACTACAGAGGATGTTCTGCCACCTCTTGCAAAAAGAATCTTAAAACACACACAAGGGAAAGAACAACCAGAGTCGTCAAGATACCGGTTAATCGATTGGGGTGTTATTACGAAGTGAAGACACTAATGCTACAATCCCAATTCATCATAAGATAACAGGTAGCAGGCAGCGGCTATCCTGGATGTGGGGCGGGGATTAGCATCATCACAAAATTATGTTGGAAAAAACCCGATCTAAAAAGAGAAGATATTATCATTAAAATGGCAGACATTCAAAGCCATGGGGCTTTTAGAGAATGTGAGACTCTTTATGTTTTGTTACCATCATATATTTATAGTAATGGACTTTCTCCGCTAGTTAGACTCATATGATGTAATATTGGGAAGACTCTTCATGAGGGAATCTAAGTTGGTGCACGATTGGGCATTAGATCATATGTATGTGCGTAGGGATTCACAAATTCTAAAGATAGAATTGAGAAGGTGGAGAGCACACCCCATGGAAGGGTAATTGTTCGGTAATGATTCGGTCACAGCCGACCGGACCACATCCGTACAAATATGCCAGCCGACTGTTGAAAATTTCAAAGAGGAAGAGGAAACGAAAATGTATGCATCACTTCCTCCTCCAAATTTCACTGAAAATTGGATGCATGTGCTAGCTACCATAGATGTGATGCGACCCCGAGGAACATAATATGTGGAATTTGGAACTGTTCCCACTACCTCTGTCTATATGGTCAATTGGCAAATCGTTGAGATGAGGAATCAGAAGAGGAGGTAGGTCTCTAGCATAGAAGGGAATGGATCAGAGGGCCGTACGAGTTCCGAGCGCCTTAGAAGATGGCAAAAGCAGAAACAATATATTGCTGGACGAAATGCTCTACTACAAAGAAAACCCACGGATTCCCAGTGGCTAACATACCTCAAAGCCACTAAGGTACACGACGAGTTTTCTAAGGATTGGGGTGAGGAATTGAGTAAGATATCACTTGAAAGGAAACATAAGGAGGAAGTCATTCTTCAAGAACTAATAACGCCTAAGCTTACAAAAGCTGGGCACCAAAAACAAAACAAAATTTTCGTAGAAGCTGAGTAGAGGGCATGAAAGTTATGGCTAAAACAAAAAGTGAAAATGAGGATAAACTAGAGTTGCAAGGAGTTTAAGGATTGTTTTGCCTGGAACTACAAAGAGATGAAGGGTGACCACCTGAGGTGGTGCAACATACGATCCCAATCATGGAAGGATTAAGGCCATCCAAACAAAAACCATACCAGATGAATCCAAAATATGCAACAATTGTAAAAGAGGAAATCAATAAACTCGTTCATTGCTGCGGATTTCATCTATGAGATAGAACCTAAAGTTGGTTGTCACCAATCGTAATGGTGCCAAAGAAGAATGGAAAACTTAGGGTATATGTCGATCGTAAAAAGGTCAACGTAGCTACTAGTAGGAAGGACCATTATCCGTTGCCCTATACGGAATATGTTTTGGAGAGAGTAGGTGGTGAATAAGCTTACAGCTTCTTAAATAGATTTTCAAGCTACAATCAGGTGTCTAGAGCACCAGAAGACTAGCATAAGACAACCTTCCATACAATATGGGGGACGTTTTCTTACAAAGGCATGCCTTTCGGTCTCACCAATGCCCCAGCAACATTCCAACAATTAATGTGCACGGCCTTCAAAGACTACTTGCAGAAGTCGTCGGAGGTATTCGTTGATGATTTGTGTGCACACTCTCGATTAGATAGACCATGTGGCTTGCCTAAGGAAGGTGTTTGAGCGATGTAGATTGTATCATATATCCCTCAAGCCTTTAAAGCGCCAATTTTGGGTCAAACACGGTGTGATATTGGGACGACACACTGTCTCTAAGAATGGTATATCCACTCAGGTTGATCTTGGAGCTGCCACCGCCCCCTAATTACAAAGGTGTGCAAAGATTTATGGGCCACGTTGGGGGTATTACCGCCGCTTCATAATCTTCTATGTTGAAATCGCCAGGCCATTATATAAGCTGCTCATTGTCTTTGAATGGACTGAGGAATGCCAAGAAGCTAATAATAGATTGAAGTAGGCATCGGCTAGCACGCCAATTCTAAGACCACCTACTTGTTGGGACCTTATATTTCATGAGCATATCGATATATCAAACTTTGCTATTAGATGCGTATTGGCACAACCCGGTGAGTATCACCTGTTAAATTCCTAGTAGTCAACCAGAAGTCATCACCTTATTATCCAAACGCTAATGGTCAAGCAGAGAGTACAAACAAGATTTTATGTACTATCTTGACAAAAACATGGAAGCAAGTCAAACAGATTGGGAGTATAAGCTAATAGCAGCCTTATGGGCATACCAAACACATCGTATAAGGTGGCGATGGGATACACTCCTTTCCATCTAGCTTATGGTGTTGAGGCAGTAATTCCTATGGAATACTTAGTTCCAAGCTTAAGAATTGCAGTGCAAGAATGTTTGACGAAAAATGTATTAGCTGAAAGGCTAATCGATTTAGAGAAGCTTGATGAAACAAGACTAATTGCATCACGCATGGACTTATGGTTCAACAATAACTTAAAACAAAAAGCAGTGTAAATGGGAGCCCCACCCTTTCGAGTGTTCGAGATCACACGTCAGGGGTCGATTAGAATTGAGATAATTAAGGGCGTACAAATGGAGGGTTACGTCAATGGGAGCAAACTTAAAAATATTTTGGACCACTGATCCAAGAGATTCTCTTGCAAGAACATCTTTTAAAACAACAGAGGGACCTTGCAAAAGAAAAAATCCAGCATGCTCAAGAAGAGGCTGCCTTGGCAAGGGATGCCAAAGCCAAACATATACTCTAGAAGAGAATGTTGCACGTGAACCCATATGGCTTCACTCTCTCCTAGATGAAGATGAATTAAACATTGAGCCAGCATGACTCAGGTTGAAACTCTCTATGGCTAAATGTCATGCAATGAGCATTGCATTGATAGATACGGGATTAAGTCATAACTTGATCTCATATGAGACATGGGTAGCCTTAGATAAACCGCACCTTGAAACCACCAATGCACAAGTACGTAGTGTGCACTTGACAACCACAAAAGCTGAGAGATTTTTAAGTGTTAATGTTTCCATCAAAAATAATTCCTTGGTTGTTGGAAAGGTGTTTGTCATGCGCCTGCAGGTTCTATGGAGGAGGAAATGATCCTAGGATGATCTAGGATTTGTGCCAACAATTGTAATATCCAATGGGAGAATAGGACATCATTGCTAAACGAGGGAAACAATGTCATTTCCATGCCCTTATGGAGCCCGATAAACAGAGGGAAGCAAGCCATGATTGAGGATATAGAAACACCAAGCACGGTGACGTCAGCTCATGAAGCAAAAAAGGTATCAAGTCTACAATCCCTACGCAAAAAGCAACCCAAGTCACAGGGTACACAACAGTGGGTTCCTAAGGGTCAACTTGGAAACCCCCTCTACAAGGATGAGAAGGGCGTCAATAAGGAATCAACAAGAAAGGTTCAAAATGGAGACAAGGGACATAAATGGTCTTCACAGGTAAGTTGGCGGTACTCCAAACAAAACAACACTCCACAAAGAATTTGTAAGCAATGGGTTCAAAAGGGCTTTATAATGGCACAAGGTTATTACCAAGGCAATACAACAGTATGGATGCCCAAACTCCACCTGGTAGCCACCGTTGCGAACACCTCCGAATACAAAGAAAAGGGCAATAAGGGCATTCAGAACCAGCTCCCAACTAAAACCAATGCTAGGAGCGTACAAACACTGATGTGGAAGAAGAAGCCAACCCAAAAAGATGGGTTAAATATAACAAAACCAATACCTGTAACCACCTCGATCAACGAGCTGGACAAGGACAACATTGAAAGGAGGAAAAAGAAGGTGCAACAAATAGACATTGATACAACCCCCAATCCACAGGACTCAATAGAAACTCTGTTCAGTTGGGTGGAGGGAAGAATCAAGCACTCTCACACGGAGTTAAAATGCCTTCAACAACACCTACCTAGAAGTGGCAAATAAAAAGATGAAGGTATCAGATATAATCATTGATTGCCATTGTCGAACAAAGTCCTTGATTGTCAAACATTGTCATTTGTTCAAATTACCAAAAAAAAATCATTGATTGCCTCATCCTTGCACAAACCCTGCTCTGCAGTTCACTAAAATCATGCATTCATCAAATTTATCACAAGATATTGCCTTGCTTCTGGAGAGGAGTTAGAGAGCACAATATAGAGAAAAAATATTTTAGAGAGAGAATATTCAGATTTTGAATATTTTTGGATAGAAAAATATCTCATCTTATTAAAATAAGTTCCCCTGAAACAGAAATTCAAAACAGAATTTTTTAATGTGCAATTGGAATTAATTGGAAATAGGTATAAAGAACCTTAGTCTAAGGGTCTAGATTTTTAAAAAATTTTGGATTATGGTCCAATTAAGGTTCCTATGGGCCAATAGCATCAATCCATGTGTAGGGAGGAGATAAATCCAATTTGTAAAAGAAGATACCCAAAAATGAGTAAATGCTCACATAAGATGAAGAGTTGAAAATGTACAAGGTTTATTAGTAAAAAACTATGAGCAATAAAATTTTGACACATATGTAAGGAAGGAGAGTTCTTTAAAGAAGGTGCATATTTCACATAAGATGAAGAGTTGAAAATGTACAAGGTTTATTAGTAAAAAAACTATGAGCAATAAAATTTTGACACATATGTAAGGAAGGGGAGTTCTTTAAAGAAGGTGCATAATTCACATAAGAAGGTGCATAATTCACATAAGAAGGGGAGTTCTTTAAAGAAGGTGCATAATTCACATAAGATGAAGAGTTGAAAATGTACAAGGTTGTATAGATGTAGATGTGGATGTAGAGGTGGATGTATGCATGTAGATGTAGATGTATAGATGTGGATGTGAATGTGGAGGTGGATGTATGCATGTAGATGTAGATGTATGGAGGTGAATGTGAATGTGGATGTGGATGTATGCATAGAGATGTAGATGTATGCATGTAGATGTGAATGTACCATATAGATGTGGATGTATGGATGTGAATATACGATATGTGATGTGAGCGAATCTGAAGTGATGAGATGGAAATGATGTGATGGGATGAGTATACATATAAATGGAATATGGAATAAGTAATGTAGATTGATGAGGGATAATGTGAAAAAATGAAAGTTAAAATAGAAATTGTATTGTAAACTGTTTGTAAATGCTGTTTGTAAATGATTGTTTTATGTCAAGAATGCTGGGGGAGCATTTTACATGCATACATCCACATCTCCATACATACATCCACCTCCACATTCACATCCACATCTATACATCTACATCTACATGCATACATCCACCTCCACATCTACATCCACATCTACATCTACATGCATACATCCACCTCCACATCCACATCTACAACTATACATCTACATCTACATGCATACATCCACATCTCCATTCACATCTACATCTACATGCATCCATCCACCTCCACATCCACATCTATACATCTACATCTACATGCATACATCCACCTCCACCTCCACATCTACATCTACATGCATACATCCATCTCCACATCCACATCTACATCTATACATCTACATCTACATGCATACATCCACATCTCCATTCACATCTACATCTATACATCTACATCTACATGCATCCATCCACCTCCACATCCACATCTACATCTATACATCTACATCTACATGCATACATCCACATCTCCATTCACATCTACATCTATACATCTACATCTACATGCATCCATCCACCTCCACATCCACATCTACATCTACATGCATACATCCACATCTCCATTCACATCTACATCTATACATCTACATCTACATGCATCCATCCACCTCCACATCCACATCTACATCTACATGCATACATCCACATCTCCATTCACATCTACATCTATACATCTACATCTACATGCATCCATCCACCTCCACATCCACATCTACATCTACATGCATACATCCACATCTCCATTCACATCTACATCTATACATCTACATCTACATGCATCCATCCACATCTCCATTTACATCCTCATCTATACATCTACTTCTACATGCATACATCCACATCTCCATGCATACATCCACCTCCACATTCACATCCACATCTATACATCTACATCTACATGCATACATCCACCTCCATATCTACATCCACATCTACATCTACATGCATACATCCACATCTACAACTATACCTCTACATCTACATGCATACATCCACATCTCCATTCACATCTACATCTATACATCTACATCTACATGCATCCATCCACCTCCACATCCACATCTACATCTATACATACATACATCCACATCTCCATTCACATCTACATCTATACATCTACATCTACATGCATCCATCCACCTCCACATCCATACATAAAGTAGATGTATAGATGAGGATGTAAATGGAGATGTGGATGGATGCATGTAGATGTAGATGTATAGATGTAGATGTGAATGGAGATGTGGATGTATGCATGTAGATGTAGATGTATAGATGTAGATGTGGATGTGGAGGTGGATGTATGCATGTAGATGTAGATGTGGATGTAGATGTAGATGTGGAGGTGGAGGTGGATGTATGCATGTAGATGTAGATGTATAGATGTGGATGTGAATGTGGAGGTGGATGTATGCATGTAGATGTAGATGTATGGAGTTGAATGTGAATGTAGATGTGGATGTATGCATAGGGATGTGGATGTATGCATGTAGATGTGAATGTACGCATATAGATGTGGATGTATGGATGTGAATGTGCATGTAGATGCGGATGTATGGATGTGGATGCATGAATGTGCATGTAGATGTGGATGTGAAAATAGATGTATGGATGTATGGATATGAATATATGATATGTGATGTGAAGGAATCTGAAGTGATGAGATGGAAAATGATGTGATGGGATGAGTATATATATAAATGGAATATGGAATAAGTAATGTAGATTGATGTGGAATAATGTGGAAAAATGAAAAGTTAAAATAGAAATTGTATTGTAAACTGTTTGTAAATGCTATTTGTAAATGACTGTTTTATGTCAAGAATCCTGGGGGAGCATTTTGACCATCTTGTGATTAAGGTCGTGGAGACCTAACTGATAAAGTTGCAACTGCTGACGGAGAGTCAATGAAGGACGTCTCGCGTAGCAAGGTTGGCCGAGGTCTTGACCAGCCTCGGTGCGATTAAAATGGTGAGCTTCCGGTACGGTGGATGAGGGGCCAAGGAAGCGGCCTATGAGTGAAGCGCTAGGTCACCTGCGAAGGATCCTAGAGGGTGCTGACCATACGGTGCTCGGGCTCTAGGTCGCCTAGGATACCCACGCGTGCGTCGAGGAAGATATTGGAACAGAGTTGGAGTTGTTTTCTGAAATCGGGCATGGATCTGGTTGATTGACCTTGCTGGTCTTCAATGGATGAGTCCATGGCTCTTTATATGGATCTGTTGGTTGATCTTGCTGATTTTCAACGAGAGTCCATCTTGATAAGTGATTATATTACCGAGTATTATGGGCTAGGGATTAGGAAACGGCCCTTGAGTGGACAGGTGGTGAGCGTCCTAGTTGCCAATGATGCCATAGATACTCTGATGACGGAATGATGAGAAAATTAAGAATCAACTGGATAAATTGGAAGATGGTGATCAGTGATACTATGGTTTTATTAAAGGATTGTTTTAAACTGGTTGAAACTGTGAAAAGGCAATTTCATATTGGGTGTGTGAGTGGTGTGACTAGTTTTATTTTTGCATGAACATCCGGCTACTAGGGGGCCTTGGAACTCTTTTCCTTGGTACCCGGGACAAAACCTAACCAAGTTATTAATTGGATCCCATCACTACAGTGGTTGGGCGGTTGGCTAACCCATGGGATCGGATGGGGTTAGGCTGGACTGATGGATCCGTAAATCGAGACTCAAACTTTTGTTTTTACGATAGATAAAATAAATCCCGGACAATGGATAGGAATCAACGGCTGTGCCTCTTGAATGGGGAAAAAAGCGTTGATCCCAATGATCCAAGTGCAAGTTTCTCCCTTGATCTGACCAAGTATCTTATAGATGTAATTGGATCAGCTCGATCAGAAATGATCTTGACTACGTTAGAGTAAAAAGTTATCCTGGTGGAATCGCCCATGCTTTCCGGTAAAGGAAGTTTTTTCGGGTTCGGTTTTGGAACAACCGACCGATTAGTCTCTTATCCGGATATCCATGGGTGAGGCCTCGAATGTGGGACCCCTGTCCCGCGCGAGAAGTGCTACTTCCACTGCTAGTATCCCGAATCTGTTGCTCGGTTGGAACAGGGATCTTACAAAGCTTCTCTAAATCAATTAGCCTTTCAGCTAATACATTTTTCGTCAAACATTCTTGCACTGCAATTCTTAAGCTTGGAACTAAGTATTCCATAGGCATTACTGCCTCAAAACCATAAGCTAGACGGAAAGGAGTGTATCCCATCGCCACCTTATACGATGTGTTTGGTATGCCCATAAGGCTGCTATTAGCTTATGCTCCCAATTGGTTTGACTTGCTTCCAATGTTTTTGTCAAGATAGTACATAAAATCTTGTTTGTACTCTCTGCTTGACCATTAGCGTTTGGATAATAAGGTGATGACTTCTGGTTGACTACTAGGAATCCGACAAGTGATACTCACCGGGTTGTGCCAATACGCATCTAATAGCAAAGTTTGATATATCGATATGCTCATGAAATATAAGGTCCCAACAAGTAGGTGGTCTTAGAATTGGCGTGCTAGTAGCCGATGCCTACTTCAATTTATTATTAGCTTCTTGGCATTGCTCAGTCCATTCAAAGACAATGAGCAGCTTATATAATGGCCTGGCGATTTCAACATAGAAGATTATGAAGCAACGGAAATACCCCAACGTGGCCCATAAATCTTTGCACACCTTTGTAATTAGGGGGCGGTGGCAGCTCCAAGATCAACCTGAGTGGATATACCATTCTTAGAGACAGTGTGTCCTAATATCACACCGTGTTTGACCCAAAATGGGCACTTTAAAGGCTTGAGGGATATATAATACAATCTACATCGCTCAAACACCTTCCTTAGGCAAGCCAGATGGTCTATCTGATCGAGAGTGTGCACACAAATCATCAACGAATACCTCCGACGACTTCTGCAAGTAGTCTTTGAAGGCCGTGCACATTAATTGTTGGAATGTTGCTGGGGCATTGGTGAGACCGAAAGGCATGACTTTGTAAGCAAACGTCCCCCATATTGTATTGAAAGTTGTCTTATGCTAGTCTTCTGGTGCTCTAGACACCTGATTGTAGCTTGAAGATCTATTTAAGAAGCTGTAAGCTTATTCACCACCTATTCTCTCCAAAACATGTTCCGTATAGGACAACGGATAATGGTCCTTCCTAGTAGCTACGTTGACCTTTTTACGATCGACATATACCCTAAGTTTTCCATTCTTCTTTGGCACCATTACGATTGGTGACAACCAACTGTAGGTTCTAACTCATAGATGAAATCCGCAGCAATGAACGAGTTTATTGATTTCCTCTTTTACAATTGTTGCATATTTTGGATTCATCTGGTATGGTTTTTGCTTGGATGGCCTTAATCCTTCCATGATTGGGATCGTATGTTGCACCACCTCAGGTGGTACACCCTTCATCTCTTTGTAGTTCCAGGCAAAACAATCCTTAACTCCTTGCAACTCTAGTTTATACTCATTTTCACTTTCTGTTTTAGCCATAACTTTCATGCCCTCTACTTTGCTTCTACAAAAATTTTGTTTTGTTTTTGGTGTCCAGCTTTTGTAAGCTTAGGCGTTATTGGTTCTTGAAAAATGACTTCCTCCTTATGTTTCCCTTCAAGTGATATCTTACTCAATTCCTCACCCCAATCCTTAGAAAACTCATCGTGTACCTTAGTGGCTTCGAGGTATGTTAGCCACTGGGAATCTGTGGGTCTTCTTTGTAGTAGGGGATTTCGTCCAGCAATATATTGTTTCTGCTTTTGCCATCTTCTAGGGCGCTCGGAACTCGTACGGCCCTCTGATCCATTCCCTTCTATGCTAGAGACCTCCTCTTCTGATTCCTCATCAACGATTTGTCAATTGACCATATAGACAGAGGTAGTGGGAACAATTCCAAATTCCACATATTGGGTTCCTTGGGGTTGCATCACATCTATGGTAGCTAGCTAGCACATGCATCCAATTTTTAGTGAAATTTGGAGGAGGAAGTGATGCATGCATTTTCGTTTCCTCTTCCTCTTTGAAATTTTCAACAGTCGGCTGGCATATTTGTACGGAAGTGGTCCGATCGGCTGTAACCGAATCATTATCGAACAATTACCCTTCCATGGAGTGTGCTCTCCACCTTCTCAAATCTATCTTTAGAATTTGTGAATCCCTATGCACATACAGATGATCGAATGCCCAATCGTGCACCAATTTAGATTCCCTCATGAAGAGTCTTCCCAATATTACGTCATATGAGTCTAGTTGGTGGAGAAAGTCCATTACTATAAATATATGATGGTAACAAAACGTAAAGAGTCTCACATTCTCTAAGAGCCCCATGGCTTTGAAGATGTTCTATCTACCATTTTAACGATAAGATGCTAATCCCAACATAATTTTGTGATGATGCTAATCCCCGCCCCACATCCAGGATAGCCGCTGCCTGCTACCTGTTATCTTATGATGAATTGGGATTGTAGCATTAGTGTCTTCACTTCGTAATAACACCCCAATCGATTAACCGATATCTTGACGACTCTGGTTGTTCTTTCCCTTGTGTGTGTTTTAAGATTCTTTTTGCAAGAGGTGGCAAAACATCCTCTGTAGTGTTGGCTGGCCTTAGTCCACCTTCTACCCATTCCTTTATTTCTACCCATAATGTTGGTGAACTGCATAGCAGTCGTTCCAATCAAATTTACACAGAGGTGGACAGTACGGCCAGCGAGACTGCCTATGTCTCCGGGTTCTCTAGCGATTGAGGGTTCCTTCCATGTGTGTGTCTTGTATCCATCCCTAGGGAATGAATGGATGGACTCATCCTACGCATCTTACTCAAACATTCTTGACATTGTGTTTCCTTGATATGCCTCTTTCGTCTCTTCTGGAATTGGAGTAGGTACATCCAATTCCCTTTCCCTTGTTAGATTGTTTCTTGGATACATTGTATCCCTGACCCGGTAAGTCCTTAACTTGGCTTGGTGAAGCCGTTGACACTCTTCTACTAGGGCCCTGGCTTCTTCAAGCTTCCTTATCTCCTCTTCAGCATTTTGGTATTCACCGACTCCTTTAGGGCATAGAATCTGGTGCAATCTCTACAGCTTCCTCATCATAGCACTCTCCACTAAGTTCTACTTCATGCACCATATCCATATCTTTTGATGGCTGTTCAATCAATATTTGGTTGATTTTAGCTTGTGGTGGTAGAACAGGTGAAGTGTCATGTACCCGCAACATCCCCCTAGGTAAATAGGAAGAGTTTGGTTGTCCTACAGCTACAGTGATTTGCACAGGTGGTGCTGGTAAGGCCAATGGAGCTCTAGGTGTGCCGATAGCTTTGCTACTCTTTGGAACCTTGGAAATCTGCACATAGAGGTGTCATCATTTCCTAACACGGTGTGCACAATAAAGTAGTGGCATAGCTCTTAACTATGGGCATTCAGTGGTAGTGTGATTCAATCTGCACATAGAGCACCACACCATTTTGCTATAGGGGTAAAGATGGGTATGCCCCATGCCCAGATGTTTCTCTTCAATCCTTTATCTTCAATTTCTCCATTATTGCATTTTTGATTTCATCCACAGTCATCTTTCCGATTTTCTTGCTCCGAGTTCCAATCTCTTGGTGACTCAAAGAAGATATTCTGACATCTTTTGATTGTGGCATTTTTGGCATATTGTCTTCATATTGAATTGCCAGTTTACAATATGCATCCAAAGTAGCTGGTCGGACTTGTACCAGATAATCATTTATATTGTGGTCTCTAACTCCTCTCCAGAAGCAAGGCAATATCTTGTGATAAATTTGATGAATGCATGATTTTAGTGAACTGCAGAGCAGGGTTTGTGCAAGGATGAGGCAATCAAGATTAATTTTTTTGTAATTTGAACAAATGACAATGTTTGACAATCAAGGACTTTGTTCAACAATGGCAATCAATGATTATGTCTGATACCTTCATCTTTTTATTTGCCACTTCTAGGTAGGTGTGTAGACTTGATACCTTTTTTGCTTCATGAGCTGATGCCACCGTGCTTGGTGTTTCTATATCCTCAATCATGGCTTGCTTCCCTGTGTTTATCGGGCTCCATAAGGGCATGGAAATGACATAGTTTCCCTCGTTTAGCAATGATGTCCTATTCTCCCATTGGATATTACAATTGTTGGCACAAATCCTAGGTCGTCCTAGGATCATTTCCTCCTCCATAGAACCTGCAGGCGCATGACAAACACCTTTCCAACCAAGGAATTATTTTTGATGGAAACATTAACACTTAAAAATCTCTCAGATTTTGTGGTTGTCAAGTGCACACTGTGTACTTGTGCATTGGTGGTTTCAAGGTGCAGTTTATCTAAGGCTACCCATATCTCATGTGAGATCAAGTTATGACTTAATCCCGTATCTATCAATGCAATGCTCGTTGCATGACATTTAGCCATAGAGAGTTCCAACCTGAGTCGCGCTGGCTCAATGTTTAATTCATCTTCATCTAGGAGAATTAGCAAATCCATATGGGTTCACGTGCAACATTCTTTTCTAGAGTATCTGTTTGGCTTTGGCTTCCCTTGCCAAGGCAGCCTCTTCTTGAGCATGCTGGATTTTTTCTTTTGCAAGGTCCCTCTGTTTTAAAAGATGTTCTTGCAAGAGAATCTCTTGGATCAATGGTCCAAAATATTTTTAAGTTTGCTCCCATTGACGTAACCCTCCATTTGTATGCCCTTAATTGTCTCAATTCTAACCGACCCCTGACGTGTGATCTCGAACACTCGAAAGGGTGGGGCCCCCATTGACATTGCTTTTCGTTTTAAGTTATTGTTGAACCATAAGTCCATGCGATGCAATTAGCCTTGTTTCATCAAGCTTCTCTAAATCGATTAGCCTTTCTGCTAATACATTTTCCATCAAACATTCTTACACTGCAATTCTTAAGCTTGGAACTAAGTATTCCATAGGCATTACTGCCTCAACACCATAAGCTAGACGGAAAGGAGTGTATCCCATCGCCACCTTATACGATGTGTTTGGTATGCCCACCCATAAGGCTGCTATTATCTTCTGCTCCCAATCTCTCTGCTTGACCATTAGCGTTTGGATAATAAGGTGATGACTTCTAGTTGACTACTAGGAATCCGACAAGTGATACTCACCGGGTTGTGCCAATACGCATCTAATAGCAAAGTTTGATATATCGATATGCTCATGAAATATAAGGTCCCAACAAGTAGGTGGTCTTAGAATTGGCGTGCTAGCCAATGCCTACTTCAATCTATTATTAGCTTCTTGGCATTCCTCGGTCCATTCAAAGACAATGAGCAGCTTATATAATGGCCTGGCGATTTCAACATAGAAGATTATGAAGCGGCGGTAATACCCCCAACGTGGCCCATAAATCTTTGCACACCTTTGTAATTAGGGGACGGTGGTAGCTCCAAGATCAACCTGAGTGGATATACCATTCTTAGAGACAATGTGTCCTAATATCACATCATGTTTGACCCAAAATTGACACTTTAAAGGCTTGAGGGATATATGATACAATCTACATCGCTCAAACACCTTCCTTAGGCAAGCCATATGGTCTATCTAATCGAGAGTGTGCACACAAATCATCAACCAATACCTCCCACGACTTCTGCAAGTAGTCTTTGAAGGCTGTGCACATTAATTGTTGGAATGTTGTTGGGGCATTGGTGAGATCGAAAGGCATGACTTTGTAAGCAAACGTCTCCCATATTGTATGGAAGGTTGTCTTATGCTAGTCTTCTGGTGCTCTAGACACCTGATTGTAGCTTTAAATCTATTTAAGAAGCTGTAAGCTTATTCACCACCTACTCTCTCCAAACCATGTTTCGTATAGGGCAACAGATAATGGTCCTTCCTAGTAGCTACGTTGACCTTTTTACGATCGACATATACCCTAAGTTTTCCATTCTTCTTTGGCACCATTACGATTGGTGACAACCAATTGTAGGTTCTATCTCATAGATGAAATCCGCAGCAATGAACGAGTTTATTGATTTCCTCTTTTACAATTGTTGCATATTTTGGATTCATCTGGTATGGTTTTTGCTTGGATGGCCTTAATCCTTCCATGATTGGGATCGTATGTTGCACCACCTCAGGTGGTACACCCTTCATCTCTTTGTAGTTTGAGGCAAAACAATCCTTAAACTCCTTGCAACTCTAGTTTATCCTCATTTTCACTTTCTGTTTTAGCCGTAACTTTCATGCCCTCTGCTCAGCTTCTACAAAAATTTTGTTTTGTTTTCAGTGCCCAGCTTTTGTAAGCTTAGGCGTTATTGGTTCTTGAAGAATGACTTCCTCCTTATGTTTCCCTTCAAGTGATATCTTACTCAATTCCTCACCCCAATCCTTAGAAAACTCGTCGTGTACCTTAGTGGCTTCGAGGTATGTTAGCCACTGGGAATCGGTGGGTTTTCTTTGTAGTAGGGGATTTCGTCCAGCAATATATTGTTTCTGCTTTTGCCATCTTCTAAAGCGCTCGGAACTCGTACGGCCCTCTGATCCATTCCCTTCTATGATAGAGACCTCCTCTTCTGATTCCTCATCAACGATTTGCCAATCGACCTTATAGACAGAGGTAGATTCCACATATTGGGTTCCTCGGGGTTGTATCACATCTATGGTAGCTAGCTAGCACATGCAATTTTCAATGAAATTTGGAGGAGGAAGTGATGCATGCACATGCAATAAAGTAGTGGCATTGCTCTTAACTATGGGCATTCAGTGGTAGTGTGATTCAATCTGCACTTAGAGCACCACACCAATTCTCTACGAGGGTAAAGATGGGTATGCCCCATGCCCACATTTTTCTCTTCCATCCTTTATCTTCAATTTTTCCAGTATTGCATTACAGAGTTCATCCACAGTCATCTTTCCGACTTTCTTGTTTCGAGTTCTGACATCTTCTGGTTGTCGCAATTTTGGCATATTGTCTTCATATTGAATTGCCAGTTTACAACATGCTTTCAAAGTAGCCGGTCGGACTTATACCAGATAATCATTTATACTGTGGTCTCTAACTCCTCTCCAGAAGCAAGGCAATATCTTGTGATAAATTTGATGAATGCATGATTTTAGTGAACTGCAAAGCAGGGTTTGTGCAAGGATGAGGCAATCAATGATTAATTTTTTTTGTAATTTGAACAAATGACAATGTTTGACAATCAAGGACTTTGTTCGACAATGGCAATCAATGATTATATCTGATACCTTCATCTTTTTATTTGCCACTTCTAGGTAGGTGTGTAGACTTGATACCTTTTTTGCTTCATGAGCTGATGTCACCGTGCTTGGTGTTTCTATATCCTCAATCATGGCTTGCTTCCCTATGTTTATCGGGCTCCATAAGGGGATGGAAATGACATTGTTTCCCTCGTTTAGCAATGATGTCCTATTCTCCCATTGGATATTACAATTGTAGGCACAAATCCTAGATCGTCCTAGGATCATTTCCTCCTCCATAGAACCTGCAGGCGCATAACAAACACCTTTCCAACCAAGGAATTATTTTTAATGGAAACATTAACACTTAAAAATCTCTCAGCTTTTGTGGTTGTCAAGTGCACACTGCGTACTTGTGCATTGGTGGTTTCAAGGTGCGGTTTATCTAAGGCTACCCATGTCTCATATGAGATCAAGTTATGTTTTAATCCCGTATCTATCAATGCAATGCTCGTTGCATGACATTTAGCCATAGAGAGTTCCAACCTGAGTCACGCTAGCTCAATGTTTAATTCATCTTCGTCTAGGAGAGTTAGTGAAGCCCTATGCGTTCACCTGCAACATTCTCTTCTAGAGTATCTGTTTGGCTTTGGCTTCCCTTGCCTTAGCCTCTTCTTGAGCATGCTGGATTTTTTCTTTTGCGAGGTCCCTCCGTTGTTTTAAAAGATGTTCTTGCAAGAGAATCTCTTGGATCAGTGGTCCAAAATATTTTTAAGTTTGCTCCCATTGATGTAACCCTCTATTTGTACGCCCTTAATTGTCTCAATTCTAACCGACCCCTGACGTGTGATCTCGAACACTCGAAAGGGTGGGGGCCCCATTTACAGTGCTTTTTGTTTTAAGTTATTGTTGAACCATAAGTCCATGCGATGCAATTAGTCTTGTTTCATCAAGCTTCTCTAAATCGATTAGCCGTTCAACTAATACATTTTCCGTCAAACATTCTTGCACTGCAACTCTTAAGCTTGGAACTAAGTATTCCATAGGCATTACTACCTCAACACCATAAGCTAGACGGAAAGGAGTGTATCCCATCGCCACCTTATACGATGTGTTTGGTATGCCCATAAGGCTGCTATTAGCTTATGCTCCCAATCTGTTTGCAATGTTTTTGTCAAGATAGTACATAAAATCTTGTTTGTACTCTCTGCTTGACCATTAGCGTTTGGATAATAAGGTGATGACTTCTGGTTGACTACTAGGAATCCGACAAGTGATACTCACCGGGTTGTGCCAATACGCATCTAATAGCAAAGTTTGATATATCGATATGCTCATGAAATATAAGGTCCCAACAAGTAGGTGGTCTTAGAATTGGCGTGCTAGTCGATGCCTACTTCAATCTATTATTAGCTTCTTGGCATTCCTCAGTCCATTCAAAGACAATGAGCAGCTTATATAATGGCCTGGTGATTTCAACATAGAAGATTATGAAGCGGCGGTAATACCCCCAACGTGGCCCATAAATCTTTGCACACCTTTATAATTAGGGCGGTGACAACTCCAAGATCAACCTGAGTGGATATACCATTCTTAGAGACAGTGTGTCCCAATATCACACCGTGTTTGACCCAAAATTGGCACTTTAAAGGCTTGAGGGATATATGATACAATCTACATCGCTCAAACACCTTCCTTAGGCAAGCCAGATGGTCTATCTAATCGAGAGTGTGCACACAAATCATCAACGAATACCTCCGATGACTTCTGCAAGTAGTCTTTGAAGGTCATGCACATAAATTGTTGGAATGTTGCTGGGGCATTGGTGAGACCGAAAGGCATGACTTTGTAAGCAAACGTCTCCCATATTGTATTAAAGGTTGTCTTATGCTAGTCTTCTGGTGCTCTAGACACCTGATTGTAGCTTGAAAATCTATCCAAGAAGCTGTAAGCTTATTCACCACCTACTCTCTCCAAAACATGTTCCGTATAGGGCAACGGATAATGGTCCTTCCTAGTAGCTACGTTGACCTTTTTTTTACGATCGACATATACCCTAAGTTTTCCATTCTTCTTTGGCACCATTACGATTGGTGACAACCAACTGTAGGTTCTATCTCATAGATGAAATCCGCAGCAATGAACAAGTTTATTGATTTCCTCTTTTACAATTGTTGCATATTTTGGATTCATCTGGTATGGTTTTTGCTTGGATGGCCTTAATCCTTCCATGATTGGGATCGTATGTTGCACCACCTCAGGTGGTACACCCTTCATCTCTTTGTAGTTTGAGGCAAAACAATCCTTAAACTCCTTGCAACTCTAGTTTATCCTCATTTTCACTTTTTGTTTTAGCCATGATTTTCATGCCCTCCGCTCAGATTCTACGAAAATTTTGTTTTGTTTTCGGTGCCCAGCTTTTGTAAGCTTAGGCGTTATTGGTTCTTGAAGAATGACTTCCTCCTTATGTTTCCCTTCAAGTGATATCTTACTCAATTCCTCACCCCAATCCTTAGAAATCTCATGTACTTTAGTGGCTTCGAGGTATGTTAGCCACTGGGAATCCGTGGGTTTTCTTTTTAGTAGGGCATTTCGTCCAGCAATATATTGTTTTTGCTTTTGCCATCTTCTAAGGCGCTCGGAACTCGTACGGCCCCCTGATCCATTCCCTTCTATGCTAGAGACCTCCTCTTTTAATTCCTTATCAACGATTTGCCAATTGACCATATAGACAGAGGTAGTGGGAACAGTTCCAAATTCCACATATTGGGTTCCTCGGGGTCGCATCACATCTATGGTAGCTAGCTAGCATATGCATCCAATTTTTAGTGAAATTTGGAGGAGGAAGTGATGCATACATTTTGTTTCCTCTTCCTCTTTGAAATTTTCAACAGTCGGCTGGCATATATTTTACGGATGTGGTCCGGTCGACTGTAACCGAATCATTACCGAACAATTACCCTTCCATGGGGTGTGCTCTCCACTTTCTCAAATCTATCTTTAGAATTTGTGAATCCCTACGCATATACAGATGATCTAATGCCTAATTGTGCACCAATTTAGATTCCCTCATGAAGAGTCTTCCCCATATTACATCATATGAGTCTAACTGGCAGAGAAAGTCCATTACTATAAATATATGATGGTAACAAAACGTAAAGAGTCTCACATTCTCTAAAAGCCCCATGGCTTTGAAGATGTTCTGTCTGCCATTTTAAAGATAAGATCTTCTCTTTTTAGATCGGGTTTTTTCCTATTTTTCCAACATAATTTTGTGATGATGCTAATCCCTGCCCCACATCCAGGATAGCCGCTGCCTGCTACCTGTTATCTTATGATGAATTGGGATTGTAGCATTAGTGTCTTCACTTCGTAATAACACCCCAATCGATTAACCGATATCTTGACGACTTGGTTGTTCTTTCCCTTGTGTGTGTTTTAAGATTCTTTTTGCAAGAGGTGGCAGAACATCCTCTGTAGTGTTGGCTGGCCTAAGTCACCTTCTACCCATTCTTCCTTTATTTCTACCCATAATGTTGGTGAACTGCATAGCAGTTGTTCCAATGGAATTTACACAGAGGTAGACAGTATGGCCAGCGAGGCTGCCTATGTCTCCGGGTTCTCTAGCGATTGAGGGTTCCTTCCATGTGTGTGTTTCTTGTATCCATCCCTAGGGAATGAATGGATGGACTCATCCTACGCATCTTACTCAAACATTCTTGACATTGTGTTTCCTTGATATGCCTCTTTCGTCTCTTCTGGAATTGGAGTAGGTACATCCAATTCCCTTTCCCTTGTTAGATTGTTTCTTGGATACATTGTATCCCTGACCCGGTTAGTCCTTAACTTGGCTTGGTGAAGCCGTTGACACTCTTCTACTAGGCCCCTAGATTCTTCAAGCTTCCTTATCTCCTCTTTAGCATTTTGGTATTCACCGACTCCTTTAGGACATAGAATCTGGTGCAATCTCTGCAGCTTCCTCATCATAGCACTCTCCACTAAGTTCTACTTCATGCACCATGTCCATATCTTTTGATGGCTGTTTAATCAATATTTGGTTGATTTTAGCTTGTGGTGGTAGAATAGGTGGTGGTACAGGTGAAGTGTTATGTACTCGAAACATCCCCCTAGGTATATAGGAAGAGTTTGGTTGTCCTACAGCTACAGTGATTTGCACAGTTGGTGTTGGTAAGGCCAATGGAGCTCTAGGTGTGCCGACAGCTTTGCTACTCTTTGGAACCTTGGATATCTGCACATAGAGGTGTCATGATTCCCTAACACGGTGTGCACAATAAAGAGTCTTCCCAATGTTACGTCATATGAGTCTAGTTGGCGGAGAAAGTCCATTACTATAAATATATGATGGTAACAAAATGTAAAGAGTCTCACATTCTCTAAAAGCCCCATGGCTTTGAAGATGTTATGTCTGCCATGTTAACGATAAGATCTCTTTTTAGATCGGGTTTTTTCCAATTTTTCCAACATAATTTTGTGATGATGCTAATCCCCGCCCCACATCCAAGATAGCCGCTACCTGCTACCTGTTATCTTATGATGAATTGGGATTGTAGCATGAAGAGTCTTCCCAATATTACGTCATATGAGTCTAGTTGGCGGAGAAAGTCCATTACTATAAATATATGATGGTAACAAAATGTAAAGAATCTCACATTCTCTAAAAGCCCCATGGCTTTGAAGATGTTATGTCTGCCATGTTAACGATAAGATCTTCTCTTTTTAGATCGGGTTTTTTCCAATTTTTCCAACATAATTTTGTGATGATGCTAATCCTCGCCCCACATCCAAGATAGCCGCTACCTGCTACCTGTTATCTTATGATGAATTGGGATTGTAGCATTAGTGTCTTCACTTTGTAATAACACCCCAATCGATTAACCGGTATCTTGACGACTCTGGTTGTTCTTTCCCTTGTGTGTGTTTTAAGATTCTTTTTGCAAGAGGTGGCAGAATATCCTCTGTAGTGTTGGTTGGCCTTAGTCCACCTTCTACCCATTCCTTTATTTCTACCCATAATGTTGGTGAACTGCATAGCAGTTGTTCCAATGGAATTTACACAGAGGTGGACAGTACGGCCAGCGAGACTACCTATGTCTCCGGGTTCTCTAGCGATTGAGGGTTCCTTCCATGTGTGTTTCGTGTATCCATCCCTAGGGAATGAATGGATGGACTCATCCTACGCATCTTACTCAAACATTCTTGACATTGTGTTTCCTTGATATGCCTCTTTCGTCTCTTCTGGAATTGGAGTAGGTACATCCAATTCCCTTTCCCTTGTTAGATTGTTTCTTGGATACATTGTATCCCTGACCCGGTTAGTCCTTAACTTGGCTTGGTGAAGCCGTTGACACTCTTCTACTAGGCCCCTAGATTCTTCAAGCTTCCTTATCTCCTCTTTAGCATTTTGGTATTCACCGACTCCTTTAGGACATAGAATCTGGTGCAATCTCTGCAGCTTCCTCATCATAGCACTCTCCACTAAGTTCTACTTCATGCACCATGTCCATATCTTTTGATGGCTGTTTAATCAATATTTGGTTGATTTTAGCTTGTGGTGGTAGAATAGGTGGTGGTACAGGTGAAGTGTTATGTACTCGAAACATCCCCCTAGGTATATAGGAAGAGTTTGGTTGTCCTACAGCTACAGTGATTTGCACAGTTGGTGTTGGTAAGGCCAATGGAGCTCTAGGTGTGCCGACAGCTTTGCTACTCTTTGGAACCTTGGATATCTGCACATAGAGGTGTCATGATTCCCTAACACGGTGTGCACAATAAAGAGTCTTCCCAATGTTACGTCATATGAGTCTAGTTGGCGGAGAAAGTCCATTACTATAAATATATGATGGTAACAAAATGTAAAGAGTCTCACATTCTCTAAAAGCCCCATGGCTTTGAAGATGTTATGTCTGCCATGTTAACGATAAGATCTTCTCTTTTTAGATCGGGTTTTTTCCAATTTTTCCAACATAATTTTGTGATGATGCTAATCCCCGCCCCACATCCAAGATAGCCGCTACCTGCTACCTGTTATCTTATGATGAATTGGGATTGTAGCATTAGTGTCTTCACTTTGTAATAACACCCCAATCGATTAACCGGTATCTTGACGACTCTGGTTGTTCTTTCCCTTGTGTGTGTTTTAAGATTCTTTTTGCAAGAGGTGGCAGAATATCCTCTGTAGTGTTGGTTGGCCTTAGTCCACCTTCTACCCATTCCTTTATTTCTACCCATAATGTTGGTGAACTGCATAGCAGTTGTTCCAATGGAATTTACACAGAGGTGGACAGTACGGCCAGCGAGACTACCTATGTCTCCGGGTTCTCTAGCGATTGAGGGTTCCTTCCATGTGTGTTTCGTGTATCCATCCCTAGGGAATGAATGGATGGACTCATCCTACGCATCTTACTCAAACATTCTTGACATTGTGTTTCCTTGATATGCCTCTTTCGTCTCTTCTGGAATTGGAGTAGGTACATCCAATTCCCTTTCCCTTGTTAGATTGTTTCTTGGATACATTGTATCCCTGACCCAGTTAGTCCTTAACTTGGCTTGGTGAAGCCGTTGACACTCTTCTACTAGGGCCTTCCATGTGTGTTTCGTGTATCCATCCCTAGGGAATGAATGGATGGACTCATCCTACGCATCTTACTCAAACATTCTTGACATTGTGTTTCCTTGATATGCCTCTTTCGTCTCTTCTGGAATTGGAGTAGGTACATCCAATTCCCTTTCCCTTGTTAGATTGTTTCTTGGATACATTGAGGGTTCCTTCCATGTGTGTTTCGTGTATCCATCCCTAGGGAATGAATGGATGGACTCATCCTACGCATCTTACTCAAACATTCTTGACATTGTGTTTCCTTGATATGCCTCTTTCGTCTCTTCTGGAATTGGAGTAGGTACATCCAATTCCCTTTCCCTTGTTAGATTATTTCTTGGATACATTGTATCCCTGACCCAGTTAGTCCTTAACTTGGCTTCATGAAGCCGTTGACACTCTTCTACTAGGGCCCTGGCTTCTTCAAGCTTCCTTATCTCCTCTTCAGCATTTTGGTATTTAGGGCATAGAATCTGGTGCAATCTCTGTAGCTTCCTCATCATAGCACTCTCCACTAAGTTCTACTTCATGCACCATATCCATATCTTTTGATGGCTGTTCAATCAATATTTGGTTGATTTTAGCTTGTGGTGGTAGAACAGGTGGTGGTACAAGTGAAGTGTCATGTACCCCAAACATGCCCCTAGGTAAATAGGAAGAGTTTGGTTGTCCTGCAGCTACAGTGATTTGCACAAGTGGTGCTGGTAAGGCCAATGGAGCTCTAGGTGTGCCGACAGCTTTGCTACTCTTTGGAACCTTGGATATCTGCACATAGAGGTGTCATGATTACCTAACACGGTGTGCACAATAAAGTAGTGGCATTGCTCTTAACTATGGGCATTCAGTGGTAGTGTGATTCAATCTGCACATAGAGCACCACACCAATTCTCTACGGGGGTAAAGATGGGTATGCCCCATGCCCAGATGTTTCTCTTCCATCCTTTACCTTCAATTTTTCCAGTATTGCATTACTGAGTTCATCCACAGTCATCTTTCTGACTCTCCTGTTTCGAGTTTTGACATCTTCTGGTTGTAGCAATTTTGGCATATTGTCTTCATATTGAATTGCCAGCTTACAACATGCATCCAAAGTAGCCGGTCGGACTTGTACCAGATAATCATTTATACTGTGGTCTCTAACTCCTCTCCAGAAGCAAGGCAATATCTTGTGATAAATTTGATGAATGCATGATTTTAGTGAACTGCAGAGCAGGGTTTGTGCAAGGATGAGGCAATCAATGATTAATTTTTTTGTAATTTGAACAAATGACAATGTTTGACAATCAAGGACTTTGTTCGACAATGGCAATCAATGATTATATCTGATACCTTCATCTTTTTATTTGCCACTTCTAGGTAGGTGTGTAGACTTGATACCTTTTTTGCTTCATGAGCTGATGTCACCGTGCTTGGTGTTTCTATATCCTCAATCATGGCTTGCTTCCCTGTGTTTATCGGGCTCCATAAGGGCATGGAAATGACATTGTTTTCCTCGTTTAGCAATGATGTCCTATTCTCCCATTGGATATTACAATTGTTGGCACAAATCCTAGATCGTCCTAGGATCATTTCCTAATCCATAGAACCTGCAGATGAATGATAAACACCTTTCCAACCAAGGAATTATTTTTAATGGAAACATTAACACTTAAAAATCTCTGAGCTTTTGTGGTTGTCAAGTGCACATTGCGTACTTGTGCATTGGTGGTTTCAAGGTGCATTGCTACCCATGTCTCATATGAGATCAAGTTATGTTGAACCATAAGTCCATGCGATGCAATTAGTCTTGTTTCATCAAGCTTCTCTAAATCGATTAGCCTTTCAGCTAATACATTTTCCGTCAAACATTCTTGCACTACAATTCTTAAGCTTGGAATTAAGTATTCCATAGGCATTACTGCCTCAACACCATAAGCTAGACGGAAAGGAGTGTATCCCATCGCCACCTTATACGATGTGCTTGGTATGCCCATAAGGCTGCTATTAGCTTATGCTCCCAATTTGTTTGACTTGCTTCCAATGTTTTTGTCAAGATAGTACATAAAATCTTGTTTGTACTCTCTGCTTGACCATTAGCATTTGGATAATAAGGTGATGACTTCTGGTTGACTACTAGGAATCCGACAAGTGATACTCACCGGGTTGTGCCAACAAGTAGGTGGTCTTAGAATTGGCGTGCTAGTAGCCGATGCCTACTTCAATTTATTATTAGCTTCTTGGCATTGCTCAGTCCATTCAAAGACAATGAGCAGCTTATATAATGTCCTGGCGATTTCAACATAGAAGATTATGAAGCTGCGGTAATACCCCCAACGTGGCCCATAAATCTTTGCACACCTTTGTAATTAGGGGGCGGTGGCAGCTCCAAGATCAACCTGAGTGGATCTACCATTCTTAGAGACAGTGTGTCCCAATATCACACCGTGTTTGATCCAAAATTGGCACTTTAAAGGCTTGAGGGATATATGATACAATCTACATTGCTCAAACACCTTCCTTAGGCAAGCCAGATGGTCTATCTAATTGAGAGTGTGCACACAAATCATCAATGAATACCTCCGATGACTTCTGTAAGTAGTCTTTGAAGGCCGTGCACATTAATTGTTGAAATATTGCTGGGGCATTGATTAGGCCGAGAGACATGACTTTGTAAGCAAACGTCCCGCATATTGTATTGAAGGTTGTCTTATGCTAGTCTTTTGGTGCTCTAGACACCTGATTGTAGCTTGAAAATCTATCCAAGAAGCTGTAAGCTTATTCACCACCTACTCTCTCCAAAACATGTTCCGTATAGGACAACGGATAATGGTCCTTCCTAGTAGCTACATTGACCTTTTTACGATCGACATATACCCTAAGTTTTCCATTCTTCTTTGGCACCATTACGATTGGTGACAACCAACTGTAGGTTCTATCTCATAGATGAAATCCGCAGCAATGAACGAGTTTATTGATTTCCTCTTTTACAATTGTTGCATATTTTGGATTCATCTGGTAAGGTTTTTGCTTGGATGGCCTTAATCCTTCCACGATTGGGATCGTATGTTGCACCACCTCAGGTGGTACACCCTTCATCTCTTTGTAGTTCCAGGCAAAACAATCCTTAAACTCCTTGCAACTTTAGTTTATCCTCATTTTCACTTTCTGTTTTAGCCATAACTTTCATGCCCTCTGCTCAGCTTCTACAAAAATTTTGTTTTGTTTTCGGTGCCCAGCTTTTGTAAACTTAGGCATTATTGGTTCTTGAAGAATGACTTCCTCCTTATGTTTCCCTTCAAGTGATATCTTACTCAATTCCTCACCCCAATCCTTAGAAATCTCGTCATGTACCTTAGTGGCTTCGAGGTATGTTAGCCACTGGGAATCGGTGGGTTTTCTTTGTAGTAGGGGATTTCGTCCAGCAATATATTGTTTCTGCTTTTGCCATCTTCTAAGGCGCTCGGAACTCGTACGGCCCTCTGATCCATTCCCTTCTATGCTAGAGACCTCCTCTTTTGAATCCTCATCAACGATTTGCCAATTGACCATATAGACAGAGGTAGATTCCACATATTGGGTTCCTCGGGGTTGCATCACATCTATGGTAGCTAGCTAGCACATGCAATTTTCAGTGAAATTTGGAGGAGGAAGTGATGCATGCATTTTCGTTTCCTCTTCCTCTTTGAAATTTTCAACAGTCGGCTGGCATATTTGTACGGATGTGGTCCGGTCGGCTGTAACCGAATCATTACCAAACAATTACCCTTCCATGGGGTGTGCTCTCCACATTCTCAAATCTATCTTTAGAATTTGTGAATCCCTACACACATACCGATGATCTAATGCCCAATCGTGCACCAATTTAGATTCCCTCATGAAGAGTCTTCCCAATATTACGTCATATGAGTCTAGTTGGCGGAGAAAGTCTTCCAATGGAATTTACACAGAGGTGGCAGTACGGCCAGCGAGACTACCTATGTCTCCGGGTTCTCTAGCGATTGAGGGTTCCTTCCATGTGTGTTTCTTGTATCCATCCCTAGGGAATGAATGGATGGACTCATCCTACGCATCTTACTCAAACATTCTTGACATTGTGTTTCCTTGATATGCCTCTTTTGTCTCTTCTGGAATTGGAGTAGGTACATCCAATTCCCTTTCCCTTGTTAGATTGTTTCTTGGATACATTTGGATACATTGTATCCCTGACCCGGTTAGTCCTTAACTTGGCTTGGTGAAGCCGTTGACACTCTTCTACTAGGGCCCTGGCTTCTTCAAGCTTCCTTATCTCCTCTTCAGCATTTTGGTATTCACCGACTCCTTTAGGGCATAGAATCTGGTGCAATCTCTACAGCTTCCTCATCATAGCACTCTCCACTAAGGTCTACTTCATGCACCATATCCATATCTTTTGATGGCTGTTCAATCAATATTTGGTTGATTTTAGCTTGTGGTGGTAGAACAGGTGGTGTCATGTACCCGAAACATCCCCCTAGGTAAATAGGAAGAGTTTGGTTGTCCTGCAGCTACAGTGCAAGTGATATCTTACTCAATTCCTCACCCCAATCCTTAGAAATCTTGTCATGTACCTTAGTGGCTTCGAGGTATGTTAGCCATTGGGAATCGGTGGGTTTTCTTTGTAGTAGGGGATTTTGTCCGGCAATATATTGTCTCTGCTTTTGCCATCTTCTAAGGTGCTCGGAACTCGTACGGCCCTGTGAACCATTCCCTTCTATGCAAGAGACCTCCTCTTCTGATTCCTCATCAACGATTTGCCAATTGACCATATAGACAGAGGTAGATTCCACATATTGGGTTCCTCGGGGTTGCATCACATCTATGGTAGCTAGCTAGCACATGCAATTTTCAGTGAAATTTGGAGGAGGAAGTGATGCATGCATTTTCGTTTCCTCTTCCTCTTTGAAATTTTCAACAGTCGGCTGGCATATTTGTACGGATGTGGTCCGGTCGGCTGTAACTGAATCATTACCGAACAATTAGCCTTCCATGGGGTGTGCTCTCCACGTTCTCAAATCTATCTTTAGAATTTGTGAATCCCTACGCACATACCGATGATCTAATGCCCAATCGTGCACCAATTTAGATTCCCTCATGAAGAGTCTTCCCAATATTACGTCATATGAGTCTAACTGATGGAGAAAGTCCATTACTATAAATATATGATGGTAACAAAACATAAAGAGTCTCACGTTCTCTAAAAGCCCCATGGCTTTGAAGATGTTCTGTCTGCCATTTTAACGATAAGATCTTCTCTTTTTAGATCGGGTTTTTTCCGACATAATTTTTTGATGATGCTAATCCCCGCCCCACATCCAGGATAGCCGCTGCCTGCTACCTGTTATCTTATGATGAATTGGGATTGTAGCATTAGTGTCTTCACTTCGTAATAACACCCCAATCGATTAACCGGTATCTTGACGACTCTGGTTGTTCTTTCCCTTGTGTGTGTTTTAAGATTCTTTTTGCAAGAGGTGGCAGAACATCCTCTGTAGTGTTGGCTGGCCTAAGTCACCTTCTACCCATTCTTCCTTTATTTCTACCCATAATGTTGGTGAACTGCATAGCAGTTGTTCCAATGGAATTTACACAGAGGTAGACAGTATGGCCAGCGAGGCTGCCTATGTCTCCGGGTTCTCTAGCGATTGAGGGTTCCTTCCATGTGTGTGTTTCTTGTATCCATCCCTAGGGAATGAATGGATGGACTCATCCTACGCATCTTACTCAAACATTCTTGACATTGTGTTTCCTTGATATGCCTCTTTCGTCTCTTCTGGAATTGGAGTAGGTACATCCAATTCCCTTTCCCTTGTTAGATTGTTTCTTGGATACATTGTATCCCTGACCCGGTTAGTCCTTAACTTGGCTTGGTGAAGCCGTTTGACACTCTTCTACTAGGGCCCTGGGTTCTTCAAGCTTCCTTATCTCCTCCTTCAGCATTTTGGTATTCACCGACTCCTTTAGGGCATAGAATCTGGTGCAATCTCTACAGCTTCCTCATCATAACACTCTCCACTAAGGTCTACTTCATGCACCATATCCATATCTTTTGATGGCTGTTCAATCAATATTTGGTTGATTTTAGCTTGTGGTGGTAGAACAGGTGAGGTGTCATGTACCCGAAACATCCCCCTAGGTAAATAGGAAGAGTTTGGTTGTCCTGCAGCTACAGTGATTTGCACATGTGGTGCTGGTAAGGCCAATAGAGCTCTAGGTGTGCCGACAGCTTTGCTACTCTTTGGAACCTTGGATATCTGCACATAGAGGTGTCATGATTACCTAACACGGTGTGCACAATAAAGTAGTGGCATTGCTCTTAACTATGGGCATTCAGTGGTAGTGTGATTCAATTTGCACATAGAGCACCACACCAATTCTCTACGGGGGTAAAGATGGGTATGCCCCATGCCCAGATGTTTCTCTTCCATCCTTTATCTTCAATTTTTCCAGTATTGCATTACTGAGTTCATCCACAGTCATCTTTCCGACTTTCTTGTTTCGAGTTCCAATCTCTTGGCGACTCAAAACACCCGAAGTCATTGCTACCGAAGATATTCTGACATCTTCTGGTTGTGGCAATTTTGGCATATTGTCTTCATATTGAATTGCCAGTTTACAACATGCATCCAAAGTAGCCGGTCGGACTTGTACCAGATAATCATTTATACTGTGGTCTCTAACTCCTCTCCAGAAGCAAGGCAATATCTTGTGATAAATTTGATGAATGCATGATTTTAGTGAACTGCAGAGCAGGGTTTGTGCAAGGATGAGGCAATCAATGATTAATTTTTTTGTAATTTGAACAAATGACAATGTTTGACAATCAAGGACTTTGTTCGACAATGGCAATCAATGATTATATCTGATACCTTCATCTTTTTATTTGCCACTCCTAGGTAGGTGTGTAGACTTGATACCTTTTTTGCTTCATGAGCAGATGTCATGTGCTTGGTGTTTCTATATCCTCAATCATGGCTTGCTTCCCTGTGTTTATCGGGCTCCATAAGGGCATGGAAATGACATTGTTTCCCTCGTTTAGCAATGATGTCCTATTCTCCCATTGGATATTACAATTGTTGGCACAAATCCTAGATCGTCCTAGGATCATTTCCTCCTCCATAGAACCTGCAGGCGCATGACAAACCAAGGAATTATTTTTGATGGAAACATTAACACTTAAAAATCTCTCAGCTTTTGTGGTTGTCAAGTGCACACTGCATACTTGTGCATTGGTGGTTTCAAGGTGCGGTTTATCTAAGGCTACCCATGTCTCATATGAGATCAAGTTATGACAATCCTGTATCTATCAATGCAATGCCCGTTGCATGACATTTAGCCATAGAGAGTTCCAACCTGAGTCATGCTGGCTCAATGTTTAATTCATCTTCATCTAGGAGAGTTAGTGAAGCCATATGGGTTCACGTGCAACATTCTCTTCTAGAGTATCTGTTTGGCTTTGGCTTCCCTTGTCAAGGCAGCCTCTTCTTGAGCATGTTGGATTTTTTTTTTTGCAAGGTCCCTTCGTTGTTTTAAAAGATGTTCTTGAAAGAGAATCTCTTGGATCAGTGGTCCCATTGACGTAACCCTCCATTTGTACGCCCTTAATTGTCTCAATTCTAACCGACCCCTGACGTGTGATCTCGAACACTCGAAAGGGTGGGGCCCCCATTTACAGTGCTTTTTGTTTTAAGTTATTGTTGAACCATAAGTCCATGCGATGCAATTAGTCTTGTTTCATCAAGTTTCTCTAAATCAATTAGCCTTTCAGCTAATACATTTTCCATCAAACATTCTTGCACTACAATTGTTAAGCTTGGAACTAAGTATTCCATAGGCATTACTGCCTCAACACCATAAGCTAGACGGAAAGGAGTGTATCCCATCGCCACCTTATACGATGTGTTTGGTATGCCCACCCATAAGGCTGCTATTAGCTTATGCTCCCAATCTATTTGAATTGCTTCCAATATTTTTGTCAAGATAGTACATAAAATCTTGTTTGTACTCTCTGCTTGACCATTAGCGTTTGGATAATAAGGTGATGACTTCTGGTTGACTACTAGGAATCCGACAAGTGATACTCACCGGGTTGTGCCAATACGCATCTAATAGCAAAGTTTGATATATCGATATGCTCATGAAATATAAGGTCCCAACAAGTAGGTGGTCTTTGAATTGGCGTGCTAGCCGATGCCTACTTCAATCTATTATTAGCTTCTTAGCATTCCTCGGTCCATTCAAAGACAATGAGCAGCTTATATAATGGCCTGGCGATTTCAACATGGAAGATTATGAAGCGGCGGTAATACCCCCAATGTGGCCCATAAATATTTGCACACCTTTGTAACTAGGGGGCGGTGGTAGCTTCAAGATCAACCTGAGTGGATATACCATTTTTAGAGAAAGTGTGTCCCAATATCACACCATGTTTGACCCAAAATTGACACTTTAAAGGTTTGAGGGATATATGATACAATCTACATCGCTCAAACACCTTCCTTAGGCAAGCCAGATGGTCTGTCTAATCGAGAGTGTGCACACAAATCATCAACGAATACCTCCCACGACTTCTGCAAGTAGTCTTTGAAGGCTGTGCACATTAATTGTGGGAATCTTGCTGGGGCATTGGTGAGACCGAAAGGCATGACTTTGTAAGCAAACGTCCCCCATATTGTATGGAAGGTTGTCTTATGCTAGTCTTTTGGTACTCTAGACACCTGATTGTAGCTTGAAAATCTATTTAAGAAGCTGTAAGCTTATTCACCACCTACTCTCTCCAAAACATGTTCCGTATAGGGCAACGGATAATGGTCCTTCCTAGTAGCTATGTTGACCTTTTTACAATCGACATATACCCTAAGTTTTCCATTCTTCTTTGGCACCATTACGATTGGTGACAACCAACTGTAGGTTCTATCTCATAGATGAAATCCGCAGCAATGAACGAGTTTATTGATTTCCTCTTTTACAATTGTTGCATATTTTGGATTCATCTGGTATGGTTTTTGCTTGGATGGCCTTAATCCTTCCATGGTTGGGATCGTATGTTGCACCACCTCAGGTGGTACACCCTTCATCTCTTTGTAGTTCCAAGCAAAACAATCCTTAAACTCCTTGCAACTCTAGTTTATCCTCATTTTCACTTTCTGTTTTAGCCATAACTTTTATGCCCTCTGCTCAGCTTATACGAAAATTTTGTTTTGTTTTCGGTGCCCAGCTTTTGTAAGCTTAGGCGTTATTGGTTCTTGAAGAATGACTTCCTCCTTATGTTTCCCTTCAAGTGATATCTTACTCAATTCCTCACCCCAATCCTTAGAAATCTCGTCGTGTACCTTAGTGGCTTCGAGGTATGTCAGCCACTGGGAATCGGTGGGTTTTCTTTGTAGTAGGGGATTTCGTCCAGCAATATATTGTTTCTGCTTTTGCCATCTTCTAAGGCGCTCGAAACTCGTACAGCCCTCTGATCCATTCCCTTCTACGCTAGAGACCTCCTCTTCTGATTCCTCATCAACGATTTGCCAATTGACCATATAGACAGAGGTAGATTCCACATATTGGGTTCCTCGGGGTTGCATCACATCTATGGTAGCTAGCTAGCACATGCAATTTTCAGTGAAATTTGGAGGAGGAAGTGATGCATGCATTTTCGTTTCCTCTTCCTCTTTGAAATTTTCAACAGTCGGCTGGCATATTTGTACGGATGTGGTCCGGTCGGCTGTAACCGAATCATTACTTACCCTTCCATGGGGTGTGCTCTCCACGTTCTCAAATCTATCTTTAGAATTTGTGAATCCCTACGCACATACCGATGATCTAATGCCCAATCGTGCACCAATTTAGATTCCCTCATGAAGAGTCTTCCCAATATTACGTCATATGAGTCTAACTGATGGAGAAAGTCCATTACTATAAATATATGATGGTAACAAAACAAAAAGAGTCTCACGTTCTCTAAAAGCCCCATGGCTTTGAAGATGTTCTGTCTGCCATTTTAACGATAAGATCTTCTCTTTTTAGATCGGGTTTTTTCCAACATAATTTTTTGATGATGCTAATCCCCGCCCCACATCCAGGATAGCCGCTGCCTGCTACCTGTTATCTTATGATGAATTGGGATTGTAGCATTAGTGTCTTCACTTCGTAATAACACCCCAATCGATTAACCGGTATCTTGACGACTCTGGTTGTTCTTTCCCTTGTGTGTGTTTTAAGATTCTTTTTGCAAGAGGTGGCAGAACATCCTCTGTAGTGTTGGCTGGCCTTAGTCACCTTCTACCCATTCTTCCTTTATTTCTACCCATAATGTTGGTGAACTGCATAGCAGTTGTTCCAATGGAATTTACACAGAGGTAGACAGTATGGCCAGCGAGGCTGCCTATGTCTCTGGGTTCTCTAGCGATTGAGGGTTCCTTCCATGTGTGTGTTTCTTGTATCCATCCCTAGGGAATGAATGGATGGACTCATCCTACGCATCTTACTCAAACATTCTTGACATTGTGTTTCCTTGATATGCCTCTTTCGTCTCTTCTGGAATTGGAGTAGGTACATCCAATTCCCTTTCCCTTGTTAGATTGTTTCTTGGATACATTGTATCCCTGACCCGGTTAGTCCTTAACTTGGCTTCGTGAAGCCGTTTGAAACTCTTCTACTAGGGCCCTAGATTCTTCAAGCTTCCTTATCTCCTCTTCAGCATTTTGGTATTCACCGACTCCTTTAGGGCATAGAATCTGGTGCAATCTCTGCAGCTTCCTTATCATAGCACTCTCCACTAAGTTCTACTTCATGCACCATATCCATATCTTTTGATGGCTGTTCAATCAATATTTGGTTGATTTTAGCTTATGGTGGTAGAACAGGTGGTGGTACAGATGAAGTGTCATGTACTCGAAACATCCCCCTAGGTAAATAGGAAGAGTTTGGTTGTCCTGGTGAGGCCAATGGAGCTCTAGGTGTGCCGACAGCTTTGCTACTCTTTGGAACCTTGGATATCTGCACATAGAGGTGTCATCATTCCCTAACACGGTGTGCACAATAAAGTAGTGGCATTGCTCTCTTAACTATGGGCATTCAGTGGTAGTGTAGTGTGATTCAATCTGCACATAGAGCACCACACCAATTCTCTACGGGGGTAAAGATGGGATGGGTATGCCCCATGCCGAGATGTTTCTCTTCCATCCTTTATCTTCAATTTTTCCAGTATTGCATTACTGAGTTCATCCACAGTCATCTTTCCGACTTTCTTGTTCCGAGTTTTGACATCTTCTAGTTGTGGCAATTTCGGCATATTGTCTTCATATTGAATTGCCAGTTTACAACATGCATCCAAAGTAGCCGGTCGGACTTATACCAGATAATCATTTATATTGTGCTCTCTAACTCCTCTCCAGAAGCAAGGCAATATCTCGTGATAAATTTGACGAATGCATGATTTTAGTGAACTGCAGAGAGCAGGGTTTGTGCAAGGATGAGGCAATCAATGATTAATTTTTTTATAATTTGAACAAATGACAATGTTTGACAATCAAGGACTTTGTTCGACAATGGCAATCAATGATTATATCTGATACCTTCATCTTTTTATTTGCCACTTCTAGGTAGGTGTAGACTTGATACCTTTTCTGCTTCATGAGCTGATGTCACCGTGTTTGGTGTTTCTATATCCTCAATCATGGCTTGCTTCCTTGTGTTTATCGGGCTCCATAAGGGCATGGAAATGGTATTGTTTCCCTCGTTTAGCAATGATGTCGTATTCTCCCATTGGATATTACAATTGTTGTTGGGACAAATCCTAGATTGTCCTAGGATCATTTCCTCCTCCATAGAACCTACTGGCGCATGACAAACACCTTTCCAACCAAGGAATTATTTTTGATGAAAACATTAACACTTAAAAATCTCTCAGCTTTTGTGGTTGTCAAGTGCACACTGCGTACGTGTGCATTGGTGGTTTCAAGGTGCGGTTTATCTAAGGCTACCCATGTCTCATATGAGATCAAGTTATGACTTAATCTCGTATCTATCAAATAAATGCTCGTTGCATGACATTTAGGCATAGAGAGTTCCAACCTGAGTCACGCTGGCTCAATGTTTAATTCATCTTCATCTAGGAGAGTTAGTGAAGCCATATGGGTTCACGTGCAACATTCTCTTCTAGAGTATTTGTTTGGCTTTGGCTTCCCTTGCCTTAGCCTTTTCTTGAGCATGCTGGATTTTTTCCTTTGCGAGGTCCCTCCGTTGTTTTAAAAGATGTTCTTGCAAGAGAATCTCTTGGATCAGTGGTCCAAAATATTTTTGAGTTTGCTCCCATTGACGTAACCCTCCATTTGTACGCCCTTAATTGTCTTAATTCTAACCGACCCCTGACGTGTGATCTCGAACACTCGAAAGGGTGGGGCCCCTATTTACAGTGCTTTTTGTTTTAAGTTATTGTTGAACCATAAGTCCATGCGATGCAATTAGTCTTGTTTCATCAAGCTTCTCTAAATCGATTAGCCTTTCAGCTAATACATTTTTCGTCAAACATTCTTGCACTGCAATTCTTAAGCTTGGAACTAAGTATTCCATAGGCATTACTGCCTCAACACCATAAGCTAGACGGAAAGGAGTGTATCCCACACCACCTGATACGATGTGTTTGGTATGCCCATAAGGCTGCTATTAGCTTATGCTCCCAATCTGTTTGACTTGCTTCCAATGATTTTGTCAAGATAGTACATAAAATCTTGTTTGTACTCTCTGCTTGACCATTAGCCCTCTGATCCATTCCCTTCTATGCTAGAGACCTCCTCTTCTGATTCCTTATCAACGATTTGCCAATTGACCATATAGACATAGGTAGTGGGAACAGTTCCAAATTCCACATATTGGGTTCCTCGGGGTCGCATCACATCTATGGTAGCTAGCACATGCATCCAATTTTCAGTGAAATTTGGAGGAAGTGATGCATACATTTTCGTTCCCTCTTGCTCCTTGAAATTTTCAACAGTTCGCTAGCATATTTGTACGGATGTGGTCCGGTTGGCTGTGACCGAATCATTACCGAACAATTACCCTTCCATGGGTTGTGCTCTCCACGTTCTCAAATCTATCTTTAGAATTTGTGAATCCCTACGCACATACAGATGATCTAATGCCCAATCGTGCACCAATTTAGATTCCCTCATGAAGAGTCTTCCCAATATTACGTCATATGAGTCTAACTGGCAGAGAAAGTCCATTACTATAAATATATGATGGTAACAAAACGTAAAGAGTCTCACGTTCTCTAAAAGCCCCATGGCTTTGAAGATGTTCTGTCTACCATTTTAACGACGATAAGATCTCTTTTTAGATCGGGTTTTTTTCAACATAATTTTGTGATGATGCTAATCCCCGCCCACATCCAGGATAGCCGCTGCCTGCTACCTGTTATCTTATGATGAATTGGGATTGTAGCATTAGTGTCTTCACTTTGTAATAACACCCCAATCGATTAACCGGTATCTTGACGACTCTGGTTGTTCTTTCCCTTGTGTGTGTTTTAAGATTCTTTTTGCAAGAGGTGGTAGAACATCCTCTGTAGTGTTGGCTGGCCTTAGTCACCTTCTACCCATTCTTCCTTTATTTCTACCCATAATGTTGGTGAACTGCATAGCAGTTGTTCCAATGGAATTTACACAGAGGTAGACAGTACGGCCAGCGAGGCTGCCTATGTCTCCGGGTTCTCTAGCGATTGAGGGTTCCTTCCATGTGTGTGTTTCTTGTATCCATCCCTAGGGAATGAATGGATGGACTCATCCTACGCATCTTACTCAAACATTCTTGACATTGTGTTTCCTTGATATGCCTCTTTCGTCTCTCCTGGAATTGGAGTAGGTACATCCAATTCCCTTTCCCTTCTTAGATTGTTTCTTGGATACATTGTATCCCTGACCCGGTTGGCTTGGTGAAGCCCTTGACACTCTTCTACTCCCTGGCTTCTTCAAGCTTCCTTATCTCCTCTTTAGCATTTTGGTATTCACCGACTCCTTTAGGGCATAGAATCTGGTGCAATCTCTGCAGCTTTCTCATCATAGCACTCTCCACTAAGTTCTACTTCATGCACCATATCCATATCTTTTGATGGTTGTTCAATCAATATTTGGTTGATTTTAGCTTGTGGTGGTAGAACAGGTGAAGTGTCATGTACCCGAAACATCCCGCTACGTAAATAGGAAGAGTTTGGTTGTCCTGCAGCTACAGTGATTTGCACAGGTGGTGCTGGTAAGGCCAATGGAGCTCTAGGTGTGCCGACAGCTTTGCTACTCTTTGGAACCTTGGATATCTGCACATAGAGGTGTCATGATTTCCTAACACGGTGTGCACAATAAAGTAGTGGCATTGCTCTTAACTATGGGCATTCAGTGGTAGTGTGATTCAATCTGCACATAGAGCACCACACCAATTCTCTACGGGGGTAAAGATGGGTATGCCCCATGCCGAGATGTTTCTCTCCCATCCTTTATCTTCAATTTTTCCAGTATTGCATTACTGAGTTCATCCACAGTCATCTTTCCGACTTTCTTGTTCCGAGTTCCAATCTCTTGGTGACTCAAAACACCCGAAGTCATTGCTACCGAAGATATTCTGACATCTGGTTGTGGCAATTTTGGCATATTGTCTTCATATTGAATTGCCAGTTTACAACATGCATCCAAAGTAGCCGGTCGACTTATACCAGATAATCATTTATATTGTGATCTCTAACTCCTCTCCAGAAGCAAGGCAGTATCTTGTGATAAATTTAATGAATACATGATTTTAGTGAACTGCAGAGCAGGGTTTGTGCAAGGATGAGGCAATCAATGATTAATTTTTTTGTAATTTGAACAAATGACAATGTTTGACAATCAAGGACTTTGTTCGACAATGGCAATCAATGATTATATCTGATACCTTCATCTTTTTATTTGCCACTTCTAGGTAGGTATTGTTGAAGGCATGTTTTAACTCCGTGTGAGAGTGCTTGATTCTTCCCTCCACCCAACTGAACAGTGTTTCTATTAAGTCCTATGGATTGGGGCTTGTATCAATGTCTATTTGTTGCACCTTCTTTTTCCTCCTTTCAATGTTGTCCTTGTCCAGCTCGTTGATCGAGGTGGTTACAGGTATTGGTTTTGTTATATTTAACCCATCTTTTTGGGTTGGCTTCTTCTTCCACATCAGTTGTATTGGTTTTAGTTGGGAGCTGGTTCTGAATGCCCTTACTGCCCTTTTCTTTATATTTGGAGGTGTTCGCAACGGTGGCTACTAGGTGGAGTTTGGGCATCCATACTGTTGTATTGCCTTTTCTGCTTCATGAGCTGATGTCACCGTGCTTGGTGTTTCTATATCCTCAATCATGGCTTGCTTCCTTGTGTTTATCGGGCTCCATAAGGGCATGGAAATGATATTGTTTCTCTCGTTTAGCAATGATGTCGTATTCTCCCATTGGATATTACAATTGTTGTTGGCACAAATCCTAGATTGTCCTAGGATCATTTCCTCCTCCATAGAACCTGCAGGCGCATGACAAACACCTTTCCAACCAAGGAATTATTTTTGATGAAACATTAACACTTAAAAATCTCTCAGCTTTTGTGGTTGTCAAGTGCACACTGCATACGTGTGCATTGGTGGTTTCAAGGTGCGGTTTATCTAAGGCTACCCATGTCTCATATGAGATCAAGTTATGACTTAATCTCGTATCTATCAAATAAATGCTGGTTGCATGACATTTAGGCATAGAGAGTTCCAACCTGAGTCACGCTGGCTCAATGTTTAATTCATCTTCATCTAGGAGAGTTAGTGAAGCCAATATGGGTTCACGTGCAACATTCTCTTCTAGAGTATTTGTTTGGCTTTGGCTTCCCTTGCCTTAGCCTCTTCTTGAGCATGCTGGATTTTTTCCTTTGCGAGGTCCCTCCGTTGTTTTAAAAGATGTTCTTGCAAGAGAATCTCTTGGATCAGTGGTCCAAAATATTTTTAAGTTTGCTCCCATTGACGTAACCCTCCATTTGTACCGCCTTAATTGTCTCAATTCTAACCAACCCCTGACGTGTGATCTCGAACACTCGAAAGGGTGGGGCCCCCATTTACAGTGCTTTTTGTTTTAAGTTATTGTTGAACCATAAGTCCATGTGATGCAATTAGTCTTGTTTCATCAAGCTTCTCTAAATCGATTAGCCTTTCAGCTAATACATTTTTCGTCAAACATTCTTGCACTGTAATTCTTAAGCTTGGAACTAAGTATTCCATAGGCATTACTGCCTCAACACCATAAGCTAGACGGAAAGGAGTGTATCCCATCGCCACCTTATACGATGTGTTTGGTATGCCCATAAGGCTGCTATTAGCTTATGCTCCCAATCTGTTTAACTTGCTTCCATGTTTTTGTCAAGATAGTACATAAAATCTTGTTTGTACTCTCTGCTTGACCATTAGCGTTTGGATAATAAGGTGATGACTTCTGGTTGACTACTAGGAATCCAACAGGTGATACTCACCGCGTTGTGCCAATACGCATCTAATAGCAAAGTTTGATATATCGATATGCTCATGAAATATAAGGTTCCAACAAGTAGGTGGTCTTAGAATTGGCGTGCTAGCCGATGCCTACTTCAATCTATTATTAGCTTCTTGGCATTCCTCGGTCCATTCAAAGACAATGAGCAGCTTATATAATGGCCTGGCGATTTCAACATAGAAGATTATGAAGCGGCGGTAATACCCCCAATGTGGCCCATAAATCTTTGCACACCTTTGTAATTAGGAGGCGGTGGCAGCTCCAAGATCAACCTGAGTGGATATACCATTCTTAGAGACAGTGTGTCCCAATATCACACCGTGTTTGACCCAAAATTGGCACTTTAAAGGCTTGAGGGATATATGATACAATCTACATCGCTCAAACACCTTCCTTAGGCAAGCCAGATGGTCTATCTAATCGAGAGTGTGCACACAAATTATCAACGAATACCTCCGACGACTTCTGCAAGTAGTCTTTGAAGGCTGTGCACATTAATTATTGGAATGTTGCTGGGGCATTGGTGAGACCGAAAGGCATGACTTTGTAAGCAAACGTCCCCCATATTGTATGGAAGGTTGTCTTATGCTAGTCTTTTGGTGCTCTAGACACCTGATTGTAGCTTGAAAATCTATCCAAGAAGCTGTAAGCTTATTCACCACCTACTCTCTCCAAAACATGTTCCGTATAGGGCAACGAATAATGGTCCTTCCTAGTAGCTACGTTGACCTTTTTACGATCGACATATACCCTAAGTTTTTCATTCTTCTTTGGCACCATTACGATTGGTGACAACCAACTTTAGGTTCTATCTCATAGATGAAATCCGCAGCAATGAATGAGTTTATTGATTTCCTCTTTTACAATTGTTGCATATTTTGGATTCATCTGGTATGGTTTTTGCTTGGATGGCCTTAATCCTTCCATGATTGGGATCGTATGTTGCACCACCTCAGGTGGTACACCATTCATCTCTTTGTAGTTCCAGGCAAAACAATCCTTAAACTCCTTGCAACTCTAGTTTATCCTCATTTTTACTTTTTGTTTTAGCCATAACTTTCATGCCCTCCGCTCAGCTTCTACGAAAATTTTGTTTTGTTTTTGGTGCCCATCTTTTGTAAGCTTACGCGTTATTGGTTCTTGAAGAATGACTTCCTCCTTATGTTTCCCTTCAAGTGATATCTTAGTCAATTCCTCACCCCAATCCTTAGAAAACTCGTCGCGTACCTTAGTGGCTTCGAGGTATGTTAGCCACTGGGAATCCGTGGGTTTTCTTTGTAGTAGGGCATTTCATCCAGCAATATATTGTTTCTGCTTTTGCCATCTTCTAAGGCGCTCGGAACTCGTACGGCCCTCTGATCCATTCCCTTCTATGGTAGAGACCTCCTCTTCTGATTCCTCATCAACGATTTGCCAATTGACCATATAGACAAAGGTAGTGGGAACAGTTCCAAATTCCACATATTATGTTGCTCGGGGTTGCATCACATCTATGGTAGCTAGCACATGCATCCAATTTTTAGTGAAATTTGGAGGAGGAAGTGATGCATGCATTTTCGTTTTCTCTTCCTCTTTGAAATTTTCAACAGTCGGCTGGCATATTTGTACGGATGTGGTCCGGTCGGCTGTGACCAAATCATTACCGAACAATTACCCTTCCATGGGGTCGTGTGCTCTCCATTTTCTCAAATCTATCTTTAGAATTTGTGAATCCCTACGCACATACAAATGATCTAATGCCCAATTGTGCACCAATTTAGATTCCCTCATGAAGAGTCTTCCCAATATTACGTCATATGAGTCTAACTAGCGGAGAAAGTCCATTACTATAAATATATGATGGGAACAAATCGTAAAGAGTCTCACATTCTCTAAAAGCCCCATGGCTTTGAAGATGTTCTGTCTGCCATTTTAACGATAAGATCTTCTCTTTTTAGATCGGGTTTTTTCCAACATAATTTTGTGATGATGCTAATCCCCGCCAGGATAGCCGCTGCCTGCTACCTGTTATCTTATGATGAACTGGGATTGTAGCATTAATGTCTTCACTTCGTAATAACACCCCAATCGATTAACGGTATCTTGACGACTCTGGTTGTTCTTTCCCTTGTGTGTGTTTTAAGATTCTTTTTGCAAGAGGTGGCAGAACGTCCTCTGTAGTGTTGGCTGGCCTTAGTCCACCTTCTACCAATTCTTCCTTTATTTCTACCCATAATGTTGGTGAACTGCATAGCAGTTGTTCCAATGGAATTTACATAGAGGTAGACAGTACGGCCAGCAAGGCTGCCTATGTCTCCGGGTTCTCTAGCGATTGAGGGTTCCTTCCATGTGTGTGTCTTGTATCCATCCCTAGGGAATTAATGGATGGACTCATCCTACGCATCTTACTCAAACATTCTTGACATTGTGTTTCCTTGATATGCCTCTTTCGTCTCTTCTGGAATTGGAGTAGGTACATCCAATTCCCTTTCCATGTCTCCGGGTTCTCTAGCGATCGAGGGTTCCTTCCATGTGTGTGTCTTGTATCCATCCCTAGGGAATGAATGGATGGACTCATCCTTACGCATCTTACTCAAACATTCTTGACATTGTGTTTCCTTGATATGCCTCTTTCGTCTCTTCTGGAATTGGAGTAGGTACATCCAATTCCCTTTCCCTTGTTAGATTGTTTCTTGGATACATTTGGATACATTGTATCCCTGACCCAGTTAGTCCTTAACTTGGCTTGGTGAAGCCGTTGACACTCTTCTACTAGGGCCCTGGCTTCTTCAAGCTTCCTTATCTCCTCTTCAGCATTTTGGTATTCACCGACTCCTTTAGGGCATAGAATCTGGTGCAATCTCTACAGCTTCCTCATCATAGCACTCTCCACTAAGTTCTACTTCATGCACCATATCCATATCTTTTGATGGCTGTTCAATCAAAATTTGGTTGATTTTAGCTTGTGGTGGTAAAACAGGTGAGGTGTCATGTTGTTTTAAACATCCCCCTAGGTAAATAGGAAGAGTTTGGTTGTCCTGCAGCTACAGTGATTTGCACATGTGGTGCTGGTAAGGCCAATGGAGCTCTAGGTGTGGCGACAGCTTTGCTACGCTTTGGAACCTTGGATATCTGCACATAGAGGTGTCATGATTACCTAACACGGTGTGCACAATAAAGTAGTGGCATTGCTCTTAACTATGGGCATTCGGTGGTAGTGTGATTTAATCTGCAAATAGAGCACCACACCAATTCTCTACGGGGGTAAAGATGGGTATGCCCCATGCCTAGATGTTTCTCTTCCATCCTTTATCTTCAATTTTTCCAGTATTGCATTACTGAGTTCATCCACAGTCATCTTTCCAACTTTCTTGTTCCGAGTTCCAATCTCTTGGTGACTCAAAACACCCGAAGTCATTGCTACCTAAGATATTTTGACATCTTCTGGTTGTGGCAATTTTGGCATATTGTCTTCATATTGAATTGCCAGTTTACAACATGCATCCAAAGTAGCCCGTCGGACTTGTACCAGATAATCATTTATATTGTGGTCTCTAACTCCTCTCCAGAAGCAAGGCAATATCTTGTGATAAATTTGATGAATGCATGATTTTAGTGAACTGCAGAGAGCAGGGTTTGTGCAAGGATGAGGTAATCAGTGATTAATTTTTTTGTAATTTGAACAAATGACAATGTTTGACAATCAAGGACTTTGTTCGACAATGGCAATCAATGATTATATCTGATACCTTTATCTTTTTATTTGCCACTTCTAGGTAGGTGTGTAGACTTGATACCTTTTTTGCTTCATGAGCTGATGTCACTGTGCTTGGTTTTTTTTTATATCCTCAATCATGGCTTACTTCTCTGTGTTTATCGCGCTCCATAAGGGCATGGAAATGACATTGTTTCCCTCGTTTAGCAATGATGTCCTATTCTCCCATTGGATATTACAATTGTTGTTGGCACAAATCCTAGATCGTCCTAGGATCATTTCCTCCTCCATAGAACCTGCAGGCGCATGACAAACACCTTTCCAACCAAGGAATTATTTTTGATGGAAACATTAACACTTAAAAATCTCTCAGCTTTTGTGGTTGTCAAGTGCACACTGCGTACTTGTGCATTGGTGGTTTCAAGGTGCGGTTTATCTAAGGCTACCCATGTCTCATATGAGATCAAGTTATGACTTAATCCCGTATCTATCAATGCAATGCTTGTTGCATGACATTTAGCTATAGAGAGTTTCAACCTGAGTCACGCTGGCTCAATGTTTAATTCATCTTCATCTAGGAGAGTTAGTGAAGCCATATGGGTTCACGTGCAACATTCTCTTCTAGAGTATCTGTTTGGCTTTGGCTTCCCTTGCCAAGGCAGCCTCTTCTTGAGCATGCTGGATTTCTTCTTTTGCAAGGTCCCTCTGTTGTTTTAAAGATGTTCTTGCAAGAGAATCTCTTGGATCAGTGGTCCAAAATATTTTTAAGTTTGCTCCCATTGACGTAACCCTCCATTTGTACGCCCTTAATTGTCTCAATTCTAATCGACCCCTGACGTGTGATCTCGAACACTCGAAAGGGTGGGGCCCCCATTTACAGTGCTTTTTGTTTTAAGTTATTGTTGAACCATAAGTCCATGTGATGCAATTAGTCTTGTTTCATCAAGCTTCTCTAAATCGATTAGCCTTTCAGCTAATACATTTTCCGTCAAACATTCTTGCACTGTAATTCTTAAGCTTGGAACTAAGTATTCCATAGGCATTACTGCCTCAACACCATAAGCTAGACGGAAAGGAGTGTATCCCATCGCCACCTTATACGATGTGTTTGGTATGCCCATAAGGCTGCTATTAGCTTATGCTCCCAATCTCTTTGACTTGTTTCCAATGTTTTTGTCAAGATAGTATATTAAATCTTGTTTGTACTCTCTGCTTGAGCATTAGCATTTGAATAATAAGGTGATGACTTCTGGTTGACTACTAGGAATCCGACAAGTGATACTCACCGGGTTGTGCCAATACGCATCTAATAGCAAAGTTTGATATATCGATATGCTCATGAAATATAAGGTCCCAACAAGTAGGTGGTCTTAGAATTGGCGTGCTAGCCGATGCCTACTTCAATCTATTATTAGCTTCTTAGCATTCCTCGGTCCATTCAAAGACAATGAGCAGCTTATATAATGGCCTGGCGATTTCAACATAGAAGTTTATGAAGCGGCGGTAATACCCCCAACGTGGCCCATAAATCTTTGCACACCTTTGTAATTAGGGGGCGGTGGTAGCTTCAAGATCAACCTGAGTGGATATACCATTTTTAGAGACAGTGTGTCCCAATATCACACCATGTTTGACCCAAAATTGACACTTTAAAGGTTTGGGGGATATATGATACAATCTACATCGCTCAAACACCTTCCTTAGGCAAGCCAGATGGTCTGTCTAATCGAGAGTGTGCACACAAATCATCAACGAATACCTCCCACGACTTCTGCAAGTAGTCTTTGAAGGCTGTGCACATTAATTGTGGGAATCTTGCTGGGGCATTGGTGAGACCGAAAGGCATGACTTTGAAATAGGAAGAGTTTGGTTGTCCTGGTGAGGCCAATGGAGCTCTAGGTGTGCCGACAGCTTTGCTACTCTTTGGAACCTTGGATATCTGCACATAGAGGTGTCATCATTCCCTAACACGGTGTGCACAATAAAGTAGTGGCATTGCTCTCTTAACTATGGGCATTCAGTGGTAGTGTAGTGTGATTCAATCTGCACATAGAGCACCACACCAATTCTCTACGGGGGTAAAGATGGGTATGCCCCATGCCGAGATGTTTCTCTTCCATCCTTTATCTTCAATTTTTCCAGTATTGCATTATTGAGTTCATCCACAGTCATCTTTTCGACTTTCTTGTTCCGAGTTTTGACATCTTCTGGTTGTGGCAATTTTGGCATATTGTCTTCATATTGAATTGCCAGTTTACAACATGCATCCAAAGTAGCCGGTCGGACTTATACCAGATAATCATTTATATTGTGCTCTCTAACTCCTCACCAGAAGCAAGTCAATATCTTGTGATAAATTTGATGAATGCATGATTTTAGTGAACTGCAGAGAGCAGGGTTTGTGCAAGGATGAGGCAATCAATGATTAATTTTTTTATAATTTGAACAAATGACAATGTTTGACAATCAAGGACTTTGTTCGACAATGGCAATCAATGATTATATCTGATACCTTCATCTTCTTATTTGCCACTTCTAGGTAGGTGTAGACTTGATACCTTTTCTGCTTCATGAGCTGATGTCACCGTGCTTGGTGTTTCTATATCCTCAATCATGGCTTGCTTCCTTGTGTTTATCGGGCTCCATAAGGGCATGGAAATGATATTGTTTCCCTCGTTTAGCAATGATGTCGTATTCTCCCATTGGATATTACAATTGTTGTTGGCACAAATCCTAGATTGTCCTAGGATCATTTCCTCCTCCATAGAACGTGCAGGCGCATGACAAACACCTTTCCAACCAAGGAATTATTTTTGATGAAAACATTAACACTTAAAAATCTCTCAGCTTTTGTGGTTGTCAAGTGCACACTGCGTACGTGTGCATTGGTGGTTTCAAGGTGCGGTTTATCTAAGGCTACCCATGTCTCATATGAGATCAAGTTATGACTTAATCTCGTATCTATCAAATAAATGCTCGTTGCATGACATTTAGCCATAGAGAGTTCCAACCTGAGTCACGCTGGCTCAATGTTTAATTCATCTTCATCTAGGAGAGTTAGTGAAGCCATGTTCACGTGCAACATTCACTTCTAGAGTATCTATTTGGCTTTGGCTTCCCTTGCCTTAGCCTTTTCTTGAGCATGCTGGATTTTTTCCTTTGCGAGGTCCCTCCGTTAATTTAAAAGATGTTCTTGCAAGAGAATCTCTTGGATCAGTGGTCCAAAATATTTTTGAGTTTGCTCCCATTGACGTAACCCTCCATTTGTACGCCCTTAATTGTCTCAATTCTAACCCACCCCTGACGTGTGATCTCGAACACTCGAAAGGGTGGGGCCCCCATTTACAGTGCTTTTTGTTTTAAGTTATTGTTGAACCATAAGTCCATGCGATGCAATTAGTCTTGTTTCATCAAGCTTCTCTAAATCGATTAGCCTTTCAGCTAATACATTTTTCGTCAAACATTCTTGCACTGCAATTCTTAAGCTTGGAACTAAGTATTCCATAGGCATTACTGCCTCAACACCATAAGCTAGACGGAAAGGAGTGTATCCCACACCACCTGATACGATGTGTTTGGTATGCCCATAAGGCTGCTATTAGCTTATGCTCCCAATCTGTTTGACTTGCTTCCAATGTTTTTGTCAAGATAGTACATAAAATCTTGTTTGTACTCTCTGCTTGACCATTAGCGTTCGGATAATAAGGTGATGACTTCTGGTTGACTACTAGGAATCCGACAAGTGATACTCACCGGGTTGTGCTAATACGCATCTAATAGCAAAGTTTGATATATCGATATGCTCATGAAATATAAGGTCCCAACAAGTAGGTGGTCTTAGAATTGGCGTGCTAGCCAATGTCTACTTCAATTTTTTATTAGCTTCTTGGCAATCCTCAGTCCATTCAAAGACAATGAGCAGCTTATATAATGGCCTGGCGATTTCAACACAGAAGATTATGAAGCGGCGGTAATACCCCCAACGTGGCCCATAAATCTTTGCACACCTTTGTAATTAGGGGGCGATGGCAGCTCCAAGATCAACCTGAGTGGATATACCATTCTTAGAGACAGTGTGTCCCAATATCACACCGTGTTTGACCCAAAATTGGCACTTTAAAGGCAGGGATATATGATACAATCTACATCGCTCAAACACCTTCCTTAGGCAAGCCAGATGGTCTATCTAATCGAGAGTGTGCACACAAATCATCAACGAATACCTCCGACGACTTTTGCAAGTAGTCTTTGAAGGCCGTGCACATTAATTGTTGGAATGTTGCTGGGGCATTGGTGAGACCGAAAGGCATGACTTTGTAAGCAAAAATCCCCCATATTGTATGGAAGGTTGTCTTATGCTAGTCTTCTGGTGCTCTAGACACCTGATTGTAGCTTGAAAATCTATCCAAGAAGCTGTAAGCTTATTCACCACCTACTCTCTCCAAAACATGTTCCGTATAGGGCAACGGATAATGGTCCTTCCTAGTAGCTACGTTGACCTTTTTACGATCAACATATACCCTAAGTTTTCCATTCTTCTTTGGCACCATTACGATTGGTGACAACCAACTGTAGGTTCTATCTCATAGATTAAAACCACAGCAATGAACGAGTTTATTAATTTCCTCTTTTACAATTGTTGCATATTTTGGATTCATCTGGTATGGTTTTTGCTTGGATGGCCTTAATCCTTCCATGATTGGGATCATATGTTGCACCACCTCAGGTGGTACACCCTTCATCTCTTTGTAGTTCCAGGCAAAACAATCCTTAAACTCCTTGCAACTCTAGTTTATCCTCATTTTCACTTTCTGTCTTAGCCATAACTTTCATGCCCTCCGCTCAGCTTCTACGAAAATTTTGTTTTGTTTTCGGTGCCCAGCTTTTGTAAGCTTAGGCGTTATTGGTTCTTGAAGAATGACTTCCTCCTTATGTTTCCCTTCAAGTGATATCTTACTCAATTCCTCACCCCAATCCTTAGAAAACTCATCGTGTACCTTAGTGGCTTCGAGGTATGTTAGCCACCCTAGGAATCGGTGGGTTTTCTTTGTAGTAGGGCATTTCGTCCAGCAATATATTGTTTCTGCTTTTGCCATCTTCTAAGGCGCTCGGAACTCGTACAGCCCTCTGATCCATTCCCTTCTATGCTAGAGACCTCCTCTTCTGATTCCTCATCAACGATTTGCCAATTGACCATATAGACAGAGATAGTGGGAACAGTTCCAAATTCCACATATTGGGTTTCTCGGGATCGCATCACATCTATGGTAGCTAGCACATGCATCCAATTTTCAGTGAAATTTGGAGGAAGTGATGCATACATTTTCGTTCCCTCTTCCTCCTTGAAATTTTCAACAGTCCGCTAGCATATTTGTACGGATGTGGTCCGGTTGGCTGTGACCGAATCATTACCGAACAATTACCCTTCCATGGGTTGTGCTCTCCACGTTCTCAAATCTATCTTTAGAATTTGTGAATCCCTACGTACATACAGATGATCTAATGCCCAATCGTGCACCAATTTAGATTCCCTCATGAAGAGTCTTCCCAATATTACGTCATATGAGTCTAACTGGCGGAGAAAGTCCATTACTATAAATATATGATGGTAACAAAACGTAAAGAGTCTCACGTTCTCTAAAAGCCCCATGGCTTTGAAGATGTTCTGTCTACCATTTTAACGACGATAAGATCTCTTTTTAGATCGGGCTTTTTCAACATAATTTTGTGATGATGCTAATCCCCGCCCACATCCAGGATAGCCGCTGCCTGCTACCTGTTATCTTATGATGAATTGGGATTGTAGCATTAGTGTCTTCACTTTGTAATAACACCCCAATCGATTAACCGGTATCTTGACGACTCTGGTTGTTCTTTCCCTTGTGTGTGTTTTAAGATTCTTTTTGCAAGAGGTGGTAGAACATCCTCTGTAGTGTTGGCTGGCCTTAGTCACCTTCTACCCATTCTTCCTTTATTTCTACCCATAATGTTGGTGAACTGCATAGCAGTTGTTCCAATGGAATTTACACAGAGGTAGACAGTACGGCCAGCGAGGCTGCCTATGTCTCCGGGTTCTCTAGCGATTGAGGGTTCCTTCCATGTGTGTGTCTTGTATCCATCCCTAGGGAATGAATGGATGGACTCATCCTACGCATCTTACTCAAACATTCTTGACATTGTGTTTCCTTGATATGCCTCTTTCGTCTCTCCTGGAATTGGAGTAGGTACATCCAATTCCCTTTCCCTTCTTAGATTGTTTCTTGGATACATTGTATCTCTGACCCGGTTGGCTTGGTGAAGCCCTTGACACTCTTCTACTCCCTGGCTTCTTCAAGCTTCCTTATCTCCTCTTTAGCATTTTGGTATTCACCGACTCCTTTAGGGCATAGAATCTGGTGCAATCTCTGCAGCTTTCTCATCATAGCACTCTCCACTAAGTTCTACTTCATGCACCATATCCATATCTTTTGATGGTTGTTCAATCAATATTTGGTTGATTTTAGCTTGTGGTGGTAGAACAGGTGAAGTGTCATGTACCCGAAACATCCCGCTACGTAAATAGGAAGAGTTTGGTTGTCCTGCAGCTACAGTGATTTGCACAGGTGGTGCTGGTAAGGCCAATGGAGCTCTAGGTGTGTCGACAGCTTTGCTACTCTTTGGAACCTTGGATATCTGCACATAGAGGTGTCATGATTTCCTAACATGGTGTGCACAATAAAGTAGTGGCATTGCTCTTAACTATGGGCATTCAGTGGTAGTGTGATTCAATCTGCACATAGAGCACCACACCAATTCTCGACGGGGGTAAAGATGGGTATGCCCCATGCCCAGATGTTTCTCTTCCATCCTTTATCTTCAATTTTTCCAGTATTGCATTACTGTGTTCATCCACAGTCATCTTTCCGACTTTCTTGTTCCGAGTTCCAATCTCTCGGTGACTCAAAACACCCGAAGTCATTGCTACCGAAGATATTCTGACATCTGGTTGTGGCAATTTTGGCATATTGTCTTCATATTGAATTGCCAGTTTACAACATGCATCCAAAGTAGCCGGTCAGACTTGTACCATGATAATCATTTATACTGTGGTCTCTAACTCCTCTCCAGAAGCAAGGCAATATCTTGTGATAAATTTGATGATTACATGATTTTAGTGAACTGCAGAGCAGGGTTTGTGCAAGGATGAGGCAATCAATGATTAATTTTTTTGTAATTTGAACAAATGACAATGTTTGACAATCAAGAACTTTGTTCGACAATGGCAATCAATGATTATATCTGATACCTTCATCTTTTTATTTGCCACTTCTAGGTAGGTATTGTTGAAGGCATGTTTTAACTCCGTGTGAGAGTGCTTGATTCTTCCCTCCACCCAACTGAACAGTGTTTCTATTAAGTCCTATGGATTGGGGCTTGTATCAATGTCTATTTGTTGCACCTTCTTTTTCCTCCTTTCAATGTTGTCCTTGTCCAGCTCATTGATCGAGGTGGTTACAGGTATTGGTTTTGTTATATTTAACCCATCTTTTTGGGTTGGCTTCTTCTTCCACATCAGTTGTATTGGTTTTAGTTGGGAGCTGGTTCTGAATGCCCTTACTGCCCTTTTCTTTGTATTTGGAGGTGTTCGCAACGGTGGCTACTAGGTGGAGTTTGGGCATCCATACTGTTGTATTGCCTTGGTAATAACCTTGTGCCATTATAAAGCCCTTTCGAACCCATTGCTTACAAATTCTTTCTGGAGTGTTCTTTTGTTTGGAGTACCACCAACTTACCTGTGAAGACCATTTATGTCCCTTGTCTCCATTTTGAACCTTTCTTGTTGATTCCTTATTGACGCCCTTCTCATCCTTGTAGAGGGGGTTTCCAAGTTGACCCTTAGGAACCCACTGTTGTGTACCCTGTGACTTGGGTTGCTTTTTACGTAGGGATTGTAGACTTGATACCTTTTCTGCTTCATGAGCTGATGTCACCGTGCTTGGTGTTTCTATATCCTCAATCATGGCTTGCTTCCTTGTGTTTATCGGGCTCCATAAGGGCATGGAAATGATATTGTTTCCCTCGTTTAGCAATGATGTCGTATTCTCCCATTGGATATTACAATTGTTGTTGGCACAAATCCTAGATTGTCCTAGGATCATTTCCTCCTCCATAGAACCTGCAGGCGCATGACAAACACCTTTCCAACCAAGGAATTATTTTTGATGAAAACATTAACACTTAAAAATCTCTCAGCTTTTGTGGTTGTCAAGTGCACACTGCGTACGTGTGCATTGGTGGTTTCAAGGTGCGGTTTATCTAAGGCTACCCATGTCTCATATGAGATCAAGTTATGACTTAATCTCGTATCTATCAAATAAATGCTCGTTGCATGACATTTAGCCATAGAGAGTTCCAACCTGAGTCACGCTGGCTCAATGTTTAATTCATCTTCATCTAGGAGAGTTAGTGAAGCCATATGGGTTCACGTGCAACATTCTCTTCTAGAGTATCTGTTTGGCTTTGGCTTCCCTTGCCTTAGCCTCTTCTTGAGCATGCTGGATTTTTTCCTTTGCGAGGTCCCTGCGTTGTTTTAAAAGATGTTCTTGCAAGAGAATCTCTTGGATCAGTGGTCCAAAATATTTTTAAGTTTGCTCCCATTGACGTAACCCTCCATTTGTACGCCCTTAATTGTCTCAATTCTAACCGACCCCTGACGTGTGATCTCGAACACTCGAAAGGGTGGGGCCCCCATTTACAGTGCTTTTTGTTTTAAGTTATTGTTGAACCATAAGTCCATGCGATGCAATTAGTCTTGTTTCATCAAGCTTCTCTAAATCGATTAGCCTTTCAGCTAATACATTTTTCGTCAAACATTCTTGCACTGTAATTCTTAAGCTTGGAACTAAGTATTCCATAGGCATTACTGCCTCAACACCATAAGCTAGACGGAAGGGAGTGTATCCCATCGCCACCTTATACGATGTGTTTGGTATGCCCATAAGGCTGCTATTAGCTTACGCTCCCAATCTGTTTGACTTGCTTCCATGTTTTTGTCAAGATAGTACATAAAATCTTGTTTGTACTCTCTGCTTGACCATTAGCGTTTGGATAATAAGGTGATGACTTCTGGTTGACTACTAGGAATCCAACAGGTGATACTCACCGGGTTGTGCCAAAACGCATCTAATAGCAAAGTTTGATATATCGATATGCTCACGAAATATAAGGTTCCAACAAGTAGGTGGTCTTAGAATTGGCGTGCTAGCCGATGCCTACTTCAATCTATTATTAGCTTCTTGGCATTCCTCGGTCCATTCAAAGACAATGAGCAGCTTATATAATGGCCTGGCGATTTCAACATAGAAGATTATGAAGCGGCGGTAATACCCCCAATGTGGCCCATAAATCTTTGCACACCTTTGTAATTAGGAGGCGGTGGCAGCTCCAAGATTAACCTGAGTGGATATACTATTCTTAGAGACAGTGTGTCCCAATATCACACCGTGTTTGACCCAAAATTGGCACTTTAAAGGCTTGAGGGATATATGATACAATCTACATCGCTCAAACACCTTCCTTAGGCAAGCTAGATGGTCTATCTAATCGAGAGTGTGCACACAAATTATCAACGAATACCTCCAACGACTTCTGCAAGTAGTCTTTGAAGGCTGTGCACATTAATTATTGGAATGTTGCTGGGGCATTGGTGAGACCGAAAGGCATGACTTTGTAAGCAAACGTCCCCCATATTGTATGGAAGGTTGTCTTATGCTAGTCTTTTGGTGCTCTAGACACCTGATTGTAGCTTGAAAATCTATCCAAGAAGCTGTAAGCTTATTCACCACCTACTCTCTCCAAAACATGTTCCGTATAGGGCGACGGATAATGGTCCTTCCTAGTAGCTACGTTGACCTTTTTACGATCGACATATACCCTAAGTTTTTCATTCTTCTTTGGCACCATTACGATTGGTGACAACCAACTTTAGGTTCTATCTCATAGATGAAATCCGCAGCAATGAATGAGTTTATTGATTTCCTCTTTTACAATTGTTGCATATTCTGGATTCATCTGGTATGGTTTTTGCTTGGATGGCCTTAATCCTTCCATGATTGGGATCGTATGTTGCACCACCTCAGGTGGTACACCCTTCATCTCTTTGTAGTTCCAGGCAAAACAATCCTTAAACTCCTTGCAACTCTAGTTTATCCTCATTTTTACTTTTTGTTTTAGCCATAACTTTCATGCCCTCCGCTCAGCTTCTACGAAAATTTTGTTTTGTTTTTGGTGCCCATCTTTTGTAAGCTTACGTGTTATTGGTTCTTGAAGAATGACTTCCTCCTTATGTTTCCCTTCAAGTGATATCTTAGTCAATTCCTCACCCCAATCCTTAGAAAACTCGTCGTGTACCTTAGTGGCTTCGAGGTATGTTTGCCACTGGGAATCCGTGGGTTTTCTTTGTAGTAGGGCATTTCATCCAGCAATATATTGTTTCTGCTTTTGCCATCTTCTAAGGCGCTCGGAACTCGTACGGCCCTCTGATCCATTCCCTTCTATGGTAGAGACCTCCTCTTCTGATTCCTCATCAACGATTTGCCAATTGACCATATAGACAAAGGTAGTGGGAACAGTTCCAAATTCCACATATTATGTTGCTCGGGGTTGCATCACATCTATGGTAGCTAGCACATGCATCCAATTTTTAGTGAAATTTGGAGGAGGAAGTGATGCATGCATTTTCGTTTTCTCTTCCTCTTTGAAATTTTCAACAGTCGGCTGGCATATTTGTACGGATGTGGTCCGGTCGGCTGTGACCGAATCATTACCGAACAATTACCCTTCCATGGGGTCGTGTGCTCTCCATTTTCTCAAATCTATCTTTAGAATTTGTGAATCCCTACGCACATACAAATGATCTAATGCCCAATCGTGCACCAATTTAGATTCCCTCATGAAGAGTCTTCCCAATATTACGTCATATGAGTCTAACTAGCGGAGAAAGTCCATTACTATAAATATATGATGGTAACAAAACGTAAAGAGTCTCACATTCTCTAAAAGCCCCATGGCTTTGAAGATGTTCTCTCTGCCGTTTTAACGATAAGATCTTCTCTTTTTAGATCGGGTTTTTTCCAACATAATTTTGTGATGATGCTATTCCCCGCCAGGATAGCCGCTGCCTGCTACCTGTTATCTTATGATGAATTGGGATTGTAGCATTAGTGTCTTCACTTCGTAATACACCCCAATCGATTAACGGTATCTATACGACTCTGGTTGTTCTTTCCCTTGTGTGTGTTTTAAGATTCTTTTTGCAAGAGGTGGCAGAACATCCTTTGTAGTGTTGGCTGGCCTTAGTCCACCTTCTACCCATTCTTCCTTTATTTCTACCCATAATGTTGGTGAACTGCATAGCAGTTGTTCCAATGGAATTTACACAGAGGTAGACAGTACGGCCAGCAAGGCTGCCTATGTCTCCGGGTTCTCTAGCGATTGAGGGTTCCTTCCATGTGTGTGTCTTGTATCCATCCCTAGGGAATTAATGGATGGACTCATCCTATGCATCTTACTCAAACATTCTTGACATTGTGTTTCCTTGATATGCCTCTTTCGTCTCTTCTGGAATTGGAGTAGGTACATCCAATTCCCTTTCCATGTCTCCGGGTTCTCTAGCGATCGAGGGTTCCTTCCATGTGTGTGTCTTGTATCCATCCCTAGGGAATGAATGGATGGACTCATCCTTACGCATCTTACTCAAACATTCTTGACATTGTGTTTCCTTGATATGCCTCTTTCGTCTCTTCTGGAATTGGAGTAGGTACATCCAATTCCCTTTCCCTTGTTAGATTGTTTCTTGGATACATTTGGATACATTGTATCCCTGACCCAGTTAGTCCTTAACTTGGCTTGGTGAAGCCGTTGACACTCTTCTACTAGGGCCCTGGCTTCTTCAAGCTTCCTTATCTCCTCTTCAGCATTTTGGTATTCACCGACTCCTTTAGGGCATAGAATCTGGTGCAATCTCTACAACTTCCTCATCATAGCACTCTCCACTAAGTTCTACTTCATGCAACATATCCATATCTTTTGATGGCTGTTCAATCAATATTTGGTTGATTTTAGCTTGTGGTGGTAAAATAGGTGAGGTGTCATGTACCCGAAACATCCCCCTAGGTAAATAGGAAGAGTTTGGTTGTCCTGCAGCTACAGTGATTTGCACATGTGGTGCTGGTAAGGCCAATGGAGCTCTAGGTGTGGCGACAGCTTTGCTACTCTTTGGAACCTTGGATATCTGCACATAGGGGTGTCATGATTACCTAACACGGTGTGCACAATAAAGTAGTGGCATTGCTCTTAACTATGGGCATTCGGTGGTAGTGTGATTCAATCTGCAAATAGAGCACCACACCAATTCTCTACGGGGGTAAAGATGGGTATGCCCCATGCCTAGATGTTTCTCTTCCATCCTTTATCTTCAATTTTTCCAGTATTGCATTACTGAGTTCATCCACAGTCATCTTTCCAACTTTCTTGTTTCGAGTTCCAATCTCTTGGTGACTCAAAACACCCGAAGTCATTGCTACCGAAGATATTCTGACATCTTTTGGTTGTGGCAATTTTGGCATATTGTCTTCATATTGAATTGCCAGTTTACAACATGCATCCAAAGTAGCCTGTCGGACTTGTACCAGATAATCATTTATATTGTGGTCTCTAACTCCTCTCCAGAAGCAAGGCAATATCTTGTGATAAATTTGATGAATGCATGATTTTAGTGAACTGCAGAGAGCAGGGTTTGTGCAAGGATGAGGCAATCAGTGATTAATTTTTTTGTAATTTGAACAAATGACAATGTTTGACAATCAAGGACTTTGTTCGACAATGGCAATCAATGATTATATCTGATACCTTTATCTTTTTATTTGCCACTTCTAGGTAGGTGTGTAGACTTGATACCTTTTTTGCTTCATGAGCTGATGTCACTGTGCTTGGTGTTTCTATATCCTCAATCATGGCTTGCTTCCCTGTGTTTATCGCGCTCCATAAGGGCATGGAAATGACATTATTTCCCTCGTTTAGCAATGATGTCCTATTCTCCCATTGGATATTACAATTGTTGTTGGCACAAATCCTAGATCGTCCTAGGATCATTTTCTCCTCCATAGAACCTGCAGGCGCATGACAAACACCTTTCCAACCAAGGAATTATTTTTGATGGAAACATTAACACTTAAAAATCTCTCAGCTTTTGTGGTTGTCAAGTGCACACTGCGTACTTGTGCATTGGTGGTTTCAAGGTGCGGTTTATCTAAGGCTACCCATGTCTCATATGAGATCAAGTTATGACTTAATCCCGTATCTATCAATGCAATGCTTGTTGCATGACATTTAGCTATAGAGAGTTTCAACCTGAGTCACGCTGGCTCAATGTTTAATTCATCTTCATCTGGGAGAGTTAGTGAAGCCATATGGGTTCACGTGCAACATTCTCTTCTAGAGTATCTGTTTGGCTTTGGCTTCCCTTGCCAAGGCAGCCTCTTCTTGAGCATGCTGGATTTTTTCTTTTGCAAGGTCCCTCTGTTGTTTTAAAAGATGTTCTTGCAAGAGAATCTCTTGGATCAGTGGTCCAAAATATTTTTAAGTTTGCTCCCATTGACGTAACCCTCCATTTGTACGCCCTTAATTGTCTCAATTCTAATCGACCCCTGACGTGTGATCTCGAACACTCGAAAGGGTGGGGCCCCCATTTACAGTGCTTTTTGTTTTAAGTTATTGTTGAACCATAAGTCCATGTGATGCAATTAGTCTTGTTTCATCAAGCTTCTCTAAATCGATTAGCCTTTCAGCTAATACATTTTCCGTCAAACATTCTTGCACTGTAATTCTTAAGCTTGGAACTAAGTATTCCATAGGCATTACTGCCTCAACACCATAAGCTAGACGGAAAGGAGTGTATCCCATCGCCACCTTATACGATGTGTTTGGTATGCCCATAAGGCTGCTATTAGCTTATGCTCCCAATCTCTTTGACTTGTTTCCAATGTTTTTGTCAAGATAGTATATTAAATCTTGTTTGTACTCTCTGCTTGAGCATTAGCATTTGGATAATAAGGTGATGACTTCTAGTTGACTACTAGGAATCCGACAAGTGATACTCACCGGGTTGTGCCAATACGCATCTAATAGCAAAGTTTGATATATCGATATGCTCATGAAATATAAGGTCCCAACAAGTAGGTGGTCTTAGAATTGGCGTGCTAGCCGATGCCTACTTCAATCTATTATTAGCTTCTTAGCATTCCTCGGTCCATTCAAAGACAATGAGCAGCTTATATAATGGCCTGGCGATTTCAACATAGAAGATTATGAAGCGGCGGTAATACCCCCAACGTGGCCCATAAATCTTTGCACACCTTTGTAATTAGGGGCCGGTGGTAGCTTCAAGATCAACCTGAGTGGATATACCATTTTTAGAGACAGTGTGTCCCAATATCACACCATGTTTGACCCAAAATTGACACTTTAAAGGTTTGGGGGATATATGATACAATCTACATCGCTCAAACACCTTCCTTAGGCAAGCCAGATGGTCTGTCTAATCGAGAGTGTGCACACAAATTATCAACGAATACCTCCCACGACTTCTGCAAGTAGTCTTTGAAGGCTGTGCACATTAATTGTGGGAATGTTGCTGGGGCATTGGTGAGACCGAAAGGCATGACTTTGTAAGCAAACGTCCCCCATATTGTATGAAAGGTTGTCTTATGCTAGTCTTTTGGTGCTCTAGACACCTGATTGTAGCTTGAAAATCTATTTAAGAAGCTGTAAGCTTATTCACCACCTACTCTCTCCAAAACATGTTCCGTATAGGGCAACGGATAATGGTCCTTCCTAGTAGCTACGTTGACCTTTTTACGATCGACATATGCCCTAAGTTTTCCATTCTTCTTTGGCACCATTACGATTGGTGACAACCAACTGTAGGTTCTATCTCATAGATGAAATCCGCAGCAATGAACGAGTTTATTGATTTCCTCTTTTACAATTGTTGCATATTTTGGATTCATCTGGTATATTTTTTGCTTGGATGGCCTTAATCCTTCCATGATTGGGATCATATGTTGCACCACCTCAGGTGGTACACCCTTCATCTCTTTGTAGTTCCAGGCAAAACAATCCTTAAACTCCTTGCAACTCTAGTTTATCCTCATTTTCACTTTCTGTCTTAGCCATAACTTTCATGCCCTCCGCTCAGCTTCTATGAAAATTTTGTTTTGTTTTCGGTGCCCAGCTTTTGTAAGCTTAGGCGTTATTGGTTCTTGAAGAATGACTTCCTCCTTATGTTTTCCTTCAAGTGATATCTTACTCAATTCCTCACCCCAATCCTTAGAAATCTCGTCGTGTACCTTAGTGGCTTCGAGGTATGTTAGCCACCCTAGGAATCGGTGGGTTTTCTTTGTAGTAGGGGATTTCGTCCAGTAATATATTGTTTCTGCTTTTGCCATCTTCTAAGGCGCTCGGAACTCGTACGGCCCTCTGATCCATTCCCTTCTACGCTAGAGACCTCCTCTTCTGATTCCTCATCAACGATTTGCCAATTGACCATATAGACAGAGGTAGATTCAACATATTGGGTTCCTCGGGGTTGCATCACATCTATGGTAGGTAGCTAGCACATGCAATTTTCAGTGAAATTTGGAGAAGGAAGTGATGCATGCATTTTCGTTTCCTCTTCCTCTTTGAAATTTTCAACAGTCGGCTGGCATATTTGTACGGATGTGGTCCGGTCGGCTGTAACCGAATCATTACTTACCCTTCCATGGGGTGTGCTCTCCACGTTCTCAAATCTATCTTTAGAATTTGTGAATCCCTACGCACATACCGATGATCTAATGCCCAATCGTGCACCAATTTAGATTCCCTCATGAAGAGTCTTCCCAATATTACGTCATATGAGTCTAATTGATGGAGAAAGTCCATTACTATAAATATATGATGGTAACAAAACGTAAAGAGTCTCACGTTCTCTAAAAGCCCCATGGCTTTGAAGATGTTCTGTCTGCCATTTTAACGATAAGATCTTCTCTTTTTAGATCGGGTTTTTTCCAACATAATTTTGTGATGATGCTAATCCCCGCCCCACATCCAGGATAGCCGCTGCTTGCTACCTGTTATCTTATGATGAATTGGGATTGTAGCATTAGTGTCTTCACTTCGTAATAACACCCCAATCGATTAACCGGTATCTTGACGACTCTGGTTGTTCTTTCCCTTGTGTGTGTTTTAAGATTCTTTTTGCAAGAGGTGGCAGAACATCCTCTGTAGTGTTGGCTGGCCTTAGTCACCTTCTACCCATTCTTCCTTTATTTCTACCCATAATGTTGGTGAACTGCATAGCAGTTGTTCCAATGGAATTTACACAGAGGTAGACAGTATGGCCAGCGAGGCTACCTATGTCTCCGGGTTCTCTAGCGATTGAGGGTTCCTTCCATGTGTGTGTTTCTTGTATCCATCCCTAGGGAATGAATGGATGGACTCTTCCTACGCATCTTACTCAAACATTCTTGACATTGTGTTTCCTTGATATGCCTCTTTCGTCTCTTCTGGAATTGGAGTAGGTACATCCAATTCCCTTTCCCTTGTTAGATTGTTTCTTGGATACATTGTATCCCTGACCCGGTTAGTCCTTAACTTGGCTTCGTGAAGCCGTTGAAACTCTTCTACTAGGGCCCTAGATTCTTCAAGCCCTCTTCAGCATTTTGGTATTCACCGACTCCTTTAGGGCATAGAATCTGGTGCAATCTCTGCAGCTTCCTTATCATAGCACTCTCCACTAAGTTCTACTTCATGCACCATATCCATATCTTTTGATGGCTGTTCAATCAATATTTGGTTGATTTTAGCTTATGGTGGTAGAACAGGTGGTGGTACAGATGAAGTGTCATGTACTCGAAACATCCCCCTAGGTAAATAGGAAGAGTTTGGTTGTCCTGCAGCTATAGTGATTTGCACAGGTGGTGCTGGTAAGGCCAATGGAGCTCTAGGTGTGCCGACAGCTTTGCTACTCTTTGGAACCTTGGATATCTGCACATAGAGGTGTCATGATTCCCTAACACGGTGTGCACAATAAAGTAGTGGCATTGCTCTCTTAACTATGGGCATTCAGTGGTAGTGTAGTGTGATTCAATCTGCACATAGAGCACCACACCAATTCTCTACGGGGGTAAAGATGGGGATGCCCCATGCCGAGGTTTCTCTTCCATCCTTTATCTTCAATTTTTCCAGTATTGCATTACTGAGTTCATCCACAGTCATCTTTCCGACTTTCTTGTTCCGAGTTTTGACATCTTCTGGTTGTGGCAATTTCGGCATATTGTCTTCATATTGAATTGCCAGTTTACAACATGCATCCAAAGTAGCCGGTCGGACTTATACCAGATAATCATTTATATTGTGCTCTCTAACTCCTCTCCAGAAGCAAGGCAATATCTTGTGATAAATTTGATGAATGCATGATTTTAGTGAACTGCAGAGAGCAGGGTTTGTGCAAGGATGAGGCAATCAATGATTAATTTTTTTATAATTTGAACAAATGACAATGTTTGACAATCAAGGACTTTGTTCGACAATGGCACATCAATGATTATATCTGATACCTTCATCTTTTTATTTGCCACTTCTAGGTAGGTGTAGACTTGATACCTTTTCTGCTTCATGAGCTGATGTCACCGTGCTTGGTGTTTCTATATCCTCAATCATGGCTTGCTTCCTTGTGTTTATCGGGCTCCATAAGGGCATGGAAATGATATTGTTTCCCTCGTTTAGCAATGATGTCGTATTCTCCCATTGGATATTACAATTGTTGTTGGCACAAATCCTAGATTGTCCTAGGATCATTTCCTCCTCCATAGAACCTGCAGGCGCATGACAAACACCTTTCCAACCAAGGAATTATTTTTGATGAAAACATTAACACTTAAAAATCTCTCAGCTTTTGTGGTTGTCAAGTGCACACTGCGTACGTGTGCATTGGTGGTTTCAAGGTGCGGTTTATCTAAGGCTACCCATGTCTCATATGAGATCAAGTTATGACTTAATCTCGTATCTATCAAATAAATGCTCGTTGCATGACATTTAGGCATAGAGAGTTCCAACCTGAGTCACGCTGGCTCAATGTTTAATTCATCTTCATCTAGGAGAGTTAGTGAAGCCATATGGGTTCACGTGCAACATTCTCTTCTAGAGTATCTGTTTGGCTTTGGCTTCCCTTGCCTTAGCCTTTTCTTGAGCATGCTGGATTTTTTCCTTTGCGAGGTCCCTCCGTTGTTTTAAAAGATGTTCTTGCAAGAGAATCTCTTGGATCAGTGGTCCAAAATATTTTTGAGTTTGCTCCCATTGACGTAACCCTCCATTTGTACCCCCTTAATTGTCTCAATTCTAACCGACCCCTGACGTGTGATCTCGAACACTCGAAAGGGTGGGGCCCCCATTTACAGTGCTTTTTGTTTTAAGTTATTGTTGAACCATAAGTCCATGTGATGCAATTAGTCTTGTTTCATCAAGCTTCTCTAAATCGATTAGCCTTTCAGCTAATACATTTTTCGTCAAACATTCTTGCACTGCAATTCTTAAGCTTGGAACTAAGTATTCCATAGGCATTACTGCCTCAACACCATAAGCTAGACGGAAAGGAGTGTATCCCACACCACCTGATACGATGTGTTTGGTATGCCCATAAGGCTGCTATTAGCTTATGCTCCCAATCTGTTTGACTTGCTTCCAATGTTTTTGTCAAGATAGTACATAAAATCTTGTTTGTACTCTCTGCTTGACCATTAGCGTTCGGATAATAAGGTGATGACTTCTGGTTGACTACTAGGAATCCGACAAGTGATACTCACCGGGTTGTGCTAATACGCATCTAATAGCAAAGTTTGATATATCGATATGCTCATGAAATATAAGGTCCCAACAAGTAGGTGGTCTTAGAATTGGCGTGCTAGCCAATGTCTACTTCAATTTTTTATTAGCTTCTTGGCAATCCTCAGTCCATTCAAAGACAATGAGCAGCTTATATAATGGCCTGGCAATTTCAACATAGAAGATTATGAAGCGGCGGTAATACCCCCAACGTGGCCCATAAATCTTTGCACACCTTTGTAATTAGGGGGCGGTGGCAGCTCCAAGATCAACCTGAGTGGATATACCATTCTTAGAGACAGTGTGTCCCAATATCACACCGTGTTTGACCCAAAATTGGCACTTTAAAGGCAGGGATATATGATACAATCTACATCGCTCAAACACCTTCCTTAGGCAAGCCAGATGGTCTATCTAATCGAGAGTGTGCACACAAATCATCAACGAATACCTCCGACGACTTTTGCAAGTAGTCTTTGAAGGCCGTGCACATTAATTGTTGGAATGTTGCTGGGGCATTGGTGAGACCGAAAGGCATGACTTTGTAAGCAAAAATCCCCCATATTGTATGGAAGGTTGTCTTATGCTAGTCTTCTGGTGCTCTAGACACCTGATTGTAGCTTGAAAATCTATCCAAGAAGCTGTAAGCTTATTCACCACCTACTCTCTCCAAAACATGTTCCGTATAGGGCAACGGATAATGGTCCTTCCTAGTAGCTACGTTGACCTTTTTACGATCAACATATACCCTAAGTTTTCCATTCTTCTTTGGCACCATTACGATTGGTGACAACCAACTGTAGGTTCTATCTCATAGATTAAAACCACAGCAATGAACGAGTTTATTAATTTCCTCTTTTACAATTGTTGCATATTTTGGATTCATCTGGTATGGTTTTTGCTTGGATGGCCTTAATCCTTCCATGATTGGGATCATATGTTGCACCACCTCAGGTGGTACACCCTTCATCTCTTTGTAGTTCCAGGCAAAACAATCCTTAAACTCCTTGCAACTCTAGTTTATCCTCATTTTCACTTTCTGTCTTAGCCATAACTTTCATGCCCTCCGCTCAGCTTCTACGAAAATTTTGTTTTGTTTTCGGTGCCCAGCTTTTGTAAGCTTAGGCGTTATTGGTTCTTGAAGAATGACTTCCTCCTTATGTTTCCCTTCAAGTGATATCTTACTCAATTCCTCACCCCAATCCTTAGAAAACTCATCGTGTACCTTAGTGGCTTCGAGGTATGTTAGCCACTAGGAATCCGTGGGTTTTCTTTGTAGTAGGGCATTTCGTCCAGCAATATATTGTTTCTGCTTTTGCCATCTTCTAAGGCGCTCAGAACTCGTACAGCCCTCTGATCCATTCCCTTCTATGCTAGAGACCTCCTCTTCTGATTCCTCATCAACGATTTGCCAATTGACCATATAGACAGAGATAGTGGGAACAGTTCCAAATTCCACATATTGGGTTCCTCGGGGTCGCATCACATCTATGGTAGCTAGCACATGCATCCAATTTTCAGTGAAATTTGGAGGAAGTGATGCATACATTTTTGTTCCCTCTTCCTCCTTGAAATTTTCAACAGTCCGCTAGCATATTTGTACGGATGTGGTCCGGTTGGCTGTGACCGAATCATTACCGAACAATTACCCTTCCATGGGTTGTGCTCTCCACGTTCTCAAATCTATCTTTAGAATTTGTGAATCCCTACGCACATACAGATGATCTAATGCCCAATCGTGCACCAATTTAGATTCCCTCATGAAGAGTCTTCCCAATATTACGTCATATGAGTCTAACTGGCGGAGAAAGTCCATTACTATAAATATTGATGGTAACAAAACGTAAAGAGTCTCACGTTCTCTAAAAGCCCCATGGCTTTGAAGATGTTCTGTCTACCATTTTAACGACGATAAGATCTCTTTTTAGATCGGGTTTTTTTCAACATAATTTTGTGATGATGCTAATCCCCGCCCACATCTAGGATAGCCGCTGCCTGCTACCTGTTATCTTATGATGAATTGGGATTGTAGCATTAGTGTCTTCACTTTGTAATAACACCCCAATCGATTAACCGGTATCTTGACGACTCTGGTTGTTCTTTCCCTTGTGTGTGTTTTAAGATTCTTTTTGCAAGAGGTGGTAGAACATCCTCTGTAGTGTTGGCTGGCCTTAGTCACCTTCTACCCATTCTTCCTTTATTTCTACCCATAATGTTGGTGAACTGCATAGCAGTTGTTCCAATGGAATTTACACAGAGGTAGACAGTACGGCCAGCGAGGCTGCCTATGTCTCCGGGTTCTCTAGCGATTGAGGGTTCCTTCCATGTGTGTGTCTTGTATCCATCCCTAGGGAATGAATGGATGGACTCATCCTACGCATCTTACTCAAACATTCTTGACATTGTGTTTCCTTGATATGCCTCTTTCGTCTCTCCTGGAATTGGAGTAGGTACATCCAATTCCCTTTCCCTTCTTAGATTGTTTCTTGGATACATTGTATCCCTGACCCGGTTGGCTAGGTGAAGCCCTTGACACTTATCTACTCCCTGGCTTCTTCAAGCTTCCTTATCTCCTCTTTAGCATTTTGGTATTCACCGACTCCTTTAGGGCATAGAATCTTGTGCAATCTCTGCAGCTTTCTCATCATAGCACTCTCCACTAAGTTCTACTTCATGCACCATATCCATATCTTTTGATGGTTGTTCAATCAATATTTGGTTGATTTTAGCTTGTGGTGGTAGAACAGGTGAAGTGTCATGTACCCGAAACATCCCGCTACGTAAATAGGAAGAGTTTGGTTGTCCTGCAGCTACAGTGATTTGCACAGGTGGTGCTGGTAAGGCCAATGGAGCTCTAGGTGTGCCGACAGCTTTGCTACTCTTTGGAACCTTGGATATCTGCACATAGAGGTGTCATGATTTCCTAACACGGTGTGCACAATAAAGTAGTGGCATTGCTCTTAACTATGGACATTCAGTGGTAGTGTGATTCAATCTGCACATAGAGCACCACACCAATTCTCTACGGGGGTAAAGATGGGTATGCCCCATGTCGAGATGTTTCTTTCCCATCCTTTATCTTCAATTTTTCCAGTATTGCATTACTAAGTTCATCCACAGTCATCTTTCCGACTTTCTTGTTCCGAGTTCCAATCTCTTGGTGACTCAAAACACCCGAAGTCATTGCTACCGAAGATATTCTGACATCTGGTTGTGGCAATTTTGGCATATTGTCTTCATATTGAATTGCCAATTTACAACATGCATCCAAAGTAGCCGGTCGACTTATACCAGATAATCATTTATATTGTGGTCTCTAACTCCTCTCCAGAAGCAAGGCAGTATCTTGTGATAAATTTAATGAATACATGATTTTAGTGAACTGCAGAGCAGGGTTTGTGCAAGGATGAGGCAATCAATGATTAATTTTTTTGTAATTTGAACAAATGACAATGTTTGACAATCAAGGACTTTGTTCGACAATGGCAATCAATGATTATATCTGATACCTTCATCTTTTTATTTGCCACTTCTAGGTAGGTTTTGTTGAAGGCATGTTTTAACTCCGTGTGAGAGTGCTTGATTCTTCCCTCCACCCAACTGAACAGTGTTTCTATTAAGTCCTATGGATTGGGGCTTGTATCAATGTCTATTTGTTGCACCTTCTTTTTCCTCCTTTCAATGTTGTCCTTGTCCAGCTCGTTGATCGAGGTGGTTACAGGTATTGGTTTTGTTATATTTAACCCATCTTTTTGGGTTGGCTTCTTCTTCCACATCAGTTGTATTGGTTTTAGTTGGGAGTTGGTTCTGAATGCCCTTACTGCCCTTTTCTTTGTATTTGGAGGTGTTCGCAACAACGGTGGCTACTAGGTGGAGTTTGGGCATCCATACTGTTGTATTGCCTTGGTAATAACCTTGTGCCATTATAAAGCCCTTTCGAACCCATTGCTTAAAAATTCTTTCTGGAGTGTTCTTTTGTTTGGAGTACCGCCAACTTACCTGTGAAGACCATTTATGTCCCTTGTCTCCATTTTGAACCTTTCTTGTTGATTCCTTATTGACGCCCTTCTCATCCTTGTAGAGGGGGTTTCCAAGTTGACCCTTAGGAACCCACTGTTGTGTACCCTGTGACTTGGGTTGCTTTTTGCGTAGGGATTGTAGACTTGATACCTTTTCTGCTTCATGAGCTGATGTCACCGTGCTTGGTGTTTCTATATCCTCAATCATGGCTTGCTTCCTTGTGTTTATCGGGCTCCATAAGGGCATGGAAATGATATTGTTTCCCTCGTTTAGCAATGATGTCGTATTCTCCCATTGGATATTACAATTGTTGTTGGCACAAATCCTAGATTGTCCTAGGATCATTTCCTCCTTCATAGAACCTGCAGGCGCATGACAAACACCTTTCCAACCAAGGAATTATTTTTGATGAAAATATTAACACTTAAAAATCTCTCAGCTTTTGTGGTTCTCAAGTGCACACTGCGTACGTGTGCATTGGTGGTTTCAAGGTGCGGTTTATCTAAGGCTACCCATGTCTCATATGAGATCAAGTTATGAGTTAATCTCGTATCTATCAAATAAATGCTCGTTGCATGACATTTAGCCATAGAGAGTTCCAACCTGAGTCACGCTGGCTCAATGTTTAATTCATCTTCATCTAGGAGAGTTAGTGAAGCCATATGGGCTCACGTGCAACATTCTCTTCTAGAGTATCTGTTTGGCTTTGGCTTCCCTTGCCAAGGCAGCCTCTTCTTGAGCATGCTGGATTTTTTCTTTTGCAAGGTCCCTCTGTTGTTTTAAAAGATGTTCTTGCAAGAGAATCTCTTGGATCAGTGGTCCAAAATATTTTTAAGTTTGCTCCCATTGACGTAACCCTCCATTTGTACGCCCTTAATTGTCTCAATTCTAATCGACCGCTGACGTGTGATCTCGAACACTCGAAAGGGTGGGGCCCCCATTTACAGTGCTTTTTGTTTTAAGTTATTGTTGAACCATAAGTCCATGGGATGCAATTAGTCTTGTTTCATCAAGCTTCTCTAAATCGATTAGCCTTTCAGCTAATGCATTTTCCGTCAAACATTCTTGCACTGTAATTCTTAAGCTTGGAACTAAGTATTCCATAGGCATTACTGCCTCAACACCATAAGCTAGACGGAAAGGAGTGTATCCCATCGCCACCTTATACGATGTGTTTGGTATGCCCATAAGGCTGCTATTAGCTTATGTTCCCAATCTGTTTGACTTGCTTCCATGTTTTTGTCAAGATAGTACATAAAATCTTGTTTGTACTCTCTGCTTGACCATTAGCGTTTGGATAATAAGGTGATGACTTCTGGTTGACTACTAGGAATCCAACAGGTGATACTCACCGGGTTGTGCCAAAACGCATCTAATAGCAAAGTTTGATATATCGATATGCTCATGAAATATAAGGTTCCAACAAGTAGGTGGTCTTAGAATTGGCGTGCTAGCCGATGCCTATTTCAATCTATTATTAGCTTCTTGGCATTCCTCGGTCCATTCAAAGACAATGAGCAGCTTATATATTGGCATGGCGATTTCAACATAGAAGATTATGAAGCGGCGGTAATACCCCCAATGTGGCCCATAAATCTTTGCACACCTTTGTAATTAGGAGGCGGTGGCAGCTCCAAGATCAACCTGAGTGGATATACTATTCTTAGAGACAGTGTGTCCCAATATCACACCGTGTTTGACCCAAAATTGGCACTTTAAAGGCTTGAGGGATATATGATACAATCTACATCGCTCAAACACCTTCCGTAGGCAAGCCAGATGGTCTATCTAATCGAGAGTGTGCACACAAATTATCAACGAATACCTCCAACGACTTCTGCAAGTAGTCTTTGAAGGCTGTGCACATTAATTATTGGAATGTTGCTGGGGCATTGGTGAGACCGAAAGGCATGACTTTGTAAGCAAACGTCCCCCATATTGTATGGAAGGTTTCAAGGTGCGGTTTATCTAAGGCTAACCATGTCTCATATGAGATCAAGTTATGACTTAATCTCGTATCTATCAAATAAATGCTCGTTGCATGACATTTAGGCATAGAGAGTTCCAACTTGAGTCACGCTGGCTCAATGTTTAATTCATCTTCATCTAGGAGAGTTAGTGAAGCCATATGGGTTCACGTGCAACATTCTCTTCTAGAGTATCTGTTTGGCTTTGGCTTCCCTTGCCTTAGCCTTTTCTTGAGCATGCTGGATTTTTTCCTTTGCGAGGTCCCTCCGTTGTTTTAAAAGATGTTCTTGCAAGAGAATCTCCTAGATCAGTGGTCCAAAATATTTTTGAGTTTGCTCCCATTGACGTAACCCTCCATTTGTACGCCCTTAATTGTCTCAATTCTAATCGACCCCTGACGTGTGATCTCGAACACTCGAAAGGGTGGGGCCCCCATTTACAGTGCTTTTTGTTTTAAGTTATTGTTGAACCATAAGTCCATGTGATGCAATTAGTCTTGTTTCATCAAGCTTCTCTAAATCGATTAGCCTTTCAGCTAATACATTTTTCGTCAAACATTCTTGCACTGCAATTCTTAAGCTTGGAACTAAGTATTCCATTGGCATTACTGCCTCAACACCATAAGCTAGACGGAAAGGAGTGTATCCCACACCACCTGATACGATGTGTTTGGTATGCCCATAAGGCTGCTATTAGCTTATGCTCCCAATCTGTTTGACTTGCTTCCAATGTTTTTGTCAAGATAGTACATAAAATCTTGTTTGTACTCTCTGCTTGACCATTAGCGTTCGGATAATAAGGTGATGACTTCTGGTTGACTACTAGGAATCCGACAAGTGATACTCACCGGGTTGTGCTAATACGCATCTAATAGCAAAGTTTGATATATCGATATGCTCATGAAATAAAAGGTCCCAACAAGTAGGTGGTCTTAGAATTGGCATGCTAGCCAATGTCTACTTCAATTTTTATTAGCTTCTTGGCAATCCTCAGTCCAATCAAAGACAATGAGCAGTTTATATAATGGCCTGGTGATTTCAACATAGAAGATTATGAAGCGGCGGTAATACCCCCAACGTGGCCCATAAATCTTTGCACACCTTTGTAATTAGGGGGCGGTGCCAGCTCTAAGATCAACCTGAGTGGATATACCATTCTTAGAGACAGTGTGTCCCAATATCACACCGTGTTTGACCCAAAATTGGCACTTTAAAGGCAGGGATATATGATACAATCTACATCGCTCAAACACCTTCCTTAGGCAAGCCAGATGGTCTATCTAATCGAGAGTGTGCACACAAATCATCAACGAATACCTCCGACGACTTTTGCAAGTAGTCTTTGAAGGCCGTGCACATTAATTGTTGGAATGTTGCTGGGGCATTGGTGAGACCGAAAGGCATGACTTTGTAAGCAAAAATCCCCCATATTGTATGGAAGGTTGTCTTATGCTAGTCTTCTGGTGCTCTAGACACCTGATTGTAGCTTGAAAATCTATCCAAGAAGCTGTAAGCTTATTCACCACCTACTCTCTCCAAAACATGTTCCGTATAGGGCAACGGATAATGGTCCTTCCTAGTAGCTACGTTGACCTTTTTACGATCGACATATACCCTAAGTTTTTCATTCTTCTTTGGCACCATTACGATTGGTGACAACCAACTTTAGGTTCTATCTCATAGATGAAATCCGCAGCAATGAATGAGTTTATTGATTTCCTCTTTTACAATTGTTGCATATTTTGGATTCATCTGGTATGCTTTTTGCTTGGATGGCCTTAATCCTTCCATGATTGGGATCGTATGTTGCACCACCTCAGGTGGTACACCCTTCATCTCTTTGTAGTTCCAGGCAAAACAATCCTTAAACTCCTTGCAACTCTAGTTTATCCTCATTTTTACTTTTTGTTTTAGCCATAACTTTCATGCCCTCCGCTCAGCTTCTACAAAAATTTTGTTTTGTTTTTGGTGCCCATCTTTTGTAAGCTTACGCGTTATTGGTTCTTGAAGAATGACTTCCTCCTTATGTTTCCCTTCAAGTGATATCTTAGAAAATTCCTCACCCCAATCCTTAGAAAACTCGTCGTGTACCTTAGTGGCTTCGAGGTATGTTAGCCACTGGGAATCCGTGGGTTTTCTTTGTAGTAGGGCATTTCATCCAGCAATATATTGTTTCTGCTTTTGCCATCTTCTAAGGCGCTCGGAACTCGTACGGCCCTCTGATCCATTCCCTTCTATGGTAAAGACCTCCTCTTCTGATTCCTCATCAACGATTTGCCAATTGACCATATAGACAAAGGTAGTGGGAACAGTTCCAAATTCCACATATTATGTTGCTCGGGGTTGCATCACATCTATGGTAGCTAGCACATGCATCCAATTTTTAGTGAAATTTGGAGGAGGAAGTGATGCATGCATTTTCGTTTTCTCTTCCTCTTTGAAATTTTCAACAGTCGGCTGGCATATTTGTACGGATGTGGTCCGGTCGGCTGTGACCGAATCATTACCGAACAATTACCCTTCCATGGGGTCGTGTGCTCTCCATTTTCTCAAATCTATCTTTAGAATTTGTGAATCCCTACGCACATACAAATGATCTAATGCCCAATCGTGCACCAATTTAGATTCCCTCATGAAGAGTCTTCCCAATATTACGTCATATGAGTCTAACTAGCGGAGAAAGTCCATTACTATAAATATATGATGGTAACAAAACGTAAAGAGTCTCACATTCTCTAAAAGCCCCATGGCTTTGAAGATGTTCTGTCTGCCATTTTAACGATAAGATCTTCTCTTTTTAGATCGGATTTTTTCCAACATAATTTTGTGATGATGCTAATCCCCGCCAGGATAGCCGCTGCCTGCTACCTGTTATCTTATGATGAATTGGGATTGTAGCATTAGTGTCTTCACTTCGTAATAACACCCCAATCGATTAACGGTATCTTGACGACTCTGGTTGTTCTTTCCCTTGTGTGTGTTTTAAGATTCTTTTTGCAAGAGGTGGCAGAACATCCTCTGTAGTGTTGGCTGGCCTTAGTCACCTTCTACCCATTCTTCCTTTATTTCTACCCATAATGTTGGTGAACTGCATAGCAGTTGTTCGAATGGAATTTACACAGAGGTAGACAGTACGGCCAGCAAGGCTGCCTATGTCTCCGGGTTCTCTAGCGATTGAGGGTTCCTTCCATGTGTGTGTCTTGTATCCATCCCTAGGGAATTAATGGATGGACTCATCCTATGCATCTTACTCAAACATTCTTGACATTGTGTTTCCTTGATATGCCTCTTTCGTCTCTTCTGGAATTGGAGTAGGTACATCCAATTCCCTTTCCATGTCTCCGGGTTCTCTAGCGATCGAGGGTTCCTTCCATGTGTGTGTCTTGTATCCATCCCCAGGGAATGAATGGATGGACTCATCCTTACGCATCTTACTCAAACATTCTTGACATTGTGTTTCCTTGATATGCCTCTTTCGTCTCTTCTGGAATTGGAGTAGGTACATCCAATTCCCTTTCCCTTGTTAGATTGTTTCTTGGATACATTTGGATACATTGTATCCCTGACCCAGTTAGTCCTTAACTTGGCTTGGTGAAGCCGTTGACACTCTTCTACTAGGGCCCTGGCTTCTTCAAGCTTCCTTATCTCCTCTTCAGCATTTTGGTATTCACCGACTCCTTTAGGGCATAGAATCTGGTGCAATCTCTACAACTTCCTCATCATAGCACTCTCCACTAAGTTCTACTTCATGCACCATATCCATATCTTTTGATGGCTGTTCAATCAATATTTGGTTGATTTTAGCTTGTGGTGGTAAAATAGGTGAGGTGTCATGTACCTGAAACATCCCCCTAGGTAAATAGGAAGAGTTTGGTTGTCCTGCAGCTACAGTGATTTGCACATGTGGTGCTGGTAAGGCCAATGGAGCTCTAGGTGTGGCGACAGCTTTGCTACTCTTTGGAACCTTGGATATCTGCACATAGAGGTGTCATGATTACCTAACACGGTGTGCACAATAAAGTAGTGGCATTGCTCTTAACTATGGGCATTCGGTGGTAGTGTGATTCAATCTGCAAATAGAGCACCACACCAATTCTCTACGGGGGTAAAGATGGGTATGCCCCATGCCTAGATGTTTCTCTTCCATCCTTTATCTTCAATTTTTCCAGTATTGCATTACTGAGTTCATCCACAGTCATCTTTCCAACTTTCTTGTTCCGAGTTCCAATCTCTTGGTGACTCAAAACACCCGAAGTCATTGCTACCGAAGATATTCTGACATCTTCTGGTTGTGGCAATTTTGGCATATTGTCTTCATATTGAATTGCCAGTTTACAACATGCACCCAAAGTAGCCCGTCGGACTTGTACCAGATAATCATTTATATTGTGGTCTCTAACTCGTCTCCAGAAGCAAGGCAATATCTTGTGATAAATTTGATGAATGCATGATTTTAGTGAACTGCAGAGAGCAGGGTTTGTGCAAGGATGAGGCAATCAGTGATTAATTTTTTTGTAATTTGAACAAATGACAATGTTTGACAATCAAGGACTTTGTTCGACAATGGCAATCAATGATTATATCTGATACCTTCATCTTTTTATTTGCCACTTCTAGGTAGGTGTGTAGACTTGATACCTTTTTTGCTTCATGAGCTGATGTCACTGTGCTTGGTGTTTCTATATCCTCAATCATGGCTTGCTTCCCTGTGTTTATCGCGCTCCATAAGGGCATGGAAATGACATTATTTTCCTCGTTTAGCAATGATGTCCTATTCTCCCATTGGATATTACAATTGTTGTTGGCACAAATCCTAGATCATCCTAGGATCATTTCCTCCTCCATAGAACCTGCAGGCGCATGACAAACACCTTTCCAACCAAGGAATTATTTTTGATGGAAACATTAACACTTAAAAATCTCTCAGCTTTTGTGGTTGTCAAGTGCACACTGCGTACTTGTGCATTGGTGGTTTCAAGGTGCGGTTTATCTAAGGCTACCCATGTCTCATATGAGATCAAGTTATGACTTAATCTCGTATCTATCAATGCAATGCTTGTTGCATGACATTTAGCTATAGAGAGTTTCAACCTGAGTCACGCTGGCTCAATGTTTAATTCATCTTCATCTGGGAGAGTTAGTGAAGCCATATGGGTTCACGTGCAATATTCTCTTCTAGAGTATCTGTTTGGCTTTGGCTTCCCTTGCCAAGGCAGCCTCTTCTTGAGCATGCTGGATTTTTTCTTTTGCAAGGTCCCTCTGTTGTTTTAAAAGATGTTCTTGCAAGAGAATCTCTTGGATCAGTGGTCCAAAATATTTTTAAGTTTGCTCCCATTGACGTAACCCTCCATTTGTACGCCCTTAATTGTCTCAATTCTAATCGACCCCTGATGTGTGATCTCGAACACTCGAAAGGGTGGGGCCCCCATTTACAGTGCTTTTTGTTTTAAGTTATTGTTGAACCATAAGTCCATGTGATGCAATTAGTCTTGTTTCATCAAGCTTCTCTAAATCGATTAGCCTTTCAGCTAATACATTTTCCGTCAAACATTCTTGCACTGTAATTCTTAAGCTTGGAACTAAGTATTCCATAGGAATTACTGCCTCAACAGCATAAGCTAGACGAAAAGAGTGTATCCCATCGCCACCTTATACGATGTGTTTGGTATGCCCATAAGGCTGCTATTAGCTTATGCTCCCAATCTCTTTGAGTTGTTTCCAATGTTTTTGTCAAGATAGTATATTAAATCTTGTTTGTACTCTCTGCTTGAGCATTAGCATTTGGATAATAAGGTGATGACTTCTGGTTGACTACTAGGAATCCGACAAGTGATACTCACCGGGTTGTGCCAATACGCATCTAATAGCAAAGTTTGATATATCGATATGCTCATGAAATATAAGGTCCCAACAAGTAGGTGGTCTTAGAATTGGCGTGCTAGCCGATGCCTACTTCAATCTATTATTAGCTTCTTAGCATTCCTCGGTCCATTCAAAGACAATGAGCAGCTTATATAATGGCCTGGCGATTTCAACATAGAAGATTATGAAGCGGCAGTAATACCCCCAACGTGGCCCATAAATCTTTGCACACCTTTGTAATTAGGGGGCGGTGGTAGCTTCAAGATCAACCTGAGTGGATATACCATTTTTAGAGACAGTGTGTCCCAATATCACACCATGTTTGACCCAAAATTGACACTTTAAAGGTTTGGGGGATATATGATACAATCTACATCGCTCAAACACCTTCCTTAGGCAAGCCAGATGGTCTGTCTAATCGAGAGTGTGCACACAAATCATCAACGAATACCTCCCACGACTTCTGCAAGTAGTCTTTGAAGGCTGTGCACATTAATTGTGGGAATCTTGCTGGGGCATTGGTGAGACCGAAAGGCATGACTTTGTAAGCAAACGTCCCCCATATTGTATGGAAGGTTGTCTTATGCTAGTCTTTTGGTGCTCTAGACACCTGATTGTAGCTTGAAAATCTATTTAAGAAGCTGTAAGCTTATTCACCACCTACTCTCTCCAAAACATGTTCCGTATAGGGCAACGGATAATGGTCCTTCCTAGTAGCTACGTTGACCTTTTTACGATCGACATATACCCTAAGTTTTCCATTCTTCTTTGGCACCATTACGATTGGTGACAACCAACTGTAGGTTCTATCTCATAGATGAAATCCGCAGCAATGAACGAGTTTATTGATTTCCTCTTTTACAATTGTTGCATATTTTGGATTCATCTGGTATATTTTTTGCTTGGATGGCCTTAATCCTTCCATGGTTGGGATCGTATGTTGCACCACCTCAGGTGGTACACCCTTCATCTCTTTGTAGTTCCAAGCAAAACAATCCTTAAACTCCTTACAACTCTAGTTTATCCTCATTTTCACTTTCTGTTTTAGCCATAACTTTTATGCCCTCTGCTCAGCTTATACGAAAATTTTGTTTTGTTTTCGGTGCCCAGCTTTTGTAAGCTTAGGCGTTATTGGTTCTTGAAGAATGACTTCCTCCTTATGTTTCCCTTCAAGTGATATCTTACTCAATTCCTCACCCCAATCCTTAGAAATCTTGTCGTGTACCTTAGTGGCTTCGAGGTATGTTAGCCACCCTAGGAATCGGTGGGTTTTCTTTGTAGTAGGGGATTTCATCTAGCAATATATTGTTTCTGCTTTTGCCATCTTCTAAGGCGCTCGGAACTCGTACGGCCCTCTGATCCATTCCCTTCTACGCTAGAGACCTCCTCTTCTGATTCCTCATCAACGATTTGCCAATTGACCATATAGACAGAGGTAGATTCCACATATTGGGTTCCTCGAGGTTGCATCACATCTATGGTAGCTAGCTAGAACATGCAATTTTCAGTGAAATTTGGAGGAGGAAGTGATGCATGCATTTTCGTTTCCTCTTCCTCTTTGAAATTTTGAACAGTCGGCTGGCATATTTGTACGGATGTGGTTCGGTCGGCTGTAACCGAATCATTACTTACCCTTCCATGAGGTGTGCTCTCCACGTTCTCAAATCTATCTTTAGAATTTGTGAATCCCTACGCACATACCGATGATCTAATGCCCAATCGTGCACCAATTTAGATTCCCTCATGAAGAGTCTTCCCAATATTACGTCATATGAGTCTAACTGGCAGAGAAAGTCCATTACTATAAATATATGATGGTAACAAAACGTAAAGAGTCTCACGTTCTCTAAAAGCCCCATGGCTTTGAAGATGTTCTGTCTACCATTTTAACGATAAGATCTTCTCTTTTTAGATCGGGTTTTTTTCAACATAATTTTGTGATGATGCTAATCCCCGCCCACATCCAGGATAGCCGCTGCCTGCTACCTGTTATCTTATGATGAATTGGGATTGTAGCATTAGTGTCTTCACTTCGTAATAACACCCCAATCGATTAACCAGTATCTTGACGACTCTGGCTGTTCTTTCCCTTGTGTGTGTTTTAAGATTCTTTTTGCAAGAGGTGGCAGAACATCCTCTGTAGTGTTGGCTGGCCTTAGTCACCTTCTACCCATTCTTCCTTTATTTCTACCCATAATGTTGGTGAACTGCATAGCAGTTGTTCCAATGGAATTTACACAGAGGTAGACAGTATGGCCAGCGAGGCTGCCTATGTCTCCGGGTTCTCTAGCGATTGAGGGTTCCTTCCATGTGTGTGTTTCTTGTATCCATCCCTAGGGAATGAATGGATGGACTCATCCTACGCATCTTACTCAAACATTCTTGACATTGTGTTTCCTTGATATGCCTCTTTCGTCTCTTCTGGAATTGGAGTAGGTACATCCAATTCCCTTTCCCTTGTTAGATTGTTTCTTGGATACATTGTATCCCTGACCCGGTTAGTCCTTAACTTGGCTTTGTGAAGCCGTTGAAACTCTTCTACTAGGGCCCTAGATTCTTCAAGCTTCCTTATCTCCTCTTCAGCATTTTGGTATTCACCGACTCCTTTAGGGCATAGAATCTGGTGCAATCTCTGCAGCTTCCTTATCATAGCACTCTCCACTAAGTTCTACTTCATGCACCATATCCATATCTTTTGATGGCTGTTCAATCAATATTTGGTTGATTTTAGCTTATGGTGGTAGAACAGGTGGTGGTACAGATGAAGTGTCATGTACTCGAAACATCCGCCTAGGTAAATAGGAAGAGTTTGGTTGTCCTGCAGCTATAGTGATTTGCACAGGTGGTGCTGGTAAGGCCGATGGAGCTCTAGGTGTGCCGACAGCTTTGCTACTCTTTCGAACCTTGGATATCTGCACATAGAGGTGTCATGATTCCCTAACACGGTGTGCACAATAAAGTAGTGGGATTGCTCTCTTAACTATGGGCATTCAGTGGTAGTGTAGTGTGATTCAGCCTGCACATAGAGCACCACACCAATTCTCTACGGGGGTAAAGATGGGTATGCCCCATGCCGAGATTTTTCTCTTCCATCCTTTATCTTCAATTTTTCCAGTATTGCATTACTGAGTTCATCCACAGTCATCTTTCCGACTTTCTTGTTCCGAGTTTTGACATCTTCTGGTTGTGGCAATTTCGGCATATTGTCTTCATATTGAATTGCCAGTTTACAACATGCATCCAAAGTAGCCGATCGGACTTATACCAGATAATCATTTATATTGTGCTCTCTAACTCCTCTCCAGAAGCAAGGCAATATCTTGTGATAAATTTGATAAATGCATGATTTTAGTGAACTGCAGAGAGCAGGGTTTGTGCAAGGATGAGGCAATCAATGATTAATTTTTTTATAATTTGAACAAATGACAATGTTTGACAATCAAGGACTTTGTTTGACAATGGCAATCAATGATTATATCTGATACCTTCATCTTTTTATTTGCCACTTCTAGGTAGGTGTAGACTTGATACCTTTTCTGCTTCATGAGCTGATGTCACCGTGCTTGGTGTTTCTATATCCTCAATCATGGCTTGCTTCCTTGTGTTTATCGGGCTCCATAAGGGCATGGAAATGATATTGTTTCCCTCGTTTAGCAATGATGTCGTATTCTCCCATTGGATATTACAATTGTTGTTGGCACAAATCCTAGATTGTCCTAGGATCATTTCCTCCTCCATAGAACCTGCAGGCGCATGACAAACACATTTCCAACCAAGGAATTATTTTTGATGAAAACATTAACACTTAAAAATCTCTCAGCTTTTGTGGTTGTCAAGTGCACACTGCGTACGTGTGCATTGGTGGTTTCAAGGTGCGGTTTATCTAAGGCTACCCATGTCTCATATGAGATCAAGTTATGACTTAATCTCGTATCTATCAAATAAATGCTCGTTGCATGACATTTAGGCATAGAGAGTTCCAACCTGAGTCACGCTGGCTCAATGTTTAATTCATCTTCATCTAGGAGAGTTAGTGAAGCCATATGGGTTCACATGCAACATTCTCTTCTAGAGTATCTGTTTGGCTTTGGCTTCCCTTGCCTTAGCCTTTTCTTGAGCATGCTGGATTTTTTCCTTTGCGCGGTCCCTCCGTTGTTTTAAAAGATGTTCTTGCAAGAGAATCTCTTGAATCAGTGGTCCAAAATATTTTTGAGTTTGCTCCCATTGACGTAACCCTCCATTTGTACGCCCTTAATTGTCTCAATTCTAACCGACCCCTGACGTGTGATCTCGAACACTCGAAAGGGTGGGGACCCCATTTACAGTGCTTTTTGTTTTAAGTTATTGTTGAACCATAAGTCCATGCGATGCAATTAGTCTTGTTTCATCAAGCTTCTCTAAATCGATTAGCCTTTCAACTAATACATTTTTCGTCAAACATTCTTGCACTGTAATTCTTAAGCTTGGAACTAAGTATTCCATAGGCATTACTGCCTCAACACCATAAGCTAGACGGAAAGGAGTGTATCCCATCGCCACCTTATACGATGTGTTTGGTATGCCCATAAGGCTGCTATTAGCTTATGCTCCCAATCTGTTTGACTTGCTTCCATGTTTTTGTCAAGATAGTAGATAAAATCTTGTTTGTACTCTCTGCTTGACCATTAGCGTTTGGATAATAAGGTGATGACTTCTGGTTGACTACTAGGAATCCAACAGGTGATACTCACCGGGTTGTGCCAAAACGCATCTAATAGCAAAGTTTGATATATCGATATGCTCATGAAATATAAGGTTCCAACAAGTAGGTGGTCTTAGAATTGGCGTGCTAGCCGATGCCTACTTCAATCTATTATTAGCTTCTTGGCATTCCTCGGTCCATTCAAAGACAATGAGCAGCTTATATAATGGCCTGGCGATTTCAACATAGAAGATTATGAAGCGGCAGTAATACCCCCAATGTGGCCCATAAATCTTTGCACACCTTTGTAATTAGGAGGCGGTGGCAGCTCCAAGATCAACCTGAGTGGATATACTATTCTTAGAGACAGTGTGTCCCAATATCACACCGTGTTTGACCCAAAATTGGCACTTTAAAGGCTTGAGGGATATATGATACAATCTACATCGCTCAAACACCTTCCTTAGGCAAGCCAGATGGTCTATCTAATCGAGAGTGTGCACACAAATTATCAACGAATACCTCCAACGACTTCTGCAAGTAGTCTTTGAAGGCTGTGCACATTAATTATTGGAATGTTGCTGGGGCATTGGTGAGACCGAAAGGCATGACTTTGTAAGCAAACGTCCCCCATATTGTATGGAAGGTTGTCTTATGCTAGTCTTTTGGTGCTCTAGATACCTGATTGTAGCTTGAAAATCTATCCAAGAAGCTGTAAGCTTATTCACCACCTACTCTCTCCAAAACATGTTCCGTATAGGGCAACGGATAATGGTCCTTCCTAGTAGCTACGTTGACCTTTTTACGATCGACATATACCCTAAGTTTTTCATTCTTCTTTGGCACCATTACGATTGGTGACAACCAACTTTAGGTTCTATCTCATAGATGAAATCCGCAGCAATGAATGAGTTTATTGATTTCCTCTTTTACAATTGTTGCATATTTTGGATTCATCTGGTATGGTTTTTGCTTGGATTGCCTTAATCCTTCCATGATTGGGATCGTATGTTGCACCACCTCAGGTGGTACACCCTTCATCTCTTTGTAGTTCCAGGCAAAACAATCCTTAAACTCCTTGCAACTCTAGTTTAGCCAATTGACCATATAGACAAAGGTAGTGGGAACAGTTCCAAATTCCACATATTATGTTGCTCGGGGTTGCATCACATCTATGGTAGCTAGCACATGCATCCAATTTTTAGTGAAATTTGGAGGAGGAAGTGATGCATGCATTTTCGTTTTCTCTTCCTCTTTGAAATTTTCAACAGTCGGCTGGCATATTTGTACGGATGTGGTCCGGTCGGCTGTGACCGAATCATTACCGAACAATTACCCTTCCATGGGGTCGTGTGCTCTCCATTTTCTCAAATCTATCTTTAGAATTTGTGAATCCCTACGCACATACAAATGATCTAATGCCCAATCGTGCACCAATTTAGATTCCCTCATGAAGAGTCTTCCCAATATTACGTCATATGAGTCTAACTAGCGGAGAATGTCCATTACTATAAATATATGATGGTAACAAAACGTAAAGAGTCTCACATTCTCTAAAAGCCCCATGGCTTTGAAGATGTTCTGTCTGCCATTTTAACGATAAGATCTTCTCTTTTTAGATCGGATTTTTTCCAACATAATTTTGTGATGATGCTAATCCCTGCCAGGATAGCCGCTGCCTGCTTCTACCTGTTATCTTATGATGAATTGGGATTGTAGCATTAGTGTCTTCACTTCGTAATAACACCCCAATCGATTAACGGTATCTTGACGACTCTGGTTGTTCTTTCCCTTGTGTGTGTTTTAAGATTCTTTTTGCAAGAGGTGGCAGAACATCCTCTGTAGTGTTGGCTGGCCTTAGTCCACCTTCTACCCATTCTTCCTTTATTTCTACCCATAATGTTGGTGAACTGCATAGCAGTTGTTCCAATGGAATTTACACAGAGGTAGACAGTACGGCCAGCAAGGCTGCCTATGTCTCCGGGTTCTCTAGCGATTGAGGGTTCCTTCCATGTGTGTGTCTTGTATCCATCCCTAGGGAATTAATGAATGGACTCATCCTATGCATCTTACTCAAACATTCTTGACATTGTGTTTCCTTGATATGCCTCTTTCGTCTCTTCTGGAATTGGAGTAGGTACATCCAATTCCCTTTCCATGTCTCCGGGTTCTCTAGCGATCGAGGGTTCCTTCCATGTGTGTGTCTTGTATCCATCCCTAGGGAATGAATGGATGGACTCATCCTTACGCATCTTACTCAAACATTCTTGACATTGTGTTTCCTTGATATGCCTCTTTCGTCTCTTCTGGAATTGGAGTAGGTACATCCAATTCCCTTTCCCTTGTTAGATTGTTTCTTGGATACATTTGGATACATTGTATCCCTGACCCAGTTAGTCCTTAACTTGGCTTGGTGAAGCCGTTGACACTCTTCTACTAGGGCCCTGGCTTCTTCAAGCTTCCTTATCTCCTCTTCAGCATTTTGGTATTCACCGACTCCTTTAGGGCATAGAATCTGGTGCAATCTCTACAACTTCCTCATCATAGCACTCTCCATTAAGTTCTACTTCATGCACCATATCCATAACTTTTGATGGCTGTTCAATCAATATTTGGTTGATTTTAGCTTGTGGTGGTAAAATAGGTGAGGTGTCATGTACCCGAAACATCTCCCTAGGTAAATAGGAAGAGTGTGGTTGTCCTGCAGCTACAGTGATTTGCACATGTGGTGCTGGTAAGGCCAATGGAGCTCTAGGTGTGGCGACAGCTTTGCTACTCTTTGGAACCTTGGATATCTGCACATAGAGGTGTCATGATTACCTAACACGGTGTGCACAATAAAGTAGTGGCATTGCTCTTAACTATGGGCATTCGGTGGTAGTGTGATTCAATCTGCAAATAGAGCACCACACCAATTCTCTACGGGGGTAAAGATGGGTATGCCCCATGCCTAGATGTTTCTCTTCCATCCTTTATCTTCAATTTTTCCAGTATTGCATTACTGAGTTCATCCACAGTCATCTTTCCAACTTTCTTGTTCCGAGTTCCAATCTCTTGGTGACTCAAAAAACCCGAAGTCATTGCTACCGAAGATATTCTGACATCTTCTGGTTGTGGCAATTTTGGCATATTGTCTTCATATTGAATTGCCAGTTTACAACATGCATCCAAAGTAGCCCGTCGGACTTGTACCAGATAATCATTTATATTGTGGTCTCTAACTCGTCTCCAGAAGCAAGGCAATATCTTGTGATAAATTTGATGAATGCATGATTTTAGTGAACTGCAGAGAGCAGGGTTTGTGCAAGGATGAGGCAATCAGTGATTAATTTTTTTGTAATTTGAACAAATGACAATGTTTGACAATCAAGGACTTTGTTCGACAATGGCAATCAATGATTATATCTGATACCTTCATCTTTTTATTTGCCACTTCTAGGTATGTGTGTAGACTTGATACCTTTTCTGCTTCATGAGCTGATGTCACTGTGCTTGGTGTTTCTATATCCTCAATCATGGCTTGCTTCCCTGTGTTTATCGCGCTCCATAAGGGCATGGAAATGACATTGTTTTCCTCGTTTAGCAATGATGTCCTATTCTCCCATTGGATATTACAATTGTTGTTGGCACAAATCCTAGATCATCCTAGGATCATTTCCTCCTCCATAGAACCTGCAGGCGCATGACAAACACCTTTCCAACCAAGGAATTATTTTTGATGGAAACATTAACACTTAAAAATCTCTCAGCTTTTGTGCAAGTGCACACTGCGTACTTGTGCATTGGTGGTTTCAAGGTGCGGTTTATCTAAGGCTACCCATGTCTCATATGAGATCAAGTTATGACTTAATCCCGTATCTATCAATGCAATGCTTGTTGCATGACATTTAGCTATAGAGAGTTTCAACCTGAGTCACGCTGGCTCAATGTTTAATTCATCTTCATCTGGGAGCGTTAGTGAAGCCATATGGGTTCACATGCAACATTCTCTTCTAGAGTATCTATTTGGCTTTGGCTTCCCTTGCCAAGGCAGCCTCTTCTTGAGCATGCTGGATTTTTTCTTTTGCAAGGTCCCTCTGTTGTTTTAAAAGATGTTCTTGCAAGAGAATCTCTTGGATCAGTGGTCCAAAATATTTTTAAGTTTGCTCCCATTGACGTAACCCTCCATTTGTACGCCCTTAATTGTCTCAATTCTAATCGACCCCTGACGTGTGATCTCGAACACTCGAAAGGGTGGGGCCCCCATTTACAGTGCTTTTTGTTTTAAGTTATTGTTGAACCATAAGTCCATGTGATGCAATTAGTCTTGTTTCATCAAGCTTCTCTAAATCGATTAGCCTTTCAGCTAATACATTTTCCGTCAAACATTCTTGCACTGTAATTCTTAAGCTTGGAACTAAGTATTCCATAGGCATTACTGCCTCAACACCATAAGCTAGACGGAAAGGAGTGTATCCCATCGCCACCTTATACAATGTGTTTGGTATGCCCATAAGGCTGCTATTAGCTTATGCTCCCAATCTCTTTGACTTGTTTCCAATGTTTTTGTCAAGATAGTATATTAAATCTTGTTTGTACTCTCTGCTTGAGCATTAGCATTTGGATAATAAGGTGATGACTTCTGGTTGACTACTAGGAATCCGACAAGTGATACTCACCGGGTTGTGCCAATACGCATCTAATAGCAAAGTTTGATATATCGATATGCTCATGAAATATAAGGTCCCAACAAGTAGGTGGTCTTAGAATTGGCGTGCTAGCCGATGCCTACTTCAATCTATTATTAGCTTCTTAGCATTCCTCGGTCCATTCAAAGACAATGAGCAGCTTATATAATGGCCTGGCGATTTCAACATAGAAGATTATGAAGCGGCGCTAATACCCCCAACGTGGCCCATAAATCTTTGCACACCTTTGTAATTAGGGGGCGGTGGTAGCTTCAAGATCAACCTGAGTGGATATACCATTTTTAGAGACAGTGTGTCCCAATATCACACCATGTTTGACCCAAAATTGACACTTTAAAGGTTTGGGGGATATATGATACAATCTACATCGCTCAAACACCTTCCTTAGGCAAGCCAGATGGTCTGTCTAATCGAGAGTGTGCACACAAATCATCAACGAATACCTCCCACGACTTCTGCAAGTAGTCTTTGAAGGCTGTGCACATTAATTGTGGGAATCTTGCTGGGGCATTGGTGAGACTGAAAGGCATGACTTTGTAAGCAAACGTCCCCCATATTGTATGGAAGGTTGTCTTATGCTAGTCTTTTGGTGCTCTAGACACCTGATTGTAGCTTGAAAATCTATTTAAGAAGCTGTAAGCTTATTCACCACCTACTCTCTCCAAAACATGTTCCGTATAGGGCAACGGATAATGGTCCTTCCTAGTAGCTACGTTGACCTTTTTACGATCGACATATACCCTAAGCTTTCCATTCTTCTTTGGCACCATTACGATTGGTGACAACCAACTGTAGGTTCTATCTCATAGATGAAATCCGCAGCAATGAACGAGTTTATTGATTTCCTCTTTTACAATTGTTGCATATTTTGGATTCATCTGGTATATTTTTTGCTTGGATGGCCTTAATCCTTCCATGGTTGGGATCGTATGTTGCACCACCTCAGGTGGTACACCCTTCATCTCTTTGTAGTTCCAAGCAAAACAATCCTTAAACTCCTTGCAACTCTAGTTTATCCTCATTTTCACTTTCTGTTTTAGCCATAACTTTTATGCCCTCTGCTCAGCTTATACGAAAATTTTGTTTTGTTTTCGGTGCCCAGCTTTTGTAAGCTTAGGCGTTATTGGTTCTTGAAGAATGACTTCCTCCTTATGTTTCCCTTCAAGTGATATCTTACTCAATTCCTCACCCCAATCCTTAGAAATCTCGTCGTGTACCTTAGTGGCTTCGAGGTATGTTAGCCACCCTAGGAATCGGTGGGTTTTCTTTGTAGTAGGGGATTTCGTCCAGCAATATATTGTTTCTGCTTTTGCCATCTTCTAAGGCGCTCGGAACTCATACGGCCCTCTGATCCATTCCCTTCTACGCTAGAGACCTCCTCTTCTGATTCCTCATCAACGATTTGCCAATTGACCATATAGACAGAGGTAGATTCCACATATTGGGTTCCTCGGGGTTGCATCACATCTATGGTAGCTAGCTAGCACATGCAATTTTCAGTGAAATTTGGAGGAGGAAGTGATGCATGCATTTTCGTTTCCTCTTCCTCTTTGAAATTTTCAACAGTCGGCTGGCATATTTGTACGGATGTGGTTCGGTCGGCTGTAACCGAATCATTACTTACCCTTCCATGGGGTGTGCTCTCCACGTTCTCAAATCTATCTTTAGAATTTGTGAATCCCTACGCACATACCGATGATCTAATGCCCAATCGTGCACCAATTTAGATTCCCTCATGAAGAGTCTTCCCAATATTACGTCATATGAGTCTAACTGATGGAGAAAGTCCATTACTATAAATATATGATGGTAACAAAACGTAAAGCGTCTCACGTTCTCTAAAAGCCCCATGGCTTTGAAGATGTTCTGTCTGCCATTTTAACGATAAGATCTTCTCTTTTTAGATCGGGTTTTTTTCAACATAATTTTGTGATGATGCTAATCCCCGCCCCACATCCAGGATAGCCGCTGCCTGCTACCTGTTATCTTATGATGAATTGGGATTGTAGCATTAGTGTCTTCACTTCGTAATAACACCCCAATCGATTAACCGGTATCTTGACGACTCTGGTTGTTCTTTCCCTTGTGTGTGTTTTAAGATTCTTTTTGCAAGAGGTGGCAGAACATCCTCTGTAGTGTTGGCTCTGGCCTTAGTCCACCTTCTACCCATTCTTCCTTTATTTCTACCCATAATGTTGGTGAACTGCATAGCAGTTGTTCCAATGGAATTTACACAGAGGTAGACAGTATGGCCAGCGAGGCTGCCTATGTCTCCGGGTTCTCTAGCGATTGAGGGTTCCTTCCATGTGTGTGTTTCTTGTATCCATCCCTAGGGAATGAATGGATGGACTCATCCTACGCATCTTACTCAAACATTCTTGACATTGTGTTTCCTTGATATGCCTCTTTCGTCTCTTCTGGAATTGGAGTAGGTACATCCAATTCCCTTTCCCTTGTTAGATTGTTTCTTGGATACATTGTATCCCTGACCCGGTTAGTCCTTAACTTGGCTTTGTGAAGCCGTTGAAACTCTTCTACTAGGGCCCTAGATTCTTCAAGCTTCCTTATCTCCTCTTTAGCATTTTGGTATTCACCGACTCCTTTAGGGCATAGAATCTGGTGCAATCTCTGCAGCTTCCTTATCATAGCACTCTCCACTAAGTTCTACTTCATGCACCATATCCATATCTTTTGATGGCTGTTCAATCAATATTTGGTTGATTTTAGCTTATGGTGGTAGAACAGGTGGTGGTACAGATGAAGTGTCATGTACTCGAAACATCCCCCTAGGTAAATAGGAAGAGTTTGGTTGTCCTGCAGCTATAGTGATTTGCACAGGTGGTGCTGGTAAGGCCAATGGAGCTCTAGGTGTGCCGACAGCTTTGCTACTCTTTGGAACCTTGGATATCTGCACATAGAGGTGTCATGTTCCCTAACACGGTGTGCACAATAAAGTAGTGGCATTGCTCTCTTAACTATGGGCATTCAGTGGTAGTGTAGTGTGATTCAATCTGCACATAGAGCACCACACCAATTCTCTACGGGGGTAAAGATGGGTATGCCCCATGCCGAGATGTTTCTCTTCCATCCTTTATCTTCAATTTTTCCAGTATTGCATTACTGAGTTCATCCACAGTCATCTTTCCGACTTTCTGGTTCCGAGTTTTGACATCTTCTGGTTGTGGCAATTTTGGCATATTATCTTCATATTGAATTGCCAGTTTACAACATGCATCCAAAGTAGCCGGTCGGACTTATACCAGATAATCATTTATATTGTGCTCTCTAACTCCTCTCCAGAAGCAAGGCAATATCTTGTGATAAATTTGATGAATGCATGATTTTAGTGAACTGCAGAGAGCAGGGTTTGTGCAAGGATGAGGCAATCAATGATTAATTTTTTTATAATTTGAACAAATGACAATGTTTGACAATCAAGGACTTTGTTCGACAATGGCAATCAATGATTATATCTGATACCTTCATCTTTTTATTTGCCACTTCTAGGTAGGTGTAGACTTGATACCTTTTCTGCTTCATGAGCTGATGTCACCATGCTTGGTGTTTCTATATCTTCAATCATGGCTTGCTTCCTTGTGTTTATCGGGCTCCATAAGGGCATGGAAATGATATTGTTTCCCTCGTTTAGCAATGATGTCGTATTCTCCCATTGGATATTACAATTGTTGTTGGCACAAATCCTAGATTGTCCTAGGATCATTTCCTCCTCCATAGAACCTGCAGGCGCATGACAAACACCTTTCCAACCAAGGAATTATTTTTGATGAAAACATTAACACTATACGGAACATGTTTTGGAGAGAGTAGGTGGTGAATAAGCTTACAGCTTCTTGGATAGATTTTCAAGCTAGAATCAGGTGTCTAGAGCACCAAAAGACTAGCATAAGACAACCTTCCATACAATATGGGGGATTTTTGCTTACAAAGTCATGCCTTTCGGTCTCACCAATGCCCCAGCAACATTCCAACAATTAATGTGCACGACCTTCAAAGACTACTTGCAAAAGTCGTCGGAGGTATTCGTTGATGATTTGTGTGCACACTCTCGATTAGATAGACCATCTGGCTTGCCTAAGGAAGGTGTTTGAGCGATGTAGATTGTATCATATATCCCTGCCTTTAAAGTGCCAATTTTGGGTCAAACACGGTGTGATATTGGGACACACTGTCTCTAAGAATGGTATATCCACTCAGGTTGATCTTGGAGCTGCCACCGCCCCCTAATTACAAAGGTGTGCAAAGATTTATGGGCCACGTTGGGGGTATTACCGTCGCTTCATAATCTTCTATGTTGAAATCGCCAGGCCATTATATAAGCTGCTCATTGTCTTTGAATGGACTGAGGATTGCCAAGAAGCTAATAAAAAATTGAAGTAGACATTGGCTAGCACGCCAATTCTAAGACCACCTACTTGTTGGGACCTTATATTTCATGAGCATATCGATATATCAAACTTTGCTATTAGATGCGTATTAGCACAACCCGGTGAGTATCACTTGTCGGATTCCTAGTAGTCAACCAGAAGTCATCACCTTATTATCCGAACGCTAATGGTCAAGCAGAGAGTACAAACAAGATTTTATGTACTATCTCGACAAAAACATTGGAAGCAAGTCAAACAGATTGGGAGCATAAGCTAATAGCAGCCTTATGGGCATACCAAACACATCGTATCAGGTGGTGTGGGATACACTCCTTTCCGTCTAGCTTATGGTGTTGAGGCAGTAATGCCTATGGAATACTTAGTTCCAAGCTTAAGAATTGCAGTGCAAGAATGTTTGACGAAAAATGTATTAGCTGAAAGGCTAATCGATTTAGAGAAGCTTGATGAAACAAGACTAATTGCATCACATGGACTTATGGTTCAACAATAACTTAAAACAAAAAGCACTGTAAATGGGGCCCCACCCTTTCGAGTGTTCGAGATCACACGTCAGGGGTCGGTTAGAATTGAGTCATAACTTGATCTCATATGAGACATGGGTAGCCTTAGATAAACCGCACCTTGAAACCACCAATGCACACGTACGCAGTGTGCACTTCCTAGTAGCTACGTTGACCTTTTTACGATCAACATATACCCTAAGTTTTCCATTCTTCTTTGGCACCATTACGATTGGTGACAACCAACTGTAGGTTCTATCTCATAGATTAAAACCACAGCAATGAACGAGTTTATTAATTTCCTCTTTTACAATTGTTGCATATTTTGGATTCATCTGGTATGGTTTTTGCTTGGATGGCCTTAATCCTTCCATGATTGGGATCATATGTTGCACCACCTCAGGTGGTACACCCTTCATCTCTTTGTAGTTCCAGGCAAAACAATCCTTAAACTCCTTGCAACTCTAGTTTATCCTCATTTTCACTTTCTGTCTTAGCCATAACTTTCATGCCCTCCGCTCAGCTTCTACGAAAATTTTGTTTTGTTTTCGGTGCCCAGCTTTTGTAAGCTTAGGCGTTATTGGTTCTTGAAGAACGACTTCCTCCTTATGTTTCCCTTCAAGTGATATCTTACTCAATTCTTTACCCCAATCCTTAGAAAACTCATCGTGTACCTTAGTGGCTTCGAGGTATGTTAGCCACTAGGAATCCGTGGGTTTTCTTTGTAGTAGGGCATTTCGTCCAGCAATATATTGTTTCTGCTTTTGCCATCTTCTAAGGCGCTCGGAACTCGTACAGCCCTCTGATCCATTCCCTTCTATGCTAGAGACCTCCTCTTCTGATTCCTCATCAACGATTTGCCAATTGACCATATAGACAGAGATAGTGGGAACAGTTCCAAATTCCACATATTGGGTTCCTCGGGGTTGCATCACATCTATGGTAGCTAGCACATGCATCCAATTTTCAGTGAAATTTGGAGGAAGTGATGCATACATTTTCGTTCCCTCTTCCTCCTTGAAATTTTCAACAGTCCGCTAGCATATTTGTACGGATGTGGTCCGGTTGGCTGTGACCGAATCATTACCGAACAATTACCCTTCCATGGGTTGTGCTCTCCACGTTCTCAAATCTATCTTTAGAATTTGTGAATCCCTACGCACATACAGATGATCTAATGCCCAATCGTGCACCAATTTAGATTCCCTCATGAAGAGTCTTCCCAATATTACGTCATATGAGTCTAACTGGCGGAGAAAGTCCATTACTATAAATATATGATGGTAACAAAACGTAAAGAGTCTCACGTTCTCTAAAAGCCCCATGGCTTTGAAGATGTTCTGTCTACCATTTTAACGACGATAAGATCTCTTTTTAGATCGGGTTTTTCTCAACATAATTTTGTGATGATGCTAATCCCCGCCCACATCCAGGATAGCCGCTGCCTGCTACCTGTTATCTTATGATGAATTGGGATTGTAGCATTAGTGTCTTCACTTTGTAATAACACCCCAATCGATTAACCGGTATCTTGACAAGTCTGGTTGTTCTTTCCCTTGTGTGTGTTTTAAGATTCTTTTTGCAAGAGGTGGTAGAACATCCTCTGTAGTGTTGGCTGGCCTTAGTCACCTTCTACCCATTCTTCCTTTATTTCTACCCATAATGTTGGTGAACTGCATAGCAGTTGTTCCAATGGAATTTACACAGAGGTAGACAGTACGGCCAGCGAGGCTGCCTATGTCTCCGGGTTCTCTAGCGATTGAGGGTTCCTTCCATGTGTGTGTCTTGTATCCATCCCTAGGGAATGAATGGATGGACTCATCCTACGCATCTTACACAATCATTCTTGACATTGTGTTTCCTTGATATGCCTCTTTCGTCTCTCCTGGAATTGGAGTAGGTACATCCAATTCCCTTTCCCTTCTTAGATTGGTTCTTGGATACATTGTATCCCTGACCCGGTTGGCTTGGTGAAGCCCTTGACACTCTTCTACTCCCTGGCTTCTTCAAGCTTCCTTATCTCCTCTTTAGCATTTTGGTATTCACCGACTCCTTTAGGGCATAGAATCTGGTGCAATCTCTGCAGCTTTCTCATCATAGCACTCTCCACTAAGTTCTACTTCATGCACCATATCCATATCTTTTGATGGTTGTTCAATCAATATTTGGTTGATTTTAGCTTGTGGTGGTAGAACAGGTGAAGTGTCATGTACCCGAAACATCCCGCTACGTAAATAGGAAGAGTTTGGTTGTCCTGCAGCTACAGTGATTTGCATAGGTGGTGCTGGTAAGGCCAATGGAGCTCTAGGTGTGCCGACAGCTTTGCTACTCTTTGGAACCTTGGATATCTGCACATAGAGGTGTCATGATTTCCTAACACGGTGTGCACAATAAAGTAGTGGCATTGCTCTTAACTATGGGCATTCAGTGGTAGTGTGATTCAATCTGCACATAGAGCACCACACCAATTCTCTACGGGGGTAAAGATGGGTATGCCCCATGCCGAGATGTTTCGCTCCCATCCTTTATCTTCAATTTTCCAGTATTGCATTACTGAGTTCATCCACAGTCATCTTTCCGACTTTCTTGTTCCGAGTTCCAATCTCTTGGTGACTCAAAACACCCGAAGTCATTGCTACCGAAGATATTCTGACATCTGGTTGTGGCAATTTTGGCATATTGTCTTCATATTGAATTGCCAGTTTACAACATGCATCCAAAGTAGCCGGTCGACTTATACCAGATAATCATTTATATTGTGCTCTCTAACTCCTCTCCAGAAGCAAGGCAGTATCTTGTGATAAATTTAATGAATACATGATTTTAGTGAACTGCAGAGCAGGGTTTGTGCAAGGATGAGGCAATCAATGATTAATTTTTTTGTAATTTGAACAAATGACAATGTTTGACAATCAAGGACTTTGTTCGACAATGGCAATCAATGATTATATCTGATACCTTCATCTTTTTATTTGCCACTTCTAGGTAGGTATTGTTGAAGGCATGTTTTAACTCCGTGTGAGAGTGCTTGATTCTTCCCTCCACCCAACTGAACAGTGTTTCTATTAAGTCCTATGGATTGGGGCTTGTATCAATGTCTATTTGTTGCACCTTCTTTTTCCTCCTTTCAATGTTGTCCTTGTCCAGCTTGTTGATCGAGGTGGTTACAGGTATTGGTTTTGTTATATTTAACCCATCTTTTTGGGTTGGCTTCTTCTTCCATATCAGTTGTATTGGTTTTAGTTGGGAGCTGGTTCTGAATGCCCTTACTGCCCTTTTCTTTGTATTTGGAGGTGTTCGCAACGGTGGCTACTAGGTGGAGTTTGGGCATCCATACTGTTGTATTGCCTTGGTAATAACCTTGTGCCATTATAAAGCCCTTTCGAACCCATTGCTTACAAATTCTTTGTGGAGTGTTCTTTTGTTTGGAGTACCGCCAACTTACCTGTGAAGACCATTTATGTCCCTTGTCTCCATTTTGAACCTTTCTTGTTGATTCCTTATTGACGCCCTTCTCATCCTTGTAGAGGGGGTTTCCAAGTTGACCCTTAGGAACCCACTGTTGTGTACCCTGTGACTTGGGTTGCTTTTTGCGTAGGGATTGTAGACTTGATACCTTTTCTGCTTCATGAGCTGATCTCACCGTGCTTGGTGTTTCTATATCCTCAATCATGGCTTGCTTCCTTGTGTTTATCGGGCTCCATAAGGGCATGGAAATGATATTGTTTCCCTCGTTTAGCAATGATGTCGTATTCTCCCATTGGATATTACAATTGTTGTTGGCACAAATCCTAGATTGTCCTAGGATCATTTCCTCCTCCATAGAACCTGCAGGCGCATGACAAACACCTTTCCAACCAAGGAATTATTTTTGATGAAAACATTAACACTTAAAAATCTCTCAGCTTTTGTGGTTGTCAAGTGCACACTGCGTACGTGTGCATTGGTGGTTTCAAAGTGCGGTTTATCTAAGGCTACCCATGTCTCATATGAGATCAAGTTATGACTTAATCTCGTATCTATCAAATAAATGCTCGTTGCATGACATTTAGCCATAGAGAGTTCCAACCTGAGTCACGCTGGCTCAATGTTTAATTCATCTTCATCTAGGAGAGTTAGTGAAGCCATATGGGTTCACGTGCAACATTCTCTTCTAGAGTATCTGTTTGGCTTTGGCTTCCCTTGCCTTAGCCTCTTCTTGAGCATGCTGGATTTTTTCCTTTGCGAGGTCCCTCCGTTGTTTTAAAAGATGTTCTTGCAAGAGCATCTCTTGGATCAGTGGTCCAAAATATTTTTAAGTTTGCTCCCATTGACGTAACTCTCCATTTGTACGCCCTTAATTGTCTCAATTCTAACCGACCCCTGACGTGTGATCTCGAACACTCGAAAGGGTGGGGCCCCCATTTACAGTGCTTTTTGTTTTAAGTTATTGTTGAACCATAAGTCCATGCGATGCAATTAGTCTTGTTTCATCAAGCTTCTCTAAATCGATTAGCCTTTCAGCTAATACATTTTTCGTCAAACATTCTTGCACTGTAATTCTTAAGCTTCCATAGGCATTACTGCCTCAACACCATAAGCTAGACGGAAAGGAGTGTATCCCATCGCCACCTTATACGATGTGTTTGGTATGCCCATAAGGCTGCTATTAGCTTATGCTCCCAATCTGTTTGACTTGCTTCCATGTTTTTGTCAAGATAGTACATAAAATCTTGTTTGTACTCTCTGCTTGACCATTAGCGTTTGGATAATAAGGTGATGGCTTCTGGTTGACTACTAGGAATCCAACAGGTGATACTCACCGGGTTGTGCCAAAACACATCTAATAGCAAAGTTTGATATATCGATATGCTCATGAAATATAAGGTTCCAACAAGTAGGTGGTCTTAGAATTGGCGTGCTAGCCGATGCCTACTTCAATCTATTATTAGCTTAATGGCATTCCTCGGTCCATTCAAAGACAATGAGCAGCTTATATAATGGCCTGGCAATTTCAACATAGAAGATTATGAAGCGGCCGTAATACCCCCAATGTGGCCCATAAATCTTTGCACACCTTTGTAATTAGGAGGCGGTGGCAGCTCCAAGATCAACCTGAGTGGATATACTATTCTTAGAGACAGTGTGTCCCAATATCACACCGTGTTTGACCCAAAATTGGCACTTTAAAGGCTTGAGGGATATATGATACAATCTACATCGCTCAAACACCTTCCTTAGGCAAGCCAGATGGTCTATCTAATCGAGAGTGTGCACACAAATTATCAACGAATACCTCCAACGACTTCTGCAAGTAGTCTTTGAAGGCTGTGCACATTAATTATTGGAATGTTGCTGGGGCATTGGTGAGACCGAAAGGCATGACTTTGTAAGCAAACGTCCCCCATATTGTATGGAAGGTTGTCTTATGCTAGTCTTTTGGTGCTCTAGACACCTGATTGTAGCTTGAAAATCTATCCAAGAAGCTGTAAGCTTATTCACCACCTACTCTCTCCAAAACATGTTCCGTATAGGGCAACGGATAATGGTCCTTCCTAGTAGCTACATTGACCTTTTTACGATCGACATATACCCTAAGTTTTTCATTCTTCTTTGGCACCCTTACGATTGGTGACAACCAACTTTAGGTTCTATCTCATAGATGAAATCCGCAGCAATGAATGAGTTTATTGATTTCCTCTTTTACAATTGTTGCATATTTTGGATTCATCTGGTATGGTTTTTGCTTGGATGGCCTTAATCCTTCCATGATTGGGATCGTATGTTGCACCACCTCAGGTGGTACACCCTTCATCTCTTTGTAGTTCCAGGCAAAACAATCCTTAAACTCCTTGCAACTCTAGTTTATCCTCATTTTTACTTTTTGTTTTAGCCATAACTTTCATGCCCTCCGCTCAGCTTCTACGAAAATTTTGTTTTGTTTTTGGTGCCCATCTTTTGTAAGCTTACGCGTTATTGGTTCTTGAAGAATGACTTCCTCCTTATGTTTCCCTTCAAGTGATATCTTAGTCAATTCCTCACCCCAATCCTTAGAAAACTCGTCGTGTACCTTAGTGGCTTCGAGGTATGTTAGCCACTGGGAATCCGTGGGTTTTCTTTGTAGTAGGGCATTTCATCCAGCAATATATTGTTTCTGCTTTTGCCATCTTCTAAGGCGCTCGGAACTCGTACGGCCCTCTGATCCATTCCCTTCTATGGTAGAGACCTCCTCTTCTGATTCCTCATCAACGATTTGCCAATTGACCATATAGACAAAGGTAGTGGGAACAGTTCCAAATTCCACATATTATGTTGCTCGGGGTTGCATCACATCTATGGTAGCTAGCACATGCATCCAATTTTTAGTGAAATTTGGAGGAGGAAGTGATGCATGCATTTTCGTTTTCTCTTCCTCTTTGAAATTTTCAACAGTCGGCTGGCATATTTGTACGGATGTGGTCCGGTCGGCTGTGACCGAATCATTACCGAACAATTACCCTTCCATGGGGTCGTGTGCTCTCCATTTTCTCAAATCTATCTTTAGAATTTGTGAATCCCTATGCACATACAAATGATCTAATGCCCAATCGTGCACCAATTTAGATTCCCTCATGAAGAGTCTTCCCAATATTACGTCATATGAGTCTAACTAGCGGAGAAAGTCCATTACTATAAATATATGATGGTAACAAAACGTAAAGAGTCTCACATTCTCTAAAAGCCCCATGGCTTTGAAGATGTTCTGTCTGCCATTTTAACGATAAGATCTTCTCTTTTTAGATCGGGTTTTTTCCAACATAATTTTGTGATGATGCTAATCCCCGCCAGGATAGCCGCTGCCTGCTACCTGTTATCTTATGATGAATTGGGATTGTAGCATTAGTGTCTTCACTTCGTAATAACACCCCAATCGATTAACGGTATCTTGACGACTCTGGTTGTTCTTTCCCTTGTGTGTGTTTTAAGATTCTTTTTGCAAGAGGTGGCAGAACATCCTCTGTAGTGTTGGCTGGCCTTAGTCCACCTTCTACCCATTCTTCCTTTATTTCTACCCATAATGTTGGTGAACTGCATAGCAGTTGTTCCAATGGAATTTACACAGAGGTAGACAGTACGGCCAGCAAGGCTGCCTATGTCTCCGGGTTCTCTAGCGATTGAGGGTTCCTTCCATGTGTGTGTCTTGTATCCATCCCTAGGGAATTAATGGATGGACTCATCCTATGCATCTTACTCAAACATTCTTGACATTGTGTTTCCTTGATATGCCTCTTTCGTCTCTTCTGGAATTGGAGTAGGTACATCCAATTCCCTTTCCATGTCTTTGGGTTCTCTAGCGATCGAGGATTCCTTCCATGTGTGTGTCTTGTATCCATCCCTAGGGAATGAATGGATGGACTCATCCTTACGCATCTTACTCAAACATTCTTGACATTGTGTTTCCTTGATATGCCTCTTTCGTCTCTTCTGGAATTGGAGTAGGTACATCCAATTCCCTTTCCCTTGTTAGATTGTTTCTTGGATACATTTGGATACATTGTATCCCTGACCCAGTTAGTCCTTAACTTGGCTTGGTGAAGCCGTTGACACTCTTCTACTAGGGCCCTGGCTTCTTCAAGCTTCCTTATCTCCTCTTCAGCATTTTGGTATTCACCGACTCCTTTAGGGCATAGAATCTGGTGCAATCTCTACAACTTTCTCATCATAGCACTCTCCACTAAGTTCTACTTCATGCACCATATCCATATCTTTTGATGGCTGTTCAATCAATATTTGGTTGATTTTAGCTTGTGGTGGTAAAATAGGTGAGGTGTCATGTACCCGAAACATCCCCCTAGGTAAATAGGAAGAGTTTGGTTGTCCTGCAGCTACAGTGATTTGCACATGTGGTGCTGGTAAGGCCAATGGAGCTCTAGGTGTGGCGACAGCTTTGCTACTCTTTGGAACCTTGGATATCTGCACATAGAGGTGTCATGATTACCTAACACGGTGTGCACAATAAAGTAGTGGCATTGCTCTTAACTATGGGCATTCGGTGGTAGTGTGATTCAATCTGCAAATAGAGCACCACACCAATTCTCTACGGGGGTAAAGATGGGTATGCCCCATGCCTAGATGTTTCTCTTCCATCCTTTATCTTCAACCACAGTCATCTTTCCAACTTTCTTGTTCCGAGTTCCAATCTCTTGGTGACTCAAAACACCCGAAGTCATTGCTACCGAAGATATTCTGACATCTTCTGGTTGTGGCAATTTTGGCATATTGTCTTCATATTGAATTGCCAGTTTACAACATGCATCCAAAGTAGCCCGTCGGACTTGTACCAGATAATCATTTATATTGTGGTCTCTAACTCCTCTCCAGAAGCAAGGCAATATCTTGTGATAAATTTGATGAATGCATGATTTTAGTGAACTGCAGAGAGCAGGGTTTGTGCAAGGATGAGGCAATCAGTGATTAATTTTTTTGTAATTTGAACAAATGACAATGTTTGACAATCAAGGACTTTGTTCGACAATGGCAATCAATGATTATATCTGATACCTTCATCTTTTTATTTGCCACTTCTAGGTAGGTGTGTAGACTTGATACCTTTTTTGCTTCATGAGCTGATGTCACTATGCTTGGTGTTTCTATATCCTCAATCATGGCTTGCTTCCCTGTGTTTATCGCGCTCCATAAGGGCATGGAAATGACATTGTTTCCCTCGTTTAGCAATGATGTCCTATTCTCCCATTGGATATTACAATTGTTGTTGGCACAAATCCTAGATCGTCCTAGGATCATTTCCTCCTCCATAGAACCTGCAGGCGCATGACAAACACCTTTCCAACCAAGGAATTATTTTTGATGGAAACATTAACACTTAAAAATCTCTCAGCTTTTGTGGTTGTCAAGTGCACACTGCGTACTTGTGCATTGGTGGTTTCAAGGTGCGGTTTATCTAAGGCTACCCATGTCTCATATGAGATCAAGTTATGACTTAATCCCGTATCTATCAATGCAATGCTTGTTGCATGACATTTAGCTATAGAGAGTTTCAACCTGAGTCACGCTGGCTCAATGTTTAATTCATCTTCATCTGGGAGAGTTAGTGAAGCCATATGGGTTCACGTGCAACATTCTCTTCTAGAGTATCTGTTTGGCTTTGGCTTCCCTTGCCAAGGCAGCCTCTTCTTGAGCATGCTGGATTTTTTCTTTTGCAAGGTCCCTCTGTTGTTTTAAAAGATGTTCTTGCAAGAGAATCTCTTGGATCAGTGGTCCAAAATATTTTTAAGTTTGCTCCCATTGACGTAACCCTCCATTTGTACGCCCTTAATTGTCTCAATTCTAATCGACCCCTGACGTGTGATCTCGAACACTCGAAAGGGTGGGGCCCCCATTTACAGTGCTTTTTGTTTTAAGTTATTGTTGAACCATAAGTCCATGTGATGCAATTAGTCTTGTTTCATCAAGCTTCTCTAAATTGATTAGCCTTTCAGCTAATACATTTTCCGTCAAACATTCTTGCACTGTAATTCTTAAGCTTGGAACTAAGTATTCCATAGGCATTACTGCCTCAACACCATAAGCTAGACGGAAAGGAGTGTATCCCATCGCCACCTTATACGATGTGTTTGGTATGCCCATAAGGCTGCTATTAGCTTATGCTCCCAATCTCTTTGACTTGTTTCCAATGTTTTTGTCAAGATAGTATATTAAATCTTGTTTGTACTCTCTGCTTGAGCATTAGCATTTGGATAATAAGGTGATGACTTTTGGTTGACTACTAGGAATCCGACAAGTGATACTCACCGGGTTGTGCCAATACGCATCTAATAGCAAAGTTTGATATATCGATATGCTCATGAAATATAAGGTCCCAACAAGTAGGTGGTCTTAGAATTGGCGTGCTAGCCGATGCCTACTTCAATCTATTATTAGCTTCTTAGCATTCCTCGGTCCATTCAAAGACAATGAGCAGCTTATATAATGGCCTGGCGATTTCAACATAGAAGATTATGAAGCGGCGGTAATACCCCCAACGTGGCCCATAAATCTTTGCACACCTTTGTAATTAGGGGGCGGTGGTAGCTTCAAGATCAACCTGAGTGGATATACCATTTTTAGAGACAGTGTGTCCCAATATCACACCATGTTTGACCCAAAATTGACACTTTAAAGGTTTGGGGGATATATGATACAATCTACATCGCTCAAACACCTTCCTTAGGCCAGCCAGATGGTCTGTCTAATCGAGAGTGTGCACACAAATCATCAACTAATACCTCCCACGACTTCTGCAAGTAGTCTTTGAAGGCTGTGCACATTAAATGTGGGAATCTTGCTGGGGCATTGGTGAGACCGAAAGGCATGACTTTGTAAGCAAACGTCCCCCATATTGTATGGAAGGTTGTCTTATGCTAGTCTTTTGGTGCTCTAGACACCTGATTGTAGCTTGAAAATCTATTTAAGAAGCTGTAAGCTTATTCACCACCTACTCTCTCCAAAACATGTTCCGTATAGGGCAACGGATAATGGTCCTTCCTAGTAGCTACATTGACCTTTTTACGATCGACATATACCCTAAGTTTTCCATTCTTCTTTGGCACCATTACGATTGGTGACAACCAACTGTAGGTTCTATCTCAGATGAAATCCGCAGCAATGAACGAGTTTATTGATTTCCTCTTTTACAATTGTTGCATATTTTGGATTCATCTGGTATATTTTTTGCTTGGATGGCCTTAATCCTTCCATGGTTGGGATCGTATGTTGCACCACCTCAGGTGGTACACCCTTCATCTCTTTGTAGTTCCAAGCAAAACAATCCTTAAACTCCTTGCAACTCTAGTTTATCCTCATTTTCACTTTCTGTTTTAGCCATAACTTTTATGCCCTCTGCTCAGCTTATACGAAAATTTTGTTTTGTTTTCGGTGCCCAGCTTTTGTAAGCTTAGGCGTTATTGGTTCTTGAAGAATGACTTCCTCCTTATGTTTCCCTTCAAGTGATATCTTACTCAATTCCTCACCCCAATCCTTAGAAATCTCGTCGTGTACCTTAGTGGCTTCGAGGTATGTTAGCCACCCTAGGAATCGGTGGGTTTTCTTTGTAGTAGGGGATTTCATCCAGCAATATATTGTTTCTGCTTTTGCCATCTTCTAAGGCGCTCGGAACTCGTATGGCCCTCTGATCCATTCCCTTCTATGGTAGAGACCTCCTCTTCTGATTCCTCATCAACGATTTGCCAATTGACCATAAAGACAGAGGTAGATTCCACATATTGGGTTCCTCGGGGTTGCATCACATCTATGGTAGCTAGCTAGCACATGCAATTTTCAGTGAAATTTGGAGGAGGAAGTGATGCATGCATTTTCGTTTCCTCTTCCTCTTTGAAATTTTCAACAGTCGGCTGGCATATTTGTACGGATGTGGTCCGGTCGGCTGTAACCGAATCATTACAAACCCTTCCATGGGGTGTGCTCTCCACGTTCTCTAAAAGCCCATTACTATAAATATATGATGGTAACAAAACGTAAAGAGTCTCACGTTCTCTAAAAGCCCCATGGCTTTGAAGATGTTCTGTCTGCCATTTTAACGATAAGATCTTCTCTTTTTAGATCGGGTTTTTTCCAACATAATTTTGTGATGATGCTAATCCCCGCCCCACATCCAGGATAGCCGCTGCCTGCTATCTGTTATCTTATGATGAATTGGGATTGTAGCATTAGTGTCTTCACTTCGTAATAACACCCCAATCGATTAACCGGTATCTTGACGACTCTGGTTGTTCTTTCCCTTGTGTGTGTTTTAAGATTCTTTTTGCAAGAGGTGGCAGAACATCCTCTGTAGTGTTGGCTGGCCTTAGTCACCTTCTACCCATTCTTCCTTTATTTCTACCCATAATGTTGGTGAACTGCATAGCAGTTGTTCCAATGGAATTTACACAGAGGTAGACAGTATGGCCAGCGAGACTGCCTATGTCTCTGGGTTCTCTAGCGATTGAGGGTTCCTTCCATGTGTGTGTTTCTTGTATCCATCCCTAGGGAATGAATGGATGGACTCATCCTACGCATCTTACTCAAACATTCTTGACATTGTGTTTCCTTGATATGCCTCTTTCGTCTCTTCTGGAATTTGAGTAGGTACATCCAATTCCCTTTCCCTTGTTAGATTGTTTCTTGGATACATTGTATCCCTGACCCGGTTAGTCCTTAACTTGGCTTCGTGAAGCCGTTGAAACTCTTCTACTAGGGCCCTAGATTCTTCAAGCTTCCTTATCTCCTCTTCAGCATTTTGGTATTCACCGACTCCTTTAGGGCATAGAATCTGGTGCAATCTCTGCAGCTTCCTTATCATAGCACTCTCCACTAAGTTCTACTTCATGCACCATATCCATATCTTTTGATGGCTGTTCAATCAATATTTGGCTGATTTTAGCTTATGGTGGTAGAACAGGTGGTGGTACAGATGAAGTGTCATGTACTCGAAACATCCCCCTAGGTAAATAGGAAGAGTTTGGTTGTCCTGCAGCTATAGTGATTTGCACAGGTGGTGCTGGTAAGGCCAATGGAGCTCTAGGTGTGCCGACAGCTTTGCTACTCTTTGGAACCTTGGATATCTGCACATAGAGGTGTCATGATTCCCTAACACGGTGTGCACAATAAAGTAGTGGCATTGCTCTCTTAACTATGGGCATTCAGTGGTAGTGTAGTGTGATTCAATCTGCACATAGAGCACCACACCAATTCTCTACGGGGGTAAAGATGGGTATGCCCCATGCCGAGATGTTTCTCTTCCATTCTTTATCTTCAATTTTTCCAGTATTGCATTACTAAGTTCATCCACAGTCATCTTTCTGACTTTCTTGTTCCGAGTTTTGACATCTTCTGGTTGTGGCAATTTCGGCATATTGTCTTCATATTGAATTGCCAGTTTACAACATGCATCCAAAGTAGCCGGTCGGACTTATACCAGATAATCATTTATATTGTGCTCTCTAACTCCTCTCCAGAAGCAAGGCAATATCTTGTGATAAATTTGATGAATGCATGATTTTAGTGAACTGCACAGAGCAGGGTTTGTGCAAGGATGAGGCAATCAATGATTAATTTTTTTATAATTTGAACAAATGATAATGTTTGACAATCAAGGACTTTGTTCGACAATGGCAATCAATGATTATATCTGATACCTTCATCTTTTTATTTGCCACTTCTAGGTAGGTGTAGACTTGATACCTTTTCTGCTTCATGAGCTGATGTCACCGTGCTTGGTGTTTCTATATCCTCAATCATGGCTTGCTTCCTTGTGTTTATCGGGCTCCATAAGGGCATGGAAATGATATTGTTTCCCTCGTTTAGCAATGATGTCGTATTCTCCCATTGGATATTACAATTGTTGTTGGCACAAATCCTAGATTGTCCTAGGATCATTTCCTCCTCCATAGAACGTGCAGGTGCATGACAAACACCTTTCCAACCAAGGAATTATTTTTGATGAAAACATTAACACTTAAAAATCTCTCAGCTTTTGTGGTTGTCAAGTGCACACTGCGTACATGTGCATTGGTGGTTTCAAGGTGCGGTTTATCTAAGGCTACCCATGTCTCATATGAGATCAAGTTATGACTTAATCTCGTATCTATCAAATAAATGCTCGTTGCATGACATTTAGGCATAGAGAGTTCCAACCTGAGTCACGCTGGCTCAATGTTTAATTCATCTTCATCTAGGAGAGTTAGTGAAGCCATATGGGTTCACGTGCAACATTCACTTCTAGAGTATCTATTTGGCTTTGGCTTCCCTTGCCTTAGCCTTTTCTTGAGCATGCTGGATTTTTTCCTTTGCGAGGTCCCTCCGTTGTTTTAAAAGATGTTCTTGCAAGAGAATCTCTTGGATCAGTGGTCCAAAATATTTTTGAGTTTGCTCCCATTGACGTAACCCTCCATTTGTACGCACTTAATTGTCTCAATTCTAACCGACCCCTGACGTGTGATCTCGAACACTCGAAAGGGTGGGGCCCCCATTTACAGTGCTTTTTGTTTTAAGTTATTGTTGAACCATAAGTCCATGCGATGCAATTAGTCTTGTTTCATCAAGCTTTTCTAAATCGATTAGCCTTTCAGCTAATACATTTTTCGTCAAACATTCTTGCACTGCAATTCTTAAGCTTGGAACTAAGTATTCCATAGGCATTACTGCCTCAACACCATAAGCTAGACGGAAAGGAGTGTATCCCACACCACCTGATATGATGTGTTTGGTATGCCCATAAGGCTGCTATTAGCTTATGCTCCCAATCTGTTTGACTTGCTTCCAATGTTTTTGTCAAGATAGTACATAAAATCTTGTTTGTACTCTCTACTTGACCATTAGCGTTTGGATAAATCTTTGCACACCTTTGTAATTAGGGGGCGGTGGCAGCTCCAAGATCACCCTGAGTGGATATACCATTCTTAGAGACAGTGTGTCCCAATATCACACCGTGTTTGACCGAAAATTGGCACTTTAAAGGCAGGGATATATGATACAATCTACATCGCTCAAACACCTTCCTTAGGCAAGCCAGATGGTCTATCTAATCGAGAGTGTGCACACAAATCATCAACAAATACCTCCGACGACTTTTGCAAGTAGTCTTTGAAGGCCGTGCACATTAATTGTTGGAATGTTGCTGGGGCATTGGTGAGACCGAAAGGCATGACTTTGTAAGCAAATATCCCCCATATTGTATGGAAGGTTGTCTTATGCTAGTCTTCTGGTGCTCTAGACACCTGATTGTAGCTTGAAAATCTATCCAAGAAGCTGTAAGCTTATTCACCACCTACTCTCTCCAAAACATGTTCCGTATAGGGCAACGGATAATGGTCCTTCCTAGTAGCTACGTTGACCTTTTTACGATCAACATATACCCTAAGTTTTCCATTCTTCTTTGGCACCATTACGATTGGTGACAACCAACTGTAGGTTCTATCTCATAGATTAAAACCACAGCAATGAACGAGTTTATTAATTTCCTCTTTTACAATTGTTGTATATTTTGGATTCATCTGGTATGATTTTTGCTTGGATGGCCTTAATCCTTCCATGATTGGGATCATATGTTGCACCACCTCAGGTGGTACACCCTTCATCTCTTTGTAGTTCCAGGCAAAACAATCCTTAAACTCCTTGCAACTCTAGTTTATCCTCATTTTCACTTTCTGTCTTAGCCATAACTTTCATGCCCTCCGCTCAGCTTCTACGAAAATTTTGTTTTGTTTTCGGTGCCCAGCTTTTGTAAGCTTAGGCGTTATTGGTTCTTGAAGAATGACTTCCTCCTTATGTTTCCCTTCAAGTGATATCTTACTCAATTCCTCACCCCAATCCTTAGAAAACTCATCGTGTACCTTAGTGGCTTCGAGGTATGTTAGCCACTAGGAATCCGTGGGTTTTCTTTGTAGTAGGGCATTTCGTCCAGCAATATATTGTTTCTGCTTTTGCCATCTTCTAAGGCGCTCGGAACTCGTACAGCCCTCTGATCCATTCCCTTCTATGCTAGAGACCTCCTCTTCTGATTCCTCATCAACGATTTGCCAATTGACCATATAGACAGAGATAGTGGGAACAGTTCCAAATTCCACATATTGGGTTCCTCGGGGTCGCATCACATCTATGGTAGCTAGCACATGCATCCAATTTTCAGTGAAATTTGGAGGAAGTGATGCATACATTTTCGTTCCCTCTTCCTCCTTGAAATTTTCAACAGTCCGCTAGCATATTTGTACGGATGTGGTCCGGTTGGCTGTGACCGAATCATTACCGAACAATTACCCTTCCATGGGTTGTGCTCTCCACGTTCTCAAATCTATCTTTAGAATTTGTGAATCCCTACGCACATACAGATGATCTAATGCCCAATCGTGCACCAATTTAGATTCCCTCATGAAGAGTCTTCCCAATATTACGTCATATGAGTCTAACTGGCGGAGAAAGTCCATTACTATAAATATATGATGGTAACAAAACGTAAAGAGTCTCACGTTCTCTAAAAGCCCCATGGCTTTGAAGATGTTCTGTCTACCATTTTAAAGACGATAAGATCTCTTTTTAGATCGGGTTTTTCTCAACATAATTTTGTGATGATGCTAATCCCCGCCCACATCCAGGATAGCCGCTGCCTGCTACCTGTTATCTTATGATGAATTGGGATTGTAGCATTAGTGTCTTCACTTTGTAATAACACCCCAATCGATTAACCGGTATCTTGACGACTCTGGTTGTTCTTTCCCTTGTGTGTGTTTTAAGATTCTTTTTGCAAGAGGCGGTAGAACATCCTCTGTAGTGTTGGCTGGCCTTAGTCACCTTCTACCCATTCTTCCTTTATTTCTACCCATAATGTTGGTGAACTGCATAGCAGTTGTTCCAATGGAATTTACACAGAGGTAGACAGTACGGCCAGCGAGGCTGCCTATGTCTCCGAGTTCTCTAGCGATTGAGGGTTCCTTCCATGTGTGTGTCTTGTATCCATCCCTAGGGAATGAATGGATGGACTCATCCTACGCATCTTACTCAAACATTCTTGACATTTTGTTTCCTTGATATGCCTCTTTCGTCTCTCCTGGAATTGGAGTAGGTACATCCAATTCCCTTTCCCTTCTTAGATTGTTTCTTGGATACATTGTATCCCTGACCCGGTTGGCTTGGTGAAGCCCTTGACACTCTTCTACTCCCTGGCTTCTTCAAGCTTCCTTATCTCCTCTTTAGCATTTTGGTATTCACCGACTCCTTTAGGGCATAGAATCTGGTGCAATCTCTGCAGCTTTCTCATCATAGCACTCTCCACTAAGTTCTACTTCATGCACCATATCCATATCTTTTGATGGTTGTTCAATCAATATTTGGTTGATTTTAGCTTGTGGTGGTAGAACAGGTGAAGTGTCATGTACCCGAAACATCCCGCTACGTAAATATGCCCCATGCCGAGATGTTTCTCTCCCATCCTTTATCTTCAATTTTTCCAGTATTGCATTACTGAGTTCATCCACAGTCATCTTTCCGACTTTCTTGTTCCGAGTTCCAATCTCTTGGTGACTCAAAACACCCGAAGTCATTGCTACCGAAGATATTCTGACATCTGGTTGTGGCAATTTTGGCATATTGTCTTCATATTGAATTGCCAGTTTACAACATGCATCCAAAGTAGCCGGTCGACTTATACCAGATAATCATTTATATTGTGCTCTCTAACTCCTCTCCAGAAGCAAGGCAGTATCTTGTGATAAATTTAATGAATACATGATTCTAGTGAATTGCAAAGCAGGGTTTGTGCAAGGATGAGGCAATCAATGATTAATTTTTTTGTAATTTGAACAAATGACAATGTTTGACAATCAAGGACTTTGTTCGACAATGGCAATCAATGATTATATCTGATACCTTCATCTTTTTATTTGCCACTTCTAGGTAGGTATTGTTGAAGGCATGTTTTAACTCCGTGTGAGAGTGCTTGATTCTTCCCTCCACCTAACTGAACAGTGTTTCTATTAAGTCCTATGGATTGGGGCTTGTATCAATGTCTATTTGTTGCACCTTCTTTTTCCTCCTTTCAATGTTGTCCTTGTCCAGCTCGTTGATCGAGGTGGTTACAGGTATTGGTTTTGTTATATTTAACCCATCTTTTTGGGTTGGCTTCTTCTTCCACATCAGTTGTATTGGTTTTAGTTGGGAGCTGGTTCTGAATGCCCTTACTGCCCTTTTCTTTGTATTTGGAGGTGTTCGCAACGGTGGCTACTAGGTGGAGTTTGGGCATCCATACTGTTGTATTGCCTTGGTAATAACCTTGTGCCATTATAAAGCCCTTTCCAACCCATTGCTTACAAATTCTTTGTGGAGTGTTCTTTTGTTTGGAGTACCGCCAACTTACCTGTGAAGACCATTTATGTCCCTTGTCTCCATTTTGAACCTTTCTTGTTGATTCCTTATTGATGCCCTTCTCATCCTTGTAGAGGGGGTTTCAAAGTTGACCCTTAGGAACCCACTGTTGTGTACCCTGTGACTTGGGTTGCTTTTTGCGTAGGGATTGTAGACTTGATACCTTTTCTGCTTCATGAGCTGATGTCACCGTGCTTGGTGTTTCTATATCCTCAATCATGGCTTGCTTCCTTGTGTTTATCGGGCTCCATAAGGGCATGGAAATGATATTGTTTCCCTCGTTTAGCAATGATGTCGTATTCTCCCATTGGATATTACAATTGTTGTTGGCACAAATCCTAGATTGTCCTAGGATCATTTCCTCCTCCATAGAACCTGCAGGCGCATGACAAACACCTTTCCAACCAAGGAATTATTTTTGATGAAAACATTAACACTTAAAAATCTCTCAGCTTTTGTGGTTGTCAAGTGCACACTGCGTACGTGTGCATTGGTGGTTTCAAGGTGCGGTTTATCTAAGGCTACCCATGTCTCATATGAGATCAAGTTATGACTTAATCTCGTATCTATCAAATAAATGCTCGTTGCATGACATTTAGCCATAGAGAGTTCCAACCTGAGTCACGCTGGCTCAATGTTTAATTCATCTTCATCTAGGAGAGTTAGTGAAGCCATATGGGTTCACGTGCAACATTCTCTTCTAGAGTATCTGTTTGGCTTTGGCTTCCCTTGCCTTAGCCTCTTCTTGAGCATGCTAGATTTTTTCCTTTGCGAGGTCCCTCCGTTGTTTTAAAAGATGTTCTTGCAAGAGCATCTCTTGGATCAGTGGTCCAAAATATTTTTAAGTTTGCTCCCATTGACGTAACCCTCCATTTCTACGCCCTTAATTGTCTCAATTCTAACCGTCCCCTGACGTGTGATCTCCAACACTCGAAAGGGTGGGGCCCCCATTTACAGTGCTTTTTGTTTTAAGTTATTGTTGAACCATAAGTCCATGCGATGCAATTAGTCTTGTTTCATCAAGCGTCTCTAAATCGATTAGCCTTTCAGCTAATACATTTTTCGTCAAACATTCTTGCACTGTAATTCTTAAGCTTGGAACTAAGTATTCCATAGGCATTACTGCCTCAACACCATAAGCTAGACGGAAAGGAGTGTATCCCATCGCCACCTTATACGATGTGTTTGGTATGCCCATAAGGCTGCTATTAGCTTATGCTCCCAATCTGTTTGACTTGCTTCCATGTTTTTGTCAAGATAGTACATAAAATCTTGTTTGTACTCTCTGCTTGACCATTAGCGTTTGGATAATAAGGTGATGACTTCTGGTTGACTACTAGGAATCCAACAGGTGACACTCACCGGGTTGTGCCAAAACGCATCTAATAGCAAAGTTTGATATATCGATATGCTCATGAAATATAAGGTTCCAACAAGTAGGTGGTCTTAGAATTGGCGTGCTAGCCAATGCCTACTTCAATCTATTTTTAGCTTCTTGGCATTCCTCGGTCCATTCAAAGACAATGAGCAGCTTATATAATGGCCTGGCGATTTCAACATAGAAGATTATGAAGCGGCGGTAATACCCCCAATGTGGCCCGTAAATCTTTGCACACCTTTGTAATTAGGAGGCGGTGGCAGCTCCAAGATCAACCTGAGTGGATATACCATTCTTAGAGACAGTGTGTCCCAATATCACACCGTGTTTGACCCAAAATTGGCACTTTAAAGGCTTGAGGGATATATGATACAATCTACATCGCTTAAACACCTTCCTTAGGCAAGCCAGATGGTCTATCTAATCGAGAGTGTGCACACAAATTATCAACAAATACCTCCAACGACTTCTGCAAGTAGTCTTTGAAGGCTATGCACATTAATTATTGGAATGTTGCTGGGGCATTGGTGAGACCGAAAGGCATGACTTTGTAAGCAAACGTCCCCCATATTGTATGGAAGGTTGTCTTATGCTAGTCTTTTGGTGCTCTAGACACCTGATTGTAGCTTGAAAATCTATCCAAGAAGCTGTAAGCTTATTCACCACCTACTCTCTCCAAAACATGTTCCGTATAGGGCAACGGATAATGGTCCTTCCTAGTAGCTACGTTGACCTTTTTACAATCGACATATACCCTAAGTTTTTCATTCTTCTTTGGCACCATTACGATTGGTGACAACCAACTTTAGGTTCTATCTCATAGATGAAATCCGCAGCAATGAATAAGTTTATTGATTTCCTCTTTTACAATTGTTGCATATTTTGGATTCATCTGGTATGGTTTTTGCTTGGATGGCCTTAATCCTTCCATGATTGGGATCGTATGTTGCACCACCTCAGGTGGTACACCCTTCATCTCTTTGTAGTTCCAGGCAAAACAATCCTTAAACTCCTTGCAACTCTAGTTTATCCTCATTTTTACTTTTTGTTTTAGCCATAACTTTCATGCCCTCCGCTCAGCTTCTACGAAAATTTTGTTTTGTTTTTAGTGCCCATCTTTTGTAAGCTTACGCGTTATTGGTTCTTGAAGAATGACTTCCTCCTTATGTTTCCCTTCAAGTGATATCTTAGTCAATTCCTCACCCCAATCCTTAGAAAACTCGTCGTGTACCTTAGTGGCTTCGAGGTATGTTAGCCACTGGGAATCCGTGGGTTTTCTTTGTAGTAGGGCATTTCATCCAGCAATATATTGTTTCTGCTTTTGCCATCTTCTAAGGCGCTCGGAACTCGTACGGCCCTCTGATCCATTCCCTTCTATGGTAGAGACCTCCTCTTCTGATTCCTCATCAACGATTTGCCAATTGACCATATAGACAAAGGTAGTGGGAACAGTTCCAAATTCCACATATTATGTTGCTCGGGGTTGCATCACATCTATGGTAGCTAGCACATGCATCCAATTTTTAGTGAAATTTGGAGGAGGAAGTGATGCATGCATTTTCGTTTTCTCTTCCTCTTTGAAATTTTCAACAGTCGGCTGGCATATTTGTACGGATGTGGTCCGGTCGGCTGTGACCGAATCATTACCGAACAATTACCCTTCCATGGGGTCGTGTGCTCTCCATTTTCTCAAATCTATCTTTAGAATTTGTGAATCCCTACGCACATACAAATGATCTAATGCCCAATCGTGCACCAATTTAGATTCCCTCATGAAGAGTCTTCCCAATATTACGTCATATGAGTCTAACTAGCGGAGAAAGTCCATTACTATAAATATATGATGGTAACAAAACGTAAAGAGTCTCACATTCTCTAAAAGCCCCATGGCTTTGAAGATGTTCTGTCTGCCATTTTAACGATAAGATCTTCTCTTTTTAGATCCGGTTTTTTCCAACATAATTTTGTGATGATGCTAATCCCCGCCAGGATAGCCGTTGCCTGCTACCTGTTATCTTATGATGAATTGCGATTGTAGCATTAGTGTCTTCACTTCGTAATAACACCCCAATCGATTAACCGGTATCTTGACGACTCTGGTTGTTCTTTCCCTTGTGTGTGTTTTAAGATTCTTTTTGCAAGAGGTGGCAGAACATCCTCTGTAGTGTTGGCTGGCCTTAGTCCACCTTCTACCCATTCTTCCTTTATTTCTACCCATAATGTTGGTGAACTGCATAGCAGTTGTTCCAATGGAATTTACACAGAGGTAGACAGTACGGCCAGCAAGGCTGCCTATGTCTCCGGGTTCTCTAGCAATTGAGGGTTCCTTCCATGTGTGTGTCTTGTATCCATCCCTAGGGAATTAATGGATGGACTCATCCTATGCATCTTACTCAAACATTCTTGACATTGTGTTTCCTTGATATGCCTCTTTCGTCTCTTCTGGAATTGGAGTAGGTACATCCAATTCCCTTTCCATGTCTCCGGGTTCTCTAGCGATCGAGGGTTCCTTCCATGTGTGTGTCTTGTATCCATCCCTAGGGAATGAATGGATGGACTCATCCTTACGCATCTTACTCAAACATTCTTGACACTGTGTTTCCTTGATATGCCTCTTTCGTCTCTTCTGGAATTGGAGTAGGTACATCCAATTCCCTTTCCCTTGTTAGATTGTTTCTTGGATACATTTGGATACATTGTATCCCTGACCCAGTTAGTCCTTAACTTGGCTTGGTGAAGCCGTTGACACTCTTCTACTAGGGCCCTGGCTTCTTCAAGCTTCCTTATCTCCTCTTCAGCATTTTGGTATTCACCGACTCCTTTAGGGCATAGAATCTGGTGCAATCTCTACAACTTCCTCATCATAGCACTCTCCACTAAGTTCTACTTCATGCACCATATCCATATCTTTTGATGGCTGTTCAATCAATATTTGGTTGATTTTAGCTTGTGGTGGTAAAATAGGTGAGGTGTCATGTACCCGAAACATCCCCCTAGGTAAATAGGAAGAGTTTGGTTGTCCTGCAGCTACAGTGATTTGCACATGTGGTGCTGGTAAGGCCAATGGAGCTCTAGGTGTGGCTATAGGGCAACGGATAATGGTCCTTCCTAGTAGCTACGTTGACCTTTTTACGATCGACATATACCCTAAGTTTTCCATTCTTCTTTGGCACCATTACGATTGGTGACAACCAACTGTAGGTTCTATCTCATAGATGAAATCCACAGCAATGAACGAGTTTATTGATTTCCTCTTTTACAATTGTTGCATATTTTGGATTCATCTGGTATATTTTTTGCTTGGATGGCCTTAGTCCTTCCATGGTTGGGATCGTATGTTGCACCACCTCAGGTGGTACACCCTTCATCTCTTTGTAGTTCCAAGCAAAACAATCCTTAAACTCCTTGCAACTCTAGTTTATCCTCATTTTCACTTTCTGTTTTAGCCATAACTTTTATGCCCTCTGCTCAGCTTATACGAAAATTTTGTTTTGTTTTCAGTGCCCAGCTTTTGTAAGCTTAGGCGTTATTGGTTCTTGAAGAATGACTTCCTCCTTATGTTTCCCTTCAAGTGATATCTTACTAAATTCCTCACCCCAATCCTTAGAAATCTCGTCGTGTACCTTAGTGGCTTCGAGGTATGTTAGCCACCCTAGGAATCGGTGGGTTTTCTTTGTAGTAGGGGATTTCGTCCAGCAATATATTGTTTCTGCTTTTGCCATCTTCTAAGGCGCTTGGAACTCGTACGGCCCTCTGATCCATTCCCTTCTACGCTAGAGACCTCCTCTTCTGATTCCTCATCAACGATTTGCCAATTGACCATATAGACAGAGGTAGATTCCACATATTGGGTTCCTCGGGGTTGCATCACATCTATGGTAGCTAGCTAGCACATGCAATTTTCAGTGAAATTTGGAGGAGGAAGTGATGCATGCATTTTCGTTTCCTCTTCCTCTTTGAAATTTTCAACAGTCGGCTGGCATATTTGTACGGATGTGGTCCGGTCGACTGTAACCAAATCATTACTTACCCTTCCATGGGGTGTGCTCTCCACGTTCTCAAATCTATCTTTAGAATTTGTGAATCCCTACGCACATACCGATGATCTAATGCCCAATCGTGCACCAATTTAGATTCCCTCATGAAGAGTCTTCCCAACATTACGTCATATGAGTCTAACTGATGGAGAAAGTCCATTACTATAAATATATGATGGTAACAAAACGTAAAGAGTCTCACGTTCTCTAAAAGCCCCATGGCTTTGAAGATGTTCTGTCTGCCATTTTAACGATAAGATCTTCTCTTTTTAGATCGGGTTTTTTCCAACAAAATTTTGTGATGATGCTAATCCCCGCCCCACATCCAGGATAGCCGCTGCCTGCTACCTGTTATCTTATGATGAATTGGGATTGTAGCATTAGTGTCTTCACTTCGTAATAACACCCCAATCGATTAACCGGTATCTTGACGACTCTGGTTGTTCTTTCCCTTGTGTGTGTTTTAAGATTCTTTTTGCAAGAGGTGGCAGAACATCCTCTGTAGTGTTGGCTGGCCTTAGTCACCTTCTACCCATTCTTCCTTTATTTCTACCCATAATGTTGGTGAACTGCATAGCAGTTGTTCCAATGGAATTTACACAGAGGTAGACAGTATGGCCAGCGAGGCTGCCTATGTCTCCGGGTTCTCTAGCGATTGAGGGTTCCTTCCATGTGTGTGTTTCTTGTATCCATCCCTAGGGAATGAATGGATGGACTCATCCTACGCATCTTACTCAAACATTCTTGACATTGTGTTTCCTTGATATGCCTCTTTCGTCTCTTCTGGAATTGGAGTAGGTACATCCAATTCCCTTTCCCTTGTTAGATTGTTTCTTGGATACATTGTATCCCTGACCCGGTTGGCTTGGTGAAGCCCTTGACACTCTTCTACTCCCTGGCTTCTTCAAGCTTCCTTATCTCCTCTTTAGCATTTTGGTATTCACCGACTCCTTTAGGGCATAGAACCTGGTGCAATCTCTGCAACTTTCTCATCATAGCACTCTCCACTAAGTTCTACTTCATGCACCATATCCATATCTTTTGATGGTTGTTCAATCAATATTTGGTTGATTTTAGCTTGTGGTGGTAGAACAGGTGAAGTGTCATGTACCCAAAACATCCCGCTATGTAAATAGGAAGAGTTTGGTTGTCCTACAGCTACAGTGATTTGCACAGGTGGTGCTGGTAAGGCCAATGGAGCTCTAGGTGTGCCGACAGCTTTGCTACTCTTTGGAACCTTGGATATCTGCACATAGAGGTGTCATGATTTCCTAACATGGTGTGCACAATAAAGTAGTGGCATTGCTCTTAACTATGGGCATTCAGTGGTAGTGTGATTCAATCTGCACATAGAGCACCACACCAATTCTCTACGGGGGTAAAGATGGGTATGCCCCATGCCCAGATGTTTCTCTCCCATCCTTTATCTTCAATTTTTCCAGTATTGCATTACTGAGTTCATCCAAAGTCATCTTTCCGACTTTCTTGTTCCGAGTTCCAATCTCTTGGTGACTCAAAACACCCGAAGTCATTGCTACTGAAGATATTCTGACATCTGGTTGTGGCAATTTTGGCATATTGTCTTCATATTGAATTGCCAGTTTACAACATGCATCCAAAGTAGCCGGTCGATTTATACCAGATAATCATTTATATTGTGCTCTCTAACTCCTCTCCAGAAGCAAGGCAGTATCTTGTGATAAATTTAATGAATACATGATTTTAGTGAACTGCAGAGCAGGGTTTGTGCAAGGATGAGGCAATCAATGATTAATTTTTTTGTAATTTGAACAAATGACAATGTTTGACAATCAAGGACTTTGTTCGACAATGGCAATCAATGATTATATCTGATACCTTCATCTTTTTATTTGCCACTTCTAGGTAGGTATTGTTGAAGGCATGTTTTAACTCCGTGTGAGAGTGCTTGATTCTTCCCTCCACCCAACTGAACAGTGTTTCTATTAAGTCCTATGGATTGGGGCTTGTATCAATGTCTATTTGTTGCACCTTCTTTTTCCTCCTTTCAATGTTGTCCTTGTCTAGCTCGTTGATCGAGGTGGTTACAGGTATTGGTTTTGTTATATTTAACCCATCTTTTTGGATTGGCTTCTTCTTCCACATCAGTTGTATTGGTTTTAGTTGGGAGCTGGTTCTGAATGCCCTTACTGCCCTTTTCTTTCTATTTGGAGGTGTTCGCAACGGTGGCTACTAGGTGGAGTTTGGGCATCCATACTGTTGTATTGCCTTGGTAATAACCTTGTGCCATTATAAAGCCCTTTCCAACCCATTGCTTACAAATTCTTTGTGGAGTGTTCTTTTGTTTGGAGTACCGCCAACTTACCTCTGAAGACCATTTATGTCCCTTGTCTCCATTTTGAACCTCTTGTTGATTCCTTATTGACGCCCTTCTCATCCTTGTAGAGGGGGTTTCCAAGTTGACCCTTAGGAACCCACTGTTGTGTACCCTGTGACTTGGGTTGCTTTTTGCGTAGGGATTGTAGACTTGATACCTTTTCTACTTCATGAGCTGATGTCACCGTGCTTGGTGTTTCTATATCCTCAATCATGGCTTGCTTCCTTGTGTTTATCGGGCTCCATAAGGGCATGGAAATGATATTGTTTCCCTCGTTTAGCAATGATGTCGTATTCTCCCATTGGATATTACAATTGTTGTTGGCACAAATCCTAGATTGTCCTAGGATCATTTCCTCCTCCATAGAACCTGCAGGCGCATGACAAACACCTTTCCAACCAAGGAATTATTTTTGATGAAAACATTAACACTTAAAAATCTCTCAGCTTTTGTGGTTGTCAAGTGCACACTGCGTACGTGTGCATTGGTGGTTTCAAGGTGCGGTTTATCTAAGGCTACCCATGTCTCATATGAGATCAAGTTATGACTTAATCTCGTATCTATCAAATAAATGCTCGTTGCATGACATTTAGCCATAGAGAGTTCCAACCTGAGTCACGCTGGCTCAATGTTTAATTCATCTTCATCTAGGAGAGTTAGTGAAGCCATATGGGTTCACGTGCAACATTCTCTTCTAGAGTATCTGTTTGGCTTTGGCTTCCCTTGCCAAGGCAGCCTCTTCTTGAGCATGCTGGATTTTTTCTTTTGCAAGGTCCCTCTGTTGTTTTAAAAGATGTTCTTGCAAGAGAATCTCTTGGATCAGTGGTCCAAAATATTTTTAAGTTTGCTCCCATTGACATAACCCTCCATTTGTACGCCCTTAATTGTCTCAATTCTAATCGACCCCTGACGTGTGATCTCGAACACTCGAAAGGGTGGGACCCCCATTTACAGTGCTTTTTGTTAGTTATTGTTGAACCATAAGTCCATGCGATGCAATTAGTCTTGTTTCATCAAGCTTCTCTAAATCGATTAGCCTTTCAGCTAATACATTTTTCGTCAAACATTCTTGCACTGTAATTCTTAAGCTTGGAACTAAGTATTCCATAGGCATTACTGCCTCAACACCATAAGCTAGACGGAAAGGAGTGTATCCCATCGCCACCTTATACGATGTGTTTGGTATGCCCATAAGGCTGCTATTAGCTTATGCTCCCAATCTGTTTGACTTGCTTCCATGTTTTTGTCAAGATAGTACATAAAATCTTGTTTGTACTCTCTGCTTGACCATTAGCGTTTGGATAATAAGGTGATGACTTCTGGTTGACTACTAAGAATCCAACAGGTGATACTCACCGGGTTGTGCCAATACGCATCTAATAGCAAAGTTTGATATATCGATATGCTCATGAAATATAAGGTTCCAACAAGTAGGTGGTCTTAGAATTGGCGTGCTAGCCGATGCCTACTTCAATCTATTATTAGCTTCTTGGCATTCCTCGGTCCATTCAAAGACAATGAGCAGCTTATATAATGGCCTGGCGATTTCAACATAGAAGATTATGAAGCGGCGGTAATACCCCCAATGTGGCCCATAAATCTTTGCACACCTTTGTAATTAGGAGGCGGTGGCAGCTCCAAGATCAACCTGAGTGGATATACCATTCTTAGAGACAGTGTGTCCCAATATCACACCGTGTTTGACCCAAAATTGGCACTTTAAAGGCTTGAGGGATATATGATACAATCTACATTGCTCAAACACCTTCCTTAGGCAAGCCAGATGGTCTATCTAATCGAGAGTGTGCACACAAATTATCAACGAATACCTCCAACGACTTCTGTAAGTAGTCTTTGAAGGCTGTGCACATTAATTATTGGAATGTTGCTGGGGCATTGGTGAGACCGAAAGGCATGACTTTGTAAGCAAACGTCCCCCATATTGTATGGAAGGTTGTCTTATGCTAGTCTTCTGGTGCTCTAGACACCTGATTGTAGCTTGAAAATCTATCCAAGAAGCTGTAAGCTTATTCACCACCTACTCTCTCCAAAACATGTTCCGTATAGGGCAACGGATAATGGTCCTTCCCAGTAGCTACGTTGACCTTTTTACGATCGACATATACCCTAAGTTTTTCATTCTTCTTTGGCACCATTATGATGAATTGGGATTGTAGCATTAGTGTCTTCACTTCGTAATAACACCCCAATGGCAGAACATCCTCTGTAGTGTTGGCTGGCCTTAGTCCACCTTCTACCCATTCTTGCTTTATTTCTACCCATAATGTTGGTGAACTGGATAGCAGTTGTTCCAATGGAATTTACACAGAGGTAGACAGTACGGCCAGCAAGGCTGCCTATGTCTCCGGGTTCTCTAGCGATTGAGGGTTCCTTCCATGTGTGTGTCTTGTATCCATCCCTAGGGAATGAATGGATGGACTCATCCTATGCATCTTACTCAAACATTCTTGACATTGTGTTTCCTTGATATGCCTCTTTCGTCTCTTCTGGAATTGGAGTAGGTACATCCAATTCCCTTTCCATGTCTCCGGGTTCTCTAGCGATCGAGGGTTCCTTCCATGTGTGTGTCTTGTATCCATCCCTAGGGAATGAATGGATGGACTCATCCTTACGCATCTTACTCAAACATTCTTGACATTGTGTTTCCTTGATATGCCTCTTTCGTCTCTTCTGGAATTGGAGTAGGTACATCCAATTCCCTTTCCCTTGTTAGATTGTTTCTTGGATACATTTGGATACATTGTATCCCTGACCCACTTAGTCCTTAACTTTGCTTGGTGAAGCCGTTGACACTCTTCTACTAGGGCCCTGGCTTCTTCAAGCTTCCTTATCTCCTCTTCAGCATTTTGGTATTCACCGACTCCTTTAGGGCATAGAATCTGGTGCAATCTCTACAACTTCCTCATCATAGCACTCTCCACTAAGTTCTACTTCATGCACCATATCCATATCTTTTGATGGCTGTTCAATCAATATTTGGTGGATTTTAGCTTGTGGTGGTAAAACAGGTGAGGTGTCATGTACCCGAAACATCCCCCTAGGTAAATAGGAAGAGTTTGGTTGTCCTGCAGCTACAGTGATTTGCACATGTGGTGCTAGTAAGGCCAACGGAGCTCTAGGTGTGGCGACAGCTTTGCTACTCTTTGGAACCTTGGATATCTGCACATAGAGGTGTCATGATTACCTAACACGGTGTGCACAATAAAGTAGTGGCATTGCTCTTAACTATGGGCATTCGGTGGTAGTGTCATTCAATTTGCAAATAGAGCACCACACCAATTCTCTACGGGGGTAAAGAGGGGTATGCCCCATGCCTAGATGTTTCTCTTCCATCCTTTATCTTCAATTTTTCCAGTATTGCATTACTGAGTTCATCCACAGTCATCTTTCCAACTTTCTTGTTCCGAGTTCCAATCTCTTGGTGACTCCACCCGAAGTCATTGCTACCGAAGATATTCTGACATCTTCTGGTTGTGGCAATTTTGGCATATTGTCTTCATATTGAATTGCCAGTTTACAACATGCATCCAAAGTAGCCCGTCGAACTTGTACCAGATAATCATTTATATTGTGGTCTCTAACTCCTCTCCAGAAGCAAGGCAATATCTTGTGATAAATTTGATGAATGCATGATTTTAGTGAATTGCAGAGAGCAGGGTTTGTGCAAGGATGAGGCAATCAGTGATTAATTTTTTTGTAATTTGAACAAATGACAATGTTTGACAATCAAGGACTTTGTTCGACAATGGCAATCAATGATTATATCTGATACCTTCATCTTTTTATTTGCCACTTCTAGGTAGGTGTGTAGACTTGATACCTTTTTTGCTTCATGAGCTGATGTCACTGTGCTTGGTGTTTCTATATCCTCAATCATGGCTTGCTTCCCTATGTTTATCGCGCTCCATAAGGGCATGGAAATGACATTGTTTCCCTCGTTTAGCAATGATGTCCTATTCTCCCATTGGATATTACAATTGTTGTTGGCACAAATCCTAGATCGTCCTAGGATCATTTCCTCCTCCATAGAACCTGCAGGCGCATGACAAACACCTTTCCAACCAAGGAATTATTTTTGATGGAAACATTAACACTTAAAAATCTCTCAGCTTTTGTGGTTGTCAAGTGCACACTGCGTACTTGTGCATTGGTGGTTTCAAGGTGCGGTTTATCTAAGGCTACCCATGTCTCATATGAGATCAAGTTATGACTTAATCCCGTATCTATCAATGCAATGCTTGTTGCATGACATTTAGCTATAGAGAGTTTCAACCTGAGTCACGCTAGCTCAATGTTTAATTCATCTTCATCTAGGAGAGTTAGTGAAGCCATATGGGTTCACGTGCAACATTCTCTTCTAGAGTATCTGTTTGGCTTTGGCTTCCCTTGCCAAGGCAGCCTCTTCTTGAGCATGCTGGATTTTTTCTTTTGCAAGGTCCCTCTGTTGTTTTAAAAGATGTTCTTGCAAGAGAATCTCTTGGATCAGTGGTCCAAAATATTTTTAAGTTTGCTCCCATTGACATAACCCTCCATTTGTACGCCCTTAATTGTCTCAATTCTAATCGACCCCTGACGTGTGATCTCGAACACTCGAAAGGGTGGGACCCCCATTTACAGTGCTTTTTGTTAGTTATTGTTGAACCATAAGTCCATGTGATGCAATTAGTCTTGTTTCATCAAGCTTCTCTAAATCGATTAGCCTTTCAGCTAATACATTTTCCGTCAAACATTCTTGCACTGTAATTCTTAAGCTTGGAACTAAGTATTCCATAGGCATTACTGCCTCAACACCATAAGCTAGACGGAAAGGAGTGTATCCCATCGCCACCTTATACGATGTGTTTGGTATGCCCATAAGGCTGCTATTAGCTTATGCTCCCAATCTCTTTGACTTGTTTCCAATGTTTTTGTCAAGATAGTATATTAAATCTTGTTTGTACTCTCTGCTTGAGCATTAGCATTTGGATAATAAGGTGATGACTTCTGGTTGACTACTAGGAATCCGACAAGTGATACTCACCGGGTTGTGCCAATACGCATCTAATAGCAAAGTTTGATATATCGATATGCTCATGAAATATAAGGTCCCAACAAGTAGGTCGTCTTAGAATTGGCATGCTAGCCGATGCCTACTTCAATCTATTATTAGCTTCTTGGCATTCCTCAGTCCATTCAAAGACAATGAGCAGCTTATATAATGGCCTGGCGATTTCAACATCGAAGATTATGAAGCGTAATACCCCCAACGTGGCCCATAAATCTTTGCACACCTTTGTAATTAGGGGGCGGTGGCAGCTCCAAGATCAACCTGAGTGGATATACCATTCTTAGAGATAGTGTGTCCCAATATCACACCGTGTTTGAGCCAAAATTGGCACTTTAAAGGCTTGAGGGATATATGATACAATCTACATTGCTCAAACACCTTCCTTAGGCAAGCCATATGGTCTATCTAATCGAGAGTGTGCACACAAATCATCAACGAATACCTCCAACGACTTCTGCAAGTAGTCTTTGAAGGCTGTGCACATTAATTATTGGAATGTTGCTGGGGCATTGGTGAGACCGAAAGGCATGACTTTGAAAGCAAACGTCCCCCATATTGTATGGAAGGTTGTCTTATGCTAGTCTTCTGGTGCTCTAGACACCTGATTGTAGTCTCCAAGAAGCTGTAAGCTTATTCACCACCTACTCTCTCCAAAACATGTTCCGTATAGGGCAACGGATAATGGTCCTTCCTAGTAGCTACGTTGACTTTTTTACGATCGACATATACCCTAAGTTTTCCATTCTTCTTTGGCACCACGACAATTGGTGACAACCAACTATAGGTTGTATCTCATAGATGAAATCCGCGGCAATGAACAAGTTTATTGATTTCCTCTTTTATAATTGTTGCATATTTTGGATTCATCTGGTATGGTTTTTGCTTGGATGGCCTTAATCCCTCCATGATTGGGATCATATGTTGCACCACCTCAGGTGGTACACCCTTCATCTCTTTGTAGTTCCAGGCAAAACAATCCTTAAACTCCTTGTAACTCTAGTTTATCCTCATTTTCACTTTTTGTTTTAGCCATAACTTTCATGCCCTCTACTCAGCTTCTACGAAAATTTTGTTTTATTTTCGGTGCCCAGCTTTTGTAAGCTTAGGCGTTATTGGTTCTTGAAGAATGACTTCCTCCTTATGTTTCCCTTCAAGTGATATCTTTCTCAATTCGTCACCCCAATCCTTAGAAAACTCGTCGTGTACCTTAGTGGCTTCGAGGTATGTTAGCCACTGGGAATCCGTGGGTTTCCTTTGTAGCAAGGCGTTTCGTCCAGCAATATATTGTTTCTGCTTTTGCCATCTTCTTAGGCGCTCGGAACTCGTACGGCCCTCTGATCCATTCCCTTCTATGCTAGAGACCTCCTCTTCTAATTCCTCATCAACAATTTGCCAATTGACCATATAGACAAAGGTAGTGGGAATAGTTCCAAATTCCACATATTGGGTTCCTCGGGGTCGCATCACATCTATGGTAGCTAGCACATGCATCCAATTCTCAGTGAAATTTGGAGGAGGAAGTGATGCATACATTTTCGTTTCCTCTTCCTCTTTGAAATTTTCAACAGTCGGCTGGCATATTTGTACAGATGTGGTCCGGTCGGCTGTGACCGAATCATTACTGAACAATTACCCTTCCATGGGGTGTGCTCTCCACGTTCTCAAATCTATCTTTAGAATTTGTGAATCCCTACGCACATACAGATAATTTAATGCCCAATCGTGCACCAATTTAGATTCCCTCATGAAGAGTCTTCCCAATATTATGTCATATGAGTCTAACTGATGGAGAAAGTCCATTACTATAAATATATGATGGTAACAAAACGTAAAGAGTCTCACGTTCTCTAAAAGCCCCATGGCTTTGAAGATGTTTTGTTTGCCATTTTAACGATAAGATCTCTTTTTAGATCGGGTTTTTTCCAACATAATTTTGTGATAATGCTAATCCCCGCCCCACATCCAAGATAGCTGCTGCCTGCTACCTGTTATCTTATGATGAATTGGGATTGTAGCATTAGTGTCTTCACTTTGTAATAACACCCCAATCGGTTAACCGGTATCTTGACGATTCTGGTTGTTCTTTCCCTTGTGTGTGTTTTAAGATTCTTTTTGTAAGAGGTGGCAGAACATCCTCTGTAGTGTTGGCAGGCCTTAGTCCACCTTCTACCCATTCTTCCTTTATTTCTACCCATAATGTTGGTGAACTGCATAGCAGTTGTTCTAATGGAATTTACACAGAGGTAGATAGTACGGCCAGCGAGGCTGCCTATGTCTCCGGGTTCTCTAGCGATTGAGGGTTCCTTCCATGTGTGTGTCTTGTATCCATCCCTAGGGAATGAATGGATGGACTCATCCTACGCATCTTACTCAAACATTCTTGACATTGTGTTTCCTTGATATGCCTCTTTTGTCTCTTCTGGAATTGGAGTAGGTACATCCAATTCCCTTTCCCTTGTTAGATTGTTTCTTGGATACATTGTATCCTTGACCCGGTTAGTCCTTAACTTGGCTTCGTGAAGCCGTTGACACTCTTCTACTAGGGCCCTAACTTCTTCAAGCTTCCTTATCTCCTCTTCACCATTTTGGTATTCACCGACTCCTTTAGGGCATAGAATCTGGTGCAATCTCTGCAGCTTCCTCATCATAGCACTCTCCACTAAGTTCTACTTCATGCACCATATCCATATCTTTTGATGGTTGTTCAGTCAATATTTGGTTGATTTTAGCTTATGGTGGTAGAACAGGTGGTGGTACAGAAGTGTCATGTACTCGAAACATCCCCCTAGGTAAATAGCAAGAGTTTGGTTGTCCTACAGCTATAGTGATTTGCACAAATGGTGCTGGTAAGGCCAATGGAGCTCTAGGTGTGCCGACAGCTTTGCTACTCTTTGGAACCTTGGATATCTGCACATAGAGGTGTCATGATTCCCTAACACGGTGTGCACAATAAAGTAGTGGCATTGCTCTTAACTATGGGCATTCAGTGGTAGTGTGATTCAATCTGCACATAGAGCACCACACCAATTCTCTACGGGGGTAAAGATGGGTATGCCCCATGCCCAGATGTTTCTCTTCCATCCTTTATCTTCAATTTTTCCAGTATTGCATTACTCAGTTCATCCATAGTCATCTTTCGAAACGACTTTCTTGTTCCGAGTTTTGACATCTTCTGGTTGTGGCAATTTCGGCATATTGTCTTCATATTGAATTGCCAGTTTACAACATGCATCCAAAGTAGCCGGTCGGACTTATACCAGATAATCATTTATATTGTGCTCTCTAACTCCTCTCCAGAAGCAAGGCAATATCTTGTGATAAATTTGATGAATGCATGATTTTAGTGAACTGCAGAGAGCAGGGTTTGTGCAAGGATGAGGCAATCAATGATCAATTTTTTTATAATTTGAACAAATGACAATGTTTGACAATCAAGGACTTTGTTCGACAATGGCAATCAATGATTATATCTGATACCTTCATCTTTTTATTTGCCACTTCTAGGTAGGTGTGTAGACTTGATACCTTTTTTGCTTCATGAGCTGATGTCACCGTGCTTGGTGTTTCTATAACCTTAATCATGGCTTGCTTCCTTGTGTTTATCGCTCTACATAAGGGCATGGAAATGACATTGTTTCCCTCGTTTAGCAATGATGTCCTATTCTCCCATTGGATATTACAATTGTTGTTGGCACAAATCCTAGATCGTCCTAGGATGATTTCCTCCTCCATAGAACCTGCAGGCGCATGACAAACACCTTTCCAACCAAGGAATTATTTTTGATGGAAACATTAACACCTAAAAATCTCTCAGCTTTTGTGGTTGTCAAGTGCACACTGCCTACTTGTGCATTGGTGGTTTCAAGGTGCGGTTTATCTAAGGCTACCCATGTCTCATATGAGATCAAGTTATGACTTAATCCCGTATCTTTCAATGCAATGCTCGTTGCATGACATTTAGCCATAGAGAGTTCCAACCTGAGTCACGGTGGCTCAATGTTTAATTCATCTTCATCTAGGAGAGTTAGTGAAGCCATATGGGTTCACGTGCAACATTCTCTTCTAGAGTATCTGTTTGGCTTTGGCTTCCCTTGCCAAGGCAGCCTCTTCTTGAGCATGCTGGATTTTTCCGTTGCGAGGTCCCTCCGTTGTTTTAAAAGATGTTCTTGCAAGAGAATCTCTTGGATCAGTGGTCCAAAATATTTTTGAGTTTGCTCCCATTGACGTAACCCTCCATTTGTACGCCCTTAATTGTATTAATTCTAACCGACCCCTGACGTGTGATCTCGAACACTCGAAAGGGTGGGGCCCCCATTTACAGTGCTTTTTGTTTTAAGTTATTGTTGAACCATAAGTCCATGCGATGCAATTAGTCTTGTTTCATCAAGCTTCTCTAAATCGATTAGCCTTTCAGCTAATACATTTTTCATCAAACATTCTTGCACTGTAATTCTTAAGCTTGGAACTAAGTATTCCATAGGCATTACTGCCTCAACACCATAAGCTAGACGGAAAGGAGTGTATCCCACACCACCTGATACGATGTGTTTGGTATGCCCATAAGGCTGCTATTAGCTTATGCTCCCAATCTGTTTGACTTGCTTCCCCAATGTTTTTGTCAAGATAGTACATAAAATCTTGTTTGTACTCTCTGCTTGACCATTAGCGTTTGGATAATAAGGTGATGACTTCTGGCTGACTACTAGGAATCCGACAAGTGATACTCACCGGGTTGTGCCAATACGCATCTAATAGCAAAGTTTGATATATCGATATGCTCATGAAATATAACGTCCCAACAAGTAGGTGGTCTTAGAATTGGCGTGCCAATGTCTACTTCAATTTTTTATTAGCTTCTTGGCAATCCTCAGTCCATTCAAAGACAATGAGCAGCTTATATAATGGCCTGGTGATTTCAACATAGAAGATTATGAAGCGACGGTAATACCCCTAACATGGCCCATAAATCTTTGCACACCTTTGTAATTAGGGGACGGTGGCAGCTCCAAGATCAACCTGAGTGGATATACCATTCTTAGAGACAGTGTGTCCCAATATCACACCGTGTTTGACCCAAAATTGGCACTTTAAAGGCTTGAGGGATATATGATACAATCTACATCGCTCAAACACCTTCCTTAGGCAAGCCAGATGGTCTATCTAATCGAGAGTGTGCACACAAATCATCAACGAATACCTCCGACGACTTCTGCAAGTAGTCAATGAAGGCCGTGCACATTAATTGTTGGAATGTTGCTGGGGCATTGGTGAGACCGAAAGGCATGAATTTGTAAGCAAACGTCCCCCATATTGTATGGAAGGTTGTCTTATATGCTAGTCTTCTGGTGCTCTAGACACCTGATTGTAGGTTGAAAATCTATCCAAGAAGCTATAAGCTTATTCACCACCTACTCTCTCCAAAACATGTTCTGTATAGGGCAACGGATAATGGTCCTTCCTAGTAGCTACGTTGACCTTTTTATGATCGACATATACCCTAAGTTTTCCATTTTTCTTTTGCACCATTACGATTGGTGACAACCAACTGTAGGTTCTATCTCATAGATGAAATCCGCAGCAATGAACGAGTTTATTGATTTCCTCTTTTACAATTGTTGCATATTTTGGATTCATGTGGTATGGTTTTTGCTTGGATGGCCTTAATCCTCCATGATTGGGATCGTATGTTGCACCACCTCAGATGGTACACCCTTCATCTCTTTGTAGTTCCAAGCAAAACAATCCTTAAACTTCTTGCAACTCTAGTTTATCCTCATTTTCACTTTCTGTCTTAGCCATAACTTTCATGCCCTCCGCTCAGCTTCTACGAAAATTTTGTTTTGTTTTCGGTGCCCAGCTTTTGTAAGCTTAGGCGTTATTGATTCTTGAAGAATGACTTCCTCCTTATGTTTCCCTTCAAGTGATATCTTACTCAATTCTTTACCCCAATCCTTAGAAAACTCGTCGTGTACCTTAGTGGCTTCGAGGTATGTTAGCCACTAGGAATCCATGGGTTTTCTTTGTAGTAGGGCATTTTGTCCAGCAATATATTGCTTCTGCTTTTGCCATCTTCTAAGGCGCTCGAAACTCGTACAGCCCTTTGATCCATTCCCTTCTATGCTAGAGACCTCCTCTTCTGATTCCTCATCAACGATTTGCCAATTGACCATATAGACAGAGGTAGTGGGAACAGTTCCAAATTCCATATATTGGGTTCCTTGGGGTCGCATCACATCTATGGTAGCTAGCACATATTTGGAGGAGGAAGTGATGCATACATTTTCGTTTCCTCTTCCTCTTTGAAATTTTCAACAGTCGGCTGACATATTTGTACGGATGTGGTCCGGTCGGCTGTGACCGAATCATTACCGAACAATTACCCTTCCATGGGTTGTGCTCTCCAAGTTCTCAAATCTATCTCATCATAGCACTCTCCACTAAGTTCTACTTCATGCACCATATCCATATCTTTTGATGGTTGTTCAATCAATATTTGGTTGATTTTAGCTTGTGGTGGTAGAACAGGTGAAGTGTCATGTACCCGAAACATCCCGCTACGTAAATAGGAAGAGTTTGGTTGTCCTGCAGCTACAGTGATTTGCACAGGTGGTGCTGGTAAGGCCAATGGAGCTCTAGGTGTGCCGACAGCTTTGCTACTCTTTGGAACCTTGGATATCTGCACATAGAGGTGTCATGATTTCCTAACACGGTGTGCGCAATAAAGTAGTGGCATTGCTCTTAACTATGGGCATTCAGTGGTAGTGTGATTCAATCTGCACATAGAGCACCACACCAATTCTCTACGGGGGTAAAGATGGGTATGCCCCATGCCGAGATGTTTCTCTCCCATCCTTTATCTTCAATTTTTCCAGTATTGCATTACTGCGTTCATCCACAGTCATCTTTCCGACTTTCTTGTTCCGAGTTCCAATCTCTTGGTGACTCAAAACACCCGAAGTCATTGCTACCGAAGATATTCTGACATCTGGTTGTGGCAATTTTGGCATATTGTCTTCATATTGAATTGCCAGTTTACAACATGCATCCAAAGTAGCGAGTCGGACTTATACCAGATAATCATTTATATTGTGCTCTCTAACTCCTCTCCAGAAGCAAGGCAATATCTTGTGATAAATTTGTGAGCTACATGGCATTCAACGGGAGTTCACAAATTCTAAAGATAGATTTGAGAACTTGGAGAGCACAACCCATGGAAGGGTAATTGTTCGGTAATGATTCGGTCACAGCCGACCGGACCACATCCGTACAAATATGTCAGCCGACTGTTGAAAATTTCAAAGAGGAAGAGGAAACGAAAATGTATGCATCACTTCCTCCTCCAAATTTCACTAAAAATTGGATGCATGTGCTAGCTACCATAGATGTGATGCGACCCCGAGGAACCCAATAAATGGAATTTGGAACTGTTCCCACTACCTCTGTCTATATGGTCAATTGGCAAATCGTTGATGAGGAATCAGAAGAGGAGGTCTCTAGCATAGAAGGGAATGGATCAGAGGGCTGTACGAGTTTCGAGCGCCTTAGAAGATGGCAAAAGCAGAAGCAATATATTGCTGGACAAAATGCCCTACTACAAAGAAAACCCATGGATTCCTAGTGGCTAACATACCTCGAAGCCACTAAGGTACACGACGAGTTTTCTAAGGATTGGGGTAAAGAATTGAGTAAGATATCACTTGAAGGGAAACATAAGGAGGAAGTCATTCTTCAAGAATCAATAACACCTAAGCTTACAAAAGCTGGGCACCGAAAACAAAACAAAATTTTCGTAGAAGCTGAGCGGAGGGCATGAAAGTTATGGCTAAGACAGAAAGTGAAAATGAGGATAAACTAGAGTTGCAAGAAGTTTAAGGATTGTTTTGCTTGGAACTACAAAGAGATGAAGGGTGTACCATCTGAGGTGGTGCAACATACGATCCCAATCATGGAGGATTAAGGCCATCCAAGCAAAAACCATACCACATGAATCCAAAATATGCAACAATTGTAAAAGAGGAAATCAATAAACTCGTTCATTGCTGCGGATTTCATCTATGAGATAGAACCTACAGTTGGTTGTCACCAATCGTAATGGTGCCAAAGAAAAATGGAAAACTTAGGGTATATGTCGATCGTAAAAAGGTCAACGTAGCTACTAGGAAGGACCATTATCCGTTGCCCTATACAGAATATGTTTTGGAGAGAGTAGGTGGTGAATAAGCTTATAGCTTCTTGGATAGATTTTCAACCTACAATCAGGTGTCTAGAGCACCAGAAGACTAGCATATAAGACAACCTTCCATACAATATGGGGGACGTTTGCTTACAAATTCATGCCTTTCGGTCTCACCAATGCCCCAGCAACATTCCAACAATTAATGTGCACGGCCTTCATTGACTACTTGCAGAAGTCGTTGGAGGTATTCGTTGATGATTTGTGTGCACACTCTCGATTAGATAGACCATTTGGCTTGCCTAAGGAAGGTGTTTGAGCGATGTAGATTGTATCATATATCCCTCAAGCCTTTAAAGTGCCAATTTTGGGTCAAACACGGTGTGATATTGGGACACACTGTCTCTAAGAATGGTATATCCACTCAGGTTGATCTTGGAGCTGCCACCGTCCCCTAATTACAAAGGTGTGCAAAGATTTATGGGCCATGTTGGGGGTATTACCGTCGCTTCATAATCTTCTATGTTGAAATCACCAGGCCATTATATAAGCTGCTCATTGTCTTTGAATGGACTGAGGATTGCCAAGAAGTTAATAAAAAATTGAAGTAGACATTGGCACGCCAATTCTAAGACCACCTACTTGTTGGGACCTTATATTTCATGAGCATATCGATATATCAAACTTTGCTATTAGATGCGTATTGGCACAACCCGGTGAGTATCACTTGTCGGATTCCTAGTAGTCAACCAGAAGTCATCACCTTATTATCCAAACGCTAATGGTCAAGCAGAGAGTACAAACAAGATTTTATGTACTATCTTGACAAAAATATTAGAAGCAAGTCAAACAGATTGGGAGCATAAGCTAATAGCAGCCTTATGGGCATACCAAACACATCGTATAAGGTGGTGATGGGATACACTCCTTTCTGTCTAGATTATTTACATCAATGGGAGCAAACTTAAAAATATTTTGGACCATTGATCCAAGAGATTCTCTAGCAAGAACATCTTTTAAAACAACGGAGGGACCTCGCAAAGGAAAAAATCCAGCATGCTCAAGAAGAGGCTAAGGCAAGGGAAGCCAACGCCAAACAGATACTCTAGAAGAGAATGTTGCACGTGAACCCATATGGCTTCACTAACTCTCCTAGACGAAGATGAATTAAACATTGAGCCAGTGTGACTTAGGTTGGAACTCTCTATGGCTAAATGTCATGCAACGAGCATTGCATTGAGAGATACGGGATTAAGTCATAACTTGATCTCATATGAGACATGGGTAGCCTTAGATAAACCACACCTTGAAACCACCAATGCACAAGGACGCAGTGTGCACTTGACAACCACAAAAGCTGAGAGATTTTTAAGTGTTAATGTTTCCATCAAAAATAATTCCTTGGGCTAGAGAACCCGGAGACATAGGCAACCTCACTGGCCGTACGAGTTCCGAGCGCCTTAGAAGATGGCAAAAGCAGAAACAATATATTGCTGGACGAAATGCCCTACTACAAAGAAAACCCACGGATTCCTAGTGGCTAACATACCTCGAAGCCACTAAGGTACACGACGAGTTTTCTAAGGATTGGCGTGAGGAATTGAGTAAGATATCACTTGAAGGGAAACATAAGGAGGAAGTCATTCTTCAAGAACCAATAACACCTAAAGCTTACAAAAGCTGGGCACCGAAAACAAAACAAAATTTTTGTAGAAGCTGAGCGGAGGGCATGAAAGTTATGGCTAAAACAGAAAGTGAAAATGAGGATAAACTAGAGTTGCAAGGAGTTTAAGGATTGTTTTGCGTGGAACTACAAAGAGATGAAGGGTGTACCACGTGAGGTGGTGCAACATACGATCCCAATCATGGAAGGATTAAGGCCATCCAAGCAAAAACCATACCAGATGAATCCAAAATATGCAACAATTGTAAAAGAGGAAATCAATAAACTCGTTCATTGCTGCGGATTTCATCTATGAGATAGATCTAACCTACAGTTGGTTGTCACCAATCGTAATGGTGCCAAAGAAGAATGGAAAACTTAGGGTATAGGTCGATCGTAAAAAGGTCAACGTAGCTACTAGGAAGGACCATTATCCGTTGCCCTATACGGAACATGTTTTGGAGAGAGTAGGTGTGAATAAGCTTACAGCTTCTTGGATAGATTTTCATGGATAGATTTTCAAGCTACAATCAGGTGTCGAGCACCAGAAGACTAGCATAAGACAACCTTCCATACAATATGGGGGACGTTTGCTTACAAAGTCATACCTTTCGGTCTCACCAATGCCCCAGCAACATTCCAACAATTAATGTGCATGGCCTTCAAAGACTACTTGTTGCTGCAGAAGTCGTTGGAGATATTCGTTGATGATTTCTGTGCACACTCTCGATTAGATAGACCATTTGGCTTGCCTAAGGAAGGTATTTGAGCGATGTAGATTGTATCATATATCCCTCAAGCCTTTAAAGTGCCAATTTTGGGTCAAACACGGACTGATATTGGGACACACTGTCTCTAAGAATGGTATATCCACTCAGGTTGATCTTGGAGCTGCCACCGTCCCCTAATTACAAAGGTGTGCAAAGATTTATGGGCCACGTTGGGGGTATTACCGCCGCTTCATAATCTTCTATGTTGAAATCGCCAAGCCATTATATAAGCTGCTCATTGTCTTTGAATGGACTGAGGAATGCCAAGAAGCTAATAATAGATTGAAGTAGGCATCGACTACATGCCAATTCTAAGACCACCTACTTGTTGGGACCTTATATTTCATGAGCATATCGATATATCAGACTTTGCTATTAGATGCGTATTGGCACAACCCGCCGGTGAGTATCACTTGTCGGATTCCTAGTAGTCAACCAGAAGTCATCACCTTATTATCCAAACGCTAATGGTCAAGCAGAGAGTACAAACAAGATTTTATGTACTATCTTGACAAAAACATTGGAAGCAAGTCAAACAGATTGGGAGCATAAGCTAATAGCAGCTTTATGGGCATACCAAACACATCATATAAGGTGGTGATAGGATACACTCCTTTCCGTCTGGCTTATGGTGTTGAGGCAGTAATGCCTATGGAATACTTAGTTCCAAGCTTAAGAATTGCAGTGCAAGAATGTTTGACGGAAAATGTATTAGCTGAAAGGCTAATCGATTTAGAGAAGCTTGATGAAACAAGACTAATTGCATCGCATGGACTTATGGTTCAACAATAACTTAAAACAAAAAGCATTGTAAATGGGGCCCCACCCTTTTCAGTACAAATGGAGGGTTACGTCAATGGGAGCAAAGTTAAAAATATTTTGGACCACTGATCCAAGAGATTCTCTTGCAAGAACGTCTTTTAAAACAACGAAGGGACCTCGCAAAGAAAAAATCCAGCATGCTCAAGAAGAGGCTAAGGCAAGGGAAGCCAAAGCCAAACAGATACTCTAGAAGAGAATGTTGCACGTGAACCCATATGGCTTCACTAACTCTCCTAGACGAAGATGAATTAAATATTGAGCCAGCGTGACTCAGGTTGGAACTCTCTATGGCTAAATGTCATGCAACGAGCATTGCATTGAGAGATACGGGATTAAGTCATAACTTGATCTCATATGAGACATGGGTAGCCTTAGATAAACCGCACCTTGAAACCACCAATGCACAAGTACGCAGTGTGCACTTGACAACAAAAAAGCTGAGAGATTTTTAAGTGTTATTGTTTTTATCAAAAATAATTCCTTGGTTGGAAAGGTGTTTGTCATGCGCCTGCAGGTTCTATGGAGGAGGAAATGATCCTAGGACGATCTAGGATTTGTGCCAACAACAATTGTAATATCCAATGGGAGAATAGGACATCATTGCTAAACGAGGGAAACAATGTCATTTCCATGCCCTTATGGAGCCCGATAAACACAGGGAAGCAAGCCATGATTGAGGATATAGAAACACCAAGCACGGTGACATCAGCTCATGAAGCAAAAAAGGTATCAAGTCTACAATCCCTACGCAAAAAGCAACCCAAGTCACAGGGTACACAACAGTGGATTCCTAAGGGTCAACTTGGAAAACCCCTCTACAAGGATGAGAAGGGAGTCAATAAGGAATCAACAAGAAAGGTTCAAAATGGAGACAAGGGACATAAATGGGCTTCACAGGTAAGTTGGCGGTACTCCAAACAAAACAACACTCCACAAAGAATTTGTAAGCAATGGGTTCGAAAGGGCTTTATAATGGCACAAGGTTATTACCAAGGCAATACAACACTATGGATGCCCAAACTCCACCTAGTAGCCGCCGTTTGCGAACACCTCCGAATACAAAGAAAAGGGCAGTAAGGGCATTCAAAACCAGCTCCCAACTAAAACCACTGCTAGGAGCGTACAAACACTGATGTGGAAGAAGAAGCCAACCCAAAAAAGATGGGTTAAATATAACAAAACCAATACCTGTAACCACCTCGATCAACGAGCTGGACAAGGACAGCATTGAAAGGAGGAAAAAGAAGGTGCAACAAATAGACATTGATACAAGCCTCAATCCACAGGACTCAATAGAAACACTGTTCAGTTGGGTGGAGGGAAGTATCAAGCACTCTCACACGGAGTTAAAACGCCTTCAACAACACCTACCTAGAAGTTGCAAATAAAAAGATGAAGGTATCAGATATAATCATTGATTGCCATTGTCGAATAAAGTCCTTGATTGTCAAACATTGTCATTTCTTTAAATTACAAAAAAATTAATCATTGATTGCCTCATCCTTGCACAAACCCTGCTCTGCAGTTCACTAAAACCATGCATTCATCAAATTTATCACAAGATATTGCCTTGCTTTTGGAGAGGAGTTAGAGACCACAATATAAATGATTATCTGGTATAAGTCTGACCGGCTACTTTGGATGCATGTTGTAAACTGGCAATTCAATATGAAGACAATATGCCAAAATTGCCACAACCAGAAGATGTCAGAATATCTTCGGTAGCAATGACTTCGGGTGTTTTGAGTCACCAAGAGATTGGAACTCGGAACATGAGAGTCAGAAAGATGACTGTGGATGAACTTAGTAATGCAATACTGGAAAAATTTCAGATAAAGGATGGAAGAGAAACATCTGGGCATGGGGCATACCCATCTTTACCCCCGTAGAGAATTGGTGTTGTGCTCTATGTGCAGATTGAATCACACTACCACTGAATGCCCATAGTTAAGAGCAATGCCACTACTTCATTGTGCACACCTTGTTAGGGAATCATGACACCTCTATGTGCAGATATCCATGGTTCCAAAGAGTAGCAAAGCTATCGGCACACCTAGAGCTCCATTGGCCTTACCAGCACCACCTGTGCAAATCACTGTAGCTGCAGGACAACCAAACTCTTCCTATTTACCTAGGGGGATATTTCGGGTACATGACACTTCACCTGTTTACCACCACAGGCTAAAATCAACCAAATATTGATTGAACAGCCATCAAAAGATATGGATATGGTGCATGAAGTAGAACTTTGTGGAGAGTGCTATGATGAGGAAGCTGCAGAGATTGCACCAGATTCTATGCCCTAAAGGTGAATACCAAAATGCTAAAGAGGAGATAAGGAAACTTGAAGAAGCCAGGGCCCTAGTAGAAGAGTGTTAACGGCTTCACCAAGCCAAGTTAAGGACTAACCGGGTCAAGGATACAATGTATCCAAGAAACAATCTAACAAGGGAAAGGGAATTGGATGTACCTACTCCAATTCCAGAAGAGAGGAAAGGGCATATCAAGGAAACACAATGTCAAGAATGTTTGAGTAAGATGCGTAGGATGAGTCCATCCATTCATTCCCTAGGGATGGATACAAGACACACACATGGAAGGAACCCTCAATCGCTAGAGAACCCGGAGACATAGGCAACCTCGCTGGCCGTACTGTCCACCTCTGTGTAAATTCCATTGGAACAGCTGCTATGCAGTTCACCAACATTATGGGTAGAAAAAAAGGAATGGGTAGAAGGTGGGCTAAGGCCAGCCAACACTACAAAGGATGTTCTGCCACCTCTTGCAAAAAGAATCTTAAAACACACACAAGGGAAAAAACAACCAGAGTCGTCAAGATACCGGTTAATCGATTGGGGTGTTATTACGAAGTGAAGACACTAATGCTACAATCCCAATTCATCATAAGATAACAGGTAGCAGGCAGCGGTTATCCTAGATGTGGGGCGGCGATTAGCATCATCACAAAATTATGTAGGAAAAAACCCGATCTTAAAAGAGAAGATATCGTTAAAATGGCAGACATTCAAAGCCATGGGGCTTTTAGAGAATGTGAGACTCTTTACATTTTGTTACCATCATATATTTATAGTAATGGACTTTCTCCGCTAGTTAGACTCATATGACGTAATATTGGGAAGACTCTTCATGAGGAAATCTAAATTGGTGCACGATTGGGCATTAGATCATCTGTATGTGCATAGGGATTCACAAATTCTAAAGATAGATAGGGTATATGTTGATCGTAAAAAGGTGAATGTAGCTACTAGGAAGGACCATTATCCGTTGCCCTATAAGGAACACGTTTTGGAGAGAGTAGCTGGTGTCTAGAGCACCAGAAGACTAGGAAAAGACAACCTTCCATATAATATAAGGGACGTTTGCTTACAAAGTCATACCTTTCGGTCTCACCAATGCCCCAGTAACATTCCAATGATTAATGTGCACGGCCTTCAAAGACCACTTGCAGAAGTCGTTGGAGGTATTCATTGATGATTTATGTGCACAGTCTTGATTGGATAGACCATCTGGCTTGCTTAAGAAAGGTGTTTGAGCGACGTAGATTGTATCATATATCTCTAAACCCTTTAAAGTGCCAATTTTGGGTCAAACACGGTGTGATATTGGGACACATTGTCTGTAAGAATGGTATATCCACTCAGGTTGATCTTGGAGCTGCCACCACCCACTAATTACAAAGGTGTGCAAAGATTTATGGGTCACATTGGGTATTACCACCACTTCATAATCTTCTATGTTGAAATTGCCAGGCCATTATATAAGCTACTCATTGTCTTTGAATGGACTGAGGAATGCCAGGAAGGTAATGATAGATTGAAGTAGGCATTGGCTAGCATGCCAATTCTAAGACCACCTAATTGTTGGGACCTTATATTTCATATGCATATCGATATATCAAACTTTGCTATTAGATGCATATTGGCACAACCTGGTGAGTTCAAATTGGACTACCCGGTCTACTTCGCTTATCGCCAATTGAATGATCCAGAGGTGAATTATACTACCACAGAGCGAGAAGGGTTGGCCATGGTTTATGCAATTAAGAAGTATCGACATTACCTATTGGCCAACAAATTCATGTTCTTCATGGACCATCAGGCCTTATTATATTTGGTGAACAATCTTTGCACCACGTGAATAATCACATGGTGGTTGCTATTACTATTGGAGTTTGACTTCACAGTTATGGTGAGAAAGGGGACACATCATGTGTTGGCCGATCATATGTCGAGGATTCCAAATGGGAAACCGGCAACTAGTGTTGATGATGACAACCTCCATGATGCTTGTTTATTCAAACTAGACATGGTGCCCAAATGGAGCGAGGAAATATCCGATTATCTAGCTTATGGTTTTCTACAAGAATGACTCTTGAACAAAGATAAAATGCGACAGCTTATAAAGCTTGCTCCACCTTATCAAAACTAATTGCGGGAGAATTGTACAAGCTAGGTAAGGACAATGTCCTATAAGAAGATGTGTGAGAGAAGATGAGTTCGTCTCACGATATTGGATGAAGCACATTCAGGGATAGTCAAAGGACATTTTGCTGGAGAGATTACGGCTCACAAGGTGCTTCAAGCAGGACTATGGTGGCCTACGTTATTTGGGGATGCCATATAGTGTGTCAAAATGTGCGAAGAATGTCAACAATTTTCTATCCTATAACAAAGGGACAGGATGCCACTCACCCCTGTTATTGTAAGATAAACTTTTGAGAAATGGGGGATTCATTTTGTTGGACCTATTAGTCCAGTGGTGCATCCATCTCACAAGCCCGATATGTAATCATGGGCATAGACTATTTCATAACATGGGCAAAAGCCAGAGCACAACAACAAAGTTCTTATATGAGCAAATTATTTTGAGATTCGGCTGCCCATTAGAGTTAGTTAGTCAGCGATCACGGTTCACATTTCATTAATAAGGTGATTGATCACTTGTTGGATTCCTAGTAGTCAACCAGAAGTCATCACCTTATTATCCACATGCTAATGGTCAAGCAGAGAGTACAAACAAGATTTTATGTACTATCTTGACAAAAACATTAGAAGCAAGTCAAACAAATTGGGAGAATAAGCTAATAGCAGCCTTATGGACATAACAAACACATCGTATAAGGTGGCGATGGGATACACTCCTTTCCGTCTAGCTTATGGTGTTGAGGCAGTAATGCCTATGGAATAATTGGTTCCAAGCTTAAGAATTGCAGTGCAAGAATGTTTGACGGAAAATGTATTGGCTGAAAGACTAATCGATTTAAACAAGCTTGATGAAACAAGACTAATTGCATCGCATGGACTTATGGTTCAACAATAACTTAAAACAAAAAGCACTGTAAATGGGGGCCCCACCCTTTCGAGTGTTCGAGATCACACGTCAGGGGTCGGTTAGAATTGAGACAATTAAGGGCATACAAATGGAGGGTTACGTCAATGGGAGCAAACTTAAAAATATTTTGGACCACTGATCCAAGAGATTCTCTTGCAAGAAACAGCAAAAGAAAAAATCCAGCATGCTCAAGAAGAGGCTAAGGCAAGGGAAGCCAAAGCCAAACAGATACTCTAGAAGAGAATGTTGCACGTGAACCCATATGGCTTCACTAACTCTCCTAGATGAAGATGAATTAAACATTGAGCCAACGTGACTCAGGTTGGAACTCTCTATGGCTAAATGTCATGCAACGAGCATTGCATTGATAGATACGGGATTAAGTCATTACTTGATCTCATATGAGACATGGGTAGCCTTAGATAAATCGCACCTTGAAACCACCAATGCACAAGTACGCAGTGTGCACTTGACAACCATAAAAGTTGAGAGATTTTTAAGTGTTAATGTTTCCATCAAACATAATTCCTTGGTTGGAAAGGTGTTTGTCATGCACCTACAGGTTCTATGAAGGAGGAAATGATCCTAGGACGATCTAGGATTTGTGCCAACAATTGTAATATCCAATGGGAGAACAGGACATCATTGCTTAACACAGGGAAGCAAGGCATGATTGAGGATATAGAAACACCAAGCACGGTGATAGATATCAAGTCTACAATCCCTACGCAAAAAGCAACCCAAGTCACAAGGTACACAACAGTGGGTTTCCTAAGGGTCAACTTGGAAACCAGCTTTACAAGGATGAGAAGGGCGTCAATAAGGAATCAACAAGAAAGGTTCAAAATGGAGACAAGGGACATAAATGGTCTTCACAGGTAAGTTGGCGGTACTCCAAACAAAACAACACTCCACAAAGAATTTGTAAGCAATGGGTTCGAAAGGGCTTTATAATGGCACAAGGTTATTACCAAGGCAATACAACAGTATGGGTGCCCAAACTCCACCTAGTAGCCACCATTGCGAACACCTCGGAATACAAAGAAAAGGGCAGTAAGGGCATTCAGAACCAACTCCCAACTAAAATCAATGCTAGGAGCGTACAAACACTGATGTGGAAGAAGAAGCCAACCCAAAAAGATGGGTTAAATATAACAAAACCAATACCTGTAACCACCTCGATCAACGAGCTGGACAAGGACAGCATTGAAAGGAGGAAAAAAAAGGTGCAACAACTAGACATTGATACAAGCCCCAACCCACAGGACTCAATAGAAACACTGTTCAGTTGGGTGGAGGGAAGAATCAAGCACTATCACACGGAGTTAAAACGTCTTCAACAACACCTACCTAGAAGTGGCAAATAAAAAGATGAAGGTATCAAATATAATCATTGATTGCCATTGTCGAACAAAGTCCTTGATTAAACAAAGTCATTTGTTCAAATTACAAAAATATTAATCATTGATTGCCTCATCCTTGCACAAACCGTGCTCTCTGCAGTTCACTAAAATCATGCATTCATCAAATTTATCACAAGATATTGCCTTGCTTCTGGAGAGGAGTTAGAGACCACAAGATAAATGATTATCTAGCATTAGCCCGACCGGCTACTTTGGATGCATGTTGTAAATTGGCAATTCAATATGAAGACAATATGCAGAAATTGCCACAACCGGAAGATGTCAGAATATCTTTGGTAGCAATGACTTCGGATGTTTTGAGTCACCAAGAGATTGGAACTCGGAACAAGAAAGTCGGAAAGATGACTGTGGATGAACTGAGTAATGTAATACTGGAAAAATTAAAGATAAAGGATGGAAGAGAAACATCTGGGCATGGGGCATACCCATCTTTACCGGGGGTAGAGAATTGGTGTGGTGCTCTATGTGTAGATTGAATCACACTACCACTCAATGCCAATTGTTAAGAGCAATGCCACTACTTTATTGTACACACTATGTTAGGGAATCATGACACATCTATGTGTAGATATCCAAGGTTCCAAAGAGTAGCAAAGCTGTCGGCACTCCTAGAGCTCCATTGGCCTTACCAGCACCACCTCTGCAAATCACTATAGCTGCAGGACAACTAAACTCTTCCTATTTACCTAGGGGGATGTTTCGGGTACATGACACTTCACCTGTACCACCACTTGTTCTACCACCACAAGCTAAAACCAACCAAATATTGATTGAACAGCCATCAAAAGATGTGGCCGTACTGTCCACCTCTGTGTAAATGCCATTGGGACAACTACTATGCAGTTCACCAACATTATGGGTAGAAGGAATGGGTAAAAGGCCAACCGACATTACAGAGGATATTCTAACACCTCTTGCAGAGAAAGAACCTTAAAACACACAAGGAAAAGAACAACCAGAGTCGTCAAGATATCAGTTGATCAAGTGGGGCGTTATTGAAGACACTAATGCTACAATCCCAATTCATCATAAGATAACAGGTAGCAGAACTGGCTATCCTAGATGGTGGGGTGGGGATTAGCATCATCACAAAATGGTGTGAGAAAAACTAGAAAAAATCGGATCTAAAAAGAGCAGATCTTATCATTAAAATGGCAGACAGAACATCTTCAAAGCCCATTGGGCTTTTAGAGAATGTGAGACTCAAACTCTTTATGTTTTGCTACCATCATACATTTGAGTAATGGGCGTTCTACGCCAACCAGACTCATATGATGAATCTAAATTGGTGCACAATTGGGCATTAGATCATGTGTATGTGTGTAGGGATTCAAAAATTCTAAAGATAGATCTGAGAATGTGGAGCGCACACATGGAAGGGCAATTGTTTGGTAATGATTCGGTTACAACCAAGAAGACCACATCCGTACAGATATGCCAACCCACTATGCAAAATTCCAAAGAGGAAGAGGAAAAGAAAATGTATGCATTCACTTCCTCTGGATTTCACAGAAAACTGGATGCATGTGCTACCTACCATAGATGTGATGCAACCTCAAGGAACCCAATATGTGGAATCTAGAACTGTTCCCACTACCTTTGTTTGTTATGGTCAATTGGTAAATAGCTGATAAAGAATCAGAAGAGGAGGTCTGTAGCATAGAAGGGCAGTACTGGATCACAGGGCTGTACCAAAGCCCAGTACCTTAGAAGACAACAAAAGGAGAAACGATATATTGCTCGACGAAATGCCCTACTACGAAGAAAACCCAGTGGCTAAGATACCTCAAAGCCACTAAGGTACAAGACAAGTTTTCTAAGGATTGGGCTGAGGAATTGAGTAAGATATCACTTGAAGGGAAACATAAGGAGGAAGTCATTCTTCAAGAACCAGAAACGCCTAAGCTTATGAAAGCTGGGCATCGAAAAGATATCACTTGAAGGGAAACATAAGGAGGAAGTCATTCTTCAAGAACCAGAAACGCCTAAGCTTATGAAAGCTGGGCATCGAAAACAAAACAAAGCTTTGGTAGAAGCTAAGTGAGAGGGCATGAAAGTTATGGCTAAAACAAAAAGTGAGGATGAGGATAAACCAAAGTTGCTTTCAATACCAAACCATTTCAAAACCTACAGCGTAGCTGGAGCAAGCCAAAGAGCAACTTCAGAAGGAAGTCACACATCACCAGGAGCAAGCAGCTATCCATGACCAGGAGCTACAGGAGCTCAAACACACTTCCCTAGCCAAGGAAGAAGAGCTACAAGGCCAAATCCATACATTATGCCCAGCAGCTATACAGGAGCTTAAGCACACTTCTTCCCTAGCCAAGGAAGAAGAGCTACAAGGCCAAAAGTCCATACACCATCCTTTAACTTTGAAGGAAGCAGAAAATAGAGTGACCCAATTGCAACAAGAAAGAGAACAGATAGACAAAGCAAATGTCGAGAAGATTAGAGCGCTCAATGACACCATCAGCACCAGTATGAGGTGCAAAGAATGATGATTGCACACCAAGAAGCGATGGTGCAAGTCACACAATAGCTACAAGATAGTCAAAAATTGGCTGCAGAAAGACTTCAAAGGATTACTAAGGCTCAGCGAAGAGAGGCTACCGCCAGACGAGCGCAAGAAGAAGCAATAAGAACCCACCCACACACGGAAGGAACCCTCAATTGCCAAAGAACCCAGAGTCATAGGCAGCCTTGTGGCCGTACTGTCCACCTCTGTGTAAATGCCATTGGGACAACTACTATGCAGGTTACCAACATTATGAGTAGACATAAAGGAATGGGTAAAAGGCCAACTGCCGACACTACAGAGGATATTCTATCACCTCTTGCAGAGAAAGAACCTTAAAACACACAAGGGAAAGAACAACCAGAGTCGTCAAGATACCGGTTAATCGAGTATGGTGTTATTGAAGACACTAATGCTACAATCCCAATTCATCATAAGATAATAGGTAGGGTCCTAGATGGTGGGGCGGAGATTGGCATCATCACAAAATGGTGTTGGAAAAACTAGAAGCAGATCTTATCATTAAAATGGCAGACAGAACATCTTCAAATCCCATTGGGCTTTTAGAGAATGTGAGACTCAAACTCTTTATGTTTTGCTACCATCATACATTTGTAGTAATGGACGTTCTATGCCAACCAGACTCATATGACGTAATATTGGGGAGACTCCTCATGCAGGAATCTAAATTAGTGCACAATTGGGCATTAGATCATGTGTATGTGTGCAGGAATTCAAAAACTCTAAAGATAATCTGAGAATGTGGAGAGCACACATGGAAGGGCAATTGTTTGGTAATGATTCGGTTACAACCAAGCAGACCACATCCGTACAGATATGCCAGCCCACTGTGGAAAATTCCAAAGAGGAAGAGGAAAAGAAAATGTATGCATCACTTCCTCTGGATTTCACTGAAAACTAGATGCATGTGCTAGCTACCATAGATGTGATGCAACCCCGAGGAACCCAATATGTGGAATCTAGAACTGTTCCCACTACCTCTGTTTGTATGGTCAATTGGCAAACGGCTGATAAAGAATCAGAAGAGGAGGTCTCTAGCATAGAAGGGACTGGAAACCCGTGAAAGTTAGTTTTGTGATGGAATTTCGTGAGTTTTAGTTACGTGAAATGGTAGTTTCCTAAGATGGAATAAACCCGTGAAAGTTAGTTTCATGAGTTGGAATTCCGTGAGTTTTAGTTATGTGAAATGGTAGTTTCATGAGATGGGATAAACCCATGAAATTACAAGTTTTAGACTTTGAGATTGCAGGTTTTGGGCTATAGCCATGAACTTGCAGGTTTTTTGGCTCTGGTCGTGAACGTGTAGGTTTCATTTTTTATAAATTTGATGATTGCATGATTTTAGTGAACCGCAGAGTGGGGTTTGTAAAAGGATGAGGCAATCAATGATTAATTTTTTTGTAAGTTGAACAAATGACATTGTTTGACAATCAAGGACGTTGTTTCAATGATTTGAACACATGAAAGGAAAGAAAACTTAAAAGCCCCACCTCAAACCCGTGTGTGTCGATTTTGTACTCAAAGAAGTAAAGAGGAAGATGATGCAAGGAAGGGCTCGACTCTTGCATTGTGCACACACGACGAACGATGAATGAAAAATGACAAAAAAAAAAGAAAGAAATTTTGATTTTATGGCGCAGCCATCGAACTGGGCGACTGCCTTAATGAAGAATGCCATGTGTCTTCCTACGATTGGTCCCAAAAAAAGTAATTGTTTCACAACATGAAGCATTTTGGACCAGTTCACGGCGTGAAGCTTTTATAACCAATTGATGGCGTGAAGCTCTTAAGATCAACTCACGGCGTGAAGCTCTTAAGACCAGTTCATGGCATGAACCTTTTTGGACCATGTGTGTGCAAGATTGATATGCTATATTTCTCTTCATGCTCAGACACTCAACCATGCATTCAAAGAAGTGAATGATACCCAATTTTACCTTGTATCCTCAAACTCCTACTCTTACTCTCTTTTTGTCTACAATAACCCTCTCATTCCTTTAATATGATATAAACTTGTCTGAAGACCTAAGTTTAGGAGAACTAACACTCATTAAACAAAATACTGAACGTGATGCTGATCCCACTATCATCATGTAAATTTTTTGAGGGACGTAGTACTAACTGATCCTTAGGATAATTACTTTTTTCCCTTGTAACCACCAATTGTGCTCAACCTTCGTAGTTGGTGTCAGGTGCTCTAGAACTCTGAAATCCTGGACAACATCATCAATAAATTAGACCTGTTTGTTCCAGATGATATTCTTGACATACTAGCCAACTACAAGGTTGTAGCCCAAAGTTATCAATGGATCATAAGCCATGGGTGGCTAGAGATATACAATACTCACCACCACTTAAACCTATGTGAATCCTTTTTGTATCATCCTTTTGGTATTTGAAAACTATATCATAATATCTACAAGCATCTAGAAGCAATGTTAACCAATGTCCTTTACACTTTTGATAAAACACATATTGAGTATCCTAACATAAATCCTAAGGATATAACTGAGCTCCAAGATTTTATGAAGCTCTACAAACCTAGCCACCCACCCCGAAGTTCTGGCCATGGTCAATAAGAAACTTCAAGTTCATCTTTTAACCCTCCTTACCCCGTATATTCTAATGTCGCCACCAGTAAATTACTTAATCCGTATCCAAATGCTCAACCTACTGACAAGTCTCAAGTAGACTGTATTTTTTCTACTCTCCCTTGTCAACCCTTAGAATTTTCCACTTACACTCTCACCCCTGAGGGCTGCAGACACCTGACCCGTCTCCCCCACGACAAAGTCAGGAGGTATGTCACACTCTCTCACAAGACACCATTGAACCTTTTACTGATGATACTATTCTTGAGTCCTTGTCTGCTCTGCAGAGTACGAAGGATTCATAAGGGCTAGAAATCCACTGCTAAAACCAAGAATTATGTTCAAGGTGTTAATGCAAATAACACCCTTTGAACCAACTTGGTAGATTTTACTAGAAGCATACTCAGATGTCACCCCGACAAAGCAACCCTATGTACCGTACTGTCTCTGAGCACCTCAACCGGAATTAGAAGAGCTCCTACCTTTGGCTGGAGAGGGCATTTTATGGTTTAACATGGCATGGCACACCAAGTTATCAGCTACAGTGATTTGCACAGGTGGTGCTAGTAAGGCCAATGGAGCTCTAGGTGTGCCGACAGCTTTGCTACTCTTTGGAACCTTGGATATCTACACATAGAGGTGTCATGATTCCCTAACACAGTGTGCACAATAAAGTAGTGGCATTGCTCTTAACTATGGGCATTCAGTGGTAATCTGCACAGAGAGCACCACACTAATTCTCTACGGCGGTAAAGATGGGTATGCCCCATGCCCACATGTTTCTCTTCCATCCTTTATCTTCAATTTTTCCAGTATTGCATTACACAATTCATCCACAGTCATCTTTTCAACTTTCTTGTTCCGAGTTCCAATCTCTTGGTGACTCAAAACATCGAAAGTCATTGCTACCGAAGATATTCTGACATCTTTCGGTTGTGGCAATTTCGGCATATTGTCTTCATATTGAATTGCCAGTTTACAACATGCATCCAAAGTAGCTGGTCGGGCTAATACTAGATAATCATTTATCTTGTGGTCTCTAACTCCTCTCCAGAAGCAAGGAAATAACTGATCATCAGTTATCCTTTCATTTAGTTTGCACCTTGAATTTAAATGCTTTAGCCGAGACACACAGTCTCGCATCGACCCCATTTCCTTTTGTTTGATGTTGTGTAGTTGTGCCACATGACTCCATCTATCTCTGTGTAAGATTCCTCCATCCAGCTTTTGAGGTGTAAAGGTGTAAGAACCTCTCCTTCTGTTCTTGTAATTATTTTCCCTCTCTGAAATAAAAGAAAGATCTTTTTTTACCTTGTTTTGGCTTGGAGATAGAAAATGTCTAGAGAGAGGTAATCCAAAATTGAGATATTTTTGGATATAAAAATCCTCTATGTCTAAAATGGTTTCCCCTGAAATAGAAATTCAAAAAGAACTTTCCAATGTACATTTGGAATTAATTGAAAATATGTATAAAAGACCTTAGCCTAAGGGTCAAGATTTTCAAAAAATTTTGGATTAATCCAAGTGTGGGGAGAGGAGATAAATCCAATGAATAAAGGACCAATAAGATTAATCCAAGTGTGGGGAGAGGAGATAAATCCAATGAATAAAAGAAAATACCCAAAATTGAGTAAATGCCCACATAAGATGAAGAGTTGATTGCGTACAAGGTTAATTAGTTAAAAACTATGAGATATTACTAAAAAAATGAGTAAATACCCACATAAGATGAAGAGTTAACTGCGTACAAGGTTAATTAGTTAAAAACTATGAGATATTACTTAAAAAAATGAGATATTTTAGTAAATGATACATTTTTGACACCTTGGTAAGAGGGGGGAGACTTCAAGGAGGTGCCTATTTCACATATGTCATGAAGTTTTTAATTGAATAAAATTGTAATATTTTTATCTCTCCTCTCTCCTGGATCAAACGAAATCAAAAGGGAGCCAAACTAGGTCCAAATCTTGTCTAAATTCAGCCAAACTAAACCTGGAAAATTCTAGAACCCAGTTGGACTTGGTTAGAGGCCTCCCTCACCTATAAATAGATCCTTAGTCTTTTGTAAAAAAATTTGTGAACTATACCATGCCAGTATTACATTAAAATATATTTTCACTTCTCAACCCCTCTCCAGCTTGAGAAGTTTCTAATTAAGTGTTTATAATACAAATCAAGATTCTTAAGAGTTGTAATGAATAATTAAGAAAAGTTTATTTTTATGCTTAATTTAGGATGTTTCTTATGTATATCTCTCTCTCCCCAAAATAATGGTCATTCCTATGACCAATTCTCTATTCAAATGATGCTTCTCATTAATAAATTCTCAATTCACAAATCAAACTCTAGGCTTGTGAAGCTAGAGGTTAAGAAAGTGGCTTTTATACTTTGATAATCTTATGATTTAAATCCATAAATTGGATTGAAGTTTAGAAGATAGTTATACTATCATAATTGTATTACTAAGTTTATTCTTTTCAAAAATATTAAAAATTATCAGTAATAGCAGCGGAGCTATAGCAAAATTTTTAAGAAATTATACGTAATTCATTCTCATGCATAACGTGAAAAGAGGACTTTCTACCAAATACTAGGATTGGTCATCCTATGCTAAAAGAATGATTTTCATCACATTCAATGGAAAACTAATTTTTAAGATTTATGCATAATTAAATAATTAAAAAAAGAGAGAATTATGGTAATTTTATTTAAATGATAAAAGAGAAATTCCCATGACACTTGAAATTCAATCATTTAAATGGGAAAAGTGGAATTCTTAGCATATTGAATTAATAGATATTTTTATTAAAATTCAAAGAGGAATTTTAGATAAATTTATTTTATGCATGAGAAATATTTAAATGATAAAAGAGGAATCCCCATGACATTTGGAATTCAATCATTTAAATAGTAAAAGTGGAATTCTTGGCATATTGAATTAATGGATATTTTTATGAAAGAAAAGAGGAATTTTAGATAAATTTATTTTATGAAAGAGGAATTCCCATGATATTTGAGATCCATGAAATTAAATGAAAAAAGAGGAAATTTTAGTATAATTCAATTTCAAAAGTGAAATTTTGAGCATTATTGATAAATATGGGTAGAATTGATTTTTGTAAATCCCATGAATTCTTTTATTCAAAAGATGAATATTGAACATATTTTACTCGAGAATTTGAGAAAGAATATGAAAATAGCCATCTCGAGAAAAAGAACCTTTACCTAGGCCAAGTAATTGGCAGAAATTTAATAAAAGTCCCATCATCGGTATCGAAGTAGAAAAAGCTACTAAATGGGAATAGGATGTGATAGGATGTGATAAGATGTGAATGGGATGTGGTGTGATGAAAATGAATGTGGATGAGATGTGAAGTAAATGGATGTGGATGTGAATGATGAGATGAGAATGAGATGTGAGGTTATGTGAAAGGATGAGATGTAAAGTAAATGGATGTGGATGTGTATGTGAAAGAATGTGATGTAAATGAATGTGGATGTGGACAATGAGATGAGAATGAGATGTGAGGTTATGTTATAAGATGTGATGTGATGTAAATGGATGTGGATGTGGATGCGATAAGATGTGATGTAATGTAAATAGATGTGGATGCGGATGTGGAATGAGATGTGATGTGATAAGATGTGATGTAATGTAAATGGATGTGGATGTGGATGCGGATAGTGGAGCCCTCTTTAAAGACCACTCCACCACACGAATACACAACAAACACAACCAATTTGTCATAATTTTTCACTTCCACTCAAATCTTATCCATTCATTTCTTATACAATGCACTACCAGAATGCAAGGGCAATGATGAATCTTATGTAATGGGAGCTAAAACTCAAAGAGGATGGAAGAAACAAAGGTGTTTCCCTGGCAGTGGCACCAAAAACGTTATGGGCTACCATAGCTCCATGAGAGAACTCAAAGCATTCACCTTAGAAAGTGCAATAGAACACAACTGCCGTAGGGCAATTACCAATGCTTCGAACTTGTGTCCCTTGCAGTCTCCAAGCTCACTTGACAAGCTCCAATCCTCCAAGCTCCACCTCCACGATGCTACTATCACTGGAGAGTCACTCTCACCACCACATAAGGCAATCACTCTCTCTCACTCCTCAACAAAAGCATGCAACATACAAGTATAGAAGAGGCACAAATGCTAGAATGCTCTCTCTCAAGACAAAAGCAAGAGCTCTCAATACTTGGGATTAACATCCCCCCTAGTTGATGTAGGTTCTGTCCTTAGAACCTGTTACCGAGGTTAAAAACCTTGGTCGCCGAACTCATGAAGATAGAAGTTATGGCGAGACTTAAGCTTTCTTTCTGAATGCCGAGTGTGATCTCCAGAACTCGGTGTGCGACCATGTCTTCGAATGTGACATGCATATAGGCTGGTAGACACCTTAGGCGATGATAATACAACATCATGCCTCTATCACAGGGTCTTTGATTCATGTCAAATTGAAGCTACTTAGCATCATATCCATCATACCTTTCCTTGGGTTGATCTATCACGACCATTAGCAATTTTAGGAATTGAACGTTGGTCACTATTGCCGGGTCCGGGTACGGCACCATGCCTGTATCCTATTCAGCACAGCTGCTTCCTTTACTTTCGTATATCTGTAAATGTGTTCCATATAGGGCAATGGATAATGGTCCTTCCTAGTAGCAACATTGACCTTTATTACGATCGACATATACCATTCTTCTTTGGCACTATTACGATTGGTTCTCTTTTACAATTGTCACATATTTTGGATTCATCTGAAATGGTTTTTGCTTGGATGGCCTTGATCCTTCCATGATTGGGATCATATGTTGCACCACCTCAGGTGGTACACCCTTCATCTCTTTGTAGTTCCAAGCAAAACAATCCTTAAACTCCTTAAGGAGAGTAACAAGCTTATTTTCTTCAACCGAAGTCAAGTCCTTAGCAATATAAACAGGTTTGGCTTCCTCCCCTGGTCCCGCAATATCAACTTCCTTGACTTCAGCTGGGACATCATATGATGTGGACATCCCATCTTCCTTAACTCTTTTTGCTGTCAGTCGGACCACCTTTTGTTCAACAACTGTGTAGGTTTTTGAAATGGTGTGGTATTGAAAGCAAGTCTGGTTTATCCTCATTCTCACTTTTTGTTTTAGCCATAACTTTCATGCCCTCTCGCTCAGCTTCTAACTTCCTCCTTATGTTTCCCTTCCAGTGATATCTTACTCAATTCCTCACCCCAATCCTTAGAAAACTCGTCTTGTACCTTAGTGGCTTCAAGGTATCTTAGCCACTGGGCATCCGTGGGTTTTCTTCGTAGTAGGGCATTTTGTCGAGCAATATATTGTTTCTACTTTCGCCATCTTCTAAGGCGCTAGGCACTGATACGGCCCTGTGATCCATTCCCTTCTATGCTAGAGACCCCCTCTTTTGATTCCTCATCAAGAGTTTGCCAATTGACCATACAGATAGAGGTAATGGGAACAGTTGCGAATTCCACATATTGGGTTCCTCAGGGCTACATCACATCTATGGTAGCTATCACATGCATCCAGTTTTTAGTGAAATCTGGATGAGTAAGTTATGCATACATTTCCGTTTCCTCTTCCTCTTTGGAATTTTCTACAGTGTTGGAGACTAAAAAATCCTTGGGCTATATCAATGATACCGTTGGATTCGGTAGGGGGGTGGTTTCTCCTCTTCCCCAAACCCAGAGTATCGCGGCCCTTCTTATATGGATTCTTCACTACTAGTTTTGACGATGGATAGATTCCTTAAGACACTCAATTGAGTGCTTATTGAGTGCCCTTAACCCACACTCTTTTGATGGGAACATCCTGGGTGATTTGATGCACGTGCCATCGTGAGTGAGACGAGTGAGGTGATCTCCGATGAGCTTCTAAGACCTAAAGTGCATGTGAATATGATTTGATAAACTATTTTTCTATCCTAATTAAAATTTGGTTAGATATTATCTACTCATTTCTGAGGCCGTGAGATTGCAGCAAAGAGTAGTTCACGACGTGAAATGTCTGAAAATTGTTCATGTCGTGAATGATTTTCTGCACTCACGTGTTTAAAATTCTTCCTTTGGACTTAGAATTCCACGTTACCTTGTTATAATTTTCAATGGTCTCAAGAACTTCCTTAGTCTTAATCCGATGTAATACCAAGTTCGTGAGTTGTATTTTATTAAGGCATGAAATTACAGAAGCAGTTCATGCTGTGAGTGAAGGGAAAAGGTTTCACGTCATGAAAAGCAAATGGTTCACGTCGTGAACTGAAAGTGGTTCACATCGTGAAGGTTCTAAAATGGTTTGCGTCCCGAAATGAAAATGTTTCATGCCATGAAATGCAATCAGTTCAGTCGTGAATTGCTCTAAAATAGTACACGTTGTGGACATTTTATACTAATTCACGATTCTTAATTTTGTTAGATCCGTGGTGTCAGAGGTGTCAGGATAAGGCTACCTATTTTTGGCAAGGTAATCTTGTGAATTGCGACGCTAATCGCGGCGTTCATGCCTGGACCATTTCATGACATGAAGTTATAGAAACCGTTTCACATCGTGAACGATTTTCTTAAAGTTTCACGTGAAAAATTCTCGAGTCGACTGAGGTGAATTTGGCTGAAAAATCCTTATGAAATTGCTTCCAAGATGATTGTGCCATGCCTAAGTAATGTAATACGAGTTCAAGGCACAATTAATGGCTGCTTATTTTTATAAATTTTTGAAAAGAAAGAAAAACAGAACACCACCCTGCTTGTCACGTTGATGATTCTGATGATGTAATCAACAAATACACAACAAATACAACCAATTTCTCACAATTCTTCACTTCCACTCAAATCTTATCCATTCATTTCCTACCAGAATGTAAAGGCAATGATGAATCTTATGTAATGGGAGCTGAAACTCGAAGAGGATGGAAGAAACAAAGATGTTTCCCTGGCAGTGGCACCAAAAATGTTATGGGCTACCACACCTCCAAGAGGGAACTCAATGCATTCACCTTAGGAAATAGCAATAGAACACATTTGCCGTAGGGCACTTACCAATGCTTCGAACTTGTGTTTCTTGAGGTCTCCAAGCTCACTTGATGAGGAGCTCTAATCCTCCAGGCTCCACCTGCACGCTGTCACTATGGAGTCACTCTCCACAAAAGGCAATCACTCTCTCTCACTCCTCAACACAAGCATTTTACATACAAGTATTGCAGAGGCACAAGTGCTACAATGCTCTCTCTTTATCTCTCTCTCTCTCAAGAGACAGAAGCAAGAGCTCTCAATAGCACAAAGGGGGATTGTGTCCATTCATTATGAGAAAATGCCTTATATACAATTGGCCCTTATTCACACTTGGTTGCCCAAAACTTACTTAACTAAGGCCTTGGGGTGGCCAATATCTCATAATGTACAACTTTTATAGTGCCTTTGCATGACAGTTATTAATGTCCTCAAATGGAGGAGCATATTTGTTGATCCAAAATGGGATTAACATCCCCCCTACTTGATGTAGGTTTTGTCCTCCTCAGAACCTATTACCGAGGTTGAAAGACCTGGTCGCCGAAACCATGATGACGATAGAAGTTACAGTGTGACTGAAGCTTTTTTAGGATTCTTCTGAATGTCGAGTGTAATCTCCAGAACTCAGTGTCGACCATGTCTTCGAATGTGACATGCATATAGGCTGGTAGACACCTTAGGCAATGATAATACAACATCATGCCTCTATCATAGGGTCCTTGATTCATGTCAAATTGCAGCTACTCAACATCATATCCATCATACCTTTCCTTGGGTTGATCTATCAGGACCACTAGCAATTTTAGGAATCGAACACTGGCCACTATTGCGGGGTCCGAGATACAGTGCCATGCCTGTATCCAATTCAGCAGCTACTTCCTTTACTCTCCTATATTTGTAAATGTGGCTAGCATGAAGATGGGGAAGTTATAACATACATGTGAATCCCATTGCTTGGCCTCTTTAAACTCCAAAGGTGTCCATCTTCTCTTCAATGGCATGTACAAGGAATCTACTCTTTGAGTTGGTGGCACACACATATATTCATGGCTATATTCTAGGATTGTGAGGTGCTCTTTTCTCCGATTTGGCTGTATGCCGAAGTCCTCCATCTTGGGGTTTGCATGATCTGTGATAATTGATGTATACCCCCCTCTTGTGTGGACTGGATGAGTCTTCCTCCATCTGCGGAAGCAGTAACTGATCATAAATGTTACAATTCTTATTTCCAACAAATCGGCCAATTGTGGATTTGATAACTTGGTGTGTCATGCCATGTTAAACCATAAAATGCCCTCTCCAGCCAAAGGCAGGAGCTCTTCTAATTCCAATCGAGGTGCTCAGAGACAGTACGGTACATAGGGTTGCTTTGTCGGGGTGACATCTGAGTATGCTTCTAGTAAAATCTACCGAGTTGGTTCAAAGGGTGTTATTTGCATTAACACCTTGAACATAATTCTTGGTTTTAGCAGTGGATTTCTAGCTCTTATGAATCCTTCGTACTCTGCAGAGCAGCAGACAAGGACTCAAGAATAGTATCATCAGTAAAAGGTTCAATGGTGTCTTGTGGGAGAGTGTGACATACCTCCTGACTTTGTCGTGGGGGGAGACGGGTCAGGTGCCTGCAGCCCTCAGGGGTGAGAGTGTTAGTGGGAAATTCTAAGGGTTGACAAGGGAGAGTAGAAAAAATAGAGTCTGCTTGAGGCTTGTCCAGTAGGTGGAGCATTTTGATACGGATTAAGTAATTTACTGGCGACATTAGTAGAATATACATGGTAAGGAGGGTTAAAAGATAAACTTGAAGTTTCTTATTGACCATGGCCAGAACTTCGGGGTGGGTGGCTAGGTTTTTATAGAGCTTAAAGGCGACCGAGGAGCTAGAAGCCATGTACCAAGCGTTGGAAAACAATAATCTAGTTCTACGCCAAACAATTGTGCAAAGGATTAAAGAGAATATAGAGTTGAAAGTGCAGCTGGAGCAAGCCAAAGAGCAACTTCAGAAGGAAATCCATCTTAGAAAACTACCATTTCACGTAACTAAAACTCATGGAATTCCATCTCATGGAACTAACTTTCATGAGTTTATCCTATCTAACAAAACTACCATTTCACGTAACTAAAACTCACAGAATTCCAACTCATGGAACTAACTTTCACGGGTTTACCCCATCTCACGGGATTACCCTTCACGGCCTGTACTTTCACAAAATCCCACCTGCACTTTCACGGTGCTTAACCCAATCATGAGAATTGGACCCTGTCATGTCACAGCACTTATACTTTGTTAATTGCTCACACCACTAACACCCTTCCCATCAAAATTAACCTTGTTACCACCCAAAAAAAAAAAACAAGGCAAGGCACATCCCCCCACTAGTCTATGGAATGGGCAATGGATAATGGTCCTTCCTAGTAGCTGCATTGACCTTTATGATCGACATATACCCAAAGTTTCGCATTCTTCTCTGGCACTATTATGATTGGTGACAACCAATCCGTATGTTCTATCTCATAGATGAAATCCACAGCAATGAGTTATCGATGTTCTCTTTTATAATTGCCGCATATTTGGATTCATCTGGTATGGTTTTTGATTGGATGGCCTTGATCTTTCCATGATTGGGATCGTATTTTGCACCACCTCAGGTGGTACACCCTTCTTCTCTTTATAGTTCCAAGCAAAACAGTCCTTAAACTCCTTAAGGAAAGTAAGAAGCTCATTTTCTTCAATTGAAGTCATGTCCCTTAGTGATATAAAAGGGTTTGGCTTCCTCCCTTGGTCCCGCAATATCAACTTCCTTGACTTCAGCTAGTCAGTTGGGCCATCGTATGATGTGGACATCCCATCTTCCTTAACTCTTTTCGCCATCAGTTAGGCCACATTTCATTCGACAACTGTGTAGATTTTGAAATGGTTTGGTATTGAAAGTAACTCTGGTTTATCCTCATCCTCACTTTTTGTTTTAGCCATAACTTTCATGCCCTCTCGCTCAGCTTCTACCAAAGCTTTGTTTTGTTTTCGATGCCCAGCTTTCATAAGCTTAGGCATTTCTGATTCTTGAATAATGATTTCCTCCTTATGTTTCCCTTCAAGTGATATCTTACTCAATTCCTCAGTCCAATCCTTAGAAAACTTGTCGTGTACCTTAGTGGCTTCGAGGTATCTTAGCAACTAGGTTTTCTTTGTAGTAGGGCATTTCATCGAGCAATATATTGTTTCTCCTTTCGTTGTCTTCTAAGGTACTGGGCGTTGATACGGCCCTGTGATCCAGTCCCTTCTATGCTAGAGACCTCCTCTTCTAATTCTTTATCAGCCGTTTGCCAATTGACCATACAAACAGAGGTAGTGGGAATAGTTCTAGATTCCACATATTGGGTTCCTGTTTATTGCTTATCACGTCTTTCACAAAACTTTAAAGAACTTCAGACTTTCTGACAAACTAGATGACAGCACTGGTGACAAATGGATTGACAACTAAATTGACAAGTAGATTGACAAACTGCATCTTGCATTCAGAAATCCACCCAAAAACTACACAAAAAATCTGCCTAGCATCAAGAACATCCATAACTGAAAAGCCTTAAGTGTTGACGGCCACAGCCCTTAACAGGGAAAATGACATACACGAGAGACTCTCAAAATAGCATACACACAGAAATTCAAGAGAAAGGAAGAGAGAGAGAGAGAAGAAACTGAAAAACTGATTATTCAACTTCCCATATCACATGATTACAATTTCCCATTTTCATGCACGATTACAAGAAGGCTATGCCTTTAAAAAAGACTCCTCGGCGACTCTAACTGACTAACTGATTCTTTAGTGACTCTTCATATTCCAACCTAATGACACTTCCGATGACAACTTAAATGACAACTGTGATGACAACTGTGATGACAACTATGATGACAACTCAGATGACAACTTTCACGACACTGTGAATGACACTTTTCTGCACCCTTATACACTAGGACGCCCGAGGGAACAGTTGCGTAGCAATTGAGAACCCACAAATTTCCTTGATTAGAAGTCAAGTGCCTTTGAAAATCTTGCTTTGGCATTGATTCACCAAAAGACTCCTCCATCAGCTTTTCCAAGATTCGTGCTTCTTGCAGGCTTTGCATTGCCAGGTAGAACATCCGATCTTCTCTTTATCGGTATGCCTCCTTTTTGGAACACTCCATCCTTGCAAAAATCATCTTCTTGAATCCGCTTCAAAAAGCTCCTCTTGATGTCGACACTTCTGAATATGATTTCGCCTTCTGAATCTGATTTCGAAATAGCACATGAATCTGATTTCGCCTCTTCTTCTTCCAGCACTCACCATTAACAGGAGAATGTAAGCCCATGCATGAAATTCATCACAAACACCGTGATCGCCAAGTGTTTACTGCTTATCACGTCTTTCACAAAACTTTAAAGAACTTCAGACTTTCTGACAAACTATTTGACAAACTAGATGACAGCGCTGGTGACAAATGGATTGACAACTACATTGACAAGTAGATTGACAAACTAAATCTTGCATTCAGAAATCTACCCAAAAACTACGCAGAAAATCCGCCTAGAATCAAGAACGTCCATAACTGAAAAGCCTTAAGTGTTGAGGGCCACAGCCCTCAACAGGGAAAATGACATACACGAGAGACTCTCAAAATAGCATACACACAGAAATTCAAGAGAAAGGAAGAGAGAGAGAGAGAGAAGAAACTGAAAAACTGATTATTCAACTTCCCATATCACATGATTACAACTTCCCATTTTCATGAACAATTACAAGAAGGCTATGCCTTTAAAAAAGACTCCTAGGCGACTCTAACTGACTAACTGATTCTTTAGTGACTCTTCATATTCCAACCTAATGACACTTCCGACGACAACTTAAATACCACTTTTGATGACAACTGTGATGACAACTGTGATGACAACTCAGATGACAACTTTCACGACACTGTGAATGACATTTTTCTGCACCCTTATACAGTTCCTCGGGGTTGCATAACATCTATGGTAGCTAGCACATGCATCCAGTTTTCAGTGAAATCCAGAGGAAGTGATGCATACATTTTCTTTTCCTCTTCCTCTTTGGAATTTTCCACAGTGGGCTGGCATATCTGTACAGATGTGGTCTGCTTGGTTGTAACCAAATCATTACCAAAAAATTACCCTTCCATGTGTGCTCTCCACATTCTCAGATCTATCTTTAGAGTTTTTGAATCCCTATACACATACACACGATCTAATGTCCAATTGTGCAACCAATTTAGATTCCTTCATGAGGAGTCTCCCCAATATTATGTCATATGATTCTGGTTGGCGTAGAACATCCATTACTACAAATGTATGATGGTAGCAAAACATAAAGAGTTTGAGTCTCACATTCTCTAAAAGCCCAATGGGCTTTGAAGATGTTCTGTCTGCCATTTTAATGATAAGATCTGCTCTTTTTAGATCCGATTTTTTCTAGTTTTTCCAACACCATTTTGTGATGATGCTAATCCCCACCCCACCATCTAGGATAGCCAGTTCCTGCTACCTGTTATCTTATGATGAATTGGGATTGTAGCATTAGTGTCTTCAATAACGCCCCACTTGATTAACCGGTATCTTGACGACTCTGGTTGTTCTTTCCCTTGTATGTTTTAAGGTTCTTTCTCTGCAAGAGGTGACAGAATATCCTCTATAGTGTCGGCTGGCCTTTTACCCATTCCTTTATGTGTACCCATAATGTTGGTAACCTGCATAATAGTTGTCCCAATGGCATTTGCACAGAGGCAGACAGTACGGCCACAAGGGTGCCTATGTCTTTGGGTTCTCTGGCAATTGATGGATCCTTCCGTGTGTGTGTGTGGGTTCTTATTGCTTCTTCTTGCGCTCGTCTGGCAATAGCCTCTCTTCCCTGAGCGTTAGTAATCCTTTGAAGCCTTTCTACAGCCAATTTTTGACTATCTTGTACCTGTTGTGCGACTTGCACCATCGCTTCTTGGTGTGCAATCATCATTCTTTGCATCTCATACTGGTGCTGATGGTGTCATTGAGCGCTCTAATCTTCTCGACATTTGCTTTGTCAATCTGTTCTCTTTCTTGTTGCAATTGGGTCACTCTGTTTTTTGCTTCCTTCAGAGTTAAGGATGGTGTATGGATTTTTGGCCTTGTAGCTCTTCTTCCTTGGCTAGGGAAGAAGTGTGCTTAAGCTCCTTTACCTGCTGGGCATAGTGTATGGATTTGGCCTTGTAGCTCTTCTTCCTTGGCTAGGGAAGTGTGCTTGAGCTCCTGTAGCTACTGGTCATGCATCTTGAACCTACTTCCAGAGTGTGGCATTGTGATCATGAAGCATGTGGGTTGTGAGGAGATGGCACCGCCATACCCGTTGTTCTTGCTCCCAAAGTGAAGCACTTGTGGCCGCGGCCCCTTCCAATCTAGCTTGTGGCAAATTCAGGAGCTCATCCAGACCCTCGATGAAAGAATCTTTCATGATCCAAATTATGTAGGAAGGAAGTTTCTGGTGTCACCTCCTCATCCTCCAGACGTCTCCTTTTGCTTGGACTCGGTGTACCTTTAGCCCGTGAGCTTTTGCCAGTATCCAGTGGCTCTTCTGTGAGTTACACTAGGAGCGATGTAGCTTCTTCAAGTCCTTGGGATTCTGCTACTACTGGCAATGCTTCTAGTTTAGGCTCTGGCTGCAACCCCACAGGCGTGTCTAACATTGTGGAATTATTTAGGGGAGATAGATTTTTGAAGATTAATTGGGCCGAGCTTTGAGGAGTCATGTGATGTACTTCCATCCTCTCTTGATGTGTTGCCTCGCTGATACTGGATTCCTACTGTCCTAGTACTTCTTGGTACAACTTTATTTCGTGCGCAAGTTCGACCTCAATTTGCTGTGTCTCTTCATTGACATCCTGGTATGAATCCGCTTATCTTTCCTTCAATCTTCTTTTTCCTTCCTTTCGATCTCCTTCATTATCTCTTTAGTCTCCATGAGCATAGTTTGTCCTTCTTGCATCTCCACAGCAGTCAGTGCTGGTTGCTGTATATCAGGAGTGCCAATTGCATTCTTTCTTCTGGTTCTAGTTCTGGGAGAGGCCTCTGAGCCACATGATTTAGTACCTATGTCATCAGGTACGGGTTTTCAGATCTTTGATTGATGGGCCTTAAGGTGATTCTCCAGGATGTAGTAGGCCCAATCATCCTCCTTTTCCTCATGCACCTTTGCTATTCCATTTAGTGGCACCCTATTGTATCTGTCCACTTGCATTATTAGTGACATTGCCTTGCATGCTTTTTCTGTGACTTCATCCCTGATATTTTCATATTTGGCTCCATTAGAGTTGTACGAGCTCTCCTTTAGCATTGCATCTAAGGACACTTTTCAAAGGCATGTGTATGTATTTTCACTGGATGTGGGAGCTACAGAGCCTCACGTATCAAATCCTATGTGATTAACACTTGCTCCATGGTGCCATCTGCTTTAGTCACTGTCCCCTTCTTGGTGGCTTTGTCGTATGTCTTTATGTACTCTGCACGTAGTTCTGTGTCTATGTTTCGGGGAGAATCTGTGCCATCCGCCCTAGACCCACCTTTTCCAACTTGTCTTTAACTTCGACATCTTCCAAAATCTGGAGGGACTCCGGACTATGGTATTATGTCACATATTTTGGATTCATCTGGAATGGTTTTTGCTTGGATGGCCTTGATCCTTCCATGATTGGGATCGTATGTTGCACCACCTAGTGGTACACCCATGCCAAGAAGAGAAAATGTGCCTTCTTTACTCATCAAATTGAGTATCTTGGATTCATCATCTCCAAAGATGGCATTTCAGTAGACCCTGCCAAGGTCAAGGATATTCTGGAGTGGCCACCCCCTAAATCAGTTTGTGAAGTTCGTGGGTTTTTGGGAATCACGGGATGGTATAGGATTTTTATCAAAGATTATGCCTTGGTAGCTGCACCTTTGACGGATCTTCTTAAGAAGGATTGCAAAATAGTGTGGCTGCCAATCCATCAAAACAGTTTTGATCAGCTCAAGGTCATTATTACTTCTGCCCCAGTCCTGAAACTTCTTGATTTTGCCAAGGAATTTGAAGTGATTACTGATTCTAGAAGTCTAGCACTTGGTGGTGTCTTAGGCCAAGAAGGAAGACCAGTCGCTTATACTTTCCGCAAGCTGAAGCAATATGAAGCAAATTATGCCACCCATGATTTGGAGCTCTAGCAGTTGTTCATTGCCTCAAATTATGGAGACATTATCTCTTGGTGGGTAAATTCCAACTTGTAACTGACCACAAAAGTCTAAAGTGGATCTTCACAACATGCGGCAAAGGAGATGGATTGAAATTCTACAAGAATATGACTTTGACATCAAATTTTGCCCTGGGAAAGATAATGTGGTAGCAGATGCACTTAGCCGCAAATCTTTCTTGAGTGCAATTTTAATGCCATATAATCCCATACTGGTCAAGGTGGAAGAAGTCTCATCTCATGATCCAGATTATCAGAGGATGATGAAGTTAGTAGAAGAAGGGGGAAATTCAGAGAAAAAGAAGAATCTAATCAAGGGATACTCCACTCATGAAGGAAGCCTCTACTTCAATCACAGGCTATGTATCCCTAAGGATCCCGCTTTAAAGAAACTAATCCTCCATGAAGCTCATGATAGTCCTGCTCTGAAGGACACCCAGGCTATGCAAAAACATTAAATGCCGTAAGAAGGAGCTTTCATTGGGAAGGCTTGAAAAATGATGTCCTTCGGTACTTGAAGCAATGTCTCTCATGCCAAAGGATCAAAGCTGAAAGGGTTAAGATACCTGGAAAACTTCAACCCTTAGATATTTCCCAAATGAAGTGGGAGTGCATTAGTATGGATTTTGTCACAAGTCTCCCCACTGTTCAAGGAGGATATGACTCCATTCTGGTAGTAGTGGACTTACTTACCAAAGTAGCTCACCTTATACCAGCAAAGAAGACCTTCAAAGCTTCTGATGTTGCTCGAATATTCATCAAGGAAGTCCTCAAACTTCATGGTCTCCCAAAAAGGATAGTAAGTGATCGGGATTCTGACTTCACTTCAAAGTTCTGGCAGTCCTTATTTCAAGCCCTAGGAACTCAACTTTGCTTTAGCACAGCTTATCATCCAGAGACCGATGGCCAAATTGAGAGAGTCAATCAAGTAATTGAAGACATTCTCAGAGCATATTGTGGACGGGAACCAAGAAGGTGGATTCAATACCTTCCTCTGGTAGAATTTGCCTACAATACATCTTATCATCATCAAAGCATAGGAATGTCACCATTCAAAGCACTCTACGGGCAAGAATGCTTGTCTCCTCTAAATTTCTCTGATCTGATCATAAGAGTTGAGGCATCCAGGAAAATGCTCGAAGAGATTGAGGAACAAACCAAGGCAATCCAAAAGGATATTAAAGCTGCCCAAGATCATTATGCTGACACCAAGAGGTCTGAAAGGATCTTCAAGGAAGGAGACAGAGTTCTTCTACGAGTGCGACCCAAACAAATTTCTCTATCACTTGGGAAATATAAGAAACTTAGCCCTAGGTATTGTGGTCCCTATACAGTTATCAAGTGTCTAGGTAAAAGTGCCTATAAACTCCAACTCCCATCCCATATCAAAGTCCACAATGTATTTCATGTAAGTTTGTTAAAACCATATGTACCCAGTCTCGATCATATTCTTGATGATGAACAAGTTGTAATCCCTACTCAAGGAGTCCTTGAATTACAACCCAGTAGCATCATAGATTCTAGGGAAAGGCAACTCCGAAATAGAACTCTTGTAGAACATCTAGTACAGTGGAAAGATTACCCTGAAGAGGATGCAACTTGGAAAGATGAAGCTACACTCTTAAAGGATTATCTCCAATTCATGATGAGATGAGGACATCTCAATTTCTTTAAGGGGGGAAGGATGTAACATACCCATCTTCACTAATAAAGAAATGTTGATGTAATAGATAAATTTATGAGTTTTTAAGGTATAAAAATCAATGATTTTATTATTTGAATCATTTCTACTTAGAATCTTCAAATTTTGAGCCCAAATTCAGAATTTGCACGCGATTTTATCCTAGTATAGGATTTTATAGCATCCAAAACGAACACCGGATCAAGCTTATACGTAAATTTCAGTCATTTTAGTTAAAAAGCGACGACCTTTAAATCTTAATAAATGCACGACCGGGCGTCCGATTGACAAACGGTCTGAATCCCAAACGACCAAGAGAACCTCCCGAACAAAAAAAAAAATTTGCCCCCTCGGGCGGCGGTCCGGCATGCAAATCGAGGCAGGCGTCCCAAATTTGGGTATCTCGCCCCAAAATTTGAGCCGTACACACTTACTAGGGTGCTCGTACGATGGCCGTACAAGAACCAAAGGATGACCGCCCATTGTGTGGTCCACACGTACCCCTACGTGGACACGCATGTTGTCCCAGACCAGATAAGGTACATGCGTACCACTACGTGGACACACATGCTGCCCCAGACCAGATAAGGTACATGCGTACCACTCCTTTCCCTGGCAACCGACACCGTACCTTTTCCCTAGACCCATGCAGGCCACTGGTCCATAGCCTTTGATGGTACACCATCCTTTCGTCCTTGCTTTGCGCAGTGCCCATACCCATACCCACAGCTATATAAACCCTCGGGGTGCTCCACAAGTAACACGCATTTCTGTGTAGCGTATGCCCTGTTGTACCATCGTTTGTCCCTGTGTAGTGTACTTGCTATAGTGCAGCTGCTCCTTGTAGCCACCCCTCGCACACCCCCTCATTTGCCTCTTTTCAGATAAGCCAATTTTCCTCCATCCCCCTCTTGCTGGGGAGGCAGTGTCCTTTGCTCTTCTCCCCCCCGGTGTGAATAGACTTACAGCAACCCTCACAGCCCTCCCTCCACATTTTTGGTCTTAAGGACATCTCACAATTGCCCCCCCCATTTGCGTAGACTTTAATAAGGGTTTTTTGCCTTAAGAAAGGGTTCGTGCGCTATAGTTTTTTACTCATACGGTGAGCAAACAATCTCAAAATTGAGAATCGAGAATGGCCCCTTCCCGAAAACGTCTGAATATTGCTCCGAGAGGAGCGCGCAACAACGAGATTAGGAAAGATGCTCCCGATGCAGCTCCAACCCTCCCTTTACAAGCTCCTCAAGGATTTGGTGGGGGCCAGGTTAGCTTGGTTATATTTTAAAGAAGCATTTTTTTTATATTAGTGCTAATAAATGTGTATCTTTCCTTTTTAAAATAATGACAAAATTGTATGAAGTTATGAATTGTGTGATTCTGTATTTAATAAATTGCATTGAAATTATTATCTTTAAAGAGTGCAAGTTTTTTCTGGCTTGAACGCTAACTCCGTTCCGTGCTTGTGTAGCCGGGCGGTGTCGTTAGCAAAACCCGGGATTGGCCCAAGGTATCCCTCATACCATTGGGAAAATAAGGTTTGCCGATTGAGGCGAGAGATTATGATGCTGCCTAGTTCTGAGGGCCCAGGCTAGTACGGTGAATAAGCCCACCCTAGTGTGCAGACATCCCTCTGAGGGGTGGGAGGATTGAGCGATGGAGCCTTAGAGGGCGACAGGCCGGCTTGAGTCCTCGCGCCAGCGAGACGGCCGACGATGAGGTGTATGGTCTCGTGGGGTTTTACCTAGCATGTAGAGGCTAGAAGACTGAATTCTAGATCATCAATAGAATAAAGGAAAAAGAATGAGAGAGCCGGTTTGACTTATATGGAATTGATTCATGTATCAACTTTATATATATATATCTTGTCTTTGGCATGATTGTATTGTGTAAAAAGGCTGTTTTAACAAACCTTGTGAAAAGGGTCGTAATTAAGGAACATGTTTATTTATGTCAAACAGTGTAGTAGGATTAATTAGAAAACAAATTGACACGTGAGTAGGGTGGAAAGTGGGAGGATGGAATGCCCCGATGGCACCATCCTACAGATGGGTGGACCCGATTAGTCGGGTAGCTTTCCACCAACAGATTAAGTGAAAGCCCTACACTAGATAATTAGGTTCTTGGACAACTCTATTCTAGAAGACTAGGTTAGCGGCTGTGCCTTGCATGGATGAGGAAAAAAAGCATTGCCTCTAGAAATCAAGTCTAGTAGTTGTACAATTTATGATAAATTACCCTATGGGTGATTTGACTTTTAGAAGATCACGCTTCCCCTGTGGGATAGGACTAGGTCTTACCTATGAATCGTATCCTTGAATCTCTACATGGTCAAGGTGTCGATAAATAGGAAATTCTCTCCAAGCTAAGACTTAGTGGACTATCATAAGTGTTTCTCCTATTTTAGAAGGGGGAACCTTACATGTATGATGGTAACAAAACATAAAGAGTTTGAGTCTCACATTCTCTAAAAGCCCCATGGCTTTGAAGATGTTCTGTCTGCCATTTTAACGATAGATCTTCTCTTTTTAGATCAGGTTTTTTCTGGTTTTTTCTAGTTTTTCCAACATAATTTTGTGATGATGCTAATTCCCACCCCACATCCAGGATAGCCGCTGCTGCCTGCTACCTGTTATCTTATAATGAATTGGGATTGTAGCATTAGTGTCTTCACTTCGTAATAACACCCCAATCGATTAACCGGTATCTTGACAACTCTGGTTGTTCTTTCCCTTGTGTGTTTTAAGATTCTTTTTGCAAGAGGTGGCAGAACATCCTCTCTAGTGTTGGCTGGCCTTAGTCCACCTTCTACCCATTCCTTTATTTCTACCCATAATGTTGGTGAACTGCATAGCAATTGTTCCAATGGAATTTACACAAAGGTGGACAGTACGGCTAGCAAGGCTGCCTATGTCTCCGGGTTCTCTAGCAATTGAGGGTTCCTTCCATGTGTGTTTCTCTTGTATCCATCCCTAGGGAATGAATGGATGGACTCATCCTACGCATCTTACTCAAACATTCTTGACATTGTGTTTCCTTGATATGCCTCTTTCGTCTCTTCTAGAATTGGAGGAAGTACATCCAATTCCCTTTCCCTTGTTAGATTATTTCTTGGATACATTGTATCCCTGACCCGGTTAGTCCTTAACTTGGCTTCATGAAACCATTGACACTCTTCTACCAGGGCCCTGGCTTCTTCAAGCTTCCTTATCTCCTCTTCACCATTTTGGTATTCACTCACTCTTTTAGGACATAGAATCTGGTGCAATCTCTACAGCTTCCTCATCATAGCACTCTCCACTAAGTTCTACTTCATGCACCATCTGCTGCTGGTCATGGATAGATTTGGCCTTGTAGCTCTTCTTCCTTGGCTAGGGAAGTGTGCTTGAGCTCTTGTAGCTGATAGTTGCTTGCTCTTGGTGATGTGTGACTTCCTTCTGAAGTTTCTCTTTGGCTTGCTCCAGCTGCGCTTTCAACTCTATATTCTCTTTAATCCTTTGCACAATTGTTTGGCGTAGAACTAGATTATTATTTTCCAGCGCTTGGTACATGGCTTCTAGCTCCTTGGTCACCTTTAAGCTCTTTAGGATCACATCTTTATGGGTTGCTTCTACTGCTGTGAGGTGTTCTTGCAATGTTTGTACTTGGGTGGTTGCATCTTGAACCTGCTTCCAGAGTGTGGCATTGCGATCATGAAGCATGTGGGTTGTGAGGAGATGGCACTGCCATACCCGTTGTTCTTGCTCCCAAAGTGAAGCACTTGTGGCCGTGGCCCCTTCCAATCTGGCTTGTGGCAAATTCAGGAGCTCATCCAGACCCTCGACGGTTTCTTGAAAGAACCTTTCATGATCCAAATTATGTAGGAAGGAAGTTCCTGGTGTCACCTCCTCGTCCTCCAGACATCTCCTTTTGCTTGGACTCGTACCTTCAGCCCGTGAGCTTTTGCCAGTATCCAATGGCTCTTCTATGAGTTGCACTGGGAGCAATGTAGCTTCTTCAAGTCTTGGGATTCTACAACCCCACAAGTGTGCCAAACAATTGTGCAAAGGATTAACTAGACTTCTTGGTACGACTTTATTTCTTGCGCGAGTTTGACCTCAATTTGCTGTGTCTCTTCGGTGACATCTGGTATGAATCTCCTTATGGGAGGGACTCCGGACTGTGGTATTATGTCACCTATTTTGGATTAATCTGGAATGGTTTTTGTTTGGATGGCCTTGATCCTTCCATGATTGGGATCATATGTTGCACCACCTCAGGTGGTACACCCTTCATCTCTTTGTAGTTCTAGGCGAAAAAATCCTTAAACTCCTTAAGGAGAGTAACAAGCTTATTTTCTTCAACCGAAGTCAAGGCCTTAGCAATATAAATAGGTTTGGCTTCCTCCCCTGGTCCCGCAATATCAACTTCCTTGACTTTAGCTAGGACATCATATGATGTGGACATCCCATCTTCCTTAACTCTTTTTGCTGTCAGTCAGACCACCTTTTGTTCAACAACTGTGTAGGTTTTGAAATGGTGTGGTATTGAAAGCAAATCTGGTTTATCCTCATTCTCACTTTTTGTTTTAGCCATAACTTTCATGCCCTCTCGCTCAGCTTCTACCAAAGCTTTGTTTTGTTGTCGGTGCCTAGCTTTTGTAAGCTTAGGCATTTCTGGTTCTTGAAGGATGACTTCCTCCTTATGTTTCCCTTCCAGTGATATCTTCGGGTTTGATGGTTTAGAACCCTTGATGCGCTTTTTCTTCTAGGGTCAATGAGAAAGCATGAATCATTGTTACATCATTGACTGGCCCGTAGGTTTCGCATGTGGACTCAAAGATCTCTAAATGTTGAATAGGATCCCCATCCCCATAGAATTTTTGAACGAGCTTTGAAATGATGTTTGGCTTCATTTGGGAGGGTCAGGATTCTAGAGCAGTGCCTAGTTCCCTGACCATTCCTCGGCCCATTTTTGCAACCATATTCAACAAATCCGTCCTTGTGGCTGCATTAAGTTCGATGGTTGGATCCACCCTTGGTCTTTGAGGAACTACTCCTCCCCTACCTATACCTCATCCTCTTCCTATGTTAGCTCTTCTAGGTATTTCCGGTCTATGGGATGGTCTAGCCACTTCATTCTGGAATGGCTCATCATAAGTCACCTCTGTAAACCTTTGCAAAAGGAAGAGTTCCATGTCCTGTAGGAACGTGGGATGATTGATCATCTGCTCAATGTCCTTTTTGGTGTACAGAACATCTTCCACTTCACCCGCTTCTCTTTCTAGATTATCCCCTTCATCTAGGGTTACAAACTCTCCTCCGACTCTGGGCTCTTCATTAATGGGTTCTAAGTTTGGAATTTCTCCCACTCTTGCCCATGACTATTTTCGGCTCCTTACCTTGTGATTGAAGTAAGTTTATACTTCCCATCTCCTTTTGTTTGGCTCTAGCTCTTCGAGTATCGAGCTCTTATTTCCTTAAGCTCAATTCTCGTAGCGACTGTTCTACCTCAATCCTTTTCAGATCTAATTCTATTTCCTCTGAGGTTGGGAAGAATACTTGACCAATCTTGGGTGCGCTTTACATGCCTCTTCTCCTACGAGGGGTGCTAGTGTTTCAAAGCCTCAAATTTCAAGGTTCGATAGGTACTTCTTGCCTTTGAGCAAGTCTAGCATTGGTTGACGGACCCATGCTTGCAGATTGCGCCTCTTCATCATTGCCGGTTTGGAGACTAAAAAATCCTCGGGCTATATCAATGATACCGTTGGATTTTGTAGGGGGAGTGGTTTCTCCTCTTCCCCAAACCCAGAGTATCGCGGCCCTTCTTCCATGGATTCTGCAACCCCACAGGTGTGCCAAACAATTGTGCAAAGCCTGAACTAGAAGCATTGCCAACAGGCTCTAGCTGCAACCCCACAGGTGTGTCTAACATTGTGGCATTGTTTAGGGGAGATAGATTTTTGAAGATTAATTGGACCGGGCTTTGAGTCATGTGATGTAATCGTCTGCCTTGCTTAAGGAAGGTGTTTGAGCGATGTAGATTGTATCATATTTCCCTCAAGCCTTCCTTTAAAGTGCCAATTGTTGGTCAAACACGGTGTGATATTAGGACACATTGTCTCTAACAATGGTATATCCACTCAGGTTGATCTTGGAGCTGCCACCACCCACTAATCACAAAGGTGTGCAAAGATTTATGGGCCACGTTGGGTATTACCGCCGCTTCATAATCTTCTATGTTGAAATTGCTAGGCCATTATATAAGCTACTCATTGTCTTTGAATGGACTGAGGAATGCCAGGAAGCTAATGATAGATTGAAGTAGGCATTGGCTAGCATGCCAATTCTAAGACCACCTATTGTTGGGACCTTATATTTCATGTGCATATCGATATATCAAACTTTGCTATTAGATGCGTATTGGCACAACCTGGTGAGTTCAAGTTGGACTACCTGGTCTGCTTCGCTTATCTCACCAATCGAATGGTCCAGAGGTGAATTACACTACCACAGAGCGAGAAGGGTTGGCCATGGTTTATGCAATCAACAAGTATCGACATTACCTATTGGCCAACAAATTCATGTTCTTTGTGGACCATCAGGCCTTATTATATTTGGTGAACAATCCTTGCACCACGGGAAGAATCATATGCTGGTTGCTATTACTATTGGAATTTGACTTCACAGTTACGTTGAGAAAGGGGACACATCATGTGCTAGCCGATCATATGTTAAGGATTCCAAATGGGAAACCGACAACTAGTGTTGATGATGATGACCTCCATGATGCTTGTTTATTCAAACTAGACATGGTGCCCAAATGGAGCGAGGAAATATCCGATTATCTAGCTTATGGTTTTCTACAAGAATGACTCTTGAACAAAGATAAAATGTAGCAGCTTATAAAGCTTGCTCCACCATATCAAAACTAATTATGGGAGAATTGTACAAGCTAGGTAAGGACAATGTCCTATAAGAAGATGTGTGAGAGAAGATGAGTTCGTCTCATGATATTGGATGAAGCACATTTAGGGATAGTCGAAGGACATTTTACTGGAGAGATTACGAATCCTTCTATTCCAAGGGAAACCATTTTAGACACTAGGAGGATTTTTATATCCAAAAATATCTCACTTTTGGATTACCTCTCTGTAGACATTTTCTATCTCCAAGCCACAACAAGATAAAACAAGAGATCTTTCTTTTATTTCAGAGAGGGAAAATAATTACAAGAACAGAAGGAGAGGTTCTTACACCTTTACAGCTCAAAAGCTGGAGGGAGGCATCTTACACAGAGATAGATAGAGTCATGTGGCACAACTACACAACATCAAACAAAAGGAAATGGGGTCGATGCGAGACTGTGTGTCTCAGCCAAAGTATTTAAATTCAAGGTGCAAACTAAATGAAAGGATAACTGACGATGATCAATTATTGCCTTGCTTCTGGAGAGGAGTTAGAGACCATAAGATAAATGATTATCTAGTATTAGCCCGACCGATTACTTTGGATACATGTTGTAAACTGGCAATTCAATATGAAGACAATATGCCGAAATTGCCACAATCGGAAGATGTCAGAATATCTTCGGTAGCAATGACTTCGGGTGTTTTGAGTCACCAAGAGATTGGAACTCAAAACAAGAAAGTCAAAAAGATGACTGTGGATGAACTGAGTAATGCAATACTAGAAAAATTGAAGATAAAGAATGTAAGAGAAACATCTGGGCATGGGGCATACCCATCTTTACTCCCGTAGAGAATTGGTGTGGTGCTCTATGTGCAGATTGAATCACACTACCACTGAATCCCCATAGTTAAGAGCAATGCCACTACTTTATTGTGCACACTGTGTTAGGGAATCATGACACCTCTATGTGCAGATATCGAAGGTTCCAAAGACTAGCAAAGCTGTCGGCACACCTAGAGCTCCATTGGCCTTACCAGCACCACCTATGCAAATCACTGTAGCTGCAGGACAACCAAACTCTTCCTATTTACCTAGGGGGATGTTTCAGGTACATAACACCACTTGTACCACCACCTGTTCTACCACCACAAGCTAAAATCAACCAAATATTGATTGAACAGCCATCAAAAGATATGGATATGGTGCATGAAGTAGAACTTAGTGGAGAGTGCTATGATGAGGAAGCTTGAAAACGGAATCGTTCTCTAGGATAGTTAGTGGAACACTTGAGAAATTCAACACATAAATTCAACCATGAAAACACATGCTTTGCAGGTTTCAACAAAATCAAAAAAATTAAACAAAAGCATAGCAAACATAATACTTAGCTCCAAGACAACATGCTGGGTGCAATCTTCCCCCCCTTGTGTGTTGCCTTCCCCCACACAAGAGTATTTTTATTAGCTTTCAACCAAAAATAGGGCATAGACCCCAAAAATAAACAAAGTGTGCTTTATAGAGAGCACGACACTCTTCCACAACAAAAATAGAGTGTCCCAAAAATTGGGGCTAGGGTAAAGCCTTTAGGCTTTAATAAATTCAACATTATAAATGTATTCTTCCCAATGTATCAAAATGAAAAAATCAACTACTAAGGTTACAAGCTACGCTTGTAAAAATAAATATAATGCACATAAGAAACATTCTCCTCGACATTATTCATCAATCCTCGTAATCTTCATCACCTGAAAATATAAGCCCAATTAATAATTAAATTAATTCCACAAATATTAAACAGGCACAAACCATAACCAACTCATGACTACCAGGCATAAGTATCCCAGGAATCACCCTGTCATACGAACCTAACTGAAATAATCATAGACGGCCCCAAGCATACGTCATATACCGCACGCATTAATATTTATAGTGGTATCACCCACGATATTAACCTAGCCGGCATGACACAAGAGTAACATAGGCGTCCTCAAATTACGCAAGAGGTGAAAATAATATTCTTAAAGATAACTTAAAATATATTCTCATGACATCCCTCTTGCTTGAGTTTGCAATTGCCCTCAATTGCCGGTTTGCTGGGTTTGAAAAGAACGAAGGATCTCAGGATAAGCTCGAAAAAATTTCTCGGGCATCCATTTTGCATCTTCTTGAGGATGGTTTTTGAATGTCAAAAGATATTTGATGTATTGGTTCCCAGTTCTTGTTGTTGTCATCTCTTAATCAATAATAGCATCAGGAACTAAGACTTCTTCTTCTCCTTCAACAAGAGGTGGTTCTTCATAAATTGGGTGAGAAGGAAGTGTTCCTCGAAAGGGTTTCAAGAGATGAATATGGAAAGAGTTGTGGATATTCCAATTAGATGGCAACTCTAGTCTATAGGCCACATCGTTAATCTTTTCAATAATTTTAAATGGTCCATAGTATCTAGGTGCAAGTTTAACTGCAGGGAATTTTTCCACACTCTTCAATCGTCTCTTCTCAATTCTCAAAAGTACATAATCACCTTCTTGGAATGAAAAATCTTTACGCTTCCCATTTGCTTGAAATGTATACTTCTCTTGAGCTCTTGCAATACAATCACGCACTTCAGATAAAATGCGATCAAAGTCTCGAGTATATTGGTCAGCAACTTCAATCTTATGGGAGAGTCTAGTAACCGGAATAGGCAAAGCTCTACCATAGATAATCTCAAATGGTGCTCGACCAGTAGCAGAATGAGGAGTATTATTATAAGCAAATTGGAGTAGATGTATGTACTTATCCCATGAACTAGGTTGCTGGGAAACATAGGCTCTAAGCATATCCAAGATAGTGCTATTCATGACTTCGGTTTGTCCATTTGATTCAGGATGAAAAGCCGTAGAAAAATCTAACTTAGTGCCTAAGTTTGAGAAAAGAGCGATCCAAAAGTGACTACAAAATTTGGAATCTCTATCAAAAACTATCACTTTGGGTAGACTATGATGAACAAAGATTTGCTTGACAAATATGGTCGTAGCTTGCTGAGAAGTCAGTGTCTTTTTACATGGAATGAAATAGGCTTGCTTACTAAACCTGTCCACTATTGTCCAAATCATGTCATGATGACTGGAAGTAGTATGAAAGCCTGTAATGAAGTCCATAGACACTTGTTCCCATGGTCGGTCTGGAATGGGTAAAGGCATAAGCAATCCCAAAGCTTTGCCTTTGTCGCTTTTAATTGCTTGTTGACAAATGTTACACTCACCTACAAATTTTGCTACATCATTTTTCATATGAGGCCAAAAGAATTCTCGAGAAACTACTTGAAATGTTGCGAAAACTCCTCTATGTCCCATGAATGGTGGTTTGGTGCATCTCTTCCGAGACAAGTTGTCTATAGGGTTGAGTAACACATAATCTTTTCTCAAAGAAAAGATAGCCATCATTATGAAAATAATTTCCTTGAGGTGTCCAATTGTTTTCACGTAATTTGATCCATATCTCAAAAAAATCTGGATCTACTTTATAAGTTTCTTTCATAAGTACAAATGGTTCACTTTCAATAGCGGAAATGTTGTTGATATGTGGTCTTCTACTTAAAGCATCGGCAACAACATTTTCCTTTCTAGGTTTATATTGAATCATGGGTTGGAAACTTTGTATGAAAGATGCCCATTTGATGTGCCTATCTGAAATAAGGGGTTGCGAAAGCAAATGCCTAATGCTTTGTTGATCAATCTTGATAAGAAATTCTGAACCCATTAGGTAATGCTTCCAAATCTTCAAGGCATGCACAACTGCTGCTAATTCCTTGTCATATGTACTATAATTTGTTTCAGCAAGTTTTAGCTTTCGACTTTCATAGGCAATAGGATGGTTGTCTTGCATAAGCACTGCACCAAAACCTTTGCCACTAGCATCAGTTACTACCACAAAGAATGGTCTTTAAAAGTCAGGTAGTGTAAGAACTGGTGCATGAGTTAATGCATCCTTGAGTGCTAGAAAAGATTTATCTTGACTTTTGGTCTAATGAAAAAATGTAGTTTTCTTGAGAAGTTCCGTCAAAGGATGTGCAATATAAGCAAAATTCTTGACAAACTTCCTATAGTAACTACATAGATCTAGAAAAGATCTAAGGTCATGAATGTCTCGAGGTGTAGGCCAAGAGGCTATACACTCAATCTTCTTAGGATCCACACGGATTTCTTCAGCTGACACTATATGGCCTAAGTATTCAATCTCTTTTTGAAAGAAAGAACTCTTTTCAGGATTGACATACAATTCATTTTCTCTCAAAAGGTTAAACACTTGCTCCAAGTGTTGCTCATGCTCGTGACGATTCTTGCTGAAAACAAGAATATCATCAAAGAACACCACAACAAAGCTTTGAAACTTTAGGAAAATGCGATTCATCATACGACTGAATCTAGCTGGAGCATTGGTCAAACCAAATGGCATAACCAAAAACTCATAATGGCCAGTCTGGGTTCTAAATGCAGTCTTGAATATGTCTGACTCAGCCATGCGTACTTGATGATAACCAGACTTTAAGTCAATCTTGCTAAAGACCTTTGAACCTCTAAGCTTATCAAGTTAGTCATCTACCCTAGGGATAGGATATCTGTTCTCTTGACAGTGATTTTGTTCAATGCTCGTCGGTAGTCAACACACATTCGAAAAGTTCCATTCTTCTTCTTAACAAGAAGGACTGGAGCTCCAAAGGGTGAACTACTAGGTCTAATAAGGCCTCTTTCTAACAAATCCTCGATTTGTTTTTGGATTTCTTTTTGCTCTAAATTGTTGACTTTATAAGGAGCTTTACAAGGTGGAGAGTTGCCTGGCAATAAGTGAATACTATGGTCTTCAGGCCTAGACTTAGGTAATCCTGGAGGTAAATCTTCCATAAAACAATCCCTGAATTTGGAGATATAAGGATCAAGTTTTGGACTTTTGGATGTGTTAGACTCAGCGCTAAGCTGGTTAACCCAAACCATATAAGTCTTCTCCCTTCCTAAGAGCTCGCTTTGCTTGAGTATGACTCAATAAAGGGCTCGTCTCTCCTTTGACTAGACATTGGAAGAAAATATTTTCATTGTCCTTCCTTACACAAATGTTATGTGTATCATAGTCTATAATAGGGTTGTACATATGTCTCCAAGGCATACCCAATATTACATCTACGCCTTGTAAAGGTGCAACTACTTTTTTCTGTTAAGGAATTGAAGCTTAAAGTTAAACCTTTCACCTCTTGCATGTAATTATACTTGGTTCCAGTAAATGCAGCTTTAACTCTATAATGTGTAGGTGAAGGTTGAATGTTTAAAGCTCTAATTGCCTTTTCAGAAATAAAGTCATGAGTGCTACCATCATCATGCAAAACAATAGCTTCATGCTCATTAATTTTTCCTTTTATTTTGAGTAGCGAATGAGCTTGAGGTTTACCTTCTGCTTCTGAATAGTCGGGATCAGAGTTATCCTCTTACTTGAGCAATTCATCTTCATTGTCGTCTCCTTCAAGCATATTGACTCGTGTCGCAGGTGTCTAATTCTTTGCACGTTCTGGGCAATCTGGTGCTATATGTCCTTCTTTATGACATCGAAAACATTTGATTGTAGGACCTTTGGGCTTGCCACCGTTGACTTTCTTTGAATTTGATTCGCCTTTGACCATCTCCTTGCCTTTGTCAAACCTTGGCTTATGAAAATTTCTTGAAGCATGAAAAGATTTAGAAAAAGGTTTAGAGTGGTTACTCTCAAATGACTTGGCCTCTCTAAGAAAACCATTTTTGAGTTCGGAATTTGTTGCCAAAGATATAGCTATAGAAAGTGAATGAGATCTAAATATATTCACATCGACCCTAATTGTAGACTTAAGGCCCGAAATGAATTTCATCTTTTGGTCCTTCTCATTGACTTTCTCCACAACCTGTACCTATAGTAATGTATTCCAAAACTTCTCCACATACTGAGACATGCTTTCTTTTTCAAGTTGATGCAATGTATATCACATTGATGCCTAACTTTAGATTTAAATTGTGAAAGTAAGAAATGCTTTTTCATTAGCCTTTGAAACCTTTTCAATGAATCCGGTTTGTCACGTCCTTGCTTGATATGACGCTCCACCATAAAGCTGCGCTATCCACCATGTGATTAGCCGCACATTTGATCTTGTCCTTCTCGGAAAATTTCTCCCCCAAAAAGTAGTCATCCAATTGACTAAGCCATGCCAAAAGGACTCGAGCATCTTTCTTGCCATCATAATTTTGAAATGAAAAAGCTTTACGACTGATTTTAGAATCTTTCCGTGAATTTTGTGCTTGAAGTGTAGCATTGACAGCTCTTTGGATGATGTCGTCTTCGTCATCATAAGATGGCAAAGAGTCACGCTTACGCCTTCGACTCGTGAGCTGTCGCTCCAATTCAATTCGCATCTCTCTCTCTTCTATAATTTGTTGTTGTAGAGATTGGAGTTGCTCTTGAACTCAATTCTCCCACAATTGGATTTGTGTTGAAACTGAACAAAGACTTTGGTTCAATGGTTGGGTCGAATTCCCTTCGTTTCGCACTAGTCCCGAGCAATTCGGAGTGATTTAGGAGACTTGGGCTAGTCGAAATGCTGAAGAAATAATTTTTTGCACCTTGAACACTGCTCAAATAATTTTGAAAACTTGGCCAAACCTCTGTAATAAATTTTGAAAATTTTTAGAAATTTTTAAAAATTATTTTGGAATTTTCTGGCATTTATTTGGCCTTTTTAAGCCTCTTTGAGCCCTGAAAAATCAATTTTCTGCACCCAAAAATCTGAAAATTGCAATTCTTTGGAATTTTTCTTGAAATAGGAAAATAGGTAGTGTGAAAGCCCCAAAAGTTGATGTGACATGCATTGGGCTTGGGAAAAGTAGATTTGGGTTAAGATGAGGATTTGGGTTAATTTGAGATTAAGTAAACTTAATTGAGATTTGTGTGGGCTTCTTCTTCTCACGCTTTTTCGCCCGTGAGGTTGCATTTTGGCGCATCATCGCTTGGCTTCTTTTTGCTTGATTTTATTTATTTATCATGGCTAAAGCTCACAAAACATGCAGACCATCAATTATAGGATTTTTGCAGCTTGAACCTTTGCAAAATCTGAGCAAACTACATGAGGCTTTTGGCTATGGGGAATCCATCTGTACGGTCAGATTTGAAATTCATGGAGCTTTGAGCAAAACCACTTTTTGATAAAGAAGAATGGTTTCGGGAAGAGGTAAGTGGGTTGTTTGAGAAGTAGAGCTAGTTTGAGAATTTGAATTTTTGGTTAAAGACCACAAACCCTTCTACCACAAGTTAAAAGTCTGCAACTTTCTTGAGAGTTGTGTTGATGAAGAGCTTTCCCACCTTTCCACAAATCTCCTAGCCCAAGCTCTGATACCACTGAAAACGGAATTGTTCTCTAGGATAGTTTGTGGAACACTTGAGAAATTCAACACATAAATTCAACCATGAAAACACATGCTTTGCAGGTTTCAACAAAATCAAATAAATTAAACAAAAGCATAGCAAACATAATACTTAGCTCCAAGACATGCTGGGTGCAATCTTCCCCCCCCTTGTGCGTGGCCTTCCCCCACACAAGAGTATTTTTATTAGCTTTCAACCAAAAATAGGCCATAGCCCCCAAAAATAAACAAAGTGTGCTTTTAGAAAGCACGACACTCTTCCACAACAAAAATAGAGTGTCCCAAAAATTGGGGCTAGGGTAAAGCCTTTAGGCTTTAATAAATTCAACATTATAAATGTATTTTTACCAATGTATCAAAATAGAAAAATCAACTACTAAGGTTACAAGCTACGCTTGTAAAAATAAATATGATGCACATAAGAAACATTCTCCTCGACATTATTCATCAATCCTCGTAATCTTCATCACCACCTGAAAATATAAGCCCAATTAATAATTAAATTAATCCCACAAATATTAAACAGGCACAAACCATAACCAACTCATGACTACCAGGTATAAGTATCCCAGGAATCACCCTGCCATACAAACCTAACTGAAATAATCATAGACGGCCCCAAGCATACGTTATATACCGCACGTATTAATATTTATAGTGGTATCACCCACGATATTAACCTAGCCAGCATGACGCAAGAGTAACATAGGCATCCCCAAATTACTCAAGAGGGAAAAATAATATTCTTAAAGAGGACTTAAAATATATTCTCATGACAAAGCTGCAGAGAGATTGCACCAGATTCTATGTCCTAAAGGAGTCGGTGAATACCAAAATGCTGAAGAGGAGATAAGAAAGCTTGAAGAAGCCAGGGCCCTAGTAGAAGAGTGTCAATGGCTTCACGAAGCCAAGTTAAGGACTAACCGGGTTAGGGAAACATTGTATCCAAGAAACAATCTAACAAGGGAAAGGGAATTGGATGTACCTACTCCAATTCCAGAAGAGACGAAAGAGGCATATCAAGGAAACACGATGTCAAGAATGTTTGAGTAAGATGTGTAGGATGAGTCCATCCATTCATTCCCTAGGGATGGATACAAGACACACACATGGAAGGAACCCTCAATTGCTAGAGAACCTGGAGACATAGGCAGCCTCGCTAGCCGTACTGTCCACCTCTATGTAAATTCCATTGGAACAACTGCTATATGCAGTTCACCAACATTATGGGTAGAAATAAAGGAATCGGTAGAAGGTGGACTAAGGCCAGCCAACACTAGAGAGGATGTTCTGCCACCTCTTGCAAAAAGAATCTTAAAACACACAAGGGAAAGAACAACCAGAGTCGTCAAGATACCGGTTAATCAATTGGGGCATTATTACAAAAGTGAAGACACTAATGCTACAATCCCAATTCATCATAAGACAACAGGTAGTAGCAGGCACCGGCTATCCTAGATGTGGGGCAGGGATTAGTGTGCGATTCCATTGACTTGGATCACAGGCTGGAGATAAGTAGACTCGAACCGCTGGCATCCGCCCACAGGGTAAGACACCGTCTCTCAGGCCTACCTGAATGATTCTACCACGGAGGCCAATGATAGACAATGACTCCCCTCTAAACACGACCTACAACTTTCATTGTACCGTGCTCTCCAAGGGAGCAACTATCCCCGAATTGAGAGCATCATCACAAAATTGTGTTGGAAAAACTCAAAAAAATCCGATCTAAAAAGAGATCTTATCGTTAAAATGGCAAACAGAACATCTTCAAAGCCATGGGGCTTTTAGAGAATGTGAGACTCAAACTCCTTACGTTTTGTTACCATCATACATTTGTAGTAATGGACTTTCTCTGCCAACTAGACTCATATGACGTAATATTGGGAAGACTCTTCATGAGGGAATCTAAATTGGTGCACGATTGGACATTAGATCATGTGTATGTGTGTAGGGATTCACAAATTCTAAAGATAGATTTGAGAACGTGGAGAGCACACCCCGTGGAAGGGTAATTGTATGGTAATGATTTGGTTATAGCCGACCGGGCCACATCCGTACAAATATGCCAGCCGACAAAATTCTAAAGAGGAAGAGGAAACGAAAATGTATGCATCACTTCCTCCTCCAAATTTCACTGAAAATTGGATGCATGTGCTAGCTACCATAGATGTGATGCAACCCCGAGGAACCTAATATGTGGAATTTCGAACTGTTCCCACTACCTCTGTCTGTATGGTCAATTGGCAAATTGTTGATGAGGAATCAAAAGAGGAGGTCTCTAGCGTAGAAGGGAATGGATCAAAGGGCCGTACGAGTTCCAAGCACCTTAGAAGATGGCGAAAGCAGAATAAATATATATCTGGACAAAATGCCCTACTACAAAGAAAACCCACGGATTCCCAGTGGCTAACATACCTCAAAGCCACTAAGGTACACGACGAGTTTTCTAAGGATTGGGGTGAGGAATTGAGTAAGATATCACTTGAAGGGAAACATAAGGAGGAAGTCATTCTTCAAGAACCAAAAAGGCCTAAGCTTACAAAAGCTGGGTACCAAAAACAAAACAAAGCTTTCATAGAAGCTGAGCGGAGGGCATGAAAGTTGCAAGGAGTTTAAGGATTGTTTTTCCTAGAACTACAAAGAGATGAATGGTGTACCACCTAAGCTGGTGCAACATACGATCCCAATAATGGAAGGATTAAGGCCATCCAAGCAAAAAACCATACCAAATGAATCCAAAATATGCGACAATTGTAAAAGAGGAAATCAATAAACTCGTTCATTGCTGCGGATTTTATCTATGAGATAGAACCTACAGTTGGTTGTCACCAATCGTAATAGTGCCAAAGAAGAATGGAGAACTTAGGGTACATGTCGATCATAAAAAGGTCAACGTAGCTACTAGGAAGGACCATTATCCGTTGCCCTATACGGAACACGTTTTGGAGAGAGTAGCGGGTGAATAAGCTTACAGCTTCTTGGATAGATTTTCAAGCTACAATCAGGTGTCTAGAGCCACCAGAAGACTAGCATAAGACAATCTTCCCTACAATATGGGGGATGTTTGCTTACAAAGTCATACCTTTCGGTCTCACCAATGCCCCAGCAACATTCCAAATGTGCACGGCCTTCAAAGACTACTTGTAGAAGTCATTGGAGGTATTCATTAATGATTTGTGTGCACACTCTCGATTGGATACACCATCTGGCTTGCTTAAGGAAGGTGTTTGAGCGATGTAGATTGTATCATATATCCCTCAAGCCTTCCTTTAAAGTGCCAATTTTTAGTCAAACATGGTGTGATATTGGGACACATTGTCTCTAAGAGAATGGTATATCCACTCAGGTTGATCTTGGAGACAGCTGCCACCACCCACTAATTACAAAGGTGTGCAAAGATTTATGGGCCACGTTGGGTATTACCGTCGCTTCATAATTTTCTATGTTGAAATCGCCATGCCATTATATAAGCTACTCATTGTCTTTGAATGGACTGAGGAATGCCAGGAAGCTAATGATAGATTGAAGTAGGCATTGGCTAGCATGCCAATTCTAAGACCACCTAATTGTTGGGACCTTATATTTCTTGTGCATATCGATATATCAAACTTTGCTAATCACATGCTGGTTGCTATTACTATTGGAATTTGACTTCACATTTACGGTGAGAAAGGTGACACATCACGTGCTAGCCGATCATATGTCAAGGATTCCAAATGGGGAACAGGCAACTAGTGTTGATGATGATGACCTCCATGATGCTTGTTTATTCAAACTAGATATGGTGCCCAAAAGGAGCGAGGAAATATCCGATTATCTAGATATGGTTTTCTACAAGAATGACTTTTGAACAAAGATAAAATGCGGCAGCTTATAAAGCTTGCTTCACCTTATCAAAACTAATTGTGGGAGAATTGTACAAGCTAGGTAAGGACAATGTCCTATAAAAAGATGTGTGAGAGAAGATGAGTTCGTCTCACGATATTGGATGAAGCACATTTAGGGATAGTCGAAGGACATTTTGCTGGAGAGATTACGGCTCACAAGGTGCTTCAAGCAGGACTATGGTGGCCTACGTTATTTGGGGATGCCATATAGTGTGTCAAAAGGTGCAAAGAATGTCAACGATTTTCTATCCTGTAACAAAGGGCAGGATGCCACCACCCCTATTATTGTAAGATAATCTTTTGAGAAATAGGAGATTGATTTTGTTGGACCTATTAGTCTGGTGGCGCATCCATCTCACAAGCCTGATATGTAATCGTGGGCACAGACTATTTCATAAAATGGGCAGAAGCCAGAGCACAACAACAAAGTTCTTATATGAGCAAACTATTTTGAGATTCGGCTGCCCATTAGAGTTAGTCAGCGATCACGGTTCACATTTCATTAATGAGTTGATTGATCACTTGTTGGATTCCTAGTAGTCAACCAGAAGTCATCACCTTATTATCCACATGCTAATGGTCAAGCAGAGACTACAAACAAGATTTTATGTACTATTTTGACAAAAACATAGATTGGGAGCATAAGCTAATAGCAGCCTTATGGGCATACCAAACACATCGTATAAGGTGGCAATGGGATACACTCCTTTCTGTCTAGCTTATGGTGTTGAGGTAGTAATGCTTATGGAATACTTAGTTCCAAGCTTAAGAATTGCAGTGCAAGAATGTTGACAGAAAATGTATTAACTAAAAGGCTAATCGATTTAGAGGAGCTTGATGAAACAAGACTAATTGCATCGCATGGACTTATGGTTCAACAATAACTTAAAACAAAAAGCACTGTAAAAACAATAACTTAAAACAAAAAGCACTATCTTGACAAAAACATTGGAAGCAAGTCAAATAGATTGGGAGCATAAGCTAATAGCAGCCTTATGGGCATACCAAACACATCGTATAAGGCGGCAATGGGATACACTCCTTTCTGTCTAGCTTATGGTGTTGAGGTAGTAATGCTTGAATACTTAGTTCCAAGCTTAAGAATTACAGTGCAAGAATGTTGACAGAAAATGTATTAACTGAAAGGCTAATCGATTTAGAGGAGCTTGATGAAACAAGACTAATTGCATCGCATGGACTTATGGTTCAACAATAACTTAAAACAAAAAGCACTGTAAATGGGGGTCCCACCCTTCCGAGTGTTCGAGATCACACGTCAGGGGTCGGTCAAAATTGAGACAATTAAGGGCGTACAAATAGAGGGTTACGTCAATGGGAGCAAAGTTAAAAATATTTTGGACCACTCATCCAAGAGATTCTCTTGCAAGAACATCTTTTAAAACAACGGAGGGAGCTCGCAAAAGAAAAAATCCAGCATGCTCAAGAAGAGGGAAGCCAAAGCCTAACAGATACTCTATAAGAGAATGTTGCACGTGAACCCATATGGCTTCACTAACTCTCCTAGATAAAGATGAATAAAACATTGAGCCAGCGTGACTCAGGTTGGAACTCTCTATGGCTAAATGTCATGCAACGAGCATTGCATTGATAGATACCAGATTAAGTCATAACTTACTCTCATATGAGAAATGGGTAGCCTTAGATAAACCGCACCTTGAAACCATCAATGCACAAGTATGCAGTATGCACTTGACAACCAGAAAAGTTGAGAGATTTTTAAGTGTTAATGTTTCCATCAAAAATAATTCCTTGGTTGGAAAGGTGTGTCAGGCGCCTGCTTCTGCAGGTTCTATGGAGGAGGAAATGATCCTAGGGCGATCTAGGATTTGTGCCAACAATTGTAATATCCAATGGGAGAACAGGACATCATTGCAAAACAAGGGCAACAATGTCATTTCCATGCCCTTATGGAGCCTGATAAACACAGGGAAGCAAGCCTTACCCCGTCTCACGGGATTACCCTTCACGGCTTGCACTTTCACAAAATCCCACCTGCACTTTCACGGTGCTTAACCCAATCATGAGAATTGGACCCTATCATGTCACAGCACTTATACTTTGTTAATTGCTCACACCACTAACACCCTTTCCATCAAAATTAACCTTGTTACCACCCCCAAAAAAAAAAAAGAAAACAAAAAGGCAAGGCACACATGCCCCCACTAGTCTTTATATGGGCAATGGTGGATAATGGTCCTTCCTAGCTGCATTGACCTTTACGATCGACATATACTCTAAGTTTACCATTCTTCTTTGGCACTATTATGATTGGTGACAACCAATCCGTATATTCTATCTCATAGATGAGATCCAGAGCAATAAGTTTATCGATGTTCTCTTTTACAATTGCCGCATATTTGGATTCATCTGGTATGGTCTTTGCTTGGATGGCCTTGATCCTTCCATGATTGGGATCGTATTTTGCACCACCTCAGGTGGTACACCCTTCATCTCTTTATAGTTCCAAGCAAAACAATCCTTAAACTCCTTAAGGAAAGTAACATGCTCATTTTCTTCAATCGAAGTCATGTCCCTTAGTGATATAAACAGGTTTGGCTTCCTCTCCTAGTCCTGCAATATCAACTTCATTGACTTCAGCTAGGCCATCGTATGATGTGGACATCCCATCTTCCTTAACTCTTTTTGCCATCAGTTAGGCCACATTTCATTCGACGACTGTGTAGGTTTTGAAATGGTTTGGTATTGAAAGCAACTCTGGTTTATCCTCATCCTTACTTTTTGTTTTAGCCATAACTTTCATGCCCTCTTACTCGGCTTCTACCAAAGCTTTTTCGATGCCCAGCTTTCATAAGCTTAGGCATTTTTGGTTCTTGAAGAATGACTTCCTCCTTATGTTTCCCTTTTATGATATCTTACTCAATTCCTCAGCCCAATCCTTAGAAAACTTGTCATGTACCTTAGTGGCTTCGAGGTATCTTAGCCACTAGGTTTTCTTTGTAGTAGGACATTTCGTCGAGCAATATATCGTTTCTTCTTTCGTTATCTTTTAAGGTACTGAGCGCTGGTACGGCCCTGTGATCTAGTCCCTTCTATGCTAGAGACCTCCTCTTCTGATTCTTTATCAGCCGTTTGTCAATTGACCATACAAACAAACGTAGTGGGAACAGTTCTAGATTCCACATATTGGGTTCCTCGGGGTTGCATCACATCTATGGTAGCAAGCACAAGCATCCAATTTTTAGTGAAATCAAGAGGAAGTGATGCATACATTTTCTTTTCCTCTTCCTCTTTGGAATTTTCCACAGTGGGCTGGCATATCTGTACGGATGTGGTCTGCTTGGTTGTAACCGAATCATTACCGAACAATTGCCCTTCCATGTGTGCTCTCCACATTCTCAGATCTATCTTTAGAGTTTTTGAATCCCTACACACATACACATGATCTAATGCCCAATTATGCACCAATTTAGATTCCTTCATGAGGAGTCTCCCCAATATTACGTCATATGAGTTTGGTTGGCGCAGAACGTCCATTACTACAAATGTATGGTGGTAGCGAAACATAAAGAGTTTGAATCTCACTTTCTCTAAAATCCCAATGGGCTTTGAAGATGTTTCCCTCAAGCCTTCCTTTAAAGTGCCAATTTTTAGTCAAACACGGTGTGATTTGGGACACATTGTCTCTAAGAATGGTATATCCACTCAGGTTGATCTTGGAGCTGCCACCACCCACTAATTACAAGGGTGTGCAAAGATTTATGGGCCACGTTGGGTATTACCGCCGCTTCATAATCTTCTATGTTGAAATCACCATGCCATTATATAAGCTACTCATTGTCTTTGAATTGACTGAGGAATGCCAGGAAGCTAATGATAGATTGAAGTAGGCATTGGCTAGCATGCCAATTCTAAGACCACCTAATTGTTGGGACCTTATATTTCATGTGCATATCGATATATCAAACTTTGCTACTAGATGTGTATTGGCACAACCTGGTGAGTTCAAATTGGACTACCCGGTTTGCTTTGCTTATTACCAATTGAATGATCCAGAGGTGAATTACACTACCACAGAGCGAGAAGGGTTGGCCATGGTTTATGCAATCAAGAAGTATCGACATTACCTATTGGCCAACAAATTCATGTTCTTCGTGGACCATCAGGCCTTATTATATTTGGTGAACAATCCTTGCACCACGGGAAGAATCACATGCTGGTTGCTATTACTATTGGAATTTGACCTCCATGATGCTTGTTTATTCAAACTAGACATGGTGCCCAAATGGAGCGAGGAAATATCCGATTATCTAGCTTATGGTTTTCTACAAGAATGACTCTTGAACAAAGATAAAATGTGGCAGCTTATAAAGCTTGCTCCACCTTATCAAAACTAATTGTGGGAGAATTGTACAAGCTAGGTAAGGACAATGTCCTATAAGAAGATGTGTGAGAGAATATGAGTTCGTCTCACGATATTGGATGACGCACATTTAGGGATAGTCGAAGGACATTTTGCTGGAGAGATTACGGCTCACAAGGTGCTTCAAGCAGGACTATGGTGGCCTACATTATTTGGGGATGCCATATAGTGTGTCAAAAGGTGCAAAGAATGTCAACGATTTTCTATCCTGTAACAAAGGGCAGGATGCCACTCACCCCTATTAGTCCAGTGGTGCATCCATCTCACAAGCCCAATATGTAATCATGGGCACAAACTATTTCATAAAATGGGCAGAAGCCAGAGCACAACAACAAAGTTCTTATACGAGCAAATTATTTTGAGATTCGACTGCCCATTAGAGTTAATCAGCGATCACGGTTCACATTTCATTAATGAGGTGATTGATTACTTGTTGGATTCCTAGTAGTCAACCAGAAGTCATCACCTTATTATCCACATGCTAATGGTCAAGCAGAGAGTACAAACAAGAACATTGGAAGCAAGTCTAACAGATTGCGAGCATAAGCTAATAGCAGCCTTATGGGCATACCAAACACATCGTATAAGCATAAGCTAATAGCAGCCTTATGGGCATACCAAACACATCGTATCTTGACAAAAACATTGGAAGCAAGTCTAACAGATTGCGAGCATAAGCTAATAGCAGCCTTATGGGCATACCAAACACATTGTATAAGGTGGCGATGGGATACACTCCTTTCCATCTAGCTTATGTTGTTGAGGTAGTAATGCCTATGGAATACTTAGTTCCAAGCTTAAGAATTGAAGTGCAAGAATGTTTGACAGAAAATGTATTAGCTGAAATGCTAATCGATTTAGAGGAGCTTGATGAAACAAGACTAATTGCATCGCATGGACTTATGGTTCAACAATAACTTAAAACAAAAAGCACTGTAAATGGGGGCCCCACCCTTCTGAGTGTTCGAGATCACACGTCAGGGGTCGGTCAGAATTGAGACAATTAACGGCATACAAATGGAGGGTTACGTCAATGGGAGCAAACTTAAAAATATTTTGGACCACTGATCCAAGAGATTCTCTTGCAAGAACATCTTTTAAAACAACGGAGGGAGCTCGCAAAAGAAAAAATCCAGCATGCTCAAGAAGAGGCTAAGGCAAGGGAAGCCAAAGCCAAGCAGATACTCTAGAAGAGAATGTTGCACGTGAACCCATATGGCTTCACTAACTCTCCTAGACAAAGATGAATTAACGGCATACAAATGGAGGGTTACGTCAATGGGAGCAAACTTAAAAATATTTTGGACCACTGATCCAAGAGATTCTCTTGCAAGAACATCTTTTAAAACAACGGAGGGAGCTCGCAAAAGAAAAAATCCAGCATGCTCAAGAAGAGGCTAAGGCAAGGGAAGCCAAAGCCTAACAGATACTCTAGAAGAGAATGTTGCACGTGAACCCATATGGCTTCACTAACTCTCCTAGACAAAGATGAATTAAACATTGAGCCAGCGTGACTCAGGTTGGAACTCTCTATGGCTAAATGTCATGCAACGAGCATTGCATTGATAGATACGGGATTAAGTCATAGCTTGATCTGATATGAGACATGGGTAGCCTTAGATAAACCGCACCTTGAAACCACCAATGCACAAGTATGCAGTGTGCATGTGACAACCACAAAAGTTGCGAGATTTTTAAGTGTTAATGTTTTCATCAAAAATAATTCCTTGGTTGGAAAGGTGTGTCATGTGCCTGCAGGTTCTATGGAGGAGGAAATGATCCTAGGGCAATCTAGGATTTTGTGCCAACAATTGTAATATCCAATGGGAGAATAGGACATCATTACTAAATGAGGTCAACAATGTCATTTCCATGCCCTTATGGAGCCCGATAGACACAAGGAAGCAAGCCATGTTTCAGGATATAGAAACACCAAGCACGGTGACATCAGCTCATGAAGCAAAAAAGGTATCAAGTCTACAGTCCCTACGCAAAAAGCAACCCAAGTCACAGGGCACACAACAGTGGGTTTCTAAGGGTCAACTTGGAAACCAGCTCTACAAGGATGAGAAGGGCGTCAATAAGGAATCAACAAGAAAGGTTCAAAATGGAGACAAGGGACATAAATGGTCTTTGCAGGTAAGTTGGCGGTACTCCAAACAAAACAACACTCCACAAAGAATTTGTAAGCAATGGGTTTGAAAGGTCTTTATAATGGCACAAGGTTATTACCAAGGCAATACAATAGTATGGGTGCCCAAACTCCACCTAGTAGCCACCATTGCGAACACCTCCGAATACAAAGAAAAGGGCAGTAAGGGCATTCAGAACCAACTCCCAACTAAAACCAATGCTAGGAGTGTACAAACACTGATGTGGAAGAAGAAGCCAACCCAAAAAGATGGGTTAAATATAAAAAAATCAATACCTGTAACCACCTCGATCAACGAGCTGGACAAGGACATTGAAAGGAGGAAAAAGAAGGTGCAACAAATAGACATTGATACAAGCCCCAATCCATAGGACTCAATAGAAACACTGTTCAGTTGGGTGGAGGGAAGAATCAAGCACACTCACACGGAGTTAAAACGCCTTCAACAACACCTACCTAGAAGTGGCAAATAAAAAGATGAAGGTATCAAATATAATCATTGATTGCCATTTCGAACAAAGTCCTTGATTGTCAAACAATGTCATTTGTTCAAATTACAAAAAAATTAATCATTGATTGCCTCATCCTTGCACAAACCCTGCTCTGCAGTTCACTAAAATCATGCATTCATCAAATTTATCAAAAAAGAAACCTACTCATTCCCGACCAGAGCCAAAAACCTGCAATCTCAGAGCCTAAAACTTGCAGTTTCACAGGTTTGTCCCATCTCATAAAACTACCATTTCACAACTAAAGCTCACAAACCAACTCATGGAATTCCAACTCACGAAACTAACTTTCACGGGTTTATTCCATCTTAGGAAACTACCATTTCACGTATTTAGATGTGCATGTAGGTGTGTATCTTATGTTCTTTATATCAATCGATAACTTCGGGTATATAAGGCACTTCACCTCTACCACCACCTGTTCTACCACCACAACCACCATAGGCTAAAATCAACCAAGTATTGATTGAAGAGCCATCAGAAGATATGGATATAGTGCATGAAGTAGAACTGAGTGGAGAGTGCTATGAGGAAGCTACGGTGATTGCACCAGAATTCTATGTCCTATAGAATAACACGCCAGTACATGTGTTTCAAACCATGGTATAGTGGAAGGGTAAGGATATAAACTCAAACATGAGGAGAGGACTGCTACAATGTTTTGGTTGCGGTGGACCACATTGATATGCCAAAGAACCCAAAGACGTAGGCAGCCTCGCAGCCGTACTGTCCACCTCTATGTAAATGCCATTGGGAAAACTACTTGCAGTTCACCAACACTATGGGTAGACATAAAGGAATGGGTAGAATGTGGACTAAGGCCAGCCGACAGTACAGAGGATGTTCTATCACCTCTTGCAGAAAGAACCTTAAAACACACAAGGGAAAGAACAACTAGAGTCGTCCACGATGCCGGTTAGTCAATTGGGGCGTTATTATGAAAGTGAAGACACTAATGCTACAATCCCAATTCATCATAAGATAACAGGTACCAGGCACTTGCTATCTTGGATGGTGGGCGGGGATTAGTATCATCACAAAAGTGTGTTGGGAGGAAAACTAGGAAAAACCGGATCTAAAAATAGCAGATCTTATCATTGAAATGGCAGACATAACATCTTCAAAGCCCGTTGGGCTTTTAGAGAATGTGAGACTCAAACCCTTTACATTTTGCTACCATCATACATTTGTAGTAATGGACTTTCTCCACCAACCAGACTCATATGACGTAATATTGGGGAGTGTCTTCATGAGGGATTTGTATCTCGTGCACGATTGGACATTAGATCATGCGTATGTGCGTAGGGATTCACAAATTCTAAAGATAGATCTAAGAACGTTGAGAGAACAACCCATGGTAGGGCAATTGTTTGGTAATGATTTGGTTACAACCAAGCGGACCACATCCGTATAAATATGCCAGCCCACTGTAGAAAATTCCAAAGAGGAAGACGAAATGGAAATATATGCATAACTTACTCATCCAGATTTCACTAAAAATTGGATGCATGTGCTAGCTACCATAGATGTGATGTAGCCCTGAGGAACCCAATATGTGGAATTCGCAACTGTTCCCACTACCTCTATCTGTATGGTCAATTGGCAAACTCTTGATGAGGAATCAAAAGAGGGCGTCTCTAGCATAGAAGGGAATGGATCACAGGGCTGTACAAGTGCCTAGAGCCTTAGATTATGGTGAAAGCAGAAACAATTTATTGCTTGACAAAATGCCCTACTACGAAGAAAACCCACGGATGCTCAGTGGCTAAGATACCTCAAAGCCACTAAGGTACAAGACGAGTTTTCTAAGGATTGGGGTGAGGAATTGAGTAAGATATCACTTGAAGGGAAACATAAGGAGGAAGTCATCCTTCAAGAACCAGAAATGCCTAAGCTTATGAAAGCTAGGCACCGACAACAAAACAAAGCTTTGGTAGAAGCTGAGCGAGAGGGCATGAAAGTTATGGCTAAAACAAAAAGTGAGAATGAGGATAAACCAGAGTTGCTTTCAATACCACACCATTTCAAAAACTACACAGTTGTTGAACAAAATGTGGTCCAACTGACAGTAAAAAGAGTTAAGGAAGATGGGATGCTCACATCATATGATGTCCTAGCTGAAGTCAAGGAAGTTGATATTGTGGGACCAGGGGAGGAAGCCAAACCTGTTTATATTGCTAAGGACTTGTTGACTTCGGTTGAAGAAAATAAGCTTGTTACTCTCCTTAAGGAGTTTAAAGATTGTTTCGCTTGGAACTACAAAGAGATGAAGGGTGTACACCACCTAAGGTGGTGCAACATATGATCCCAATCATGGAAGGATCAAGGCCATCCAAGCAAAAACCATTACAGATGAATCCAAAATATGTGACATAATACCACAGTCCGGAGTCCCTCCAGATTTTGGAAGATGCCGAAGTTAAAGACAAGCCGAAAAAGGTGGCGGATGGCACCATGTAGCAAGTGTTATACGTGAGGCCCTGTAGCTCCCACCACCAGTGAAAATACATACACATGCCTTTGAAAAGTGTCCTTAGATGCAATGCTAAAGAAGAGCTCGTACAACTCTAATGGAACCAAATATGAAAATATCAAGGACGAAGTCACAGAAAAAGCATGCAAGGCAATGTCACTAATAATGCAAGTGGACAGGTACAACAGGGTGCCACTAAATAGAATAGCAAAGGTGCATGAGGAAAAGGAGGAAGATTGGTTCTACTACATCCAAAGGGAGATGGAGAATCACCTTAAGGCCCATCAATCGAAGATCTGCAACCCGTACACCTGATGACATAGGTACTAAATCATGTGGCTCAGAGGCCTCTCCCAAAACTAGAACCAGAAGAAAGAATGCGATTGGCACTCTTGATAGAGCAACCAGCACTGACTGCTGTGGAGATGCAAGAAGGACAAACTGTGCTCATGGAGACTAAAGAGATAATGAAGGAGATCAAGAGAGGAAGGAAAAAGAAGACTGAAGAAAAGATAAGAGGATTCATACCAGATGTCACTGAAGAGACACAGCAAATTGAGCTCGAACTCGCGCAAGAAATAAAGTCGTACCAAGAAGTACTAGGGCAGCAGGAATCCAGTATCAGCGAGGCAAGAGGACGAGGAGGTGACACCAGAAACTTCCTTCCTACATAATTTGGATCATGAAAGATTCTTTCAAGAAACCGTTGAGGGTCTAGATGAGCTCCTGAATTTGCCACAAGCTAGATTGGAAGAGGCCGCGGCCACAAGTGCTTCACTTTGGGAGCAAGAACAACGGGTATGGCGGTGCCATCTCCTCACAACCCACATGCTTCATGATCGCAATGCCACACTCTGGAAGCACATTCAAGATGCAACCACCCAAGTACAAACATTGCAAGAACACCTCACAGCGGTAGAAGCAACCCATAAAGATGTGATCCTAAAGAGCTAAAAGGCGACCGAGGAGCTACAAGCCATGTACCAAGCACTAGAAAACAATAATCTAGTTCTACGCCAAACAATTGTGCAAAGGATTAAAGAGAATATAAGTTGAAAGCGCAGCTAGAGCAAGCCAAAGAGCAACTTCAGAAGAAAGTCACACATCACCAGCAGTTACAGGAGCTCAAGCACACTTCCCTAGCCAAGGAAGAAGAGCTACAAATCCAAATCTATCCATGACCAACAGCTACAGAAGCTCAAGCACACTTCCCTAGCCAAGGAAGAAGAGCTACAAGGCCAAATCCATACACTATGCCCAGCAGCTAAAGGAGATTAAGCACACTTCTTCCCTAGCCAAGGAAGAAGAGCTACAAGGCCAAAATCCATACACCATCCTTAACTATGAAGGAAGCAAAAAATAGAGTGACCCAATTGCAACAAGAAAGAGAACAGATCAACAAAGCAAATGTCGAGAAGATTAGAGCGCTCAATGACACCATCAGCACCAGTATGAGATGCAAAGAATGATGATTACACACCAAGAAGCGATGGTGCAAGTCACACAATAGCTACAAGATAGTCAAAAATTGGCTGTAGAAAGACTTGAAAGGATTACTAAGGCTCAGGGAAGAGAGGCTACTGCCAGACGAGCGCAAGAAGAAGCAATAAAAACCCACACACACACACACACGGAAGGAACCCTCAATTGCCACAGAGAACCCAGAGACATAGGCAGCCTTGTGGCCGTACTGTCCCAAATGCCATTGCGACAACTACTATGCAGTTCACCAACATTATGGGTAGACATAAAGGAATGGGTAAAAGGCCAGCCGACACTATAGAGGATATTCTATCACCTCTTGTAGAGAAAGAACCTTAAAACACACAAGGGAAAGAACAACCAGAGTCTCAAGACACCGGTTAATCAAGTGAGGCGTTATTGAAGACACTAATGCTACAATCCCAATTCATCATAAGATAACAGGTAGTAGGAACTAGCTATCCTAGATGGTGGGGCAGGGATTAGCATCATCACAAAATGGTGTTGGAAAAACTAGAAAAAACCGGATCTAAAAAGAGCAGATCTTATCATTAAAATGGTAGACAGAACATCTTCAAAGCCCATTGGGCTTTTAGAGAATGTGAGACTCAAACTCTTTATGTTTCGCTACCATCATACATTTGTAGTAATGGACGTTCTGCGCCAACCCTACTCATATGACGTAATATTGGGGAGACTCCTCATGAAGGAATCTAAATTGGTGCACAATTGGGCATTAGATCATGTGTATGTATGTAGGGATTCAAAAACTCTAAAGATAGATCTGAGAATGTGGAGAGCACACATGGAAGGGCAATTGTTCGGTAATGATTCGGTTACAACCAAGCAGACCACATCCGTACAGATATGCCAGCCCACTGTGGAAAATTCCAAAGAGGAAGAGGAAAAGAAAATGTATGCATCACTTCCTCTGGATTTCACTAAAAACTGGATGCATGTGCTAGCTACCATAGATGTGATGTAACCCCGAGAAACCCAATATGTGGAATCTAGAACTGTTCCCACTACCTCTGTTTGTATGGTCAATTGGCAAACGGCTGATAAAGAATCAGAAGAGGAGGTCTCTAGCATATAGAAGGGACTGGATCACAGGGCCGTACCAGCATCCAGTACCTTCGAAGACAGCGAAAGGAGAAACGATATATTGCTCGGTAAAATGCCCTACTATGAAGAAAACCCAGTGGCTAAGATACTTCAAAGCCACTAAGGTACACGACAAGTTTTCTAAGGATTGGGCTGAGGAATTGAGTAAGATATCACTTGAAGGGAAACATAAGGAGGAAGTCATTCTTCAAGAACCAGAAACGCCTAATCTTATGAAAGTTGGGCATCGAAAACAAAACAAAGCTTTGGTAGAAGCTGAGCGAGAGGACATGAAAGTTATGGCTAAAACAAAAAGTGAGGATGAGGATAAACCAGAGCTGCTTTCAGTACCAGACCATTTCAAAACCTACATAGTTGTCGAATGAAATGTGGCCTAACTGATGGCAAAAAGAGTTAAGGAAGATGGGATGTCCACATCATACGATGGCCTAGCTGAAGTCAAGGAAGTTGATATTGCGGGACCAGGGGAGGAAGCCAAACCTGTTTATATCACTAAGGGACATGACTTCGATGGAAGAAAATGAGCTTGTTACTTTCCTTAAGGAGTTTAAGGATTGTTTTGCCTGGAACTATAAAGAGATGAAGGGTGTACCACCTGAGGTGGTGCAAAATACGATCCCAATCATGGAAGGATCAAGCCATCCAAGTAAAAACCATACCAGATAAATCCAAATATGCGACAATTGTAAAAGAGAACATCGATAAACTCATTGCTGCAGATTTCATCTATGAGATAGAACATACGGATTGGCTATCACCAATCATAATAGTGCCAAAGAAGAATGGGAAACTTAGGGTAAATGTCGATCGTAAAGGTCAACATAGCTTCTAGGAAGGACCATTATCCATTGCCCATTGCATAGACTAGTGGGGGCATGTGCCTTGCCTTGTTGTTTTTTTTTCTTTTTTCTTTTTTTTGGGTGGTAACAAGGTTAATTTTGATGGGAAGGGTGTTAGTGGTGTGAGCAATTAACAAAGTATAAGTGTTGTGACATGACAGGAGGGTCCAATTCTCATGATTAGGTTAAGCACCGTGAAAGTGCAGGTGGGATTTTGTGAAAGTACAGGCCGTGAAGGGTAATCTCGTGAGATGGGGTAAACCCGTGAAAGTTAGTTCCATGAGTTGGAATTCCGTGAGTTTTAGTTACGTGAAATGGTAGTTTTGTTAGATGGGATAAACTCATGAAACTTAGTTCCATGAGATGGAATTCCATGAGTTTTAGTTACGTGAAATGGTAGTTTCCTAAGAAGGAATAAACCCGTGAAAGTTAGTTTCGTGAGTTGGAATTCCATGAGTTGATGTCACCGTGCTTGGTGTTTCTATATCCTCAATCATGGCTTGCTTTTGTGTGTTTATCGGGATCCATAAGGGCATGGAAATGACATTCTTCCCCTAGGATCATTTCCTCCTCCATAGAACCTACAGGCGCATGACACACCTTTCCAACCAAGGAATTATTTTTTATGGAAACATTAACACTTAAAAATCTCTCAACTTTTGTGGTTGTCAAGTGCACACTGCGTACTTGTGCATTGGTGGTTTCAAGGTGCGGTTTATCTAAGGCTACCCATGTCTCATATATGAGATCAAGTTATGACTTAATCCCGTATCTATCCATGCAATGATCGTTGCATGACATTTAGCCATAGAGAGTTCCAACCTGAGTCACGCTGGCTCAATGTTTAATTCATCTTCGTCTAGGAGAGTTAGTGAAGCCATATGGGTTCATGTGCAACGTTCTCTTCTAGAGTATCTGTTAGGCTTTGGCTTCCCTTGCCTTAGCCTCTTCTTGAGCATGCTGGATTTTTTCTTTTACGAGCTCCCTCCATTGTTTTAAAAGATTTGTTCTTGCAAGAGAATCTCTTGGATCAGTGGTCCAAAATATTTTTAAGTTTACTTCCATTGACGTAACCCTCCATTTGTACGCCCTTAATTGTCTCAATTCTGACCAACCCCTGACGTGTGATCTTGAACACTCGAAAGGGTGGGGCCCCCGTTTACAGTGCTTTTTATTTTAAGTTATTGTTGAACCATAAGTCCATGCGATGCAATTAGTCTTGTTTCATCAAGCTTCTCTAAATCGATTAGCCTTTCAGCTAATACATTTTTTGTCAAACATTCTTGCACTGCAATTCCTAAGCTTGGAACTAAGTATTCCATAGGCATTACTACCTCAACACCATAAGCTAGATGGAAAGGAGTGTATCCCATGGCCACCTTATACGATGTGTTTGGTATGCCCATAAGGCTGCTATTAGCTTATGCTCCCAATATGTTTGACTTGCTTCTAATTTTTTTGTCAAGATAGTACATAAAATCTTGTTTGTACTCTCTGCTTGACCATTAGCGTGTGGATAATAAGGTGATGACTTCTGGTTGACTACTAGGAATCCAACAAGTGATCAATCACCTCATTAATGAAATGTGAACCATGATCGCTGTGACTAACTCTAATGGGCAACCGAATCTCAAAATAATTTGCTCATATAAGAACTTTGTTGTTGTGCTATGGCTTTTGCCCATTTCATGAAATAGTCTATGTCCACGACCTGTGAGATGGATGCACCATTGGACTAATAGGTCCAACAAAATCAATCCCCCATTTCTCAAAAGATTATCTTACAATAATAGGGGTGAGTGGCATCCTGCCCTTTGTTACAGGATAGAAAATCGTTGATATTCTTTGCACCTTTTAACACACTATATGGCATCCCCAAATAACATAGGCCACCATAGTCCTACTTGAAGCACCTTGTGAGCCGTAATCTCTCTACCCACAATTAGTTTTGATAAGAGAGAGCAAGCTTTATAAGCTGCCGCATTTTATGTTTTTTTAAGAGTCATTCTTGTAGAAAACCATAAGTTAGATAATCGGATATTTCCTCGCTCCATTTGGGCACTATATCTAGTTTGAATAAACAAGCATCAACACTAGTTGCCTGTTCCCCATTTGGAATCCTTGACATATGATCGGATAGCACATGATGTGTCCCCTTTCTCACCGTAACTGTGAAGTCGAATTCCAATAGTAATAGCAACCAGCATGTGATTCTTCCCATGGTGCAAGGATTGTTCACCAAATATAATAAGACCTGATGGTCCAAGAAGAACATGAATTTGTTGGCCAATAGGTAATGTCGATACTTCTTGATTGCATAAACCATGGCCAACCCTTCTCGCTCTATGGTAGTGTAATTCACCTCTGGATCATTCAATTGGCGATAAGCGGGTAGTCCAATTTGAACAAACCAAGTTGTGCCAATACGCATCTAATAGCAAAGTTTGATATATCGATATGCACATAAAATATAAGGTCCCAACAATTAGGTGGTCTTAGAATTGGCGTGCTAGCCAATGCCTACTTCAATCTATCATTAGCTTCTTGGCATTCCTTAGTCCATTCAAAGACAATGAGTAGCTTATATAATGGCCTGGCGATTTCAACATAGAAGATTATGAAGCGGCTGTAATACCCAATGTGGCCCATAAATCTTTGCACACCTTTGTAATTAGTGGGTGGTGGCAGCTCCAAGATCAACCTGAGTGGATATACCATTCTTAGAGACAATGTGTCCCAAATTGGCACTTTAAAGGCTTGAGGGATATATGATACAATATACATCGCTCAAACACCTTCCTTAAGCAAGCCAGATGGTCTATCCAATCGAGAGTGTACACACAAATCATCAATGAATACCTCCAACGACTTCTGCAAGTAGTCTTTGAAGGCCATACACATTAATCATTGGAATATTGCTGGGGCATTGGTGAGACCGAAAGGTATGACTTTGTAAGCAAACGTCCTCCATATTGTATGGAAGGTTGTCTTATGCTAGTCTTCTGGTGCTCTAGACACTTGATTGTAGCTTGAAAATCTATCCAAGAAGCTGTAAGCTTATTCACCAGCTACTCTCTCCAAAACGTGTTCCGTATTAATAGGGCAATGGATAATGGTCCTTCCTAGTAGCTATGTTGACCTTTTTACGATAGACATATACCCTAAGTTTTCCATTCTTCTTTGGTACTATTACTATTACGATTGGTGACAACCAATTGTAGGTTCTATCTCATAGATAAAATCGGCAGCAATGAACGAGTTTATTGATTTTCTCTTTTACAATTGTCGCATATTTTGGATTCATCTGGTATGATTTTTGCTTTGATGGCCTTAATCCTTCCATTATTGGGATCATATGTTGCACTAGCTCAGGTGGTACACCCTTCATCTCTTTGTAGTTCTAGGCAAAACAATCCTTAAACTCCTTTTGCAACTCTAGTTTATCCTCATTCTCACTTTCTGTTTTAGCCATAACTTTCATGCCCTCTGCTCAGCTTCTATGAAAGCTTTGTTTTGTTTTCGATGCCCAGCTTTCGTAAGCTTAGGCGTTTTTGGTTCTTGAAGAATGACTTCCTCCTTATGTTTCCCTTCAAGTGATATCTTACTCAATTCCTCACCCCAATCCTTAGAAAACTCGTCGTGTACCTTAGTGGCTTCGAGGTATAGCCACTGGGAATCCGTGGGTTTTCTTTGTAGTAGGGCATTTTGTCCAGATATATATTTATTCTGCTTTTGCCATCTTCTAAGGCGCTCGAACCTCGTACGGCCCTCTGATCCATTCCCTTCTATGCTCGAGACCTCCTCTTCTGATTCCTCATCAACGATTTGCCAATTGACCATACAGATAGAGGTAGTGAAAACAGTTCTAAATTCCACATATTGGGTTCCTCCGGGTTGCATCACATCTATGGTAGCTAGCACATGCATCCAATTTTCAGTGAAATTTGGAGGAGGAAGTGATGTATACATTTTCGTTTCCTCTTCCTCTTTAGAATTTTCAACAGTCGGCTGGCATATTTGTACGGATGTGGCCTGGTCGGCTGTAACCGAATCATTACCGAACAATTACCCTTCCATGGGGTGTGCTCTCCACGTTCTCAAATCTATCTTTAGAATTTGTGAATCCCTACGCACATACACATGATCTACTGCCCAATCGTGCACCAATTTAGATTCCCTCATAAAGAGTCTTTCCAATATTACATCATATGAGTCTAGTTGGCAGAGAAAGTCCATTATTACAAATGTATGATGGTAACAAAACGTAAAGAGTTTGAGTATCACATTCTCTAAAAGCTCCATGGCTTTGAAGATGTTCTGTGTGTCATTTTAACGATAAGATCTTCTCTTTTGGTGCCACTACCAAGAAAACACCTTTGTTTCTTCCATCCTCTTTGAGTTTCAGCTCCCATTACATAAGATTCATCATTGCCTTTACATTTTGGTAGGAAATGAATAGATAAGATTTGAGTGGAAGTGAAGAATTGTGAGAAATTGGTTGTATTTGTTGTGTATTTGTGTGGTGGAGTGGTCTTTGAAGAGGGCTCCACTATTTCTTCTAGTGAATTTTGATGATTACATCACCAGAATCATCAACGTGACAAGCAGGGTGGTGTTCTGTTTTTCTTTCTTTTCAAAAATTTACAAAAATAAGCAGCCATTGATTGTGCCTTGAACTCATATTACATTACTTAGGCATGGCACAATCATCTTGGAAGCAATTGGATAAAGATTTTTCATCCAAATTCACCTCAGTCGACCCGAGAATTTTTCACGTGAAACTGTAAGAAAATCGTTCACGACGTGAAACGGTTTCTATAACTTCATGTCGTGAAATGCTCCGGGCATTAACGCCACGATCAGCATCGCAATTCACAGGATTACCTTGCCAAAAATAGGTAGCCTTATCCTGACACCTCTGACACCACGGATTTGACAAAATTAAGAATCGTGAATTAGTAGAAAATGTTCACAATGTGTACTATTTTAGAGCAGTTCACGACTGAACTGATTCCATTTCATGGCATGAAACATTTTCATTTCAAGACGCAAACCATTTCCTTTCACGATGTGAACCATTTTCAGTTCACGACGTGAACCATTTGCTTTTCATGATGTGAAACCTTTTCCCTTCACTCACGACGTGAACTGCTTCTGTAATTTCATGCCTTAATCAAATCCAACTCAAGAACCTGGTATTATATCGGATTAAGACTAAGGAAGTTCTTGAGACCATTGAAAATCATAACAAGGTAACGTGGAATTCTAAGTCCAAAGGAAGAATTTTAAACAAGTGAGTGCAGAAAATCATTCACGACGTGAACAGTTTTCAGACATTTCACGCCGTGAACTGCTCTTTGCTGCAATCTCATGGCCTCAAAAATGAGTAGATAATATCTGACCAAATTTTAATTAGGACAAAAAAATAGTTTATCAAATCATATTCACATGCACTTTAGGTCTAAGAAGCTCATCGGAGATCACCTCACTCGTCTCACTCACGATGGCACGTGCATCAAATCACCCAGGATGTTCCCATCAAAAGAGTGTGGGTTCAGGGCACTCAATAAGCACTCAGTTGAGTGTCTTAAGGAATCTAACCATCGTCAAAACTAGTAGTGAAGAATCCATGGAAGAAGGGCCGCGATACTCTGGGTTTGGGGAAGAGGAGAAACCACCCCCTACCAAATCCAACAATATCATTGATATAGCCCGAGGATTTTTTAGTCTCCAAATCGGCAATGATGAAGAGGTGCATTCGCAAGCATGGGTCTGTCAACAAATGCTAGACTTGGTCAAAGGCAAGAAGTACCTATCCAACCTTCAAATTTGAGGCTCTCAAACACTAGCACCCCTCGTAGGAGAAGAGGCATGTAAAGCGCACCCAGGACTGGTCAAGTATTCTTCCCAACCTCAAAGGAAATAGAATTAGATCTGAAAAGGATTGAGGTGGAACAGTCACTACGAGAATTGAGCTTAAGGAAATAAGAGCTCGATACTTGAAGAGCTAGAGCCAAACAAAAGGAGATGGGAAGTATAAACTTACTTCAATCACAAGGTAAGGAGCCGAAAATAGTCATGGGCAAGAGTGGGAGAAATTCCAAACTTAGAACCCATTAATGAAGAGCCCAAAGCGGCGGAGGAAGAGTTTGTAACCCTAGATGAAGGGGATAATCTACAAAGAGAAGCGGGTGAAGTGGAAGACCTTATGTACACCAAAAAGGACATTGAGCAGATGATCAATCATCCCATGGTCCTACAGGACATGGAACTCTTCCTTTTGCAAAGGTTTACAGAGGTGAATATGGTTGAATATGGTTTACAAGGATGGATTTGTTGAATATGGTTGCCAAAGTGGGCCGAGGAATGGTCAGGGAACTAGGCACTGCTCTAGAATCCTGACCCTCCCAAATGAAGCCACACATCATTTCAAAGCTCGTTCAAAAATTCTATGGGGATGGGGATCCTATTCAACATTTAGAGATCTTTGAGTCCACATGCGAAACCTACGGGCCAGTCCAGTGATGTAACAATGATTCATGCTTTCTCATTGACCCTAGAAGGAAAAGCGCATCAATGGTTCTGAACTATCAAACCCGAAGATAAGGTTAATTTCACATCACTCAAGAATGTGTTTGTGACCAACTGTGCTAGAAGCGGCAACAGATGGAGTCCTATGGCACAGCTACACAACATCAAACAAAAGGAAATGGAGTCGATGCGAAACTATGTGTCTCAGCTAAGGCATTTAAATTCAAGGTGCAAACTACATGAAAGGATAACTCATGATTGATCAGTTATTGCCTTGCCTTCAGAGAGGAGTTAGAGACCACAAGATGCATGACTATCTAGTATTAGCCTGACCGGCTAATCAAACAAAAGGAAATGGAGTCGATGCGAAACTATGTGTCTCAGCTAAGGCATTTAAATTCAAGGTGCAAACTACATGAAAGGATAACTCATGATCAGTTATTGCCTTGCCTTCAGAGAGGAGTTAGAGACCACAAGATGCATGATTATCTAGTATTAGCCCGACCGGCTAATCTTGATGAATGTTGTAAACTCGCAATTGAATATGAAGACAATATGCTAGAATTGCCATAACTGAAAGATGTCAGAACATCTTTGGCCAGCAAAAACGACTTTGGGTGTTTTGCGTCACCAAGAGATTGGAACTTAGAGCAAGCAATTCAGAAACATGATTGGAAAAATTGAAGATAAAGGACGGAAGAGAAACATCTGGGCATGGGCATACCCAGCTTTACGCCCATAGAGAATTGGTGTGGTGCTCTATGTGCAGATTGAATCACACTACCACTGAATGCCCACAATTAAGAGCAAGGCCACTACTCTATTGTGCACACTGTGTTAGGGAATCATGACACACCTCCATGTGCACATATCCAAGGTTCCAAACAGTAGCACAACTATCAGCCACCTAGAGCTCCATTCGCCTTACCAATACCACCTATGCAAATCACTGTAGTTGCAGGATATAGCCAAACTCTTCCTATTTACCTAGGGGGATGTTTCGGGTATATAGGGCACTTCACCTCTACCCACCACCTGTTCTACCACCACAATCACCATAGGCTAAAATCAACCAAGTATTGATTGAAGAGCCATCAGAAGATATGGATATGATGCATGAAGTAGAACTGAGTGGAGAGTGCTATGAGGAAGCTATGGAGATTGCACCAGAATTCTATGTCCTATAGAATAACATGCCAGTACATGTGTTTCAAACCACGGTATAGTGGAAGGGCAAGGATATAAACTCAAACATGAGGAGAGGACTGCTACAATGTTTTGGTTGCGGTGGACCGCATTGATATGCCAAAGAACCCAAAGACATAGGCAGCCTCGCGGCTGTACTGTCCACCTCTATGTAAATGCCATTGGGAAAATTGCTATGCAGCTCACCAACACTATGGGTAGACATAAAGGAATGCGTAGAATGTGGACTAAGGCCAGCCGATAGTACAGAGGATGTTCTATCACCTCTTGTAGAAAGAACCTTAAAACACACAAAGGAAAGAACAACCAGAGTCGTCCACGATGACGATTAATCAATTGGGGCGTTATTATGAAAGTGAAGACACTAATGCTACAATCCCAATTCATAATAAGATAACAGGTACCAGGCACTTGCTATCTTGACAGGTGGGCGGGGATTAGCATCATCACAAAATTGTGTTGGGAGGAAAACTAGGAAAAACCCAATCTAAAAACAGCAGATCTTATCATTGAAATGGCAGACATAACTTCTTCAAAGCCCATTGGGCTTTTAGAGAATGTGAGACTCAAACCCTTTACGTTTCGCTACCATCATACATTTGTAGTAATGGACTTTCTCCACCAAGCAGACTCATATGACATAATAGTCTTCATGAGGGAATCGTATCTGGTGCACGATTGGATATTAGATCATGCGTATGTGCGTAGGGATTCACAAATTCTAAAGATAGATCTGAGAACGTTGAGAGAACAAGCCATGGTAGGGCAATTGTTTGGTAATGATTCGGTTACAACCAAGCAGACCACATCCGTATAAATATGCTAGCCCACTGTAGAAAATTCCAAAGAGGAAGAGGAAACGGAAATGTATGCATAACTTACTCATCTAGATTTCACTGAAAACTGGATGCATGTGCTAGCTACCATAGATGTGATGCAGCCCTAAGGAACCCAATATGTGGAATTTGTCGCAACTGTTCCCACTACCTCTATCTGTATGGTACAGTGCTTTTTGTTTTAAGTTATTGTTGAACCATAAGTCCATGCGATGAAATTGATTAGCATTTCAGCTAATACATTTTCTGTCAAACATGCTTGCACTGCAATTCTTAAGCTTGGAACTAAGTATTCCATAGGCATTACTACCTTAACACCATAAGCTAGACGGAAAGGAGTGTATCCCATCGCCACCTTATACGATGTGTTTGGTATGCCCATAAGGCTCCTATTATCTTATGCTCCCAATCTGTTTGACTTGCTTCCAATGTTTTTGTCAAGATAGTACATAAAATCTTGTTTGTACTCTCTGCTTGACCATTAGCGTGTGGATAATAAGGTGATAACTTCTGGTTGACTACTAGGAATCCAACAAGTGATCAATCACCTCATTAATGAAATGTGAACCGTGATCGCTGACTAACTCTAATGGGCAGAAGCCATGTACCAAGCGTTGGAAAACAATAATCTAGTTCTACGCCAAACAATTGTGCAAAGGATTAAAGAGAATATAGAGTTGAAAGCGCAGTTGGAGCAAGCCAAATAGCAACTTCAGAAGGAAGTCACACATCACCAGGAGCAAGCAGCTATCCATCACCAGGAGTAAGCAGCTATCCATGACCAGCAGCTACAAGAGCTCAAGCACACTTCCCTAGCCAAGGAAGAAGAGCTACAAGGCCAAAAGTCCATACACCATCCTTAACTTTGAAGGAAGTAGAAAACAGAGTGACCCAATTGCAACAAGAAAGAGAACAGATCAATAAAGCAAATGTCAAGAAGATTAGAGCGCTCAATGACACCATCAGCACCAGTATGAGATGCAAAGAATGATGATTGCACACCAAGAAGCGATGGTGCAAAGTCACCAACAGCTACAAGATAGTCAAAAATTGGCTGCAAAAAGACTTCAAAGGATTACTAAGGCTCAGCAAAGAGAGGCTACCGCTAGACGAGCGCAAGAAGAAGCAATAAGAACCCACACACACACACACACACGGAAGGAACCCTCAATTGCCAGAGAATCCAGAGACATAGGCAGCCTTGTGGCCGTACTGTCCACCTCTATGTAAATGCCATTGGGACAACTACTATGCAGTTCACCAACATTATGGGTAGACAAAGGAATGGGTAAAAGACCAACCGACACTACAGAGGATATTTTGTCACCTCTTGCAGAGAAAGAACCTTAAAACACACAAGGGAAAGAACAACCAGAGTCTCAAGACACCGGTTAATCAAGTGAGGCGTTATTGAAGACACTAATGCTACAATCCCAATTCATCATAAGATAACAGGTAGTAGGAACTAGCTATCCTAGATGGTGGGGCAGGGATTAGCATCATCACAAAATGGTGTTGGAAAAACTAGAAAAAATTGGATCTAAAAAGAGCAGATCTTATCATTAAAATGGTAGACAGAACATCTTCAAAGCCCATTGGGCTTTTAGAGAATGTGAGACTCAAACTCTTTATGTTTCGCTACCATCATACATTTGTAGTAATGGACGTTCTGCGCCAACCACACTCATATGACGTAATATTGGGGAGACTCCTCATGAAGGAATCTAAATTGGTGCACAATTGGGCATTAGATCATGTGTATGTATGTAGGGATTCAAAAACTCTAAAGATAGATCTGAGAATGTGGAGAGCACACATGGAAGGGCAATTGTTCGGTAATGATTCGGTTACAACCAAGTAAGTGCCCTACAGCAGTTGTGTTCTATTACACTTTCTAAGGATAATGCTTTGAGTTCCCTCATGGAGTTTTTTTTTCCGAGAAAGTTCCCTCATGGAGTTGTGGTAGCCCATATCATTTTTGGTGCCATTGCCAGGGAAACACCTTTGTTTCTTCCATCCTCTTTGAGTTTTAGCTCCCATTACATAAGATTCATCATTGCCTTTGCATTCTGGTAGTGCATTGTATAAGAAATCAATGGATAATATTTGAGTGGAAGTGAAAAATTGTGACAAATTGGTTGTGTTTGATAAGTATTCGAGTGGTGGAGTGGTCTTTAAAGAGGGCTCCACTATTTTTTCTCGTCAATTTTGGTGATTACATCATCAGAATCGTCAACGTGATAAGCAGGTTGGTGTTGTGTTTTTCTTTCTTTTCAAAAATTTACAAAAAAAAGGAGCCATTGATTGTGCCTTGAACTCATATTACATTCCTTAGGCATGGCACAATCATCTTGGAAGTAATTGGATAAGGATTTTGAACCCAAATTCACCTCAGTTGATGGGAGAATTTCCCACCTAAAACTGCAAGAAAATCGTTCACGACGTGAAACGGTTTCTATAACTTCACGCCGTGAAACACTTCCGACATCAATGCCTCAATTCACGGGATTACCTTGCCAAAAATAGGTAGCCTTATCCTGACACCTCTGACACCACGGATCTGACAAAATTAAGAATCGTGAACTAGCAAAAAATGTTCACGACATGTACTATTTTACAGCAATTCACGACGTGAACTGATTACATTTCATGGTGTGAAACTAATTTCATGACGTGAACTAATTGCATTTCATGGCATGAAACTAATTTCATGATGCTAACCATTTTAGAACCTTTCACAGCGTGAACCATTTTCAATTCACGACTTGAACCATTTGGCTTTTCATGTTGTGAAACCTTTTTGCTTTACGGTGTGAACTGCTTCTGCAATTTCACGCCTTAATCAAATCCAACTCACAAACTTTGTACTGTCGGATTAAGGATAAGGAAATTCTTGAGACTATTAAAAAAATAACAAGGTAACGTGGAATTCTAAGTCCAAAGAAAGAATTTTAAACACGTGAAAGTGCATAAAATCATTCACAACGTGAACAGTTTTTTGACATTTCACGTCTTGAAGTGTTCTTTGCTGCAATCTCACAGCCTCAGAAACGAGTAGATAGTATCTAAACAAATTTTAATTGGGGCAGCAAAATAGCTTATCAAATCATATTCACACGTAAGAGGTCTGGAAAGCTCATCAAAGATGACCTCACTCCTGACGATAGTGCATCAAATCACCCAAGATCTTCCTTTCAAAAGAGTGTGGGTTGAGGCCACTCAGTAAAATAAGCACTTAGTTGAGTGTCTTAAGGAATCTGACCACACCGTCTAAAACTAGTAGTGAAGAATCCATGGAAGAAGGACCGCGATACTCTAGGTTTGAGGAAGAGGAGAAACCACCCTCCCCTCTACGAGATCCAACGGTATCATTGATATAGCCTGGGGATGTTTTGGTCTCCAAACCAGCAATGATGAAGAGGCGCAATCTACGGGCATGGGTCCCTCAACCAGCGTTGGACTTGGTCCAAGGCAAGAGGTGTTGAGATTCAAGCTCGATGTCAGTGTGAGCCAGCTATGCTATGTGCTGGCATGTTAGGTAGGAACATGTGTGAGACATAAATGATCGCGTGTCCAGCTGGTCATAGTGTGTGTATTATGGATTATGGCATTATGCTTTGTGTGTGTAAGATTCCTCCCCAGCCTTCGAGGTATACAGGAGTAAGAATCTCCCTTTCTGATCTTATAATTATTCCCTCTCTAAAATAAAAGAAAGTTCTGTTTAACAAAGGAAGACCCTTTTCCTAGAATACTTCTCAAGAGTCCTACCTGTTTTAAGGATTCAGAACAATGAGTTCAGAAGTGAGAATCGATGTTTTGGATATCAAGGTTTTGGTCTTCATTCGAGTACGGCCCAAAAGAAGTTCTTTATCTCTTGGGGAGTATATGAAGTTATCCCCCAGATATTGTGAGCCTTATATCTGAATTCAATGAAAGTAGGTGACTTAGCCTACAAGCTTCTTTTATCTCTTCATCTCAAAATTCTTAATGCCTTCTATAGAAAAATGTGTCAAACCCAAATCATGGAAAGACGGTAAAACTTCAATGGCAAGTTACCGTTGGCTTCTAAGTTACGCTAGCTCCTTCCTTTATATAAGTCGTAACTTTTACTTGTCGCTCACAGTAATCTTACTTCCATCGATCTCCTTTCTTTCTTAATCTCCTTCATGGCTTGGCAACAAGAACTAGTTTTATCCATAATGATTCCTCACCTTCAAGACGCAAGTGAATCTGTGAAGAAGGATTTTATAGAGCAGTATGAGCGCTCACTTTTCCCTCACCTGGGAACTTCTGTAGCGCAAACCAAATGGCGGACCTATCAAAACATAACTAGGGTAACACCCTGGGGTCAGCAGCACTTTCGTAACAATGTCCGCTTGGCCATGGTTATTGAAGCTTTGGGTTTGGGTCTCCGATACTACTGTGTCATGAGATCAAGGCATCTTGGATTTTCTGAGCGGGTCTTCTTACTGGTATGTTTTCTTCCTCATGAGAAGATATGCCTTTATCCCGTTTTTGGCTTGCCTCTCAGAGGTCCTTTTGTTAGATCACCTCATACCACTGAGATAGGTGCAGCAATAACCAACAGAATTATTCCCATAGATGAGTTACCTTATACTTGTGCAGCTTGTGAGGACTGCTTTTGTGATCATATGATGGACGGGCTTATGGAAGTGTAAAGAGTTCTTCTATGTTTACTGTATAAGTTTCGAGAATGAATAAAGTTTAAATCTTGTTCTTATTTTGAATCTTGCTCTCTTTAAGACGTTTCTTGGTGGTTAATCTTGATTAAAATTTTTCTCTAAGTCTCATATTCGTGCATCTTGCGAAATTATCCCAGTTTGCGAGATGAGGACATCTCGCATTTTTTTTAAGTGAGGTAGAATGTAAGATTCCTCCCCCACCCCCTTTTTGATGTCTAGTATCTTTCCCTGTAATCAATCCCTCTTCAGAAATATAAAGACCTTGTTTCTATCTGTTTTAGCCTAGAGAGAGAAAAATATTCTAGAGAGAGAATATTCAGATTTTGAATATTTTTGGATAGAAAAATATCTCTTCTAATTCAGATGAGATCCCTTGAAACAGAAATTCAAAAAGAATTTTCCAATGTGCAATTGGAATTAATTGAAAATAGGTATAAAGAACCTTAGCCTAAGGGTCTAGATTTTCAGAAATCTTTAGACTATGGTCCAATTAAGGTTCCTATGGACCAATAGCATCAATCCATGTGTAGGGAGGAGATAAATCCAACTTGTAAAAAGAAAATACCCAAAAATGAGTAAATGCTCACATGAGGTGAAGAGTTGAAAATGTACAAGGTTTATTAAAAGTTGAATATTTTATTATAAAAGTGTTACTTTTAGCATAATTGAATTTCATGCATAGAGGTATGCATAAAAGATATGGGAAGTGATAAAATATGATAAGATGCATGTGGATGTGGATATGGATGTGTATGTATGAATGTGGATATGGGATGTGGATGTATAAATGAGGATGTGAAAATGGAGATAAGCTTGTAGATGTGGATGTATGGATGTATGAATGTGGATGTATGGATGTGAATGAGGATGTATGAATGTGGATGTATGGATGTGAATGTGGATGTGGATGTGGATGTATGAATGTGGATGTATGGATGTATGAATGTGGATGTATGGATGTGAATGAGGATGTAGATGTGGATGCATGGATGTAAATGTGGATGTGTATGTATAGATGTATGCATGTAGATGTGGATGCATGAATGTGGATGTATGGATGTAAATGAGCATATAGATGTGGATGTATGGATGTGAATGTGCATGTAGATATGGATGTATATATGTGAATGGGAATGTGGATGTGGATATATGTATGCATGTGGATGTGGATATGGATGTGTATGTATGAATGTGGATATGGGATGTGGATGTATAAATGAGGATGTGAAAATGAAGTTAAGCATGTAGATGTGGATGCATGGATGTAAATGTGGATGTGGATGTATGGATGTATGCATGTAGATGTGGATGCATGAATGTGGATGTATGGATGTGAATGAGCATATAGATGTGGATGTATGGATGTGAATGTGCATGTAGATATGGATGTATATATGTGAATGGGAATGTGGATGTGGATATATGTATGTATGTGGATGTGGATATGGATGCGTATGTATGAATGTGATATGGGATGTGGATGTATAAATGAGGATGTGAAAATGGAGATAAGCATGTAGATGTGGATGCATGAATGTGGATGTATGGATGTGAATGAGGATGTAGATGTGGATGCATGGATGTAAATGTGGATGTGTATGTATGGATGTATGCATGTAGATGTGGATGCATGAATGTGGATGTATGGATGTGAATGAGTATATAGATGTGGATGTATGGATGTGAATGTGCATGTAGATATGAATGTATATATGTGAATGGGAATGTGGATGTGGATGTGGATGTATGTATGTATGTATGTGGATGTGGATGTATGAATGAGGACGTGATAATGAATGTATGCATGTGGATGTGGATATGGATGTGTATGTATGAATGCGGATATGGATGTGTATGTATGAATGTGGATATGGGATGTGGATGTATAAATGAGGATGTGAAAATTGAGTTAAGCATGTAGATGTGGATGTATGGATGTGAATGTGGATGTGGATGTGGATGTATGGATGTGGATATGGATGTGAATATATGATATGTGATGTGAAGGAATCTGAAGTGAAGAGATGGAAAATGATATGATTGGATGAGTACACATATAAATGAAATGTGGAATAAGTAATGTGGATTGTATGAGGGATAATGTGGAAAAATGAGAGTTAATATAGAAATTGTATTTATAAACTGTTTGTAAATGCTGTTTGTAAATGGCTGTTTTATGTCAAGAATGCTGGGAAAGCATTTTGACCGTCTTGTGATTAAGGTCGTGGAGACCTAACTGATAAAGTTGCAACTGCTGACGGAGAGTCAATGGAGGACGTCTCGCGTAGCAAGGTCGGCCGAGGTCTTGACCAGCCTCGGTTCGATTAAAATGGTGAGCTTCCGGTACGGTGGATGAGGGACCAAGGAAGCGGCCTATGAGTGAAGCGCTAGGTCACCTGCGAAGGATCCTAGAGGGTGCTGACCATACGGTGCTCGGGCTCTGGGTCACCCAGGATACCCACGCGTGCGTCGAGGAAGATATTGGAACAAGGAGTAAGAGTTGTTTTCTGGAACCGGGCATGGATCTGGTTGACTGACCTTGCTGGTCCTCAACGGATGAGTCCATGGCTCTTTTATATGGATCTGTTGGTTGATCTTGCTGATCTTCAACGAGAGTCCATCTTGATAAGTGATTATATTGTTGAGTATTATGGGCTAGGAACTATTGAAACGGCCCCTGTGTGGACAGGTGGTGAGCGTTCTAGTTGCCAATGATGCCATAGATACTCTGATGAAGGAATGATGGGAAATTATGAATCAACTGGATAAATTGGGAGATTGTGATCAGTAGTACTATGGTTTCATTAAAGGATTGTTTTAAAGTTAGCTGATGCTAAGAAAAAGGCAATTTTCATATTGGGTGTGTAAGTGGTGTGGCTAGTTTTATGTTTGCATGAAATTCCGGCTAGGGGGCCTTGGAACTCTTTTCCTTGGTACCCGGGACAAAACCTAACCAAATTCCAAATTGGATCCCATCACTACAGTGGTTGGGCGGTTGGCTAACCCATGGGATCAGATGGGGTTAGGCTGGACTGATGGATCAGTAAATCGAGACTCAATTTTTGTTATTACGATAGATAAAGTAAATCCCAGATAGTAATTGTTCTATGGATAGGAATCAACGGCTGTGCCTCCTTGGTGGGGAAAAAAGCGTTGATCCCAATGATCCAAGTGCAAGTTTCTTCCTTGATCTGACCAAGTATCTTTATAGATGCAGTCGGATCTGTTTGATCAGTAAGGGTTTTGACTACGTTAGAGTAAAAATTATCCTGGTGGAATCGCGCGTGCTTTCCGGATAAGGGAAGTTTTTCTGGGTCTGGTTTTGGAAAAATCGACGGATTAGTCTTTTGTCCGGATATCCGTGGACGAGGCCCCGAGTGTGGGACCCTGCCTTGCGTAAGAAGTACTACTTCCGCTGCTAGTATCCGAATCCGTTGCGCGGTGGAAACAGGGATCTCATAGTTGGTATCAGAGCGAATTGGTTAATAAAGATCAACTGAGAAGACAAATATGTCAAAAATTTATGTAGAAACACAAAAAGGTTGTAATTGTGTGATATAATTCATACAATTTGATATTCAAACTGAAATTCGTAATTTGGTAATTGGGTCTTCAGATAGAAGTACCGCAATTATATAGAATCCTTGACTTGCTTGAGGCCTAGACATGATGGTATTTACCTTATAATTCCAAGAGCCACGACTACCGTATATACCGAGAGTATACTGCAGCTCTTTACTGACAGTATATACGAGTAAATCTAAGACTTGAAATTATAAGCGTTAATGCTATCCAGATGATGAATTCGAATGTGGTTGATATGATTTTTAATTCTGTTTGAGAATGAATTGAATTGGATTCTGATTGAAAATTCTGATTGAAAAATGATGATTTCTGAAATTAGTTGAAATATAAAAATCTGAACAAAACCACAATGAGGATGAATGGGACGAGTCCCAGTGATGATATTCATAACTGGAATGATGATAATGAATTCAGCAAATCACTATGAGATTAGTGGGTTGTGCTGTCAAATTGTTACTGTTAACACTTGATCAGTAGATCAAGTTAAGGGATGACAAATTGAGAACTTGCTTGACTGAAATTCCCGTGGAGGAATGTTCAGAAGGAATTTTTTCGGTCTAATGGACCATTATCATGTTAAAGATATGAATGATATGATCTGAATATTAAGGATGAGTTCTATATAAGGGATATTTATCCCAGTGTTCTGTTGGGTTGACCAGAATATAAGGAACCCCAAAATAAAATTGGATGTTAAGAAAAAGAGTTGTCCTCTACCTTGCGAGATGAGGACATCTCGCACTTTTTAAGTGGGGTAGAATGTAAGATTCCTCCCCAGCCTTCGAGGTATACAGGAGTAAGAATCTCCCTTTCTGATCTTATAATTATTCCCTCTCTAAAATAAAAGAAAGTTCTGTTTAACAAAGGAAGACCCTTTTCCTAGAATACTTCTCAAGAGTCCCACTTGTTTTAAGGATTCAGAACAATGAGTTCAGAAGTGAGAATCGATGTTTTGGATATCAAGGTTTTGGTCTTCATTCGAGTACGGCCCAAAAGAAGTTCTTTATCTCTTGGGGAGTATATGAAGTTATCCCCCAGATATTGTGAGCCTTATATCTGAATTCAATGAAAGTAGGTGACTTAGCCTACAAGCTTCTTTTATCTCTTCATCTCAAAATTCTTAATGCCTTCTATAGAAAAATGTGTCAAACCCAAATCATGGAAAGACGGTAAAACTTCAGTGGCAAGTTACCGTTGGCTTCTAAGTTACGCTAGCTCCTTCCTTTATATAAGTCGTAACTTTTACTTGTCGCTCACAGTAATCTTACTTCCATCGATCTCCTTTCTTTCTTAATCTCCTTCATGGCTTGGCAACAAGAACTAGTTTTATCCATAATGATTCCTCACCTTCAAGACGCAAGTGAATCTGTGAAGAAGGATTTTATAGAGCAGTATGAGCGCTCACTTTTCCCTCACCTGGGAACTTCTGTAGCGCAAACCAAATGGCGGACCTATCAAAACATAACTAGGGTAACACCCTGGGGTCAGCAGCACTTTCGTAACAATGTCCGCTTGGCCATGGTTATTGAAGCTTTGGGTTTGGGTCCCCGATACTACTGTGTCATGAGATCAAGGCATCTTGGGTTTTCTGAGCGGGTCTTCTTACTGGCATGTTTTCTTCCTCATGAGAAGATATGCCTTTATCCTGTTTTTGGCTTGCCTCTCAGAGGTCCTTTTGTTAGATCACCTCATACCACTGAGATAGGTGCAGCAATAACCAACAGAATTATTCCCATAGATGAGTTACCTTATACTTGTGCAGCTTGTGAGGACTGCTTTTGTGATCATATGATGGACGGGCTTATGGAAGTGTAAAGAGTTCTTCTATGTTTACTGTATAAGTTTCGAGAATGAATAAAGTTTAAATCTTGTTCTTATTTTGAATCTTGCTCTCTTTAAGACGTTTCTTGGTGGTTAATCTTGATTAAAATTTTTCTCTAAGTCTCATATTCGTGCATCTTGCGAAATTATCCCAGTTTGCGAGATGAGGACATCTCGCATTTTTTTTAAGTGAGGTAGAATGTAAGATTCCTCCCCCACCCCCTTTTTGATGTCTAGTATCTTTCCCTGTAATCAATCCCTCTTCAGAAATATAAAGACCTTGTTTCTATCTGTTTTAGCCTAGAGAGAGAAAAATATTCTAGAGAGAGAATATTCAGATTTTGAATATTTTTGGATAGAAAAATATCTCTTCTAATTCAGATGAGATCCCTTGAAACAGAAATTCAAAAAGAATTTTCCAATGTGCAATTGGAATTAATTGAAAATAGGTATAAAGAACCTTAGCCTAAGGGTCTAGATTTTCAGAAATCTTTAGACTATGGTCCAATTAAGGTTCCTATGGACCAATAGCACCAATCCATGTGTAGGGAGGAGATAAATCCAACTTGTAAAAAGAAAATACCCAAAAATGAGTAAATGCTCACATGAGGTGAAGAGTTGAAAATGTACAAGGTTTATTAGTAAAAAACTATGTGCAATATTAAAAATATGAGATATTTTGGGTATAATGATTTTATTATGACACATATGTAAGGAAGGGGAGTCCCTTAAATGCTCACATAAGATGAAGAGTTGAAAATGTACAAGGTTTATTAGTAAAAAACTATAAGCAATATTAAAAATATGAGATATTTTGGGTATCCAAAAATGAGTAAATGCTCACATAAGATGAAGAGTTGAAAATGTACAAGGTTTATTAGTAAAAAACTATGAGCAATATTAAAATGATTCCATTATGACACATATGTAAGGAAGGGGAGTTCTTTAAAGGAGGTGCATATTTCACATAAGATGAAGAGTTGAAAATGTACAAGGTTTATTAGTAAAAAAACTATGAGCAATATTAAAATGATTCCATTATGACACATATGTAAGGAAGGGGAGTTCTTTAAAGGAGGTGCATATTTCACATGCTTGAATGAGTTTTAAACTCATAAAAATTGAGATATTTCATCTCTCCTCTCTCCTCATTGAAGTCTAGTTCCAAAAAGTTAGCTTAACTGACCTAAAAATGGTCAATTATTGACCAAACTGATTTAGAAAATTCTAGAATCAGTTTGTTTGGTTAGGAGCTCAATTTTTCCTATAAATAGAAGCCTCCCCCTTGTTGAAAGATATATAGTGTTTATGCATGGTTACTCTACTCCACCTAAGCCAAGAACTGTGAATTCATTTAATAATTCACTAGTTTTTGGATCTTCCCTCTTTCTTCAATCCCCATTAGTGGCTCCATCAACATACTTAACCAATTGATTGGTTGGGGGCCTCTACCGTGAACAAAGAATCAAGCAATTTGTAAGGTAATTAGTGAATATTGATCTTTTCTATAATTTCTCAATGTTTCTCTCTTCTCAACCCCTCTCAAGCTTGAGAAGCTTAATTGGTATGGTTTTTTAAATGCTATTAAAGTTAATTGGTGAATAGTAGTGAAGAGTTACGTAATTTAACAAATGCTATTGAAGTTAATTTTTATTTATGTTTAAATTCTAATGGTTTCTATGTAAATTCTCTCTCTCACTCAAGAAATGATCATACTCATGACCCATTCTCAATCCAAATGAAGCTTTTCATAAAGTTTTTTCTTAATCCAAGATTAAGCTATGCTTGAGGCCAAATTAATGGCTTTTTTTCTATGCTTTTAGTTTATGCATATTGATGATTCAATCCATTATAGATTAATGATCCAATTAGAGATCATTTTAATTATTTCCTTAATGATAAGCTTTATCCCTTAGAAAAAATTGAGATTTATCAGTCATAGCAGCGGAGCTATGGTAAAATTTTTATAAAAATTATGCATAAAATAAAATCATTCAAAGCATAAAAAGAGGACTTCCTACCATATTCTAGGAATTATCATCCTAGATTAATTGAAAGAATTTCATTATAATCATGGAGAAATTGAATTTTAATATCATGCATAAAGGATAAATTTTTTTCATATCAAAAGTGTTACTTTTATCATTTTTAATTTTCATGCATAGAAGTATGCATAAAGGATAATTTTTTATATCAAAAGTGTTACTTTTATCATATTGGATTTCATGCATAGAGGTATGCATAAAAGTTGAATATTTTATTATAAAAGTGTTACTTTTAGCATAATTGAATTTCATGCATAGAGGTATGCATAAAAGATATGGGAAGTGATAAAATATGATAAGATGCATGTGGATGTGGATATGGATGTGTATGTATGAATGTGGATATGGGATGTGGATGTATAAATGAGGATGTGAAAATGGAGATAAGCTTGTAGATGTGGATGTATGGATGTATGAATGTGGATGTATGGATGTGAATGAGGATGTATGAATGTGGATGTATGGATGTGAATGTGGATGTGGATGTGGATGTATGAATGTGGATGTATGGATGTATGAATGTGGATGTATGGATGTGAATGAGGATGTAGATGTGGATGCATGGATGTAAATGTGGATGTGTATGTATAGATGTATGCATGTAGATGTGGATGCATGAATGTGGATGTATGGATGTAAATGAGCATATAGATGTGGATGTATGGATGTGAATGTGCATGTAGATATGGATGTATATATGTGAATGGGAATGTGGATGTGGATATATGTATGCATGTGGATGTGGATATGGATGTGTATGTATGAATGTGGATATGGGATGTGGATGTATAAATGAGGATGTGAAAATGAAGTTAAGCATGTAGATGTGGATGCATGGATGTAAATGTGGATGTGGATGTATGGATGTATGCATGTAGATGTGGATGCATGAATGTGGATGTATGGATGTGAATGAGCATATAGATGTGGATGTATGGATGTGAATGTGCATGTAGATATGGATGTATATATGTGAATGGGAATGTGGATGTGGATATATGTATGTATGTGGATGTGGATATGGATGCGTATGTATGAATGTGATATGGGATGTGGATGTATAAATGAGGATGTGAAAATGGAGATAAGCATGTAGATGTGGATGCATGAATGTGGATGTATGGATGTGAATGAGGATGTAGATGTGGATGCATGGATGTAAATGTGGATGTGTATGTATGGATGTATGCATGTAGATGTGGATGCATGAATGTGGATGTATGGATGTGAATGAGTATATAGATGTGGATGTATGGATGTGAATGTGCATGTAGATATGAATGTATATATGTGAATGGGAATGTGGATGTGGATGTGGATGTATGTATGTATGTATGTGGATGTGGATGTATGAATGAGGACGTGATAATGAATGTATGCATGTGGATGTGGATATGGATGTGTATGTATGAATGCGGATATGGATGTGTATGTATGAATGTGGATATGGGATGTGGATGTATAAATGAGGATGTGAAAATTGAGTTAAGCATGTAGATGTGGATGTATGGATGTGAATGTGGATGTGGATGTGGATGTATGGATGTGGATATGGATGTGAATATATGATATGTGATGTGAAGGAATCTGAAGTGAAGAGATGGAAAATGATATGATTGGATGAGTACACATATAAATGAAATGTGGAATAAGTAATGTGGATTGTATGAGGGATAATGTGGAAAAATGAGAGTTAATATAGAAATTGTATTTGTAAACTGTTTGTAAATGCTGTTTGTAAATGGCTGTTTTATGTCAAGAATGCTGGGAAAGCATTTTGACCGTCTTGTGATTAAGGTCGTGGAGACCTAACTGATAAAGTTGCAACTGCTGACGGAGAGTCAATGGAGGACGTCTCGCGTAGCAAGGTCGGCCGAGGTCTTGACCAGCCTCGATTCGATTAAAATGGTGAGCTTCCGGTACGGTGGATGAGGGACCAAGGAAGCGGCCTATGAGTGAAGCGCTAGGTCACCTGCGAAGGATCCTAGAGGGTGCTGACCATACGGTGCTCGGGCTCTGGGTCGCCCAGGATACCCACGCGTGCGTCGAGGAAGATATTGGAACAAGGAGTAAGAGTTGTTTTCTGGAACCGGGCATGGATCTGGTTGACTGACCTTGCTGGTCCTCAACGGATGAGTCCACGGCTCTTTTATATGGATCTGTTGGTTGATCTTGCTGATCTTCAACGAGAGTCCATCTTGATAAGTGATTATATTGTTGAGTATTATGGGCTAGGAACTATTGAAACGGCCCCTGTGTGGACAGGTGGTGAGCGTTCTAGTTGCCAATGATGCCATAGATACTCTGATGAAGGAATGATGGGAAATTATGAATCAACTGGATAAATTGGGAGATTGTGATCAGTGGTACTATGGTTTCATTAAAGGATTGTTTTAAAGTTAGCTGATGCTAAGAAAAAGGCAATTTTCATATTGGGTGTGTAAGTGGTGTGGCTAGTTTTATGTTTGCATGAAATTCCGGCTAGGGGGCCTTGGAACTCTTTTCCTTGGTACCCGGGACAAAACCTAACCAAATTCCAAATTGGATCCCATCACTACAGTGGTTGGGCGGTTGGCTAACCCATGGGATCAGATGGGGTTAGGCTGGACTGATGGATCAGTAAATCGAGACTCAATTTTTGTTATTACGATAGATAAAGTAAATCCCGGATAGTAATTGTTCTATGGATAGGAATCAACGGCTGTGCCTCCTTGGTGGGGAAAAAAGCGTTGATCCCAATGATCCAAGTGCAAGTTTCTTCCTTGATCTGACCAAGTATCTTTATAGATGCAGTCGGATCTGTTTGATCAGTAAGGGTTTTGACTACGTTAGAGTAAAAATTATCCTGGTGGAATCGCGCGTGCTTTCCGGATAAGGGAAGTTTTTTTGGGTCTGGTTTTGGAAAAATCGACGGATTAGTCTTTTGTCCGGATATCCGTGGACGAGGCCCCGAGTGTGGGACCCTGCCTCGCGTAAGAAGTACTACTTCCGCTGCTAGTACCCGAATCCGTTGTGCGGTGGGAACAGGGATCTCATAGTTGGTATCAGAGCGAATTGGTTAATAAAGATCAACTGAGAAGACAAATATGTCAAAAATTTATGTAGAAACACAAAAAGGTTGTAATTGTGTGATATAATTCATACAATTTGATATTCAAACTGAAATTCGTAATTTGGTAATTGGGTCTTCAGATAGAAGTACCGCAATTATATAGAATCCCTGACTTGCTTGAGGCCTAGACATGATGGTATTTACCTTATAATTCCAAGAGCCACGACTACCGTATATACCGAGAGTATACTGCAGCTCTTTACTGACAGTATATACGAGTAAATCTAAGACTTGAAATTATAAGCGTTAATGCTATCCAGATGATGAATTCGAATGTGGTTGATATGATTTTTAATTCTGTTTGAGAATTGATGAATTGAATTGGATTCTGATTGAAAATTCTGATTGAAAAATGATGATTTCTGAAATTAGTTGAAATATAAAAATCTGAACAAAACCACAATGAGGATGAATGGGACGAGTCCCAGTGATGATATTCATAACTGGAATGATGATAATGAATTCAGCAAATCACTATGAGATTAGTGGGTTGTGCTGTCAAATTGTTACTGTTAACACTTGATCAGTAGATCAAGTTAAGGGATGACAAATTGAGAACTTGCTTGACTGAAATTCCCGTGGAGGAATGTTCAGAAGGAATTTTTTCGGTCTAATGGACCATTATCATGTTAAAGATATGAATGATATGATCTGAATATTAATGATGAGTTCTATATAAGGGATATTTATCCCAGTGTTCTGTTGGATTGACCAGAATATAAGGAACCCCAAAATAAAATTGGATGTTAAGAAAAAGAGTTGTCCTCTACCTTGCGAGATGAGGACATCTCGCACTTTTTAAGTGGGGTAGAATGTAAGATTCCTCCCCAGCCTTCGAGGTATACAGGAGTAAGAATCTCCCTTTCTGATCTTATAATTATTCCCTCTCTAAAATAAAAGAAAGTTCTGTTTAACAAAGGAAGACCCTTTTCCTAGAATACTTCTCAAGAGTCCCACCTGTTTTAAGGATTCAGAACAATGAGTTCAGAAGTGAGAATCGATGTTTTGGATATCAAGGTTTTGGTCTTCATTCGAGTACGGCCCAAAAGAAGTTCTTTATCTCTTGGGGAGTATATGAAGTTATCCCCCAGATATTGTGAGCCTTATATCTGAATTCAATGAAAGTAGGTGACTTAGCCTACAAGCTTCTTTTATCTCTTCATCTCAAAATTCTTAATGCCTTCTATAGAAAAATGTGTCAAACCCAAATCATGGAAAGACGGTAAAACTTCAGTGGCAAGTTACCGTTGGCTTCTAAGTTACGCTAGCTCCTTCCTTTATATAAGTCGTAACTTTTACTTGTCGCTCACAGTAATCTTACTTCCATCGATCTCCTTTCTTTCTTAATCTCCTTCATGGCTTGGCAACAAGAACTAGTTTTATCCATAATGATTCCTCACCTTCAAGACGCAAGTGAATCTGTGAAGAAGGATTTTATAGAGCAGTATGAGCGCTCACTTTTCCCTCACCTGGGAACTCCTGTAGCGCAAACCAAATGGCGGACCTATCAAAACATAACTAGGGTAACACCCTGGGGTCAGCAGCACTTTCGTAACAATGTCCGCTTGGCCATGGTTATTGAAGCTTTGGGTTTGGGTCCCCGATACTACTGTGTCATGAGATCAAGGCATCTTGGGTTTTCTGAGCGGGTCTTCTTACTGGCATGTTTTCTTCCTCATGAGAAGATATGCCTTTATCCCGTTTTTGGCTTGCCTCTCAGAGGTCCTTTTGTTAGATCACCTCATACCACTGAGATAGGTGCAGCAATAACCAACAGAATTATTCCCATAGATGAGTTACCTTATACTTGTGCAGCTTGTGAGGACTGCTTTTGTGATCATATGATGGACGGGCTTATGGAAGTGTAAAGAGTTCTTCTATCTTTACTGTATAAGTTTCGAGAATGAATAAAGTTTAAATCTTGTTCTTATTTTGAATCTTGCTCTCTTTAAGACGTTTCTTGGTGGTTAATCTTGATTAAAATTTTTCTCTAAGTCTCATATTCGTGCATCTTGCGAAATTATCCCAGTTTGCGAGATGAGGACATCTCGCATTTTTTTTAAGTGAGGTAGAATGTAAGATTCCTCCCCCACCCCCTTTTTGATGTCTAGTATCTTTCCCTGTAATCAATCCCTCTTCAGAAATATAAAGACCTTGTTTCTATCTGTTTTAGCCTAGAGAGAGAAAAATATTCTAGAGAGAGAATATTCAGATTTTGAATATTTTTGGATAGAAAAATATCTCTTCTAATTCAGATGAGATCCCTTGAAACAGAAATTCAAAAAGAATTTTCCAATGTGCAATTGGAATTAATTGAAAATAGGTATAAAGAACCTTAGCCTAAGGGTTTAGATTTTCAGAAATCTTTAGACTATGGTCCAATTAAGGTTCCTATGGACCAATAGCACCAATCCATGTGTAGGGAGGAGATAAATCCAACTTGTAAAAAGAAAATACCCAAAAATGAGTAAATGCTCACATGAGGTGAAGAGTTGAAAATGTACAAGGTTTATTAGTAAAAAACTATGTGCAATATTAAAAATATGAGATATTTTGGGTATAATGATTTTATTATGACACATATGTAAGGAAGGGGAGTCCCTTAAATGCTCACATAAGATGAAGAGTTGAAAATGTACAAGGTTTATTAGTAAAAAACTATAAGCAATATTAAAAATATGAGATATTTTGGGTATCCAAAAATGAGTAAATGCTCACATAAGATGAAGAGTTGAAAATGTACAAGGTTTATTAGTAAAAAACTATGAGCAATATTAAAATGATTCCATTATGACACATATGTAAGGAAGGGGAGTTCTTTAAAGGAGGTGCATATTTCACATAAGATGAAGAGTTGAAAATGTACAAGGTTTATTAGTAAAAAAACTATGAGCAATATTAAAATGATTCCATTATGACACATATGTAAGGAAGGGGAGTTCTTTAAAGGAGGTGCATATTTCACATGCTTGAATGAGTTTTAAACTCATAAAAATTGAGATATTTCATCTCTCCTCTCTCCTCATTGAAGTCTAGTTCCAAAAAGTTAGCTTAACTGACCTAAAAATGGTCAATTATTGACCAAACTGATTTAGAAAATTCTAGAATCAGTTTGTTTGGTTAGGAGCTCAATTTTTCCTATAAATAGAAGCCTCCCCCTTGTTGAAAGATATATAGTGTTTATGCATGGTTACTCTACTCCACCTAAGCCAAGAACTGTGAATTCATTTAATAATTCACTAGTTTTTGGATCTTCCCTCTTTCTTCAATCCCCATTAGTGGCTCCATCAACATACTTAACCAATTGATTGGTTGGGGGCCTCTACCGTGAACAAAGAATCAAGCAATTTGTAAGGTAATTAGTGAATATTGATCTTTTCTATAATTTCTCAATGTTTCTCTCTTCTCAACCCCTCTCAAGCTTGAGAAGCTTAATTGGTATGGTTTTTTAAATGCTATTAAAGTTAATTGGTGAATAGTAGTGAAGAGTTACGTAATTTAACAAATGCTATTGAAGTTAATTTTTATTTATGTTTAAATTCTAATGGTTTCTATGTAAATTCTCTCTCTCACTCAAGAAATGATCATACTCATGACCCATTCTCAATCCAAATGAAGCTTTTCATAAAGTTTTTTCTTAATCCAAGATTAAGCTATGCTTGAGGCCAAATTAATGGCTTTTTTTCTATGCTTTTAGTTTATGCATATTGATGATTCAATCCATTATAGATTAATGATCCAATTAGAGATCATTTTAATTATTTCCTTAATGATAAGCTTTATCCCTTAGAAAAAATTGAGATTTATCAGTCATAGCAGCGGAGCTATGGCAAAATTTTTATAAAAATTATGCATAAAATAAAATCATTCAAAGCATAAAAAGAGGACTTCCTACCATATTCTAGGAATTATCATCCTAGATTAATTGAAAGAATTTCATTATAATCATGGAGAAATTGAATTTTAATATCATGCATAAAGGATAAATTTTTTTCATATCAAAAGTGTTACTTTTATCATTTTTAATTTTCATGCATAGAAGTATGCATAAAGGATAATTTTTTATATCAAAAGTGTTACTTTTATCATATTGGATTTCATGCATAGAGGTATGCATAAAAGTTGAATATTTTATTATAAAAGTGTTACTTTTAGCATAATTGAATTTCATGCATAGAGGTATGCATAAAAGATATGGGAAGTGATAAAATATGATAAGATGCATGTGGATGTGGATATGGATGTGTATGTATGAATGTGGATATGGGATGTGGATGTATAAATGAGGATGTGAAAATGGAGATAAGCTTGTAGATGTGGATGTATGGATGTATGAATGTGGATGTATGGATGTGAATGAGGATGTATGAATGTGGATGTATGGATGTGAATGTGGATGTGGATGTGGATGTATGAATGTGGATGTATGGATGTATGAATGTGGATGTATGGATGTGAATGAGGATGTAGATGTGGATGCATGGATGTAAATGTGGATGTGTATGTATAGATGTATGCATGTAGATGTGGATGCATGAATGTGGATGTATGGATGTGAATGAGCATATAGATGTGGATGTATGGATGTGAATGTGCATGTAGATATGGATGTATATATGTGAATGGGAATGTGGATGTGGATATATGTATGCATGTGGATGTGGATATGGATGTGTATGTATGAATGTGGATATGGGATGTGGATGTATAAATGAGGATGTGAAAATGAAGTTAAGCATGTAGATGTGGATGCATGGATGTAAATGTGGATGTGGATGTATGGATGTATGCATGTAGATGTGGATGCATGAATGTGGATGTATGGATGTGAATGAGCATATAGATGTGGATGTATGGATGTGAATGTGCATGTAGATATGGATGTATATATGTGAATGGGAATGTGGATGTGGATATATGTATGTATGTGGATGTGGATATGGATGCGTATGTATGAATGTGATATGGGATGTGGATGTATAAATGAGGATGTGAAAATGGAGATAAGCATGTAGATGTGGATGCATGAATGTGGATGTATGGATGTGAATGAGGATGTAGATGTGGATGCATGGATGTAAATGTGGATGTGTATGTATGGATGTATGCATGTAGATGTGGATGCATGAATGTGGATGTATGGATGTGAATGAGTATATAGATGTGGATGTATGGATGTGAATGTGCATGTAGATATGAATGTATATATGTGAATGGGAATGTGGACGTGGATGTGGATGTATGTATGTATGTATGTGGATGTGGATGTATGAATGAGGACGTGATAATGAATGTATGCATGTGGATGTGGATATGGATGTGTATGTATGAATGCGGATATGGATGTGGATATGGATGTGTATGTATGAATGTGGATATGGGATGTGGATGTATAAATGAGGATGTGAAAATTGAGTTAAGCATGTAGATGTGGATGTATGGATGTGAATGTGGATGTGGATGTGGATGTATGGATGTGGATATGGATGTGAATATATGATATGTGATGTGAAGGAATCTGAAGTGAAGAGATGGAAAATGATATGATTGGATGAGTACACATATAAATGAAATGTGGAATAAGTAATGTGGATTGTATGAGGGATAATGTGGAAAAATGAGAGTTAATATAGAAATTTGTATTTGTAAACTGTTTGTAAATGCTGTTTGTAAATGGCTGTTTTATGTCAAGAATGCTGGGAAAGCATTTTGACCGTCTTGTGATTAAGGTCGTGGAGACCTGACTGATAAAGTTGCAACTGCTGACGGAGAGTCAATGGAGGACGTCTCGCGTAGCAAGGTCGGCCGAGGTCTTGACCAGCCTCGGTTCGATTAAAATGGTGAGCTTCTGGTACGGTGGATGAGGGACCAAGGAAGCGGCCTATGAGTGAAGCGCTAGGTCACCTGCGAAGGATCCTAGAGGGTGCTGACCATACGGTGCTCGGGCTCTGGGTCGCCCAGGATACCCACACGTGCGTCGAGGAAGATATTGGAACAAGGAGTAAGAGTTGTTTTCTGGAACCGGGCATGGATCTGGTTGACTGACCTTGCTGGTCCTCAACGGATGAGTCCATGGCTCTTTTATATGGATCTGTTTGTTGATCTTGCTGATCTTCAACGAGAGTCCATCTTGATAAGTGATTATATTGTTGAGTATTATGGGCTAGGAACTATTGAAACGGCCCCTGTGTGGACAGGTGGTGAGCGTTCTAGTTGCCAATGATGCCATAGATACTCTGATGAAGGAATGATGGGAAATTATGAATCAACTGGATAAATTGGGAGATTGTGATCAGTGGTACTATGGTTTCATTAAAGGATTGTTTTAAAGTTAGCTGATGCTAAGAAAAAGGCAATTTTCATATTGGGTGTGTAAGTGGTGTGGCTAGTTTTATGTTTGCATGAAATTTCGGCTAGGGGGCCTTGGAACTCTTTTCCTTGGTACCCGGGACAAAACCTAACCAAATTCCAAATTGGATCCCATCACTACAGTGGTTGGGCGGTTGGCTAACCCATGGGATCAGATGGGGTTAGGCTGGACTGATGGATCAGTAAATCGAGACTCAATTTTTGTTATTACGATAGATAAAGTAAATCCCGGATAGTAATTGTTCTATGGATAGGAATCAACGTCTGTGCCTCCTTGGTGGGAAAAAAAGCGTTGATCCCAATGATCCAAGTGCAAGTTTCTTCCTTGATCTGACCAAGTATCTTTATAGATGCAGTCGGATCTGTTTGATCAGTAAGGGTTTTGACTACGTTAGAGTAAAAATTATCCTGGCGGAATCGCGCGTGCTTTCCGGATAAGGGAAGTTTTTCTGGGTCTGGTTTTGGAAAAATCGACGGATTAGTCTTTTGTCCGGATATCCGTGGACGAGGCCCCGAGTGTGGGACCCTGCCTCGCGTAAGAAGTACTACTTCCGCTGCTAGTACCCGAATCCGTTGCGCGGTGGGAACAGGGATCTCATAGTGTGAGAGTGGAGATGGCTTCCCTCTATGGTTAGGGTTTGCAATATACATTAGGGTTTGCTCCTGTGTGTGTGTCTCCTCCCCCTCTACTGTTCTTTCAACATGGTATCAGAGCCTTGTGCTATTTATTTGGGTTTATGAGTGAGTGAGAGAAGAGGGAGAAGAAGCTGTGAAGCTTGCCATTGAAGCTGTGAAGCTTGGAACACACCGATTACTATCAGATCTGAGAGGTTGGCCTACCGGGTAAGGTCTTCTAAACATCCTTGAGCGGATTGCAGGTGATACAGGCAAAAACAAAGCAAATTACAACTCAAAGCAAAGCAAAATTCTGGTTTTTGAAAGCTTTCCATTAAAGCTTGGAAGCACTGATGTATGGTGGAAATACATGTAAATCTGGCAAAACAAACATGTATCTGACAATGAGGGATGTATTGGCAATTCCTATGCAAGCCTTAAACTAATTTTGGAGCAATTTGGATGCATTTCAATGTGTGAAAAATTCTGGTTTTTGAGCTCTCACAAAACAGAGAAAAGGAGGTGAAGATTTGATGCATTTGGAGCGTGTTTTTGGCAAAAATCCAAGCATTGACTGGTTGCACACATACCCAAGTGTGTTGGGCACTTGTATAACTCATTAATTAGCAACTCAAACACTCCCAAAGGCCCCTACAGTAGGCGGCAAAGCTCCAACAAAGAAACAGAGCAGAATTTTGATATATTTGAAGCGAGGAGGTCGATTATTACTTGGTTGGTTCATAACTTCCACAATTGCTTTAGCAATTGGTTGCTATACACATTGGAGAAGAGGGCTACATGGTTGGTTTGATCAATTATGCTTAATTGAGCTGGGAATGAGCTGATTAAACAGGCTGTCATCACTGGTTGGTTGCAGAGAAACAGAGCAATTTTAATTGAGCAATTAATCTTTGGTCTTAAACAATTGGACAAATTCCTCTTACGTGGAGTTGATGGACACTATTGCTAAGCTAATGAATTCCTGGTTGCTTAATTTGGACAAATATTGAAGAAATTAGAGCCATTTTACTACTGGTTATTTTGGTTTTTCCCAAAACAGAGAAAGAGGTTTTCAAAAATTGATATGTACACATGTCAGATGGTGTTGATACTCTACATTGAGGTTGTTTAGGTGTCAATGCAAGTTTCCCATACTTGATTGCACCACTACATAGTGATTTGGAGCCTTGGAAAGCGCATCAAAACAAGGTATCTCGGACTGCGTGAGCCAGTTCATTTTGGATGCATACAGGTTGATTTTCTACATCAAATTTGAAGATTGGTGGTTACTTTGGAGTATCTGGAACACTCATTGGAGTGTGGTTGAGCTAAGGAAGGCTTGGTTATAGATTTGGAATTGTGCGGAAGGTGTATTGCATTGAGCAAACATGTCGGATAATCCAGTACAGATTGTTGGTGAAAAGCTAGATAGGAAGAACTTCCAGGCATGGAAGTACAGGATCAAAAGTTTCTTGAAAGGAAAAGGTTTTTGGAATCTCATTACAGGTGCTGAGCTAGAGCCTGAGCTACCCCGACAACCTACACAGCACAGCAGGTTATTGCTCATAAACAATGGTCAGAAAGAGCATTCAAAGTGTTGCATTATCTGTTTATATGTATTTCTGATGCTATGCTCATACACATACAGGATGTTGAGAATCCCAAAGATGCATGGGATACTTTGGTAAAGATGTTTGATACAGACACGAGTACTCGCAAGTCTCAATTGCGATAACAGATACATAATGTGAAGCGGAATAAAAGGAGCATCCATGATTATGTGCAAGAAATAAAGAAGTTTGTAGATGCTTTGGCAACAATAAATGCCCCCATGCCTGATGATGATTTGGTGGATATTACCTTGCATGGTCTTGGCAAGGAATATAAATCTTTTGATACATCCATCTCAGTTTGGAGTACAAGTTTACCAGACTTTGATGAGTTGGTTTCATTCTTGCTGGTTGAGGAAATCAAACTCAGTGATTCATTTCTGGATGCATCTACTAGCCATGATGATAATGGCAAAAATCAGGCTTTCTATTCGCAGAGAGGTTTTAGAGGCAGGGGGAGATTCGCATCACGTGGACGTGGTGGTAATGGTTGTGGATGGCACGACAGGTTACCACAATAGAATTTTCAGCCCACATATGGTGCTAGAGGTGGTCGTGGATATGCACCTCAGAGAGGCAGAGGTAACCCCCGTGGTAGAGGACGTTGGCAAGGCCAACAAACATCTATGCAAGATGTGGAATGCCATTATTATGGGAAATATGGTCATATGGCGAGAGATTGTTTCCGCAAACAGAATGATTTGAGAGGGGGTAGAGCACAACGTGGTGGTCATTATGGTGAAAATTATGCACAATATGGTGGTGGAAATTATGCATCAAGCAGTAATGATGGCACTACAAATCATTTGTTTGCCATGAAACATGTTGTGGGATCTATGATGACAAATGCTGAGAATGATGATACTTGGTATATGGACTCAAGAGCATCAAACCATATGACTTGTCATGGTGAATGGTTTGAGCATATGAAGCCTATGGATGTGAAAGGCTATGTGGAAACAGAAGATGATACTCAGCATGCCATTACACATGTTGTAAGTGTACCATTGGTTATGCACAATGGTCAAACAAAATCTATGTCTGATGTATTGTACGTGCCTTCTATCACAAAGAGCTTGGCCTCAGTTGTTCAAATGGTGGAACAAGGATTACAGGTTCGTTTCAACGAGAATGGTTGCTTCGTTGAGGATTTCAAACATGGATGTAGAGTCATTGCCAAAGGCAAGAAAGAAGGCAGATTGTTTAAGCTGGATGCTGGAATTCCTGAGTTAAAATCAGCCATGTTCTCTAAAAGTAGGAATGTGGTACAGGACATTGATATGTGGCATAAGAGGATTGGACATGTCAATATACAAAGATTAAAGAACATGCAGACAAGAGGCATTGTCAGTGGATTGCCTAGATTCAAATATGATGGAAATATGCATGTTTGTGAAGCCTGTCTGTTTGGAAAGCGGGCAAGGTTGAGGTTTCCTAGAGAAGGAAATATGAGTAGCAGGCCACTTGAGATAGTACATAGTGATGTATGGGGTCTTGCACAAAACCCATCTATCAAAGACAGTTTATACTATGTTACATTCATTAACGATTTCAACAGGATGATATGGATATACTTTCTCAGATAGAAGAGTGAAGTGTTGGAAAAGTTCATGGATTTCAAAGCTTTTGCAGAAAAGCAATATGACTGTTGGATTAAATGTTTGAGGACAGATTGAGGTGGTGAATACACCTCAAAAGCTTTTGAGCATTTCTTGAGGAAGCATGGAATAAGAAGACAATTGACTTGCAGGTATACACCTCAGCAGAATGGTGTGGCTGAGAGAAAGAATAGAGTCATATGTGAAGTGGCTAGGGTGATGCTCAATGAAAAGAGCATGCCAGATTACTATTGGACAGAAGCATGTGCTACTGCAGTGTATATACTGAACAAAACACCTACAGTAGCCATTCATGGAAGTACGCCAGAGATGCGGCTTACAGGTTATAGGCCAGACATTGGATATCTCAAAGTTTTTGGATGCATAGCTTATGTACATGTGCCTGATGAAAGAAGAAGGAAGTTGGATCCTAAGGCAGAGAAATGTGTATTTGTTGGATATGCACAGGATCGAAAGGCATACAAATGTTACAACCCACAAACTAGACAAGTGGTCATCTCACGAGATGTGGTGTTTGATGAGCTTGCTAGTTGGTACAAAGCAAAAGATGAGGGTGTCATTGAGTCACTTGAGGCTGATGTGCCTGTGAACTTGCCACAAGCAAGTTCTAGTTCTACTTCTATGTCTGGGCCAGTAGAGCAGAGGCTGAGAGTAGTACAGTATGTAGTAGTGCTGTGGATAAAGGAAAGAAGAAGGTCGAAGGAATTGGAATCACAGGTTATGAGTCATCTAGTTCAGAGAGTTTGGATTAGGAGCTTGGCATACCTGTTTTACGCACACCTGGTGCTAGGCAGGATAGATATGTGCCACCACATGTTAGAGTGACAGGTGTTCAGAGTGACTCGCAGGCATTGCCGAGATCCCAGAGAGTCAGATATCCTATTGACAGGTTGACATATCGAGATTTTGCTATGCACTATGCATATATGACATCTATGGTGAAGCATGTGGAACCTACATGCTATACAGAAGCTATTGGAAAGCATGTATGGGAGAAAGCAATGGATGTTGAGATGGACGCATTGGTCCATAATGATACATGGGATTTGGTTGCATTACCAAAGGACAAGAATGTTATTGGATGTAAATGGGTTTACAAAGTGAAGTGCAAATCTGATGGTTCTATTGAGAGACATAAAGCAAGATTGGTAGCTAAGGGTTATGCACAAACCCAAGGTTTGGACTATGATGAAACCTTTAGTCCAGTGGCTAAGATGGGCACAGTGAGAGCAGTCATTGCTATGGCTGCAGTAATGGCTGGGAAATGCATCAAATGGATGTTAAAAATGCATTTCTGAATGGTGACTTACAAGAAGAGGTTTATATGGCACAGCCAGAAGGGTATGTACACCCAAGATATCCCACTCATGTATGCAAATTGAAAAAGGCATTATATGGTTTGAAGCAAGCACCTCGTTCTTGGAGTGATAAGATGAGCATATATCTTATCTCACTTGGTTTTCAGATTTCTACAGCATATTCTTCACTCTATGTGAAGAAGACAGATCATGGGATTGTTTTACTTGTCATCTATGTGGATGACTTGATTATCACAGGTGATCATAGTGCAGATGTGATGCATGTCAAGAAAGCATTGAGTGGGCAATTTGACATGAAAGACCTTGGTGAGTTGAGATACTTTCATGGAATTGAAGTGGTCAAAGATCATGTAGGTACATGGTTAGTACAGCGCCAATATGCATTGGATATATTGGCAAAGTATGGCATGACAGGGTGTAAGCCTGAGTACACCTTTGGAGGGAGCAAAATTTGAAGTTGCGGGCTGATTATGGTGATGAGTTGGATGATCCATCTATATACAGAAAGATGGTTGTAGTCTCATTTACATGACTATCACACGCCCGGATTTGAGTTATGCTGTGGGGCTAGTAAGCCAGTTTGTGCAGAGCCCCAGAAAACTACATTTGGATACAATGAGACGCATTATGAGATATGTGAAGACCACTGTACATTATGGTCTACTTTATGAGAGTGGTAAAAGCTTGGATATACATGGCTACACAGATGCTGATTGGGCACGTAGCTCATATGATAGGAGGTCTACTAGTGGTTATGCTTTTACACTCGGAAGTGCCGTAGTGAGTTGGAGTAGCAAGAAGCAAC